>NC_089983.1:2500-642625 GCF_036417845.1 Apteryx mantelli
CTAACCCTAACCCTAACCCTAACCCTAACCCTAACCCTAACCCTAACCCTAACCCTAACCCTAACCCTAACCCTAACCCTAACCCTAACCCTAACCCTAACCCTAACCCTAACCCTAACCCTAACCCTAACCCTAACCCTAACCCTAACCCTAACCCTAACCCTAACCCTAACCCTAACCCTAACCCTAACCCTAACCCTAACCCTAACCCTAACCCTAACCCTAACCCTAACCCTAACCCTAACCCTAACCCTAACCCTAACCCTAACCCTAACCCTAACCCTAACCCTAACCCTAACCCTAACCCTAACCCTAACCCTAACCCTAACCCTAACCCTAACCCTAACCCTAACCCTAACCCTAACCCTAACCCTAACCCTAACCCTAACCCTAACCCTAACCCTAACCCTAACCCTAACCCTAACCCTAACCCTAACCCTAACCCTAACCCTAACCCTAACCCTAACCCTAACCCTAACCCTAACCCTAACCCTAACCCTAACCCTAACCCTAACCCTAACCCTAACCCTAACCCTAACCCTAACCCTAACCCTAACCCTAACCCTAACCCTAACCCTAACCCTAACCCTAACCCTAACCCTAACCCTAACCCTAACCCTAACCCTAACCCTAACCCTAACCCTAACCCTAACCCTAACCCTAACCCTAACCCTAACCCTAACCCTAACCCTAACCCTAACCCTAACCCTAACCCTAACCCTAACCCTAACCCTAACCCTAACCCTAACCCTAACCCTAACCCTAACCCTAACCCTAACCCTAACCCTAACCCTAACCCTAACCCTAACCCTAACCCTAACCCTAACCCTAACCCTAACCCTAACCCTAACCCTAACCCTAACCCTAACCCTAACCCTAACCCTAACCCTAACCCTAACCCTAACCCTAACCCTAACCCTAACCCTAACCCTAACCCTAACCCTAACCCTAACCCTAACCCTAACCCTAACCCTAACCCTAACCCTAACCCTAACCCTAACCCTAACCCTAACCCTAACCCTAACCCTAACCCTAACCCTAACCCTAACCCTAACCCTAACCCTAACCCTAACCCTAACCCTAACCCTAACCCTAACCCTAACCCTAACCCTAACCCTAACCCTAACCCTAACCCTAACCCTAACCCTAACCCTAACCCTAACCCTAACCCTAACCCTAACCCTAACCCTAACCCTAACCCTAACCCTAACCCTAACCCTAACCCTAACCCTAACCCTAACCCTAACCCTAACCCTAACCCTAACCCTAACCCTAACCCTAACCCTAACCCTAACCCTAACCCTAACCCTAACCCTAACCCTAACCCTAACCCTAACCCTAACCCTAACCCTAACCCTAACCCTAACCCTAACCCTAACCCTAACCCTAACCCTAACCCTAACCCTAACCCTAACCCTAACCCTAACCCTAACCCTAACCCTAACCCTAACCCTAACCCTAACCCTAACCCTAACCCTAACCCTAACCCTAACCCTAACCCTAACCCTAACCCTAACCCTAACCCTAACCCTAACCCTAACCCTAACCCTAACCCTAACCCTAACCCTAACCCTAACCCTAACCCTAACCCTAACCCTAACCCTAACCCTAACCCTAACCCTAACCCTAACCCTAACCCTAACCCTAACCCTAACCCTAACCCTAACCCTAACCCTAACCCTAACCCTAACCCTAACCCTAACCCTAACCCTAACCCTAACCCTAACCCTAACCCTAACCCTAACCCTAACCCTAACCCTAACCCTAACCCTAACCCTAACCCTAACCCTAACCCTAACCCTAACCCTAACCCTAACCCTAACCCTAACCCTAACCCTAACCCTAACCCTAACCCTAACCCTAACCCTAACCCTAACCCTAACCCTAACCCTAACCCTAACCCTAACCCTAACCCTAACCCTAACCCTAACCCTAACCCTAACCCTAACCCTAACCCTAACCCTAACCCTAACCCTAACCCTAACCCTAACCCTAACCCTAACCCTAACCCTAACCCTAACCCTAACCCTAACCCTAACCCTAACCCTAACCCTAACCCTAACCCTAACCCTAACCCTAACCCTAACCCTAACCCTAACCCTAACCCTAACCCTAACCCTAACCCTAACCCTAACCCTAACCCTAACCCTAACCCTAACCCTAACCCTAACCCTAACCCTAACCCTAACCCTAACCCTAACCCTAACCCTAACCCTAACCCTAACCCTAACCCTAACCCTAACCCTAACCCTAACCCTAACCCTAACCCTAACCCTAACCCTAACCCTAACCCTAACCCTAACCCTAACCCTAACCCTAACCCTAACCCTAACCCTAACCCTAACCCTAACCCTAACCCTAACCCTAACCCTAACCCTAACCCTAACCCTAACCCTAACCCTAACCCTAACCCTAACCCTAACCCTAACCCTAACCCTAACCCTAACCCTAACCCTAACCCTAACCCTAACCCTAACCCTAACCCTAACCCTAACCCTAACCCTAACCCTAACCCTAACCCTAACCCTAACCCTAACCCTAACCCTAACCCTAACCCTAACCCTAACCCTAACCCTAACCCTAACCCTAACCCTAACCCTAACCCTAACCCTAACCCTAACCCTAACCCTAACCCTAACCCTAACCCTAACCCTAACCCTAACCCTAACCCTAACCCTAACCCTAACCCTAACCCTAACCCTAACCCTAACCCTAACCCTAACCCTAACCCTAACCCTAACCCTAACCCTAACCCTAACCCTAACCCTAACCCTAACCCTAACCCTAACCCTAACCCTAACCCTAACCCTAACCCTAACCCTAACCCTAACCCTAACCCTAACCCTAACCCTAACCCTAACCCTAACCCTAACCCTAACCCTAACCCTAACCCTAACCCTAACCCTAACCCTAACCCTAACCCTAACCCTAACCCTAACCCTAACCCTAACCCTAACCCTAACCCTAACCCTAACCCTAACCCTAACCCTAACCCTAACCCTAACCCTAACCCTAACCCTAACCCTAACCCTAACCCTAACCCTAACCCTAACCCTAACCCTAACCCTAACCCTAACCCTAACCCTAACCCTAACCCTAACCCTAACCCTAACCCTAACCCTAACCCTAACCCTAACCCTAACCCTAACCCTAACCCTAACCCTAACCCTAACCCTAACCCTAACCCTAACCCTAACCCTAACCCTAACCCTAACCCTAACCCTAACCCTAACCCTAACCCTAACCCTAACCCTAACCCTAACCCTAACCCTAACCCTAACCCTAACCCTAACCCTAACCCTAACCCTAACCCTAACCCTAACCCTAACCCTAACCCTAACCCTAACCCTAACCCTAACCCTAACCCTAACCCTAACCCTAACCCTAACCCTAACCCTAACCCTAACCCTAACCCTAACCCTAACCCTAACCCTAACCCTAACCCTAACCCTAACCCTAACCCTAACCCTAACCCTAACCCTAACCCTAACCCTAACCCTAACCCTAACCCTAACCCTAACCCTAACCCTAACCCTAACCCTAACCCTAACCCTAACCCTAACCCTAACCCTAACCCTAACCCTAACCCTAACCCTAACCCTAACCCTAACCCTAACCCTAACCCTAACCCTAACCCTAACCCTAACCCTAACCCTAACCCTAACCCTAACCCTAACCCTAACCCTAACCCTAACCCTAACCCTAACCCTAACCCTAACCCTAACCCTAACCCTAACCCTAACCCTAACCCTAACCCTAACCCTAACCCTAACCCTAACCCTAACCCTAACCCTAACCCTAACCCTAACCCTAACCCTAACCCTAACCCTAACCCTAACCCTAACCCTAACCCTAACCCTAACCCTAACCCTAACCCTAACCCTAACCCTAACCCTAACCCTAACCCTAACCCTAACCCTAACCCTAACCCTAACCCTAACCCTAACCCTAACCCTAACCCTAACCCTAACCCTAACCCTAACCCTAACCCTAACCCTAACCCTAACCCTAACCCTAACCCTAACCCTAACCCTAACCCTAACCCTAACCCTAACCCTAACCCTAACCCTAACCCTAACCCTAACCCTAACCCTAACCCTAACCCTAACCCTAACCCTAACCCTAACCCTAACCCTAACCCTAACCCTAACCCTAACCCTAACCCTAACCCTAACCCTAACCCTAACCCTAACCCTAACCCTAACCCTAACCCTAACCCTAACCCTAACCCTAACCCTAACCCTAACCCTAACCCTAACCCTAACCCTAACCCTAACCCTAACCCTAACCCTAACCCTAACCCTAACCCTAACCCTAACCCTAACCCTAACCCTAACCCTAACCCTAACCCTAACCCTAACCCTAACCCTAACCCTAACCCTAACCCTAACCCTAACCCTAACCCTAACCCTAACCCTAACCCTAACCCTAACCCTAACCCTAACCCTAACCCTAACCCTAACCCTAACCCTAACCCTAACCCTAACCCTAACCCTAACCCTAACCCTAACCCTAACCCTAACCCTAACCCTAACCCTAACCCTAACCCTAACCCTAACCCTAACCCTAACCCTAACCCTAACCCTAACCCTAACCCTAACCCTAACCCTAACCCTAACCCTAACCCTAACCCTAACCCTAACCCTAACCCTAACCCTAACCCTAACCCTAACCCTAACCCTAACCCTAACCCTAACCCTAACCCTAACCCTAACCCTAACCCTAACCCTAACCCTAACCCTAACCCTAACCCTAACCCTAACCCTAACCCTAACCCTAACCCTAACCCTAACCCTAACCCTAACCCTAACCCTAACCCTAACCCTAACCCTAACCCTAACCCTAACCCTAACCCTAACCCTAACCCTAACCCTAACCCTAACCCTAACCCTAACCCTAACCCTAACCCTAACCCTAACCCTAACCCTAACCCTAACCCTAACCCTAACCCTAACCCTAACCCTAACCCTAACCCTAACCCTAACCCTAACCCTAACCCTAACCCTAACCCTAACCCTAACCCTAACCCTAACCCTAACCCTAACCCTAACCCTAACCCTAACCCTAACCCTAACCCTAACCCTAACCCTAACCCTAACCCTAACCCTAACCCTAACCCTAACCCTAACCCTAACCCTAACCCTAACCCTAACCCTAACCCTAACCCTAACCCTAACCCTAACCCTAACCCTAACCCTAACCCTAACCCTAACCCTAACCCTAACCCTAACCCTAACCCTAACCCTAACCCTAACCCTAACCCTAACCCTAACCCTAACCCTAACCCTAACCCTAACCCTAACCCTAACCCTAACCCTAACCCTAACCCTAACCCTAACCCTAACCCTAACCCTAACCCTAACCCTAACCCTAACCCTAACCCTAACCCTAACCCTAACCCTAACCCTAACCCTAACCCTAACCCTAACCCTAACCCTAACCCTAACCCTAACCCTAACCCTAACCCTAACCCTAACCCTAACCCTAACCCTAACCCTAACCCTAACCCTAACCCTAACCCTAACCCTAACCCTAACCCTAACCCTAACCCTAACCCTAACCCTAACCCTAACCCTAACCCTAACCCTAACCCTAACCCTAACCCTAACCCTAACCCTAACCCTAACCCTAACCCTAACCCTAACCCTAACCCTAACCCTAACCCTAACCCTAACCCTAACCCTAACCCTAACCCTAACCCTAACCCTAACCCTAACCCTAACCCTAACCCTAACCCTAACCCTAACCCTAACCCTAACCCTAACCCTAACCCTAACCCTAACCCTAACCCTAACCCTAACCCTAACCCTAACCCTAACCCTAACCCTAACCCTAACCCTAACCCTAACCCTAACCCTAACCCTAACCCTAACCCTAACCCTAACCCTAACCCTAACCCTAACCCTAACCCTAACCCTAACCCTAACCCTAACCCTAACCCTAACCCTAACCCTAACCCTAACCCTAACCCTAACCCTAACCCTAACCCTAACCCTAACCCTAACCCTAACCCTAACCCTAACCCTAACCCTAACCCTAACCCTAACCCTAACCCTAACCCTAACCCTAACCCTAACCCTAACCCTAACCCTAACCCTAACCCTAACCCTAACCCTAACCCTAACCCTAACCCTAACCCTAACCCTAACCCTAACCCTAACCCTAACCCTAACCCTAACCCTAACCCTAACCCTAACCCTAACCCTAACCCTAACCCTAACCCTAACCCTAACCCTAACCCTAACCCTAACCCTAACCCTAACCCTAACCCTAACCCTAACCATAACCCTAACCATAACCCTAACCATAACCCTAACCCTAACCCTAACCCTAACCCTAACCCTAACCATAACCATAACCCTAACCATAACCCTAACCCTAACCATAACCATAACCCGATCCCTATCCCGATCCCTGGCCCGATCCCCGGCCTGATCCCGACCCGATCCCTGACTAGATCCCTGACCCGATGCCCGACTCGATCCCCTCACCCGATCCCTGACTGGATCGCCGACTCGATCCCGACCCGATCCCTGACCCTAAATGGTTCTAAAGCTAACCCTAACCCTAACCCTAACCCTAACCCTAACCCTAACCCTAACCCTAACCCTAACCTAACCCTAACCCTAACCCTAACCCTAACCCTAACCCTAACCCTAACCCTAACCCTAACCCTAACCTAACCCTAACCCTAACCCTAACCCTAACCCTAACCCTAACCCTAACCCTAACCCTAACCCTAACCCTAAACCCTAACCCTAAACCCTAACCCTAACCCTAACCCTAACCCTAACCCTAACCCTAACCCTAACCTAACCCTAACCCTAACCCTAACCCTAACCCTAACCCTAACCCTAACCATAACCATAACCCTAACCCTAACCATAACCCGATCCCGATCCCGATCCCGATCCCTGGCCCGATCCCCGGCCCGATCCCGACCCGATCCCTGACTAGATCCCTGACCCGATCCCCGACTCGATCCCCTCACCCGATCCCTGACTGGATCACCGACTCGATCCCTGACCCGATCCCAGAACAGATCCCCGACTCGATCCCTGACTCGATCCCTGACTCGATCCCCGACTCGATCCTAGACTCGATCCCCTCACCCGATCCCTGACTAGATCCCTGACCCGATCCCCTACTCGATCCCAGACTCGATCCCGACCCGATCCCTGACCCTAAATGGTTCTAAAGCTAACCCTAACCCTAACCCTAACCCTAACCCTAACCCTAACCATAACCCTAACCCTAACCATAACCCGATCCCTATCCCGATCCCTGGCCCGATCCCCGGCCCGATCCCGACCCGATCCCTGACTAGATCCCTGACCCGATCCCCGACTCGATCCCCTCACCCGATCCCTGACTGGATCGCCGACTCGATCCCTGACCCGATCCCAGAACAGATCCCCGACCCGATCCCTGACCCGATCCCTGACTAGATCCCCGACACGATCCCAGACTCGATCCCGACCCGATCCTTGACCCTAAATGGTTCTAAAGCTAACCCTAACCCTAACCCTAACCCTAACCATAACCCTAACCCTGACCCTAAATGGTTCTAAAGCTAACCCTAACCCTAACCCTAACCCTAACCCTAACCCTAACCCTAACCATAACCATAACCCTAACCCTAACCCTAACCCTAACCATAACCATAACCCGATCCCTATCCCGATCCCTGGCCCGATCCCCGGCCCGATCCCGACCCGATCCCTGACTAGATCCCTGACCCGATCCCCGACTCGATCCCCTCACCCGATCCCTGACTGGATCGCCGACTCGATCCCTGACCCGATCCCAGAACAGATCCCCGACTCGATCCCTGACCCGATCCCGACCCGATCCCTGACTAGATCCCCGACTCGATCCCAGACTCGATCCCCTCACCCGATCCCTGACTAGATCCCTGACCCGATCCCCGACTCGATCCCAGACTCGATCCCTGACCCTAAATGGTTCTAAAGCTAACCCTAACCCTAACCCTAACCCTAACCATAACCCTAACCCTAACCATAACCCTAACCCTAACCCTAACCCTAACCATAACCATAACCCGATCCCTATCCCGATCCCTGGCCCGATCCGCGGCCCGATCCCGACCCGATCCCTGACTAGATCCCTGACCCGACCCCCGACTCGATCCCCTCACCCGATCCCTGACTGGATCGCCGACTCGATCCCTGACCCGATCCCAGAACAGATCCCCGACTCGATCCCCGACTCGATCCCTGACCCGATCCCTGACTAGATCCCAGACTCGATCCCAGACTCGATCCCCTCACCCGATCCCTGACTAGATCCCTGACCCGATCCCCGACTCGATCCCAGACTCGATCCCGACCCGATCCCTGACCCTAAATGGTTCTAAAGCTAACCCTAACCCTAACCCTAACCCTAACCCTAACCCTAACCATAACCCTAACCCTAACCATAACCCTAACCATAACCCTAACCCGATCCCTATCCCGATCCCTGGCCCGATCCCCGGCCCGATCCCGGCCCGATCCCTGACTAGATCCCTGACTGGATCCCCGACTCGATCCCCTGACTGGATCGCCGACTCGATCCCTGACCCGATCCCAGAACAGATCCCCGACTCGATCCCTGACCCGATCCCGACCCGATCCCTGACTAGATCCCCGACACGATCCCAGACTCGATCCCGACCCGATCCTTGACCCTAAATGGTTCTAAAGCTAACCCTAACCCTAACCCTAACCATAACCCTAACCCTAACCATAACCCTAACCCTAACCCTAACCCTAACCATAACCCTAACCTGATCCCTATCCCGATCCCTGGCCCGATCCCCGGCCCGATCCCGAACCGATCCCTGAGTAGATCCCTGGCCCGATCCCCGACTCGATCCCCTCACCCGATCCCTGACTGGATCGCCGACTCGATCCCTGACCCGATCCCAGAACAGATCCCCGACTCGATCCCTGACCCGATCCCGACCCGATCCCTGACTAGATCCCCGACTCGATCCCAGACTCGATCCCCTCACCCGATCCCTGACTAGATCCCTGACCCGATCCCCTACTCGATCCCTGACTCGATCCCGACCCGATCCCTGACCCTAAATGGTTCTAAAGCTAACCCTAACCCTAACCCTAACCCTAACCCTAACCCTAACCCTAACCCTGACCCTAAATGGTTCTAAAGCTAACCCTAACCCTAACTCTAACCCTAACCCTAACCCTAACCCTAACCATAACCCTAACCCTAACCCTAACCCTAACCATAACCATAACCCGATCCCTATCCCGATCCCTGGCCCGATCCCCGGCCCGATCCCGAACCGATCCCTGAGTAGATCCCTGGCCCGATCCCCGACTCGATCCCCTCACCCGATCCCTGACTGGATCGCCGACTCGATCCCTGACCCGATCCCAGAACAGATCCCCGACTAGATCCCTGACCCGATCCCCGACTCGATCCCCTCACCCGATCCCTGACTGGATCGCCGACTCGATCCCTGACCCGATCCCAGAACAGATCCCCGACTCGATCCCTGACCCGATCCCGACCCGATCCCTGACTAGATCCCAGACTCGATCCCAGACTCGATCCCCTCACCCGATCCCTGACTAGATCCCTGACCCGATCCCCGACTCGATCCCAGACTCGATCCCGACCCGATCCCTGACCCTAAATGGTTCTAAAGCTAACCCTAACCCTAACCCTAACCCTAACCCTAACCCTAACCATAACCCTAACCCTAACCCTAACCCTAACCATAACCATAACCCGATCCCTATCCCGATCCCTGGCCCGATCCCCGGCCCGATCCCGACCCGATCCCTGACTAGATCCCTGACCCGATCCCCGACTCGATCCCCTCACCCGATCCCTGACTGGATCGCCGACTCGATCCCTGACCCGATCCCAGAACAGATCCCCGACTCGATCCCCGACTCGATCCCCGACTAGATCCCTGACCCGATCCCCTACTCGATCCCTGACTCGATCCCGACCGATCCCTGACCCTAAATGGTTCTAAAGCTAACCCTAACCCTAACCCTAACCCTAACCCTAACCCTAACCCTAACCATAACCCTAACCCTAACCCTAACCCTAACCATAACCATAACCCGATCCCTATCCCGATCCCTGGCCCGATCCCCGGCCCGATCCCGACCCGATCCCTGACTAGATCCCTGACCCGATCCCCGACTCGATCCCCTCACCCGATCCCTGACTGGATCGCCGACTCGATCCCTGACCCGATCCCAGAACAGATCCCCGACTCGATCCCTGACCCGATCCCGACCCGATCCCTGACTCGATCCCAGACTCGATCCCAGACTCGATCCCCTCACCCGATCCCTGACTAGATCCCTGACCCGATCCCCTACTCGATCCCTGACTCGATCCCGACCCGATCCCTGACCCTAAATGGTTCTAAAGCTAACCCTAACCCTAACCCTAACCCTAACCCTAACCCTAACCCTAACCCTGACCCTAAATGGTTCTAAAGCTAACCCTAACCCTAACTCTAACCCTAACCCTAACCCTAACCCTAACCATAACCATAACCCGATCCCTATCCCGATCCCTGGCCCGATCCCCGGCCCGATCCCGAACCGATCCCTGAGTAGATCCCTGGCCCGATCCCCGACTCGATCCCCTCACCCGATCCCTGACTGGATCGCCGACTCGATCCCTGACCCGATCCCAGAACAGATCCCCGACTAGATCCCTGACCCGATCCCCGACTCGATCCCCTCACCCGATCCCTGACTGGATCGCCGACTCGATCCCTGACCCGATCCCAGAACAGATCCCCGACTCGATCCCTGACCCGATCCCGACCCGATCCCTGACTAGATCCCCGACTCGATCCCAGACTCGATCCCCTCACCCGATCCCTGACTAGATCCCTGACCCGATCCCCGACTCGATCCCAGACTCGATCCCGACCCGATCCCTGACCCTAAATGGTTCTAAAGCTAACCCTAACCCTAACCCTAACCCTAACCCTAACCATAACCATAACCCTAACCCTAACCCTAACCCTAACCATAACCATAACCCGATCCCTATCCCGATCCCTGGCCCGATCCCCGGCCCGATCCCGACCCGATCCCTGACTAGATCCCTGACCCGATCCCCGACTCGATCCCCTCACCCGATCCCTGACTGGATCGCCGACTCGATCCCTGACCCGATCCCAGAACAGATCCCCGACTCGATCCCCGACTCGATCCCTGACCCGATCCCTGACTAGATCCCCGACTCGATCCTCGACTCGATCCCCTCACCCGATCCCTGACTAGATCCCTGACCCGATCCCCTACTCGATCCCTGACTCGATCCCGACCGATCCCTGACCCTAAATGGTTCTAAAGCTAACCCTAACCCTAACCCTAACCCTAACCCTAACCCTAACCATAACCCTAACCCTAACCCTAACCCTAACCATAACCATAACCCGATCCCTATCCCGATCCCTGGCCCGATCCCCGGCCCGATCCCGACCCGATCCCTGACTAGATCCCTGACCCGATCCCCGACTCGATCCCCTCACCCGATCCCTGACTGGATCGCCGACTCGATCCCTGACCCGATCCCAGAACAGATCCCCGACTCGATCCCTGACCCGATCCCGACCCGATCCCTGACTCGATCCCAGACTCGATCCCAGACTCGATCCCCTCACCCGATCCCTGACTAGATCCCTGACCCGATCCCCGACTCGATCCCAGACTCGATCCCGACCCGATCCCTGACCCTAAATGGTTCTAACCCTAACCCTAACCCTAAACCCTAACCCTAACCCTAAACCCTAACCCTAACCCTAACCCTGCATGCCAGATCTGGCTTCTTTCACTGTTATATTCCTCCTGTGATATCGTTAGCCTCTTATAGTCAGATACTGTTGGCAGCCAGGAGGTGGACATCACAAAGATATGGTATCCAGTGGCATGGAGAATTTGAAAGAAAGCCACTTGTTTTTTCTTCTCTCCACTTGTCACCTGTAAAGGCAATTACAGGCTGTTCAGGCACTAAATTCCCTGCTCTATGTTTGTTACAAAGTGGCAATGTATGGATAACACTTTAATGCTGCAACAAATGATATCACAGCTTGGCTTGCTGACAGTCAGCTCCAAGTGAATTTGCACAGGAACAAGTAGCGCATATGGACCTCCTAAGGAGATGCACCAGTGACAGGCATCAGTCCTTGACCACAGTTATGCTACTTCTTGATATTGCAAGGGTTCAGTGTCTCACTGAAATCCCTGTAGAGGCTTCTGTTGTAAAGAAAATGCCATCTGAACCATGGTGGCAAATGGGCCCTAGACATGTGATGCCTATTACAGCCATGCTTCAGTGGGGTTTACGATCTTGAGAAGTGCTTTCCTGGCTCTGAAGAAGAGTCTTCTCGGACTTTTGGTACATATACAGGCGCCGGTACCTGGTGGCAGGAGGGCTGGGGCAGCTGCGGGGGCCGGCCCCAGGGTGTGTCGCGGGTGCCGGCGGGCGTTTCGGGCTCCCAGCCCGTGCTGGGAAGCCCGGGGGCTCTGGGCAGTGCTTGGCAGCCGGCACCTCAAGGTGCTGCTGCGCCCTGCGGTGCACCCCGGCGTGGAAGCCGGGAGCAGAACTGGGGTGATGGCAGAAGGAGCTGTTACACTGTCACACTATGAAGGTTCCACAGCAACGACTGAGACAGTAGCATAATAATAGTAAAAAAATGTTTATTTCCTCACACAAGTGATTGGATTAGTAACATCCATTAAAATATAATGCGATTACTAATTTAGAAAGGATAACACAAACCCATCTGTTACTAATTTAGAAAGGATAACCCAAAACCGTCGATTACTGTGCTCTTCATTGGAAGGACTGCTTATCCCTGCTTGAAAGCTTTCTTGTTCACTTTCTTAGTGAGAGGACTCTCAGCCTTGAGGAGTTCCCTTAACCCAGTGTCCCAGGAAAAGGGGAGGGGGGGGAATACTCACGGTCCAGCCGGAGAGGATGGTCAGGTCACGTTCCCGTCCCTGCTCAGACTCTCCTCGCTCCCAAGTCTCTTTTTATACGGCTGGGGCTCTGGGCAAACAACGCTTTTGCTGACCTCTGCGAGTTTCACAATCCCAGGACTGTTTGTTTGTCTGCTTGGGAGGACCCTGCTAGCGAGGCAAGACCACAGGACCTCTGTATTGTTTCTTCCCTCCCTGCGGGGGTCCGTGCAGATTCCAGGTGTCAGACTTCTTCAGTCTTGTTAACGCTTCCAATCCGCAGCCTTGCGCATATCAATCCTTGTGCATATCGGTTGGTAGACTTCTTTAGTCCTGTTAACTCCTCTGTTCAACAGCTTTGCACGCATCAGTTCTTGTGCATATCAGTTCTTTTGCATATCAGTTGCCAAACTTCAGTCCTGTTAATTCTTCACTCGCCCGTCAGGAGCAGCTATGATGATGTCAGAACCCCCGATTACATCGTCCTCCCCCTCCACAAGAGCGGAGGGAGGCAGGGGCCCCCGGTGCACCCAGGGAACACGCTGAGACCCGCATGCTGCCCTGGCGGCCCCACGCGCAACGCGTGTGCCCGTGCACCGCCCCCCACGCATGTGCCCAGGCCCCCCCCACACACACCAATGCACGTGCACAAACACCAGTTCGCACGTAGTCCTGCACCCCAGTGCACACACATCCATGTGCCTGCTCACGCATGCGCCCACCCCCATGCACATGCTTATGTGCGCACATGCACACTCCAGCACGCACAGGCATGCGCACGGCCCCCTCCGTGCACACATGCATGTGCACACATGCATGCCAGTGCACACATGCACACCCCTGTGCACATATAGACATGCCTGCTTGCATCCCACACACCCCCAGTGCACACATGCATGCACATGTGATATGTGCTAATTTGTTACATCAACTCGGGAAGTGATTGTACGATGAAACTAGGCACTAAGTACGGGCTAAACTACAACATCCTGTAACGAGAACATGTCCCCCACCCAAACTGATCCGCTGAGCTAGCGAAACGGCAATGTTAGCTTGGATTGCCTAGTATGGTAATATTGTAAAACTGCATTGTGAAATGTGTGCACACGACCTAAAGGTCACCACTCGCAACGCAGAGGAAGACTCCAGCCTTCATCCCCGCGACCACCAGAGGGCTACAGAAGACCCCCTAGCAACAGTCAGCGCAACCACAGAAGTTACAGGAAGTGCCACGTATACCCGGAACTAGAACCGCATATAAGGAGACTGTGAGCGGGGGAATTTTGCGCGCCGCTGGTGGAGCAGGAGACTCCCCGGCCGCCCAGCGCTGTTTTGCTTAATTGTAACTTGCTCAATTATTCTATTAAATTGGAATTTATGCAAACCAATTAGAGTGGTCATGTTTGCCTATAACAATTTTGGTGCCATGACTTGGATGCAGGTTTCCCTGGTTTCGGGACTCTGACTCAGGGGAGGCGACCCATCTTCGGATGGCCCTTGAGTGGGTAGTTCCCCTACCACAACCTGTACTTCCGAACCCTAAATCGGACAAGTAAGCAAAAGAACTGCAGTACCCCGTAAACTTTGTGCACGAAGATCCGAACGAAGACTCAGGATTGAGTAAGTATTGGTAAGTGGTTCCGTTCGGTTGGGGTGGGATACCTGGAGCACGTCTGCGTGAGACGTCCCCAGGGGATGAAGCGAGTGCGGACCCTACAGTAGTGCGGTTCCCATTGCCCGCGAGGGCGTGGGCCGCGACCTAGGGGAGCGGTTGAGCGTGTGTGCGTGTGTGCTCCGGAAGATGGGACAGAAAAAGAGCAAGTCTTCTGATCCCATAGAGGGCTTTACAGTATGGTTACCAGATATACTGCCCGATAGCCCTTTAGGACTAATGATTAAGTATTGGAACGATTGGCCCTCCAGAAAAGGCAAAAGTCGAGAGAAAATGGTACATTACTGCATGCAAGTATGGGGTGGGAAGCAGATTAGAAGAGACCACCTTTATTGGCCAGTATACGGGTCTTTTGAAAATTGGATATGTCAGGCCCTAAATATATATGTGAATTCAAAGGAGCCCTTTAGTTTAGAAGAAAGTGAGTATGCTAGTTTATGGATAAGACCAGATACTCGGACCATGATATTTACCCTGAAAGAGAAGGGTTCGAGGAAGAAAAGCAAAATACTGGAGGAACTTTCCGTTTCTCCTCCCCCCTATATTCCCTCAGCTCCGGCTCAAAACCCAACACCAGCCCCTTCTCGTAGCCCCTCCCCAATGACCCCAGACTGGGATCTAGACCCTCCTAGTTCCCCAGAAGAAACCCGAAGGGTCACGAGGAGTCAAACGAGGGGAGGTGGGCAACCTGATCAGCTGTACCCCTTGCAAGAACTCCCCATGGGAGGACCACAACCAGGGATGGGATTTGTGTCCATGCCCCTGAGTTCAGGGGACGTACGGGATTTTAAGAAAGAGATGGGGAATTTATTAGAAGACCCTTTAGGGGTGGCTGAAAAATTAGATCAGTTCTTAGGTCCTAGCCTTTATACATGGGAGGAATTACAATCCATCCTGAGCATATTATTTACAGTGGAAGAAAGGGAAATGATCCGTAGGGCCGGGATGCGGATTTGGGATCAACAACACCAACAAGGTCCCGCAGCAGATATCAAATGGCCCACCCAACGGCCGGACTGGGACAATCAGAATGCCAAACATCGGACACATATGTCTGATCTAAGAACCATAATAGTTCAGGGAATCAGGGAATCTGTTCCCAGGGGGCAAAATATTAATAAGGCCTTCATGGAACAACAGAAGAAGGACGAGACACCAACAGAATGGCTCAAAAGACTTAGGAAAAATCTGCAACTTTATTCTGGGGTAGACCCCAGTACCCCTGTGGGACAGGCTCTATTGAAAACACAGTTTGTCTAGAAAAGTTAGATGGTTGGCAAGACAGAGGACTGGATGAATTGCTGAGGGAAGCTCAGAAGGTGCATGTGCGAAGGGAAGAGGAAACCCATCGGCGGCAGGCAAAGATTCTGGTGGCAGCAGTCCGAGAAGGACAGAGAGGAATTCAGGCGCAACCCCCTAGGTCATATAATAGACCTAAAAGAAAGCCACTTCACCAAGGACAACCCAGAGAAGTTGTGACGAGGGACTTGAGGCAGGTTGAGTGTTTTTATTGCCAGAAGAAAGGGCATCTGAAGAGAAATTGCAGGAAACAAATGCAGGATGAGCAAATGTTCCAAGAAGATTAGGGGGGTCAGGGGCTCTATCTGCTGGGGACTCATAAAGGAACCGAGCCCTTGATAAAATTGAAATTGGGTCCCCAGCGACAAGAAGTAGAATTCCTTGTGGATTCTGGGGCAGAAAGATCTACTGTCCAAACGGTACCCTGGGGGTGTAAACCATCCCCAGAGAAATTACAAGTGACAGGAGCTAAGGGAGAACCCTTTAAGGTCCCAGTAATTAAAAATGTGAAAATAGAATCAGACTCTCGATTAAGTGTTGGATCCTTTTTATTAGTTCCCGAAGCTGAATATAATATACTGGGCCAAGATATGATGGTTGAATTAGGAGTCAATTTAGAAGTAGAGAATCAAGAATTAGTTATAAAATTATGCACCCTTACTATTGAAGATGAGGCCAAAATCAACCCTGAAGTTTGGTATACCCCAGAATCAGTAGGGAAACTAGATATTGCTCCTTTTGAAGTGAATATACAGAATCCAGAAATCCCTGTTAGAGTCAAGCAATATCCAATGTCACAGGAAGGGAGGCAAGGACTCCGACCAGTAATCCAGAGGCTAATAAATCAAAAGTTACTGGAGCCTTGTATGTCTCCGCATAATACCCCCATACTACCGGTAAAGAAATCAGACAGTACTTACAGATTGGTACAAGATTTAAGAGAAATTAAAAAAAAAAAAAACTTTAGAAGCTTTGCGGGGACCCCGGAGAATTGCAGTAGTCCATCAAAAAGGCACATCTTACCACATAAGGGGAAATAATCTAGCAGATAAAGAAGCAAAAAAGGCAGCTTTACACCTATTGTCTGAAAGGAAAGAGGGCCAAGATAAGCTAGATACCAGGATGAGTTTTACTAAACAGGAAATAGATAAGTTACGACAAATAGGAGCCATAGAAAAAGAAGGTAAATAGGTGCTGCCCAATGACAGAGAAATTGTATCCAAAGGCGTGGCTTGGAGAATCATGAAAGAATTCCACCAACAGACTCATTGGGGAGTGCAAGCATTAGTAGACCAGTTTGGGACCAAGTATATGTGCATTGGAATATATGACATAGCAAAAAGACTAGTGGGAGAATGTTTGACCTGTCAGAAGGTTAACAAGCAGCACCTCAGAGAAAAAGTCCCAGGGGGACGATCAATAGCCAAGAGGCCGTTTGAGAAAATACAGGTTGACTTCACAGAACTCCCAAAAGTGGGCAGGTATAAATACCTATTAGTTATAGTAGATCATTTAACTTACTTTGTAGAAGCTTTTCCCGTAGCCCGAGCAACTGTGAAATCAGTAGCCAAGATATTGTTAGAAAATATTATACCCCGGTATGGGAATGTATTGGTCATAGACTCAGACAGGGGACCACATTTCACATCCAAAGTCATTAAAGAAACATTAGATCCTTTAGGAATCAAGTGGGAGTATCACACTCCTTGGCGTCTTCAAAGTTCAGGAAAGGTAGAGAGGATGAATGGGGAAATAAAAAAACAGTTAATGAAGCTAATGATGGAAACCCAGATGAATTGGATCAAGTGTCTACCTTTAGCTTTGCTGAATATACGAACTCAGCCCAGAACTGACACAGGAGTCTCCCCTTTTGAAATGTTATATGGGATGCCATACGATTTAGAAATACCAAAAGAACATCCTAAAGTAGAAGAGAGATTATTACAGAAATATATTACAGAGCTTATGAAGACAAGAATTGATAAAGAAAGGACTAATAGTACAGAGACCTCCACTAGATGTAGCCATTCACCGAGTTAACCCTGGAGACAAGGTTTTAATTAAAACCTGGAAAGACACGTCCTTGACTCCCCACTGGGAGGGACCTTTTTTTGTCTTACTTACCACAGACACTGCTGTTCGTACCGCAGAGCGAGGATGGACACATGCCAGCAGAATTAAAGGACCGATCTCAGAATCATTGTGGGAAGCCTTTGGAAATCCGGACAATTTAAAAGTAACCTTTAAGACGAAACCTAGAAACCTCAATAAGTGAGACCACATTTTGTAAAACCCCACATTGTATTTGTTATCCCTTTGTGTGTTATGCATGTAGGGTTTGTAAAGGGAAGTAGTGGACTCATTGTTAGTACGGGTATTTCCCTAGCGGCATTTGCCGCCCTTGTTACGACAAATTGACTTATTGGACATTAAAAGATCTTAAGAAAAGATCGGTAGAATGGTGGCAAGCTTTTGCTAAGGGAGTACAACCAGAGAAAGGTGGTACCCACGCCAACCACCCCGATCACATAAGGCTAAAATTGAAAACACCAATTGTAGGTGGACCGTGCCGTATGTTGAGTGTCACTCTTGAGAACTGGGAAGCCTTTAAAATCAGAAAGGCTCATAAAGGAGGTTCCCCTGAAGAATACGGCTGCTGTCGAGAAGACGGTACACCCTGCTGCTCTGAGCAAAAGAGTAGGCAGAGGAGACAGAGACGTATAGAAACTGTGGGGATCGAGGCCGACAAGCCACCTCCTAAGCAGGAATACCTAAAGTTATAAGACCCAGACTCTTTAAAGTCCCAGAGACACTTGGCATCACGGGTCGCCCCTCCAAGGCATTAAGAGTTCGTAAAATATCCATTAACCAAACCATGGGTCTACTACTCCTCTGGAAGATGACTGTGCTAGGCTTATTAGGAAGACGAATCAAAGGGGAACATAATGTACACCAACCCTTTAAATGGTCATTAATAAGATGGGAAGATCAAAAAGTGATCCAAGTACGAAGTGTACCCGGGAGCCCTACATTCACACCTACCTTGTGTGAATTGGTACCCATTGAGCCATGTTTGAGTCAAAAGGAGCACGGAAAAGGGTTTTACTTTTGCCCTAGTTCTAATCCTGGGCAAGGATACTGTAACTACCCAAACTCTTATTATTGTGCTTATTGGGGATGTGAAACTATAGCCTCTGATTGGACTCCAGGAGCAGGATCAGATAAGTTTTTATCAGTAAAATGGGGGCCTTCTGGGTATACCCCCCCCTAAAGAGGATTTCCAGCTGGGGTATCAGGGAAGTCCCCACTGTATCCCCCCGGGAACTTGTAAACATTTAATGATAAATATCACCCGTCCGGAAGATCCGGGATGGTTTTTGGGAAAGACCTGGGGAGTCCGGTACTGGGAGACCGGGACCGATAGAGGTGGATTAATTTTCATAAAGAAAGAAAGTGTGCGACCTACTCCTCAAGCAATAGGGCTGAATCTAATTATTAAGGGAGTAAAATCAAGAATCAAACCAACAGGCACAATCATCAATTCAACAAGTATTCCCATGAATTACTCTGCCCTGAATAGCACTGTTATAATCCCAGAAAGTGAAACTACAGATAATGTAGATAATCCCCTGTGGAAGGTTGTGCAAGCAACCTACAAAGTACTAAATGCCACAAAACCTAATATAACTGCCCATTGCTGGCTATGCTATGACATAAGACCCCTTTTTATGAAGCAATAGGAATAAATATGACATATACCTTAAGCGATGATTCCACCTCACCTTGCCAATGGGAAGATAAGAAGAAGGGATTGACTATGGAACAAGTTACAGGAATAGGAATGTGTATTGGCAAAGTGCCAAAATCAAAGAAAAAGCTGTGTGGGTCTATATCATTGCAAAACCACACCGCTGAAAATGGATGGGTTATTCCCACCAAAGGAACTAGATGGATATGCTCAAAAACAGGCCTAACTCCTTGTGTCTCCTTAAGGGTACTTAATGAGTCCCGAGAGTATTGCATACAAGTAGAAATAGTTCCAAAAATCTTGTACCATCCAGAAAATGTGATGTATGACCATTGGGACACCCCTCACCCGGTTCGAGTAAAAAGAGAACCATTTACCGCAGTTACTATAGACACCTTACTAGGTCTTGGGGCAGTGGGAGCGGGAACTGGAATTTCCTCCCTAGTGAAGCAACAGCAAAGCCTTAGCACCCTACAGGCGGCTGTAGATGAGGACTTGGAATGAACAGAAAAATCCATTACAGCCTTAGAAAAGTCATTGACATCGCTATCAGAAGTGGTGTTACAGAACAGAAGAAGGATGGACCTCTTATTCTTGCAACAGGGAGGATTGTGTGCAGCCCTAGGAGAAGAATGTTGTTTTTACGTGGATCATACAGGAGTTGTCAGGGATACTATGGTGAAACTGAGAGAAGGCCTTGAAAGACGTAAAAAGGAAAGAGAAGCCCAGCAAGGGTGGTATGAATCATGGTTTGGTCATTCTCCCTGGCTAACAACCCTATTGTCTACAATCGCGGGTCCATTGGCTTTGTTAGTACTTGTGTTGACCTCTGGACCATGTATAGTAAATAAAATAATTAACTTAACAAAGGGCAGACTTGAAGCCGCACACCTGCTATTGATAAGAAGCCAATATGAACAACTAGGTGAAGACGAGGGTAAGCATAACCCTATGCTCTCCCTAGCACAAGAGACTGTTGTCCGATTTGATGAACAAATTAAAAGGGACCAAAAAAGAAAGGGGGGATTGTGATATGTGCTAATTTGTTTCATCAACTCGGGAAGTGATTGTACGATGAAACTAGGCGCTAAGTACGGGCTAAACTACAACATCCTGTAACGAGAACATGTCCCCCACCCAAGGTGATTCCACTGAGCTAGCGAAACTGCAATGTTAGTTTAGATTACCTGAAATGGTAATATTGTAAAACTGTATTGTGAAATGTGTGCACACGACCTGAAGGTCATCACTCACAACGCCGAGGAAGACTCCAGCCTTCATCCCCACGACCACCAGAGGGCTGAAGAAGACCCCCTAAGAACAGTCGGCGCAACCGCAGAAGTTACAGGAAGTGCCACATATACCCGGAACTAGAACCGCATATAAGGAGACTGTGAGCGGGGGAATTTTGCGCGCCGCTGGTGGAGCAGGAGACTCCCCGGCCGCCCAGCGCTGTTTTGCTTACTTGTAACTTGCTCAATTATTCTATTAAATTGGATTTTATGCAAACCAATTAGAGTGGTCGTGTTTGCCTAAAACAACCTCACAACCACAAACTGCAGCCATGTGACCAGCACTGGCCTATCAGGCACTGAGACACAAGTGACCTCACAAACACAAACTGCAGACATGTGACCAGCACTGGCCTATCAGGCACGGAGCCACAAGTGACATCACAACCACAAACTGCACCCACAGGACCAGCACTGCCGTATCAGGCACTGAGACACAAGTGACATCACAACCACAAACTCCACCCACATCACCAGCCCTGGCCTATCAGGCAGTGAGCCACAAGTGACATCACAAACACAAACTGCACCCACGTGACCAGCACTGGCCTATCAGGCACTGAGCCACAAGTGACATCACAACCACAAACTCCAGCCACATCACCAGCACTGGCCTATCAGGCACTGAGACACAAGTCACATCACAATCACAAAATGCACCCACATCACCAGCACTGGCCTATCAGGCACTGAGCCACAAGTGACATCACAAACACAAACTGCACAAACAGGACCAGCACTGGCCTATCAGGCACTCAGCCACAAGTGACATCACAACCACAAACTCCACCCACATCACCAGCACTGGCCTATCAGGCACTGAACCACAAGTGACATCACAACCACAAACTCCAGCCACATCACCAGCACTGGCCTATCAGGCACTGAGCCACAAGTGATATCACAACCACTAACTGCAGCCATGTGACCAGCACTGGCCTATCAGGCACTGAGCCACAAGTGACATCACAACCACAAACTCCACCCACATCACCAGCACTGGCCTATCAGGCACTGAGCCACAAGTCACATCACAATCACAAAATGCACCCACATCACCAGCACTGGCCTATCAGGCACTGAGCCACAAGTGACATCACAAACACAAACTGCACCCACATGACCAGCACTGGCCTAGCAGGCACTCAGCCACAAGTGACATCACAACCACAAACTCCACCCACATCACCAGCACTGGCCTATCAGGCACTCAGCCACAAGTGACATCACAAGCACAAACTCCCCCAACAGGACCAGCACAGGCCTATCAGGCACTGAGCCACAAGTGACCTCACAAACACAAACTGCAGCCATGGGCCTAGCAGTTGCCTATCAGCCACTGAACAGAAGTGGCCTCACAGATACAAAGAAGTAGCAACGTGGCTGCTGGTGGCCTAGCAGATCCTGTGCATATGACTCCACAAACACAAGCAGCAGCAATATCCATCAAGCTGGACTGTCAGGTGCTCAGGCTTGAGAGACCTCACAGGCAGCCATGAAGCCATATCTTCTCCTGGCCTCTTTGCAACTGAGGCACAATTGACCTCAACAAGCACAAACAGCAGCAATGTCCATGCTGATCGCCAGTCACATACTGATGCACAACTCACCACAAAAGCACCAACAGCAGCAACGGAACTGCTCCCCCTTTAGGAGGCATGGAGACACAAGAGACCTCACCATCCTCACCAAAGCTACATGCATGCTGTTGGCCTACCAGATTCAGACACACAATTCACCTCACAAGCACAAACGGCATCCACCTGCCCGCTGCTGCTCTATCTGGGACTGAGTCACAAGAGAGCTGAAAAGTGCAAACCTTCACAGAGGAGAAGCTCACCTGGGCCACTCTCACGTCCTTCGATTACGCTGTGATCACTCCACACAGAACAGTCTTCTGCAAATGGCTTTCATCTCCTGGCAAGACTCTCTCCAGATCATGCGACAGCTCCACTCTGCCACCCTGGCAACAAATCACAAAAGGAACAATTGGTCTCGCTTTTCCTTTAGTACCATCAAGTCCGAGCTGTGAGCCTTTGCACTGCAGCACCTACGCAATGACAGCAGCATGCCACTTCCATTTCTAGTGCATTTCTAGGGACAGAGATCAGCTGAGGGAGCAGCTGCACTGCAAAGGCTTTCTGACACTCTCAGATCAACTCGGCACTGCACCAGCCATCAACCTGACGCCAGACCTCTGCTCTGCCACCTACTCTACAAACACACTGCCTCTGCCCCACACAGCTGCCTCTTCCGCTACATACAACCAAGTGCCAGCAAGAACAGATGCATGCAGGACACTCGCCACTTGCACACTCCACAGCCACTGCTCTGCTCGCTGCCTTCCCTTGGCTCCTCAACCCAGACACTCAGGGAAACTCTTGTGGTAACATCACAAGGTGGCCAAGGCACTCTAGGCTCACGAGGCATGTGCAAATGAGCAGCACAAGATTAGGCAGGGACTGAGCTGGCTCCTTGCGCGATGCTGCTCTTTTCAGAGGAAAGGATCCTGCTTTCTTTGGGCACAGCAGGCTGCTGCTTTCCACCCCCATCCCCTCACGAACCTCCTGCTAGGGATGGGGACATGGGGATTTTCTGTAGTAATACAAAAGTTACAGATACAACACAGAAACACTTGAGAGTC
Organism: Apteryx mantelli; assembly: GCF_036417845.1. Lineage (NCBI taxonomy): Eukaryota > Metazoa > Chordata > Aves > Apterygiformes > Apterygidae > Apteryx > Apteryx mantelli. The sequence continues at coordinate 26,124 of NC_089983.1, forward strand.
CAGAAGGCCTCCTGAGCCCAAAGTAACCTCCCTTCCTTTCCTTTAGTTACTTGGACAAGGAGCCCCAGTGCAGGGAAAAAGGGTGCAGAGGCTTTGACATGAGGCCCGAGCAATGAGACAGACCCACACTCGATGGCTGCTGAAATGACAGCTCTCCTGGCTGCGCAGCCTCTGCAGCAGCAGTCCGTGCTCCGCAGCTGGCTTCACAGAGCACTGAGGGCTGGGTGCCACGGGCAACCTGGCCCTGGGCACATCTTCACCCCTCGCAGAGCCAGCAGCCCAAGAGCTCTGAGACTTCCTCAGGTCAAGCTATGGACGCTTTGGGGCACTCACACAAAGGCACTCAAGACATGCTGGCATCTATTATAAGGGTCTTGGACTCGTCCTATATGGCACCACAGCCTCCTAGGAAAAGGAGGGGGCACCGTAGCATTTGTTGAGCGGGCTGGCAATAACAGCACTTGTGGGAGGCGGAATTTGCAGCACAGCAGAGGTACCAGGAGCTGAACCCACAACCCAAGTCACCCAGGGAAGACAGGCGCATTTATGGAAGCCTTCGCATCCATACGTAGCCTCTTCTCAGTCACTTGCAGCTGCTTTCACAGAGGGCTCACGACGCTGGCCAAGATGTTGACAGGTACAGGGACACAGCCTGGCATCCTGCCTCCATCCTCAGCGCCTCTAGCACTGCACTGGGAACCTCCATGAGTGGAGCAACCTAGAAAGAAAGAACGAATCGGAGTGTTACTGGCAGTTCTGCTGGCCTTACAGAGTCGCAACAGGCAGGGGCAAATGTCTCCCCTCTGTGCTGAGCTCTATTGGTGAGAGCACAGCCAGCAGGGCCACCAAGACATTCTACCCCTCTTTTTGGCACAGGTGACACCATGTCTGTATACCAGGTCCTGTTTGGGCTCTCCAGGTCTGCACAGGCACTAACACACTGCAGGGAGTCCAGCACAGGGACACCAAGATGGTCAGGGGCTGCAGCGTGGGGCATAAAAGGAGAGGCTGCGAGAGCTGGCTTTGTTCAGCCTAGACAAGAGAAGGCCAGCGGGGATCTTCATGCTGTGCACAGCTACCTTATGGAGGGCACAGAGAAGAGGGAGCCGGATTTTCTTGGAGGTGCACACTAGTAGCATGGGAGGCAACAGGGACAAATCGGACAATGGGAAATGCTTCTGAGACGTTAAGAAGAAACCTTTTTCTCCGTGACGGTGGCCAAACTGCGGCACACGGATACAGAGAGGTTCCCAGATCTCCATCCTTGGAGGTAATCAAAACTTCACTGGAAAAGGCCCCAAGATACCTCCTCTACTGGCACCTGCCTGGAGCAGGGCGTTGGAGCCCTGCTACCTCCACATGGCTCCCCCATTGCAGCCTCAAGGAATATGCTATTGTGAGACTCTTGCCAAAGGCACCAGAGGCTTTGGAGATGCCGCCTCCACCGCTCAACAAGGACAGGTGTCTCAGAGCCACCCATCGCCCTCACAGGCCTGACTTCTTGTGAGGGGGCATCTCCCCTCTCTGCAAGGCTCTGCGTAGGCACAACGTGCAGAAATGCCTCTGACTGCTTTCATTAACTACCCATCTCGCTGAGGGATAGCAATGGATTAGCGTCTGAGATGGGAAGATGCAATGACGGTCCAGATTCAGCAGAAAGCCTTTAAGGAGGGAGAAGAGAACTCTCTCCAGCAGAGTCAGTACAATCCCATTGACTCACGAAAGCATCAAGACCTTCAGAAATTGCAAGCCTGAACCTCAGCTGATACAAACCACCAAACTTCGAGCATCCCTGGCTTGCACCACGATGCTCCAAGGACACAGCACGGTCACCAGCAGTCCTCACCCACGTCTCCCAGAAGGACACTGTGATGGCAGGCTGGGCTCTGGGAGCAGGGCACTGCTCTCTCCAGACACCTCCTCCCACGCTGAGCAGCAAAACACTGGCGCCACCACCCGGCTCCACCACAGGGCACGCCACACTGTGACACGCCGCTACCCCCACACTTCACAGAGCGTTGCCAGCCAACATGCGCCTCTGCATCAGTGACACACAGGCCACAGCACCACACATGGCAGCACACAGGGCACCCCAAGCACCCCACAACACACAAAGCCCAACTCTCCAGACCTTCCATCCCCTTCTAGTCCTCCAAAGGCCTTGCAACAGGCTCTGCCTCTGAACAGCCACTCACAGCCCGGGGCCTGCTCACTTCCCACCTTCCCACCAGGAAGCAGAGAAGAAGTACTCTCACAGGGGCTGATCAGGCCAGCTTTTCCCTCTCGCTTGTGCCTCAACTTCTCTGAACAAGAAATCTCTTTCAAAATGTGGCCCATACCCTTTTTGGGGGGTGACATTCCTTCTGTCTCCTCCAACAGCCTTTGCACCCATTCTCCAATGACTGCATACGTGGACAGAAAATCAGAGACCCCTAAAGTGTTACAGTTCCAAACGTGTCATAAAAGCAGCTGGACACCTCAAAGACAGACAGCATTCAGACCTTGCAGGAAAATCTCACAAGCTCCCTGCTCTTTTGACAGGGGCAACTTCTAAAGCACACACACACACCCTGGCAAGAAGAGATTATTCACACCACTGCTCACACCAGCACTACATTCACTTAGCAGCCTCAAAAGTCTAGCTGGACTCCCTAGCTGACTGCGAGGACGCTGCAAGCTTCTACTTAGCAACAAGTGGAAAGGCCAACTCCATGTCCATGCTCACCACAGAACATCATCTGCATTTTAAATGTAGCAGTACTAACTCATGATGATGGAGTGGAATCAAATTTGTGTCGGATAATGTGGAACATCGACTTCTGCTTGATTAATGAGTTGCATTTCTGTATTGCTGTAGAGCTCTGCAGGGGTCAATCCCTCCTCTGAGCACACGCAACAAACCCAGAAGTGACCTCACCACCAGCATCCAAGCCATGCATCTTCCCCTGACCTGTCAGCTGCTCACATAGAGGTGTCATCACATCACAGATTCACATCATGGCCTCATAATACTCACAATGCTCTGAAACACCCATTGCCTACCAGTTACTACACCAAAAGATTAGCTTCTGCTATGCATTATCAACACCTAGCCTATGAAATTTAAGAACTGCAGAACAGCCTGCAAGTAATTCTTGGCAACATTTTCTAACGGGAGGATTGCATGGGAGCAGCGATCATGAAACTGAAGACAGCAGGGCCTCATGTCCCAGGCACAGGCAGAAGCCTTCCCGCAACTCAGAACTCTGGTTCCTTCCCCAGTGCTGAACAAAACCAGAAAATCCTCTACACATCCAGGACAACAAGCATTCTCCTATTTTAGGCCCTGACAACTGGAGACACGTGGAAGGACTCAGGCCAGGGCATCTCAGTTGGTGAAACCAACTCTTCAACTCAGCAACTCTTCACCCTGACCTAGGAGCATGGAAAGAACAACGGCAAGTGCAAGCACTGGCCGTTCATCAACTTTCAGGGCCCTGACAAGCAAAACAGCTCACACTTACAGAGCTCTTCTGCAAACACCCTTCACCCTGCTGCCAGGCTCACAGGTCTCGGTGCAAAGCAAGAGGCAGGGAGCAAAAACGACGACTAAGGCACGGCATCACATGCGGGCACAGCCTCTCTCAGAGCCACTCGGAAATGCAGTTTTCACAACAGAAGACACCATTGGGAAGGGCACCTCGCGACGACACCAGCAGCCTGCTCACACTTTGCCCAGCACCTCCCAAACGCACCTCAAAGCAGCACCTGGGGCTGCGCTGGCAGCAGCAGCTCAGGGAAACGCTTTAACAGGGATCCCAGAGCCACCACAGGGCCAAAGGTTCCTGCCCCCAAACCCCACCGAGCCGCCCCGGCCCAGCTGCTCGCGGCAGGCCGCCACGTCTGGCTGCAGGGCAGCTCCCCCCTCTGGCCCACGTCGCTCTGGCCCCTGCTCACGGCCCCACCAGCCCCTGCTGCAGCTCCTGCAGCAAAGCAGCCCCGGCAAAGCCAGCACCGCTGCCCCGCCCCGGCGGGAGGGCACCCGCCGCCATTTGAACGCGCCCGCAGCCCCCACCAAACGCTCTCGCCCGCTCGCTTCTCGCCTGCTTTGCTCCCGCTCCTCTTCCACCTCTTTCTCTGACGTCTTTTTTTTCCCCACATGTTGGACTGCAATTGGCTGGCAGAGCCATCAGTGAAATCGATGCCCGCCCTCCTCCTCCTGACAGCCAATAGGAGGGCTGCACTGGGGCGATGCCATGGCAACATTGGGCCCTCCTGCCCTGGCGGCCAGCTCCGCCCCCTCCCCCGCGGTCGGGCGCCATGTTGTGGGCGGCAGCGCGGGGTGCGGCGGGGCCTGGGTGCAGCGCGGTGCTGTGTGGGTGGGCAGTGCGGGGCCCCGGGGTGCGGCCACTGCCCCGGCGGGGCTGGGCTGTGCGGCGGGGGCCCCGCGGGGCTGCTGGCTGCCCTGCGCCCTGGGGGCCGTGCGGGGTGTGGGGGGGCAGCACTGGGGCCTGTGCTGGTGGCATCCGTGGTGCCGGTGTGGGGGCCCTGGGGCTGGCCGTGGCGCCGGAGCCCACAGGCAGCATCCTGCTGCCCCCAGGGCAGGGCAGGGCAGGGCAGGGCAGTGTCCTCTCGCCCCTCCTGCCCCGGGTCCCTGCCCACGGCGGCCCCAGGGCTCGGCTAGGGAGCGGTGGTGTGGGGTCGTGAGGGTGCTGGGGGAGATGGCTGTGTTGGGCTCACCCCAGCACTGCCCACCCCAGCTCAGAGAAAAAACCTTGGGGTCAGCCAGGACCTGTTGAATGGGGATTGCACCTCTGCCTGTTTCCAATCTGCTCTCTCCAATATATTTTCTTTTGGGTGCAGAGGTTTGAGCCCAATTTGCAGGAGGACAGGGGCTGTGGCCATCTGAAGGTGGCATCTGTGAGCGCAAAACATGCTGCGCCAAGTTGGAAGGATCCAGGGGGAAGGAACAGAGATTTTCCCAAACACCCAGAGGACTTGGGGTTATTAAAAGGTGATGGTTTCATTATGGTATATGGACATTTCCAGCAGGGTCTTGAGAGCCTCATGGAGCTGCAGGCCATCTCAGCGTCTGGGATGCAGGACCCCTTTCCTCTCAGAGCCAGACCCCAAAGAGGACCCACTCCCAGGGAAACCTGTCATGGGTTCCCATGCCCCCCCCCCACCCTAAGAGGCAATGGAGCTGGCCGCAGAGAAGCCTTGGGGCTCAGGACAGCCCCATCCCCAGGACCCAGCAGTCCTGGCTGCCACATTGTCCCCCGAGCCAGAGGGGACCCTCAGGCAGGGCTCTCGCAGCAGCCCCCAGCCCTGTCCAGGCACCCCCACAGCCCGGGATCCACAGCAGTTTTGGCAGTTAACAGTCTCTGTGCGACACCTCGGGAAGGATCTCCCAAAGCCCTTACCCTCGGTGGAGAGCCGCAGGAGCGCAGGGGACAAGGAGCTGTGGTCCTGGCTGATGGTGTCCATCCAGCAGTCCTCCATCTCGCTTGCCCTCTTGCTCTCATTTCACCTCTCCAGCCAGAGAAACAGGACGCTCTTCCCATCTCATTACCCAAAACTCCTTTCCAACATGCCCCTGCTCCTCCGTCTGTTGGTGAGGGGCCCCAACGTGGTCCCACTGCCTCCTGTCCCCTCTCCTTGCTGTGGAGCCACTATGAAGGGCAGCCGTGGGGAGGGTGTGAGCAGTGCCCAGGAGTGCCTGGGCCTCACAGGGAAGTGAGGGTCCCCGCCCACGACACCGGGGAGACCTCCCTGTGATGTGGCATGTCCCATTGTGACCTCAGCTCGTGTCATCTGGGGGCTCTGTAGGTCACTGCCATGGAGATGGCACAGCCAGGGAGAGAGCAGAGAGATTTCCCCTCACGTCCTGGAAAGCCATCACTTCCCTTCACTGCAGTTATTTTCCATAATTTTCTGATAAATCCTTCAGGAATGTCTCCAGACAGTGTCAAAGACTGTGAAATATCTCAAACGGGGCGCTGGAGAAGTCGCTTCTGCGCCCCTGCACTGACAGGTCACTGCACTGGGCAGACCTGTGCAGGAATCTGGGGTTTGGGGGTTGGCGTTTTTACAGGATCCAAGGCATGTGGGATGAACCAGCACAAAGCATGGCCACAGGCTGAGAAGTGCTTTGGTGAGCGTCAAAACTGGTTTCTGCTGTGGGCCCCTCTTTTTGTGGAAGCAGGATGCAGGACAATGTGGGATAGGACATAGCTTTCCTCCTTTAGGCACCAAGGCAGGATCTCTGCTTTTAAAAGTGCTCAGCAAGGTTTCTCAGTCGGCAGTGCTTGAGCTAGGGATGCTATGCCAGAGAAGAGCAAACATAGCCTTAACACACATCATCCAGAGGCCCTTATCCAGGACCCTGGAGCCTGCCAGGCTCCAAAGCCATGGGTGAGGCCAGGTAGCAAATGTGGGGAAGCTTTCCCATTTCCCATGAAGTTTGCCCATCTTTCCTTCTGGCTGAGCCTGAGGAAAGCCATTTCTCATCCCTGGGCCTCATTTGGTCCTTGTGCTTTTCAGTGTCACCTTGGGGCTGTGCGAGAATTCTCCCCTGGGTACGCTCCTCAGCCCCCTGCCCTCCTCCTCCCCGCAGGCACCCTTGCTCTCCCGGGTCTGTACAGCCCTGACATCCTGGATCTCCCACATTTTATGACTCTGGGCTTCTGAGGACACGCCCACACACTGCAGTGCTGCTGTCCAGGCTCCGGTGCAGAGTCTAGGAGGCAGTGCGATGCCTCAGGACGTGCATTTTGACTCACTCCCAAGTTTGTGAGATGACCAGCTCCCAGCTCTGCAGCTGCTGAAGTTTGAGAGCATCCCTACAACCAGCCTTCCTGCTCTTCCTAATCTCTGCACAGTTTTGGGGCAAATCTTGCAGAAGGGAGACTCCATCCCCCTTGAATACTGTGAGAGATGTGGCTTTCCAAGTCACTGCAAAAGGAAGGACTCCTTTACTTCTTTGGGTTGCTTCTTGAGCCTGTGGCACCCCCTCTGTGATGCTGGGAGCCCCAGGTCTGCACTCTGATTTCTCTGCTCTTTCTCTCCCTTGTCTCCTGCTTGACTACCCAAAGTCTTCTCTCCACACCAGGGGCATGGGAAGTGCTGCTCTAGAGAGCTCATTTGAAATTGTGACACGCTGTGAAGCTGAAGGCCTGAAGGAGGCTAGTCTGGGATGTGGCCGTGCCCACAGACCCCCTCCTGCTCCCAGCCCGACAATGCAGGAAGGTCTCCAGGGAGAGCAGTGGGTTTGGGAGTGGGTGGGATGGGTTTCCCTCAACATCCCTGGGTCCTGCATGAGTTTCTCTAAGCATCCAGGAAATTCCCTCTTCTCTAGGGGCTTGCATCAAGACTTTTCCAGACTTTTGTACAGAAACACAGCCTGGTCCAAGATCCCCAAGAGCAGCACGGCCCCCAGCATTGCCCGGGACCCCCAGGAGCTGTGTGGCTCTCTCTTCTGTTCCCACATTCCCCGATTAAATTGACACTTTGTAACCTCACCTTTACAACACTCCATCTGGACACTGCAACATTGTGACTCCTCCCCTAGCTCATTCCCATAGGCAGCTGCTGATTCGTGACCTGACTTCCTTCTGTTAGACGTGTTCTTTGGTTTGAAAAAGTAATTAGCTACTAAATAAATTAAGAGGTTTGAGACAGAAGTAGTGAGTTTCATCAGCTTCATTAGAGGTGCCTGTGCGCAGCTGGTGTCTGCACTTGTTTTCCCTTGGTCCCTATTTTGTTAATGGAGGCAAAGAGAGAGCTCTAGAGAGAGGCTGGGTCCTCCCAGACTATAACTGGCGTGTGAAAGAAGTGTTACCAGTCTCTTCCAGACATTCTTCTCCCTCTCTGCACTGACAAGATGGGAGGAAGCTAACTTGCTCAAACTGAAGTGCCTGACTTTTAGACATCTAAAACATCACCCTGCTTAGTATTATTTTGTTCCAGATGCTTCCTATGTCAAATAATCAAAAGGACAGCCTTTAAGTTCTTTAAGATGAGAAGATTCCCCCTCTCCCCTAAAGGGAAAGCAAGGCATTTAGGTCAGGACATTTAATAACAATGTTTCCTCAATGTTTCTGGAGAAACAGAGAGGGAGAAGATGTGGAAGAAAGCAGGGGATTACAAAAGAGATCCTCGATATTGGCTTGTTTTGAAAGCAACAGCCTCACAGAAGTTCCAAGTCAAAAAAGGCAAGCACTGAAAAGTAGAAGGAATAACTTTCCAAATACTTATCTAAATGGATGGACTGGCATCTGCAGATAATAGTAAGTATTTTTGCTGGGAGATTAGGTTGGCTTTTGAAAGTGGTCCTCTTTCCACAAGGAATAACCCTCCTTGAAATGATTTTGACAGATAGATAGGAAAGGATAGATAGAAACAGAACTAAGGAGCTGGCTAAAGAGATAATTAGACTCCTGAACGACGAGGCAGGCTTCAGATGCCCTGAAGCTCAGAGCAGCAGCTGGAGAGTTGAGAGGTACCTGATGGATAAAGAATAAGATATGTCCAGATAGTCTGATGCAAAGATGCCTTTAGATGCCTCAATTTAATCAGGACATGTGAAAATATGTGAGAAATTACTGAGATTACATCCACAGCATAACAGACAGAGCAGTGGTAACAAATTGAGGGGCAGATCAATATTTCTTCTCCTGAGATTCATACCCTGCCTGAAGATTTCCACTATTTTATCATGGGAAAAATGGACATTAAAATTAGTCATTCATTTTAGCTGATGAAAGTGTGTTCATATTTTTTACAAGTTGAAAACAGTTCTTCACCTTTTCAGGCAGAGCTCTGTTCTAACCACAAGCACCCAGTGGCACGTGGAGAGGTCCTGGTATGTCTGAGGTATATCCCTAGGCCTGGCAGCTCTCACAGGGGACCTGCGGAAGACCGGAGCCCCTTGAAGCTGCAGATAGAGGGTGGGTAGAGTGGACCAGTACACCTACAATGGCACCAGCCGTCAGTGACCCTGTGACTGCATCCCACCCCAATTCTGGAAATTGCTTTCCTTTTCAAAAAAAAAAAAGTATATTAAAAAGACAACAAAGCAAAGACAGACAACAAGAACACAAAAAAAATTTAAAAGCTGGAAAGTGTAATAAAACATTTCTTCATTTTAGATCATTTTCTTTCTTTCTTTCTTGTTTCATTTTTTATTGACGTTTTCTAAATATCTCTGGTATTATCAGGCCTGCACCATTAAAAAATATATTTCTGTGTCTCACACAGAGCCCAGTGGCCCAAAACCACTCACAGCCCAGGGCTGTCCATGCCACTCCTCACTCTCTGCACAGACCAAGTCGCACCCACCAGAGACAGGAGTGACCACTAAACCCACATCCTAGCCCTGTGCCTGTTGGTGGCCTAGCAGGTACTCAGGCAGGCAGGACCTCGCAACCTCTTACCCCAGACAGGAGTCAAGTGCTGGCCTATCAGCTTCACCCATAGAAGTCACCTCACAGCCACTTTCCCACTCATGTGTCTGCTCATCGTCCATCACCTGTAGAGGCAGAAGTGACCTCACTTTCATCTTTATGGTCATGGGCCTCCTACTCTCCTATGAGCTTCTGAGAAACAACTAATCTCATAAAAATGTCCCCAGCCATCAGCTTCCTGGTGGCCTATCAGACACAACTGACCTCATAATCACCTACCAAGCCAATGGGCCTGCTGCTGGTCTTTTACCTTGCCTTATGGACATCACCTCAGCATGTTTTTGGCTTCTATCCAGTCAGGTATTCATGCAGGCGATGATTTTCAGGGTCCAAAAGCAATGTTGTGATTTTCTTTGTTTTCAGCACAAAAAATAAGCTCTGAGCCCTTGAAACATCACTCACTGGTGTATGTGCGTCTGGGAGAACTTGTTGTAAGAGGCCAATTCTTTTCTGAAGAAATACTTTGTCTTTGGAAGTTTTCCCTATGTGCCCATTCTGAAAGGCAATGACTGTGGCATTGCTGCTCAAAAGAGTACCTCTGAGAGCTCTGTCACGGCAAGACCATTTCCTTGTTCACTATGCCAGAGAAAAAAGTCCCACCATGTCAAAACTGCTCTCTGCCGCCTCCTCCTGGAAGTCAGCCCCTGGATGTCTTGTTTCAGGGCCCAGGGCAGTGCATGGTTTGCAGGTTGCAGCAGAGATCCGCAAGGCAGCGAGCCTTTTGGCAGGGAGAGCTCAGAACCCTGCCCCCCTCCCCCCCATTTCACTGGATTGGGAGGTTACTTGGATGGTTAATTAAGAGCAAAGAGTTTCTAGGATACTGCTATATTAGAAGAAAAGAGAGTCCGCACCAACTATGCTTATTGGTAGTACCCCCCCCCATAAGACAAAGTGAATAAAAAAAGCTGTTGTCTGCATGCTATCACTGGCAAATCAGTGAGGCTGTCTTCATCACACTACTGAAACTGAGAAGTGTTTTATGGATTTGAATCCAGTGAATCTGAACCAATTGTAATGTCTGAGCTTAATTTTCGTGCTTAGCATCTTCTGTTATTCAGGGAGAGAAGGTGTTTTGAGCTTTTCTCAACAACCCTTGGACATTGTGCCCCGAGTTTTCAGCTAAATTTCCTGAGATGACTTATGAAAACTTCCTTGTGTCAGCATGCACTGGCAGTCTATGTCCCAGTCCTAAGTGTGTGTGTGTGTTCAACATTTTATTAATATTTTTTAGATTTTGTTTATAAGAAACCCCTGTAACCAAGACACACAATTCACATTGCTTCCTTTCACCACTACAATCCAATGAGAAAATAAATCTCCCGAGGCACCTGTATTTAGTAGCTACATATATATGTGTGTGACATGATATATGATACATAATCAGAATTGCTGTCATGAAAAGCATCATGACTGGGAAAAAGCCGAACCTTTGCATGACCAATGGCTTCCTTCAGGGCCACCTTCACAGTCTCGTTTCTGAGACTGTAGATGAAGGGGTTTAAGAATGGGTACAGGACAGTGTTCAGCAAAGCTACAATTCTGTTGTTCTCCAAGGAAACCCCTTCTGAGGGCCGTGCATAGAGAACAATGCAGCATCCATAGACAATGGCTAAGTTGGTGAGATGGGAAGAACATGTAGCAAAAGCTTTCTTCCTCCCAGATGCTGCTGGCATGTGCAGAATACAGTGGAAGATGCACATGGAGGACACTATGATTAGACATAAGGAACCCAGCACTACAAGCGATATGAAAATGGTGTCTACTTTCCAAAGCAGGCTGGCATCAGAGCAGGACCGTTTGAATAAGGGGGAGTTATCACAAAAAAAGTGGTGGATCTTGTTGGGGCCACAGAAAGTCAGCTTTGAGAGCAAGACCAGGCGGTAGCTGAAGAGTGTGAAGCCTAGGACCCACGCAGCAGCAACCAGGTGGGTGCACAGCTGCCACTTCATGATAGCAGCATAATGCAAAGGTTGGCAGATGGCAATGTAGCGATCAAAGGATATGACAACAAGGAGAGCGAACTCTCTAAAACCCAGGGCAAAATAGAAATAGGATTGGGCAAAGCAGCTGCTTAATGAGATTGGTCTCCTTCCAGAGCTCAGAATCGCCAACAATGTGATGGTTGTGGAGGATGTGAACCAGATTTCCAGGAATGCCAGATTGCTGATGAAAAAGTACATGGGAGTTTGCAGGCGGTGATCTACATACACGAGGAAAATGATCATTGTGTTCCCTGTCACTGTTGTCAGGTATATGAGTAGAAGGAGCAGGGAGAGAAATTGCTGTAGTCTTTGATCAAGCCCTGAGAAACCCTCCAGGATGAACTCAGCAACTATAGTTTCATTTCCTGGTTCTATGTCTAATTTCAGTACATCCTGCTGAGACAGGAGTACGAAGAAACAAGTGTGAGAATTTCACAGTCTCAACGGGAAGGTAGATCCTTCCTTCTTTGCTCCCTTGCTTGCTTCCTAGGTAGCACAGACAGAAGTATTCCTCTCAGCCATTCATCGCACCCTGATTTCTCCACTTCACATTTACAGTCCTCAGAGATTTTACTGTCTTCTTTCTACCTTTTCCAGCCATTCACAAAGGATTCTTTCTCAAGAGCACAGTATTGTAAAGAGGTTGTGAACTAGTTCATGCCATGCCTGGGAAATTCCCTGTTCACTTAGACCTATTGCAAACATCCATCACATCTGTGCTTCAAAATCCAACCTAATCTCCTGGCAAAAATACTTACTAGTATCTACAAGTATCTACAACTCTCCTGCCTCACTTGCTTGCAGAGGTAGGCCAGAGTGCTAGCTAAGAGCCAGTACTTGTGGCAAAAGCTCTGGAAATCAAGTTCCAGGTATGAAATTCAGGTTTCTCTTACAGTTAGAATTGTGGTGTGGGTAGGCACCAGGCTATCAGGCCTGTGCCTGTGTGCACACTCAGAGCACTCAAGTCATTAATCCCCTGGGTGGTCCAGGAACTTCCCCATCTAGTAATCCACACAGGTGAGCTGATGGGCAGGTCTGAAACAGGGGATGGACTTGAAACTAGGAGATTGACTGAACTCCTACCACTTTCCAAATTAAGTGTTGGACTGACTGGTGCAGAACCTCTCCAAGTGGGTATTTCAGACAGTTCTAGAGATTTCTAGAGGCAGATCCTGCTGTGCCTGGACCGATTCCTGTGCTTAAATGTGGTGAGTACCATCTCAGGTGGAGTATCTGGCTGTTTCAGAATCTCTGCAGCAGCTCCTGCTGCAGAACTGATTAAACTGTAAATACTTAAGGCCCTTGAAAATCGACAGTACAAACTGCTCCTGCAAATGAAGAAGCGGCTATGTAGGACAGTCTTTTGTGCATTCTTAGGAGAGTTAGGAGATGCTTTGATATGCAATTTAAGGTAACCAGTAGCAATGGCTCATGCATATGCTGGAGAGGTCACACAGGACCACAAGCCAGCTGGACTATAAAAATTCCCCAGAAGGACAGTTCGGGGAGTCTCATCTGATCCAGTGGAAGCCACTGTTGGAAGGACCCTGGCAAAGGAGACTGCCACCACCATCTGGACAGTAACCAACCATCCCGTTCAAGAGATTTGATGCCCCTTGTGAGTGTTACCTGTGACACGCCAATAGAGGGGCCTCTGTGATTCTTTCGGATTTGGGGGTTATTTGCACTGAACTCCAAGAGATCATCATTTGTCAAGTATGAGAATTTATTAGAGATAAGAGGTTATAACAAAAAAAGCTAGAAATATAACAGAACTGAAAAAATATATATACATATCAGAGCTCTACAGTTAAATCATGGATGCACGGTACAGCGACTGCTCTCGCCCTTTATTGGTCACGCTTCTGGTACAGTTTTACCCCGATTCTCCTCACCACGCCATTCACATCCACAGGCCAGCTGATGGTCGGTCAGAGTCCACACCAACTTCTGTGGCTTACTCTCTTTTATAGCCAGCCAAAACAATGCCAGACCGCAGTTACACAAAAGCTGTATGGCCTCAGTCAATAACAGCATGCACATCAACAGGTAACCTAGTGCTCAGCCCACAGCACTGCTCAGTTGGCAACAGCAGCCATGAACAGGTCGTTCTGTGGGGAATGGTTCCACAGCACCTAGATGTTTATGGGGTGAGTCTGTGGTGTCACTTCTCCTCTGTCTGGAATTGTCAGGCATGGGGTTGTTAGACGGTTGCCCCCAGGCTGCAGCAACCCCACAGTGTGGTGGCTCCAGCCGTGATGCACCCGGGGTTCCTTAACTCCTGGGATCACCCCAGAGCAAACCCTCTTCTGTGGGCTGCACCATCCAGAGTCCCACGCTTGCCTGTGTGGCGCCTGTCACTCCACCCCTTGACACCGCCAGACACACGCATTTATTTCAGAAGTCAGCTAATTCCCCTTGGTGTGCAGTGGGCGGCTTTTGGGTAAGCACGGTGTACTGGGGAAATGCGCACTGCTATTAACAGACGCCAAAAGCAAAGCATGCCCATTTGCAGTAACACGTAAACAACTGTTAAAAATAACAGTCTTAATCCTAATAGCAACATGATTGGTCTGGCCTATTGACCCAAATTCGGTGAATCCGAGTGTTGTTCCAGTTCAATATGTTAACACAGAAATCTTATTTCCTTTAATTGCAGGCATTTCTTTCCTGCACCGAAAGATCAGTTTGTTCCCCAAGCTGGAATAGTTCCCTTTAGAGGAGCTTCAAATAGAGTTGGTCACCTTTTTTTTTTATTCTTTTTCCGTATTTCCCTGTCTTCTCTATAGGAAACAGACAACTTTAACTTCAGATCAACAGCTGTTACACTTATGCATAGATTTTACCATCTTTTTCTCTTTCTTTCCTTTCCTTTCATCAAGGGAAGGTGTTAGCCCCTTCCTTAGGATCATCAATTTTTACAAACACTAGAATACAGCTGTTGAGTTTCGTTATCAGCCTGGTATGAGTATCCTCTCATTCTTAGGTCTGCCATCTTCCTTTGATGTTACTTCTCTCCTGGCTCCCAGATTCATTCTATTATTTAGATACTTTTAAAAACCACATTACTTAGCCTAACAATTCTACCACTCTTTCTGGCTGCTTCTTTTCAAGTTGTTGCTCTTCAGAGGGTCACTCTGTAAAACCCAAACAAAAAGAAAACCCTACCAAGGCCATTCGGTTGTTATAGTTTGGTTTTAACTGTAACTGCTGAAGCTATTTCTTTTAAGGTTACTCGGTTACATCCATCTATTATTCACATTTGAACAGGGTTTCTTTTTTTTCCATTGATTTTTCTTTATGCTCAGAAACTTTTACTACAGCTTGGGGCATTTTCCAGCCCCTGCTGGTTTCTGGTGTACTTAAAGATGCTGTTTTTTCTCATTCGAGGTCTTTTCTTGTTTCCTAACTCTGCCCCGGGGCTCTTCTCTGCAGAGCCCGATCTCCACCCTGAGTCCTCCTGTGCCTCAGTGCCAGGCAGAGCAGTTATACTGGCCAGGGGGGGCAGAGCGTTTCTCACGGTCTTGTGAGAAACAAGCTGCCCAAGCCCGGTCCTGCTTTCCACCCAAAGCCTCCCCTGCTTCGCTCCCTCTCCTCTTTCACTTCTCTCTTTCACGTCTGTTTTTCTTCCACATGGTGGACTCCAATTGGCTGACAGAGCCTTCAGTGAAATCCAGACCCGCCCCCCTCCTCCTGCCAGCCAATAGGCAGGTCGCAAATCAGCAGCTGCCTATGGGAATGAGCTAGGGGAGGAGTCACAATGTTGCAGTGTCCAGGTGGTGTGTTGTAAGGGTGAGGTTACAAACTGTCCATTTAATCGGGGAATGGGGGAACAGAAGAGAGAGCCAGACAGCTCCTGGGGGTCCCGGGCGATGCTGGGGGCCGTGCTGCTCTTGGGGATCCCAGACCAGGCTGTGTTTCTGTACAAAAGTCTGGAAAAGTCTTGATGCAAGCCCCTAGAGAAGAGGGATTTTCCTGGGCGCTTAGAGAAACCCATGCAGGACCCAGGGATGTTGAGGGAAACCCATCTCACCCACCCCCAGACCCACTGCTCTCCCTGGAGACCTTCCTGCATTGTCGGGCTGGGAGCAGGAGGGGGTCTGTGGGCACGGCCACATCCCAGACTAGCCTCCTTCAGGCCTTCAGCTTCACAACGTGTCACAGCTTCAAATGAGCTCTCTAAAGCAGCACTTCCCATGCCCCTGGTGTGGAGAGAAGACTTTGGGTAGTCAAGCAGGAGACAAGGGAGAGAAAGAGCAGAGAAATCAGAGTGCAGACCTGGGGCTCCCAGCATCACAGAGGGGGTGCCACAGGCTCAAGAAGCAACCCAAAGAAGTAAAGGAGTCCTTGCTTTTGCAGTGACTTGGAAAGCCACATCTCTCACAGTATTCAAGGGGGATGGAGTCTCCCTTCTGCAAGATTTGCCCCAAAACTGTGCAGAGATTAGGAAGAGCAGGAAGGTTGGTTGTAGGGATGTTCTCAAACTTCAGCAGCTGCAGAGCTGGGAGCTGGTCATCTCACAAACTTGGGAGTGAGTCAAAATGCACGTCCTGAGGCATTTCACTGCCTCCTAGACTCTGCACCGGAGCCTGGACAGCAGCACTGCAGTGTGTGGGCGTGTCCTCAGAAGCCCAGAGTCATAAAATGTGGGAGATCCAGGATGTCAGGGCTGTACAGACCCGGGAGAGCAAGGGTGCCTGCGGGGAGGAGGAGGGCAGGGGGCTGAGGAGCGTACCCAGGGGAGAAGCACAGCCCCAAGGTGACACTGAAAAGCACAAGGACCAAATGAGGCCCAGGGATGAGAAATGGCTTTCCTCAGGCTCAGCCAGAAGGAAAGATGGGCAAATTTCATGGGAAATGGGAAAACTTCCCCACATTTGCTACCTGGCCTCGCCCATGGCTTTGGAGCCTGGCAGGCTCCAGGGTCCTGGATAAGGGCCTCTGGATGATGTGCGTTAAGGCTATGTTTGCTCTTCTCTGGCATAGCATCCCTAGCTCAAGCACTGCCGACTGAGAAACCTTGCCGAGCACTTCTAAAAGCAAAGAGCCTGCCCTGGTGCCTAAAGGAGGAAAGCTACGTCTTGTCCTGCATCCTGCTTCCACAAAAAGAGGGGCCCACAGCAGAAACCAGTTTTGACGCTCACCAAAGCACTTCTCAGCCTGTGGCCATGCTTTGTGCTGGTTCATCCCACATGCCTTGGATCCTGTAAAAACGCCAACCCCCAAACCCCAGATTCCTGCACAGGTCTGCCCAGTGCAGTGACCTGTCAGTGCAGGGGCGCAGAAGCGACTTCTCCAGCGCCCCGTTTGAGATATTTCACAGTCTTTGACACTGTCTGGAGACATTCCTGAAGGATTTATCAGAAAATTATGGAAAATAACTGCAGTGAAGGGAAGTGATGGCTTTCCAGGACGTGAGGGGAAATCTCTCTGCTCTCTCCCTGGCTGTGCCATCTCCATGGCAGTGACCTACAGAGCCCCCAGATGACACGAGCTGAGGTCACAATGGGACGTGCCACATCACAGGGAGGTCTCCCCGGTGTCGTGGGCGGGGACCCTCACTTCCCTGTGAGGCCCAGGCACTCCTGGGCACTGCTCACACCCTCCCCACGGCTGCCCTTCATAGTGGCTCCACAGCAAGGAGAGGGGACAGGAGGCAGTGGGACCACGTTGGGGCCCCTCACCAACAGACGGAGGAGCAGGGGCATGTTGGAAAGGAGTTTTGGGTAATGAGATGGGAAGAGCGTCCTGTTTCTCTGGCTGGAGAGGTGAAATGAGAGCAAGAGGGCAAGCGAGATGGAGGACTGCTGGATGGACACCATCAGCCAGGACCACAGCTCCTTGTCCCCTGCGCTCCTGCGGCTCTCCACCGAGGGTAAGGGCTTTGGGAGATCCTTCCCGAGGTGTCGCACAGAGACTGTTAACTGCCAAAACTGCTGTGGATCCCGGGCTGTGGGGGTGCCTGGACAGGGCTGGGGGCTGCTGCGAGAGCCCTGCCTGAGGGTCCCCTCTGGCTCGGGGGACAATGTGGCAGCCAGGACTGCTGGGTCCTGGGGATGGGGCTGTCCTGAGCCCCAAGGCTTCTCTGCGGCCAGCTCCATTGCCTCTTAGGGTGGGGGGGGGAGCATGGGAATCCATGACAGGTTTCCCTGGGAGTGGGTCCTCTTTGGGGTCTGGCTCTGAGAGGAAAGGGGTCCTGCATCCCAGACGCTGAGATGGCCTGCAGCTCCATGAGGCTCTCAAGACCCTGCTGGAAATGTCCATATACCATAATGAAACCATCACCTTTTAATAACCCCAAGTCCTCTGGGTGTTTGGGAAAATCTCTGTTCCTTCCCCCTGGATCCTTCCAACTTGGCGCAGCATGTTTTGCGCTCACAGATGCCACCTTCAGATGGCCACAGCCCCTGTCCTCCTGCAAATTGGGCTCAAACCTCTGCACCCAAAAGAAAATATATTGGAGAGAGCAGATTGGAAACAGGCAGAGGTGCAATCCCCATTCAACAGGTCCTGGCTGACCCCAAGGTTTTTTCTCTGAGCTGGGGTGGGCAGTGCTGGGGTGAGCCCAACACAGCCATCTCCCCCAGCACCCTCACGACCCCACACCACCGCTCCCTAGCCGAGCCCTGGGGCCGCCGTGGGCAGGGACCCGGGGCAGGAGGGGCGAGAGGACACTGCCCTGCCCTGCCCTGCCCTGCCCTGGGGGCAGCAGGATGCTGCCTGTGGGCTCCGGCGCCACGGCCAGCCCCAGGGCCCCCACACCGGCACCACGGATGCCACCAGCACAGGCCCCAGTGCTGCCCCCCCACACCCCGCACGGCCCCCAGGGCGCAGGGCAGCCAGCAGCCCCGCGGGGCCCCCGCCGCACAGCCCAGCCCCGCCGGGGCAGTGGCCGCACCCCGGGGCCCCGCACTGCCCACCCACACAGCACCGCGCTGCACCCAGGCCCCGCCGCACCCCGCGCTGCCGCCCACAACATGGCGCCCGACCGCGGGGGAGGGGGCGGAGCTGGCCGCCAGGGCAGGAGGGCCCAATGTTGCCATGGCATCGCCCCAGTGCAGCCCTCCTATTGGCTGTCAGGAGGAGGAGGGCGGGCATCGATTTCACTGATGGCTCTGCCAGCCAATTGCAGTCCAACATGTGGGGAAAAAAAAGACGTCAGAGAAAGAGGTGGAAGAGGAGCGGGAGCAAAGCAGGCGAGAAGCGAGCGGGCGAGAGCGTTTGGTGGGGGCTGCGGGCGCGTTCAAATGGCGGCGGGTGCCCTCCCGCCGGGGCGGGGCAGCGGTGCTGGCTTTGCCGGGGCTGCTTTGCTGCAGGAGCTGCAGCAGGGGCTGGTGGGGCCGTGAGCAGGGGCCAGAGCGACGTGGGCCAGAGGGGGGAGCTGCCCTGCAGCCAGACGTGGCGGCCTGCCGCGAGCAGCTGGGCCGGGGCGGCTCGGTGGGGTTTGGGGGCAGGAACCTTTGGCCCTGTGGTGGCTCTGGGATCCCTGTTAAAGCGTTTCCCTGAGCTGCTGCTGCCAGCGCAGCCCCAGGTGCTGCTTTGAGGTGCGTTTGGGAGGTGCTGGGCAAAGTGTGAGCAGGCTGCTGGTGTCGTCGCGAGGTGCCCTTCCCAATGGTGTCTTCTGTTGTGAAAACTGCATTTCCGAGTGGCTCTGAGAGAGGCTGTGCCCGCATGTGATGCCGTGCCTTAGTCGTCGTTTTTGCTCCCTGCCTCTTGCTTTGCACCGAGACCTGTGAGCCTGGCAGCAGGGTGAAGGGTGTTTGCAGAAGAGCTCTGTAAGTGTGAGCTGTTTTGCTTGTCAGGGCCCTGAAAGTTGATGAACGGCCAGTGCTTGCACTTGCCGTTGTTCTTTCCATGCTCCTAGGTCAGGGTGAAGAGTTGCTGAGTTGAAGAGTTGGTTTCACCAACTGAGATGCCCTGGCCTGAGTCCTTCCACGTGTCTCCAGTTGTCAGGGCCTAAAATAGGAGAATGCTTGTTGTCCTGGATGTGTAGAGGATTTTCTGGTTTTGTTCAGCACTGGGGAAGGAACCAGAGTTCTGAGTTGCGGGAAGGCTTCTGCCTGTGCCTGGGACATGAGGCCCTGCTGTCTTCAGTTTCATGATCGCTGCTCCCATGCAATCCTCCCGTTAGAAAATGTTGCCAAGAATTACTTGCAGGCTGTTCTGCAGTTCTTAAATTTCATAGGCTAGGTGTTGATAATGCATAGCAGAAGCTAATCTTTTGGTGTAGTAACTGGTAGGCAATGGGTGTTTCAGAGCATTGTGAGTATTATGAGGCCATGATGTGAATCTGTGATGTGATGACACCTCTATGTGAGCAGCTGACAGGTCAGGGGAAGATGCATGGCTTGGATGCTGGTGGTGAGGTCACTTCTGGGTTTGTTGCGTGTGCTCAGAGGAGGGATTGACCCCTGCAGAGCTCTACAGCAATACAGAAATGCAACTCATTAATCAAGCAGAAGTCGATGTTCCACATTATCCGACACAAATTTGATTCCACTCCATCATCATGAGTTAGTACTGCTACATTTAAAATGCAGATGATGTTCTGTGGTGAGCATGGACATGGAGTTGGCCTTTCCACTTGTTGCTAAGTAGAAGCTTGCAGCGTCCTCGCAGTCAGCTAGGGAGTCCAGCTAGACTTTTGAGGCTGCTAAGTGAATGTAGTGCTGGTGTGAGCAGTGGTGTGAATAATCTCTTCTTGCCAGGGTGTGTGTGTGTGCTTTAGAAGTTGCCCCTGTCAAAAGAGCAGGGAGCTTGTGAGATTTTCCTGCAAGGTCTGAATGCTGTCTGTCTTTGAGGTGTCCAGCTGCTTTTATGACACGTTTGGAACTGTAACACTTTAGGGGTCTCTGATTTTCTGTCCACGTATGCAGTCATTGGAGAATGGGTGCAAAGGCTGTTGGAGGAGACAGAAGGAATGTCACCCCCCAAAAAGGGTATGGGCCACATTTTGAAAGAGATTTCTTGTTCAGAGAAGTTGAGGCACAAGCGAGAGGGAAAAGCTGGCCTGATCAGCCCCTGTGAGAGTACTTCTTCTCTGCTTCCTGGTGGGAAGGTGGGAAGTGAGCAGGCCCCGGGCTGTGAGTGGCTGTTCAGAGGCAGAGCCTGTTGCAAGGCCTTTGGAGGACTAGAAGGGGATGGAAGGTCTGGAGAGTTGGGCTTTGTGTGTTGTGGGGTGCTTGGGGTGCCCTGTGTGCTGCCATGTGTGGTGCTGTGGCCTGTGTGTCACTGATGCAGAGGCGCATGTTGGCTGGCAACGCTCTGTGAAGTGTGGGGGTAGCGGCGTGTCACAGTGTGGCGTGCCCTGTGGTGGAGCCGGGTGGTGGCGCCAGTGTTTTGCTGCTCAGCGTGGGAGGAGGTGTCTGGAGAGAGCAGTGCCCTGCTCCCAGAGCCCAGCCTGCCATCACAGTGTCCTTCTGGGAGACGTGGGTGAGGACTGCTGGTGACCGTGCTGTGTCCTTGGAGCATCGTGGTGCAAGCCAGGGATGCTCGAAGTTTGGTGGTTTGTATCAGCTGAGGTTCAGGCTTGCAATTTCTGAAGGTCTTGATGCTTTCGTGAGTCAATGGGATTGTACTGACTCTGCTGGAGAGAGTTCTCTTCTCCCTCCTTAAAGGCTTTCTGCTGAATCTGGACCGTCATTGCATCTTCCCATCTCAGACGCTAATCCATTGCTATCCCTCAGCGAGATGGGTAGTTAATGAAAGCAGTCAGAGGCATTTCTGCACGTTGTGCCTACGCAGAGCCTTGCAGAGAGGGGAGATGCCCCCTCACAAGAAGTCAGGCCTGTGAGGGCGATGGGTGGCTCTGAGACACCTGTCCTTGTTGAGCGGTGGAGGCGGCATCTCCAAAGCCTCTGGTGCCTTTGGCAAGAGTCTCACAATAGCATATTCCTTGAGGCTGCAATGGGGGAGCCATGTGGAGGTAGCAGGGCTCCAACGCCCTGCTCCAGGCAGGTGCCAGTAGAGGAGGTATCTTGGGGCCTTTTCCAGTGAAGTTTTGATTACCTCCAAGGATGGAGATCTGGGAACCTCTCTGTATCCGTGTGCCGCAGTTTGGCCACCGTCACGGAGAAAAAGGTTTCTTCTTAACGTCTCAGAAGCATTTCCCATTGTCCGATTTGTCCCTGTTGCCTCCCATGCTACTAGTGTGCACCTCCAAGAAAATCCGGCTCCCTCTTCTCTGTGCCCTCCATAAGGTAGCTGTGCACAGCATGAAGATCCCCGCTGGCCTTCTCTTGTCTAGGCTGAACAAAGCCAGCTCTCGCAGCCTCTCCTTTTATGCCCCACGCTGCAGCCCCTGACCATCTTGGTGTCCCTGTGCTGGACTCCCTGCAGTGTGTTAGTGCCTGTGCAGACCTGGAGAGCCCAAACAGGACCTGGTATACAGACATGGTGTCACCTGTGCCAAAAAGAGGGGTAGAATGTCTTGGTGGCCCTGCTGGCTGTGCTCTCACCAATAGAGCTCAGCACAGAGGGGAGACATTTGCCCCTGCCTGTTGCGACTCTGTAAGGCCAGCAGAACTGCCAGTAACACTCCGATTCGTTCTTTCTTTCTAGGTTGCTCCACTCATGGAGGTTCCCAGTGCAGTGCTAGAGGCGCTGAGGATGGAGGCAGGATGCCAGGCTGTGTCCCTGTACCTGTCAACATCTTGGCCAGCGTCGTGAGCCCTCTGTGAAAGCAGCTGCAAGTGACTGAGAAGAGGCTACGTATGGATGCGAAGGCTTCCATAAATGCGCCTGTCTTCCCTGGGTGACTTGGGTTGTGGGTTCAGCTCCTGGTACCTCTGCTGTGCTGCAAATTCCGCCTCCCACAAGTGCTGTTATTGCCAGCCCGCTCAACAAATGCTACGGTGCCCCCTCCTTTTCCTAGGAGGCTGTGGTGCCATATAGGACGAGTCCAAGACCCTTATAATAGATGCCAGCATGTCTTGAGTGCCTTTGTGTGAGTGCCCCAAAGCGTCCATAGCTTGACCTGAGGAAGTCTCAGAGCTCTTGGGCTGCTGGCTCTGCGAGGGGTGAAGATGTGCCCAGGGCCAGGTTGCCCGTGGCACCCAGCCCTCAGTGCTCTGTGAAGCCAGCTGCGGAGCACGGACTGCTGCTGCAGAGGCTGCACAGCCAGGAGAGCTGTCATTTCAGCAGCCATCGAGTGTGGGTCTGTCTCATTGCTCGGGCCTCATGTCAAAGCCTCTGCACCCTTTTTCCCTGCACTGGGGCTCCTTGTCCAAGTAACTAAAGGAAAGGAAGGGAGGTTACTTTGGGCTCAGGAGGCCTTCTGGACTCTCAAGTGTTTCTGTGTTGTATCTGTAACTTTTGTATTACTACAGAAAATCCCCATGTCCCCATCCCTAGCAGGAGGTTCGTGAGGGGATGGGGGTGGAAAGCAGCAGCCTGCTGTGCCCAAAGAAAGCAGGATCCTTCCCTCTGAAAAGAGCAGCATCACTCAAGGAGGCAGCTCTGTGCCTGATCTTGTGCTGCTCATTTGCACAGGCCTTGTGAGCCTAGAGTGCCTTGGCCACCTTGTGGTGTTACCGCAAGAGCTTGCCTGAGTGTCTGGGTTGAGGAGCCAAGGGAAGGCAGCGAGCAGAGCAGTGGCTGGGGAGTGTGCAAGTGGCGAGTGTCCTGCATGCATCTGTTCTTGCTGGCACTTGGTTGTATGTAGCAGAAGAGGCAGCTGTGTGGGGCAGAGGCAGTGTGTTTGTAGAGTAGGTGGCAGAGCAGAGGTCTGGCGTCAGGTTGATGGCTGGTGCAGTGCCGAGTTGATCTGAGAGTGTCAGAAAGCCTTTGCAGTGCAGCTGCTCCCTCAGCTGATCTCTGTCCCTAGAAATGCACTAGAAATGGAAGTGGCATGCTGCTGCCATTGTGTAGGTGCTACAGTGCGAAGGCTCCCAGCTCGGACTTGATGGTACTAAAGGAAAAGCGAGACCAATTGTTCCTTTTGTGATTTGTCGCCAGGGTGGCAGAGTGGAGCTGTCGCATGATCTGGAGAGAGTCTTGCCAGGAGATGAAAGCCATTTGCAGAAGACTGTTCTGTATGGAGTGATCACAGCGTAATCAAGGGACATGCGAGTGGCCCAGGTGAGCTTCTCCTCTGTGAAGGTTTGCACTTTTCAGCTCTCTTGTGACTCAGTCCCAGATAGAGCAGCAGCGGGCAGGTGGATGCCGTTTGTGCTTGTGAGGTGAATTGTGTGTCTGAATCTGGTAGGCCAACAGCATGCATGTAGCTTTGGTGAGGATGGTGAGGTCTCTTGTGTCTCCATGCCTCCTAAAGGGGGAGCAGTTCCGTTGCTGCTGTTGGTGCTTTTGTGGTGAGTTGTGCATCAGTATGTGACTGGCGATCAGCATGGACATTGCTGCTGTTTGTGCTTGTTGAGGTCAATTGTGCCTCAGTTGCAAAGAGGCCAGGAGCAGCTATTTGGCTTCTTGGCTGCCTGTGAGGTCACTTCAGCATGAGCACCTGACAGTCCAGCTTGCTGCATATTGCTGCTGCTTGTGTTTGTGGAGTAATTTGGCCTCAGTATCTGCCAGGCCACCAGCAGCCACATTGCTCCTTTTTTGTATTTGTGAGGTGACTTTTGCTTCACCACCTGATTAGACAGCATCAAGCACATTGCTGCTTTTGTGCTTGTGAGGTCACATGTGCCTCAATGTCTGATAGGCCAGTGCTAGTGATGTGGCTGCAGTCTGTGGTTCTGGGGTAACTTGTGGCTCAGTGCCTGATAGGCCAGTGCTGGTCACGTGGGTGCGGTTTGTGGTTGTGAGGTCACTTGTGTCTCAGTGCCTGACGGGCCAGTGCTGGTCACATGGCTGCAGTTTGTCGTTTTGAGGTCACTTGTGGCTCAGTGCCTGATAGGCCAATGCTGGTGATGTGGGTGCAGTTTGTGTTTGTGATGTCACTTGTGGATCAGTGCCTGATAGGCCAGTGCTGGTCCTGTGGCTGCAGTTTGTGGTTGTGATGTCACTTGTGGCACAGTGAGGGCTAGGCCAGTGCTGGTGACGTGTGTGCAGTTTGTGTTTGTGATGTCACTTGTGGCTCAGTGCCTGATAGGCCAATGCTGGTGATGTGGCTGCATTTTGTGGTTGTGAAGTCACTTGTGGCTGAGTGCCTGATAGGCCAGTGCTTGTCACATGGCTGCAGTTTATGGTTGTGAGGTCACTGGAGGCTCAGTGCCGGGTAGGCTAGTGCTGTTCATGTGGGTGCAGTTTGTGGTTGTGATGTCACTTGTGGCTCAGTGCCTGATAGGCCATGCTGGTCATGTGGGTTGAGTTTGAGGTTGTGATGTCACTTGTGGCTCAGTGTCTGACAGGTCAGTGCTGGTCACATGCCTGCAGTTTGTGTTTGTGATGTCACTTGTGGCTGAGTGCCTGATAGGCCAGTGCTCTTCATGTGTGTGCAGTTTGTGGTTGTGATGTCATTTGTGGCTCAGTGCCTGATAGGCCAGTGCTGGTGACGTGGCTGCACTTTGTGATTGTGATTTCACTTGTGGCTCAGTGCCTGACAGACCAGTGATGGTCATGTGGGTCGAGTTTGTGGTTGTGATATCACTTTTGGCCCAGTGAGTGCTAGGCCAGTGCTGGTGATGTGGGTGCAGTTTGTGTTTGTGATGTCACTTGTGGCTCAGTGCCTGATAGGCCAGTACTGCTGATGTGGGTGCAGTTTGTTGTTGTGATGTCACTTGTGGCTCAGTGCTCGATAGGCCAGTGCTGGTCCTGTGGCTGCAATTTGTGATTGTGAGGTCACTTGTGGCTCAGTGCCTGATAGGCCAGTGCTGGTGATGTGGCTGCAGTTTGTGTTTGTGAGGTCACTTGTGGCTCAGTGCCTGATAGGCCATGCTGCTCCTGTGGGTGGAGTTTGTGGTTGTGATGTCACTTGTGGCTCAGTGCCTGATAGGCCAGTGCTATTCATGTGCGTAGAGGTTTTTTTTGTGATGTCACTTGTGGCTCAGTGCCTGACAGGCCAGTGATGGTCATGTGGGTCGAGTTTGTGGTTGTGATATCACTTTTGGCGCAGTGAGTGCTAGGCCAGTGCTGGTGATGTGGGTGCAGTTTGTGTTTGTGAGGTCACTTGTGGCTCAGTGCCTGATAGGCCATGCTGGTCCTGTGGGTCGAGTTTGTGTTTGTGATGTCACTTGTGGCTCAGTGCCTGATGGGCCAATGCTGGTGATGTGGCTGCATTTTGTGTTTGTGATGTCACTTGTGGCTGAGTGCCTGATAGGCCAGTGCTGGTAATGTGGGTGCAGTTTGTGGTTGTGATGTCACTTGTGCCTGAGTGCCTGATAGGCCAGTGCTTGTCACATGGCTGCAGTTTGTGGTTGTGATGTCACTTGTGGCTGAGTGCCTGATAGGCCAGTGCTTGTCACATGGCTGCAGTTTGTGGTTGTGATGTCATTTGTGGCTCAGTGCCTGATAGGCCAGTGCTCTTCATGTGGGTGCAGTTTGTGTTTGTGATGTCACTTGTGGCTCAGTGCCTGATAGGCCAGTGCTAGTGATGTGGCTGCAGTTTGTGTTTGTGATGTCACTTGTGGCTCAGTGCCTGATAGGCCAGTGCTGGTGATGTGGGTGCTGTTTGTGGTTGTGATGTCACTTGTGTCTCAGTGCCTGATAGGCCAGTGTTTGTCCTGTGGGTGCAGTTTGTGGTTGTTATGCCTCTTGTGGCTCAGTGCCTGATAGACCAGTGCTGGTCCTGTGCGTGGAGTTTGTGGCTGTGATGTCACTTGTGGCTCAGTGCCTTATAGGCCAATGCTGGTGATGTGACTGCAGTTTGTGGTTGTGATGTCACTTGTGGCTCAGTGAGTGCCAAGCCAGTGCTGGACACATGTCTGCAGTTTGTGTTTGTGATGTCACTTGTGGCTCAGGGCCTGATAGGCCAGTGCTAGTCATGTGGGTGCAGTCTGTGTTTGTGATGTCACTTGTGGCTCAGTGCCTGACAGGTCAGTGCTGGTCACATGTCTGCAGTTTGTGTTTGTGATGTCACTTGTGGCTCAGTGCCTGATAGGCCAGTGCTGGTCATGTGTGTGCAGTTTTTGTTTGTGATGTCACTTGTGGCTCAGTGCCTGGTAGGCCAGTACTGCTGATGTGGGTGCAGTTTGTTCTTGTGATGTCAGTTGTGGCTCAGTGCCTGATAGGCCAGTGCTGGTGACGTGGCTGCACTTTGTGATTGTGATTTCACTTGTGGCTCAGTGCCTGACAGACCAGTGATGGTCATGTGGGTCGAGTTTGTGGTTGTGATATCACTTTTGGCCCAGTGAGTGCTAGGCCAGTGCTGGTGATGTGGGTGCAGTTTGTGGTTTTGATGTCACTTGTGGCCCAGTGCCTGATAGGCCAGTGCTGGTGATGTGGGTGGAGTTTGTGGTTGTGATGTCACCTGTGGCTCAGTGCCTGATGGGCCAGTGCTGCTCCTGTGGTGCAGTTTGTGTTTGTGATTTCACTTGTGGCTCAGTGCCTGATAGGCCAGTGCTGGTGATGTGGGTGCAGTTTGTGGTTGTGATGTCACTTGTGGCTCAGTGAGTGCTAGGCCAGTGCTGGTCACATGGCTGCACTTTGTGGTTGTGATGTCACTTGTGGCTCAGTGCCTGATAGGCCATGCTGGTCATGTGGGTTGAGTTTGAGGTTGTGATGTCACTTGTGGCTCAGTGTCTGACAGGTCAGTGCTGGTCACATGCCTGCAGTTTTTGTTTGTGATGTCACTTGTGGCTGAGTGCCTGATAGGCCAGTGCTCTTCATGTGTGTGCAGTTTGTGTTTGTGATGTCACTTGTGGCTCAGTGCCTGATAGGCCAGTGCTGGTCACGTGGGTGGAGTTTGTGGTTGTGATGTCACTTGTGCCTGAGTGCCTGATGGGCCAGTGGTGGTCATGTGGGTTGAGTTTGTGGTTGTGATATCACTTTTGGCACAGTGAGGGCTAGGCCAGTGCTGGTGACGTGTGTGCAGTTTTTGTTTGTGATGTCACTTGTGGCTCAGTGCCTGATAGGCCAGTGCTGGTCCTGTGTCTGCAGTTTGTGGTTGTGATGTCACTTGTGGCTCTTTGCCTTATAGGCCAGTGCTGGTGATGTGGGTGGAGTTTGTCGTTGTGATGTCACTTGTGCCTGAATGCCTGATGGGCCAGTGGTGGTCATGTGGGTTGAGTTTGTGGTTGTGATATCACTTTTGGCACAGTGAGGGGTAGGCCAGTGCTGGTCACATGGCTGCACTTTGTGGTTGTGATGTCACTTGTGGCTGAGTGCCTGATAGGCCAGTGGTGGTCCTGTGCGTGGAGTTTGTGGCTGTGATGTCACTTGTGGCTCAGTGCCTGATAGGCCAGTGCTGGTGATGTGGGTGCAGTTTGTGTTTGTGATATCACTTGTGGCTCAGTGCCTGATAGGCCAGTGCTGGTCACATGTCTGCAGTTTGTTTTTGTGATGTCACTTGTGGCTCAGTGCCTGATAGGCCAGTGCTGGTGATGTGGGTGCAGTCTGTGTTTGTGATATCACTTGTGGCTCAGTGCCTGATAGGCCAGTGCTAGTCATGTGGGTGCAGTCTGTGTTTGTGATGTCACTTGTGGCTCAGTGCCTGACAGGTCAGTGCTGGTCACATGTCTGCAGTTTGTGTTTGTGATGTCACTTGTGGCTCAGTGCCTGATAGGCCAGTGCTGGTCATGTGTGTGCAGTTTTTGTTTGTGATGTCACTTGTGGCTCAGTGCCTGGTAGGCCAGTGCTCTTCATGTGTGTGCAGTTTGTGTTTGTGATGTCACTTGTGGCTCAGTGCCTGATAGGCCAGTACTGCTGATGTGGGTGCAGTTTGTGGTTGTGATGTCACTTGTGCCTGAATGCCTGATAGGCCAGTGGTGGTCATGTGGGTTGAGTTTGTGGTTGTGATATCACTTTTGGCACAGTGAGGGCTAGGCCAGTGCTGGTCACATGGCTGCACTTTGTGTTTGTGATGTCACTTGTGGATAAGTGCCTGACAGGCCAGTGCTAGTCATGTGGGTGCAGTTTGTGGTTGTGATGTCACTTGTGGCTCAGTGCCTGATAGGCCAGTGCTAGTGATGTGGGTGCAGTTTGTGGTTGTGATGTCACTTGTGTCTCAGTGCCTGATAGGCCAGTGCTAGTGATGTGGGTGCAGTTTGTGTTTGTGATGTCACTTGTGGCTCAGTGCCTGATAGGCCAGTGCTAGTGATGTGGCTGCAGTTTTTGGTTGTGATGTCACCTGTGGCTCAGTGCCTGATGGGCCAGTGCTGCTCCTGTGGTGCAGTTTGTGGTTGTGATGCCTCTTGTGGCTCAGTGCCTGATAGACCAGTGCTGGTCCTGTGCGTGGAGTTTGTGGCTGTGATGTCACTTGTGGCTCAGTGCCTGATAGGCCAGTGCTGGTGATGTGGGTGCAGTTTGTGTTTGTGATGTCACTTGTGGCTCAGTGTCTGACAGGTCAGTGCTGGTCACATGTCTGCAGTTTGTGTTTGTGATGTCACTTGTGGCTCAGTGCCTGATAGGCCAGTGCTGGTCATGTGTGTGCAGTTTTTGTTTGTGATGTCACTTGTGGCTCAGTGCCTGGTAGGCCAGTGCTCTTCATGTGTGTGCAGTTTGTGTTTGTGATGTCACTTGTGGCTCAGTGCCTGATAGGCCAGTACTGCTGATGTGGGTGCAGTTTGTGGTTGTGATGTCAGTTGTGGCTCAGTGCCTGATAGGCCAGTGCTGGTGACGTGGCTGCACTTTGTGATTGTGATTTCACTTGTGGCTCAGTGCCTGACAGACCAGTGATAGTCATGTGGGTCGAGTTTGTGGTTGTGATATCACTTTTGGCCCAGTGAGTGCTAGGCCAGTGCTGGTGATGTGGCTGCAGTTTGTGTTTGTGATGTCACTTGTGGCTCAGTGCCTGATAGGCCATGCTGCTCCTGTGGGTGGAGTTTGTGGCTGTGATGTCACTTGTTGCTCAGTGCCTGATAGGCCAGTGCTATTCATGTGCGTGCAGGTTTTTTTTGTGATGTCACTTGTGCCTGAATGCCTGACAGGCCAGTGATGGTCATGTGGGTCGAGTTTGTGGTTGTGATATCACTTTTGGCCCAGTGAGTGCTAGGCCAGTGCTGGTGATGTGGGTGCAGTTTGTGTTTGTGATGTCACTTGTGGCTCAGTGCCTGATAGGCCAGTGCTGGTGATGTGGGTGGAGTTTGTGGTTTTGATGTCACTTGCGGCTGAGTGCCTGATAGGCCAGTGCTGGTGATGTGGGTGGAGTTTGTGGTTTTGATGTCACTTGCGGCTGAGTGCCTGATAGGCCAGTGCTGGTGATGTGGGTGGAGTTTGTGTTTGTGATGTCACTTGTGGCTCAGTGCCTGATAGGCCAGTGCTAGTGATGTGGCTGCAGTTTGTGTTTGTGATGTCACTTGTGGCTCAGTGCCTGATAGGCCAGTGCTGGTGATGTGGGTGCAGTTTTTGTTTGTGATGTCACTTGTGTCTCAGTGCCTGATAGGCCAGTGTTTGTCCTGTGGGTGCAGTTTGTGGTTGTGATGCCTCTTGTGGCTCAGTGCCTGATAGACCAGTGCTGGTCCTGTGCGTGGAGTTTGTGGCTGTGATGTCACTTGTGGCTCAGTGCCTTATAGGCCAATGCTGGTGATGTGACTGCAGTTTGTGGTTGTGATGTCACTTGTGGCTCAGTGAGTGCCAAGCCAGTGCTGGACACATGTCTGCAGTTTGTGTTTGTGATGTCACTTGTGGCTCAGTGCCTGATAGGCCAGTGCTAGTCATGTGGGTGCAGTCTGTGTTTGTGATGTCACTTGTGGCTCAGTGCCTGACAGGTCAGTGCCGGTCACATGTCTGCAGTTTGTGTTTGTGATGTCACTTGTGGCTCAGTGCCTGATGGGCCAGTGCTGGTGATGTGGGTGCAGTTTGTGGTTGTGATGTCAGTTGTGGCTCAGTGCCTGATAGGCCAGTGCTGGTGACGTGGCTGCACTTTGTGATTGTGATTTCACTTGTGGCTCAGTGCCTGACAGACCAGTGATGGTCATGTGGGTCGAGTTTGTGGTTGTGATATCACTTTTGGCCCAGTGAGTGCTAGGCCAGTGCTGGTGATGTGGGTGCAGTTTGTGTTTGTGATGTCACTTGTGGCTCAGTGCCTGATAGGCCAGTGCTGGTCCTGTGTCTGCAGTTTGTGTTTGTGATGTCACATGTGGCTCTTTGCCTGATAGGCCAGTGCTGGTGATGTGGGTGGAGTTTGTGGTTGTGATGTCACCTGTGGCTCAGTGCCTGATGGGCCAGTGCTGCTCCTGTGGTGCAGTTTGTGTTTGTGATTTCACTTGTGGCTCAGTGCCTGATAGGCCAGTGCTGGTGATGTGGGTGCAGTTTGTGTTTGTGATGTCACTTGTGGCCCAGTGCCTGATAGGCCAGTGCTGGTGATGTGGGTGGAGTTTGTGGTTGTGATGTCACCTTTGGCTCAGTGCCTGATGGGCCAGTGCTGCTCCTGTGGTGCAGTTTGTGTTTGTGATTTCACTTGTGGCTCAGTGCCTGATAGGCCAGTGCTGGTGATGTGGGTGCAGTTTGTGGTTGTGATGTCACTTGTGGCTCAGTGAGTGCTAGGCCAGTGCTGGTCACATGGCTGCACTTTGTGGTTGTGATGTCACTTGTGGCTCAGTGCCTGATAGGCCATGCTGGTCATGTGGGTTGAGTTTGAGGTTGTGATGTCACTTGTGGCTCAGTGTCTGACAGGTCAGTGCTGGTCACATGCCTGCAGTTTTTGTTTGTGATGTCACTTGTGGCTGAGTGCCTGATAGGCCAGTGCTCTTCATGTGTGTGCAGTTTGTGTTTGTGATGTCACTTGTGGCTCAGTGCCTGATAGGCCAGTGCTGGTCACGTGGGTGGAGTTTGTGGTTGTGATGTCACTTGTGCCTGAGTGCCTGATGGGCCAGTGGTGGTCATGTGGGTTGAGTTTGTGGTTGTGATATCACTTTTGGCACAGTGAGGGCTAGGCCAGTGCTGGTGACGTGTGTGCAGTTTTTGTTTGTGATGTCACTTGTGGCTGAGTGCCTGATAGGCCAATGCTGGTGATGTGGCTGCATTTTGTGGTTGTGAAGTCACTTGTGGCTCAGTGCCTGATAGGCCAGTGCTGGTCATGTGGGTTCAGTTTGAGGTTGTGATGTCACTTGTGGCTCAGTGTCTGATAGGCCAGTGCTCTTCATGTGTGTGCAGTTTGTGTTTGTGATGTCACTTGTGGCTCAGTGCCTGATAGGCCAGTGCTGGTGACGTGGCTGCACTTTGTGATTGTGATTTCACTTGTGGCTCAGTGCCTGACAGACCAGTGATGGTCATGTGGGTCGAGTTTGTGGTTGTGATATCACTTTTGGCCCAGTGAGTGCTAGGCCAGTGCTGGTGATGTGGGTGCAGTTTGTGTTTGTGATGTCACTTGTGGCTCAGTGCCTGATAGGCCAGTGCTGGTCCTGTGTCTGCAGTTTGTGGTTGTGATGTCACTTGTGGCTCTTTGCCTTATAGGCCAGTGCTGGTGATGTGGGTGGAGTTTGTGGTTGTGATGTCACTTGTGCCTGAATGCCTGATGGGCCAGTGGTGGTCATGTGGGTTGAGTTTGTGGTTGTGATATCACTTTTGGCACAGTGAGGGGTAGGCCAGTGCTGGTCACATGGCTGCACTTTGTGGTTGTGATGTCACTTGTGGCTGAGTGCCTGATAGGCCAGTGGTGGTCCTGTGGGTCGAGTTTGTGTTTGTGATGTCACTTGTGGCTCAGTGCCTGATAGGCCATGCTGGTCCTGTGGGTCGAGTTTGTGTTTGTGATGTCACTTGTGGCTCAGTGCCTGATGGGCCAGTGCTGGTGATGTGGCTGCATTTTGTGTTTGTGATGTCACTTGTGGCTGAGTGCCTGATAGGCCAGTGCTGGTAATGTGGGTGCAGTTTGTGGTTGTGATGTCACTTGTGGCTGAGTGCCTGATAGGCCAGTGCTTGTCACATGGCTGCAGTTTGTGGTTGTGATGTCACTTGTGTCTCAGTGCCTGATAGGCCAGTGCTGGTCACATGGCTGCAGTTTGTGGTTGTGATGTCATTTGTGGATCAGTGCCTGATAGGCCAGTGCTGGTGATGTGGCTGCAGTTTGTGGTTGTGATGTCACTTGTGGCTGAGTGCCTGATAGGGCAGTGCTGTTCATGTGGGTGCAGTTTGTCTTTGTGAGGTCACTTGGGGCTCAGTGCCTGACAGGCCAGTGCTAGTCATGTGGGTGCAGTTTGTGTTTGTGATGTCACTTGTGGCTCAGTGCCTGATAGGCCAGTGCTAGTGATGTGGGTGCAGTTTGTGTTTGTGATGTCACTTGTGGCTCTTTGCCTTATAGGCCAGTGCTAGTGATGTGGGTGCAGTTTGTGGTTGTGATGTCACTTGTGGCTCAGTGCCTGATAGGCCAGTGCTAGTGATGTGGCTGCAGTTTGTGTTTGTGATGTCACTTGTGTCTCAGTGCCTGATAGGCCAGCGTTTGTCATGTGGCTGCAGTTTGTGGTTGTGATGCCTCTTGTGGCTCAGTGCCTGATAGACCAGTGCTGGTCCTGTGCGTGGAGTTTGTGGCTGTGATGTCACTTGTGGCTCAGTGCCTGATAGGCCAGTGCTGGTGATGTGGGTGCAGTTTGTGTTTGTGATATCACTTGTGGCTCAGTGCCTGATAGGCCAGTGCTGGACACATGTCTGCAGTTTGTGTTTGTGATATCACTTGCGGCTGAGTGCCTGATAGGCCAGTGCTAGTCATGTGGGTGCAGTCTGTATTTGTGATGTCACTTGTGGCTCAGTGCCTGATAGGCCAGTACTGCTGATGTGGGTGCAGTTTGTGGTTGTGATGTCACTTGTGCCTGAATGCCTGATAGGCCAGTGGTGGTCATGTGGGTTGAGTTTGTGGTTGTGATATCACTTTTGGCACAGTGAGGGCTAGGCCAGTGCTGGTCACATGGCTGCACTTTGTTTTTGTGATGTCACTTGTGGCTGAGTGCCTGACAGGCCAGTGCTAGTCATGTGGGTGCAGTTTGTGGTTGTGATGTCACTTGTGGCTCAGTGCCTGATAGGCCAGTGCTAGTGATGTGGGTGCAGTTTGTGGTTGTGATGTCACTTGTGTCTCAGTGCCTGATAGGCCAGTGCTAGTGATGTGGGTGCAGTTTGTGTTTGTGATGTCACTTGTGGCTCAGTGCCTGATAGGCCAGTGCTAGTGATGTGGCTGCAGTTTTTGGTTGTGATGTCACCTGTGGCTCAGTGCCTGATGGGCCAGTGCTGCTCCTGTGCGTGGAGTTTGTGGCTGTGATGTCACTTGTGGCTCAGTGCCTGATAGGCCAGTGCTGGTGATGTGGGTGCAGTTTGTGTTTGTGATGTCACTTGTGGCTCAGTGTCTGACAGGTCAGTGCTGGTCACATGTCTGCAGTTTGTGTTTGTGATGTCACTTGTGGCTCAGTGCCTGATAGGCCAGTGCTGGTCATGTGTGTGCAGTTTTTGTTTGTGATGTCACTTGTGGCTCAGTGCCTGGTAGGCCAGTGCTCTTCATGTGTGTGCAGTTTGTGTTTGTGATGTCACTTGTGGCTCAGTGCCTGATAGGCCAGTACTGCTGATGTGGGTGCAGTTTGTGGTTGTGATGTCAGTTGTGGCTCAGTGCCTGATAGGCCAGTGCTGGTGATGTGGGTGCAGTTTGTGTTTGTGATGTCACTTGTGGCTCAGTGTCTGACAGGTCAGTGCTGGTCACATGTCTGCAGTTTGTGTTTGTGATGTCACTTGTGGCTCAGTGCCTGGTAGGCCAGTGCTCTTCATGTGTGTGCAGTTTGTGTTTGTGATGTCACTTGTGGCTCAGTGCCTGATAGGCCAGTACTGCTGATGTGGGTGCAGTTTGTGGTTGTGATGTCAGTTGTGGCTCAGTGCCTGATAGGCCAGTGCTGGTGATGTGAGTGCAGTTTGTGGTTGTGATGTCACTTGTGGCTGAGTGCCTGATAGGCCAGTGCTGGTGGTGTGGGTGGAGTTTGTGTTTGTGAGGTCACCTGTGGCTCAGTGCCTGATGGGCCAGTGCTGCTCCTGTGGTGCAGTTTGTGTTTGTGATTTCACTTGTGGCTCAGTGCCTGATAGGCCAGTGCTGGTGATGTGGGTGCAGTTTGTGGTTGTGATGTCACTTGTGGCTCAGTGAGTGCTAGGCCAGTGCTGGTCACATGGCTGCACTTTGTGGTTGTGATGTCACTTGTGGCTCAGTGCCTGATAGGCCATGCTGGTCATGTGGGTTGAGTTTGAGGTTGTGATGTCACTTGTGGCTCAGTGTCTGACAGGTCAGTGCTGGTCACATGCCTGCAGTTTTTGTTTGTGATGTCACTTGTGGCTGAGTGCCTGATAGGCCAGTGCTCTTCATGTGTGTGCAGTTTGTGTTTGTGATGTCACTTGTGGCTCAGTGCCTGATAGGCCAGTGCTGGTGACGTGGCTGCACTTTGTGATTGTGATTTCACTTGTGGCTCAGTGCCTGATAGGCCAGTGTTTGTCCTGTGGGTGCAGTTTGTGGTTGTGATGCCTCTTGTGGCTCAGTGCCTGATAGACCAGTGCTGGTCCTGTGCGTGGAGTTTGTGGCTGTGATGTCACTTGTGGCTCAGTGCCTGATAGGCCAGTGCTGGTGATGTGGGTGCAGTTTGTGTTTGTGATATCACTTGTGGCTCAGTGCCTGATAGGCCAGTGCTAGTCATGTGGGTGCAGTTTTTGTTTGTGATGTCACTTGTGGCTCAGTGCCTGGTAGGCCAGTGGTCTTCATGTGTGTGCAGTTTGTGTTTGTGATGTCACTTGTAGCTCAGTGCCTGATAGGCCAGTGCTAGTGATGTGGCTGCAGTTTGTGTTTGTGATGTCACTTGTGGCTCAGTGTCTGACAGGTCAGTGCTGGTCACATGTCTGCAGTTTGTGTTTGTGATGTCACTTGTGGCTCAGTGCCTGATAGGCCAGTGCTGGTGGTGTGGGTGCAGTTTGTGTTTGTGATGTCACTTGTGGCTCAGTGCCTGGTAGGCCAGTGCTCTTCATGTGTGTGCAGTTTGTGTTTGTGATGTCACTTGTGGCTCAGTGCCTGATAGGCCAGTACTGCTGATGTGGGTGCAGTTTGTTCTTGTGATGTCAGTTGTGGCTCAGTGCCTGATAGGCCAGTGCTGGTGATGTGGCTGCACTTTGTGATTGTGATTTCACTTGTGGCTCAGTGCCTGACAGACCAGTGACAGTCATGTGGGTCGAGTTTGTGGTTGTGATATCACTTTTGGCCCAGTGAGTGCTAGGCCAGTGCTGGTGATGTGGGTGCAGTTTGTGTTTGTGATGTCACTTGTGGCTCAGTGCCTGATAGGCCATGCTGCTCCTGTGGGTGGAGTTTGTCATTGTGATGTCACTTGTTGCTCAGTGCCTGATAGGCCAGTGCTATTCATGTGCGTGCAGGTTTTTTTTGTGATGTCACTTGTGGCTCAGTGCCTGACAGGCCAGTGATGGTCATGTGGGTCGAGTTTGTGGTTGTGATATCACTTTTGGCCCAGTGAGTGCTAGGCCAGTGCTGGTGATGTGGGTGCAGTTTGTGGTTTTGATGTCACTTGCGGCTGAGTGCCTGATAGTCCAGTGCTGGTGATGTGGGTGGAGTTTGTGGTTTTGATGTCACTTGCGGCTGAGTGCCTGATAGGCCAGTGCTGGTGATGTGGGTGGAGTTTGTGGTTTTGATGTCACTTGCGGCTGAGTGCCTGATAGGCCAGTGCTGGTGATGTGGCTGCAGTTTGTGTTTGTGATGTCACTTGTGGCTCAGTGCCTGATAGGCCAGTGCTGGTCCTGTGTCTGCAGTTTGTGTTTGTGATGTCACATGTGGCTCAGTGCCTGATAGGCCAGTGCTGGTGATGTGGCTGCATTTTGTGGTTGTGAAGTCACTTGTGGCTCAGTGCCTGATGGTCCAGTGCTGCTCCTGTGGTGCAGTTTGTGTTTGTGATTTCACTTGTGGCTCAGTGCCTGATAGGCCAGTGCTGGTGATGTGGGTGCAGTTTGTGGTTGTGATGTCACTTGTGGCTCAGTGAGTGCTAGGCCAGTGCTGGTCACATGGCTGCACTTTGTGGTTGTGATGTCACTTGTGGCTCAGTGCCTGATAGGCCATGCTGGTCATGTGGGTTGAGTTTGAGGTTGTGATGTCACTTGTGGCTCAGTGTCTGACAGGTCAGTGCTGGTCACATGCCTGCAGTTTTTGTTTGTGATGTCACTTGTGGCTGAGTGCCTTATAGGCCAGTGCTCTTCATGTGTGTGCAGTTTGTGTTTGTGATGTCACTTGTGGCTCAGTGCCTGATAGGCCAGTGCTGGTGATGTGGGTGGAGTTTGTGGTTGTGATGTCACTTGTGCCTGAATGCCTGATAGGCCAGTGGTGGTCATGTGGGTTGAGTTTGTGGTTGTGATATCACTTTTGGCACAGTGAGGGCTAGGCCAGTGCTGGTCACATGGCTGCACTTTGTGTTTGTGATGTCACTTGTGGCTCAGTGCCTGATGGGCCAATGCTGGTGATGTGGCTGCATTTTGTGTTTGTGATGTCACTTGTGGCTGAGTGCCTGATAGGCCAGTGCTGGTAATGTGGGTGCAGTTTGTGGTTGTGATGTCACTTGTGGCTGAGTGCCTGATAGGCCAGTGCTTGTCACATGGCTGCAGTTTGTGGTTGTGATGTCACTTGTGGCTGGGTGCCTGATAAGCCAGTGCTGGTCACATGGCTGCAGTTTGTGTTTGTGATGTCACTTGTGGCTCAGTGCCTGATAGGCCAGTACTGGTCATGTGGCTGCAGTCTGTGGTTGTGATGTCTCTTGTGGCTCAGTGCCTGATAGGCCAGTGCTGCTGATTTAGGTGCACTTTGTGGTTGTGATGTCACTTGTGGCTGAGTGCCTGATAGGCCAGTGCTGGTCACATGGCTGCAGTTTGTGGTTGTGATGTCATTTGTGGATCAGTGCATGATAGGCCAGTGCTGGTGATGTGGCTGCAGTTTGTGGTTGTGATGTCACTTGTGGCTGAGTGCCTGATAGGGCGGTGCTGTTCATGTGGGTGCAGTTTGTCTTTGTGAGGTCACTTGGGGCTCAGTGCCTGACAGGCCGGTGCTAGTCATGTGGGTGCAGTTTGTGGTTGTGATGTCACTTGTGGCTCAGTGCCTGATAGGCCAGTTCTGGTCATGTGGATGCAGTTTGTGTTTGTGATGTCACTTGTGGCTGAGTGCCTGATAGGCCAGTCCTGTTAATGTGGGTGCAGTTTGTGGTTGTGATGTCACTTGTGGCTCAGTGCCTGATAGGCCAGTGCTAGTGATGTGGCTGCAGTTTGTGTTTGTGATGTCACTTGTGGCTCAGTGCCTGATAGGCCAGTGCTAGTGATGTGGCTGCAGTTTGTGTTTGTGATGTCACTTGTGGCTCAGTGCCTGATAGGCCAGTGCTGGTGATGTGGGTGCAGTTTTTGTTTGTGATGTCACTTGTGTCTCAGTGCCTGATAGGCCAGTGTTTGTCCTGTGGGTGCAGTTTGTGGTTGTGATGCCTCTTGTGGCTCAGTGCCTGATAGACCAGTGCTGGTCCTGTGCGTGGAGTTTGTGGCTGTGATGTCACTTGTGGCTCAGTGCCTTATAGGCCAATGCTGGTGATGTGACTGCAGTTTGTGGTTGTGATGTCACTTGTGGCTCAGTGAGTGCCAAGCCAGTGCTGGACACATGTCTGCAGTTTGTGTTTGTGATGTCACTTGTGGCTCAGGGCCTGATAGGCCAGTGCTGGTGATGTGGGTGCAGTTTGTGTTTGTGATATCACTTGTGGCTGAGTGCCTGATAGGCCTGTGCTAGTCATGTGGGTGCAGTCTGTGTTTGTGATGTCACTTGTGGCTCAGTGCCTGACAGGTCAGTGCTGGTCACATGTCTGCAGTTTGTGTTTGTGATGTCACTTGTGGCTCAGTGCCTGATAGGCCAGTGCTGGTGATGTGGGTGCAGTTTGTGTTTGTGATGTCACTTGTGGCTCAGTGCCTGATGGGCCAGTGCTGGTGATGTGGGTGCAGTTTGTGGTTGTGAGGTCACTTGTGGCTCAGTGCCTGATAGGCCAGTGCTGGTGACGTGGCTGCACTTTGTGATTGTGATTTCACTTGTGGCTCAGTGCCTGACAGACCAGTGATGGTCATGTGGGTCGAGTTTGTGGTTGTGATATCACTTTTGGCCCAGTGAGTGCTAGGCCAGTGCTGGTGATGTGGGTGCAGTTTGTGTTTGTGATGTCACTTGTGGCTCAGTGCCTGATAGGCCAGTGCTGGTGATGTGGGGGGAGTTTGTGGTTGTGATGTCACCTGTGGCTCAGTGCCTGATGGGCCAGTGCTGCTCCTGTGGTGCAGTTTGTGTTTGTGATTTCACTTGTGGCTCAGTGCCTGATAGGCCAGTGCTGGTGATGTGGGTGCAGTTTGTGGTTGTGATGTCACTTGTGGCTCAGTGCCTGATAGGCAAGTGCTGGTCCTGTGTCTGCAGTTTGTGTTTGTGATGTCACATGTGGCCCAGTGCCTGATAGGCCAGTGCTGGTGATGTGGCTGCATTTTGTGGTTGTGAAGTCACTTGTGTCTCAGTGCCTGATGGGCCAGTGCTGCTCCTGTGGTGCAGTTTGTGTTTGTGATTTCACTTGTGGCTCAGTGCCTGATAGGCCAGTGCTGGTGATGTGGGTGCAGTTTGTGGTTGTGATGTCACTTGTGGCTCAGTGAGTGCTAGGCCAGTGCTGGTCACATGGCTGCACTTTGTGGTTGTGATGTCACTTGTGGCTCAGTGCCTGATAGGCCATGCTGGTCATGTGGGTTGAGTTTGAGGTTGTGATGTCACTTGTGGCTCAGTGTCTGACAGGTCAGTGCTGGTCACATGCCTGCAGTTTGTGTTTGTGATGTCACTTGTGGCTCAGTGCCTGATAGGCCAGTGCTGGTGATGTGGGTGGAGTTTGTGGTTGTGATGTCACTTGTGCCTGAATGCCTGATAGGCCAGTGGTGGTCATGTGGGTTGAGTTTGTGGTTGTGATATCACTTTTGGCACAGTGAGGGCTAGGCCAGTGCTGGTCACATGGCTGCACTTTGTGTTTGTGATGTCACTTGTGGCTCAGTGCCTGATGGGCCAATGCTGGTGATGTGGCTGCATTTTGTGTTTGTGATGTCACTTGTGGCTGAGTGCCTGATAGGCCAGTCCTGTTAATGTGGGTGCAGTTTGTGGTTGTGATGTCACTTGTGGCTGAGTGCCTGATAGGCCAGTGCTTGTCACATGGCTGCAGTTTGTGGTTGTGATGTCACTTGTGGCTGGGTGCCTGATAAGCCAGTGCTGGTCACATGGCTGCAGTTTGTGTTTGTGATGTCACTTGTGGCTCAGTGCCTGATAGGCCAGTACTGGTCATGTGGCTGCAGTCTGTGGTTGTGATGTCACTTGTGGCTCAGTGCCTGATAGGCCAGTGCTGCTGATTTAGGTGCACTTTGTGGTTGTGATGTCACTTGTGGCTGAGTGCCTGATAGGCCAGTGCTGGTCACATGGCTGCAGTTTGTGGTTGTGATGTCATTTGTGGATCAGTGCATGATAGGCCAGTGCTGGTGATGTGGCTGCAGTTTGTGGTTGTGATGTCACTTGTGGCTCAGTGCCTGATAGGCCAGTGCTGGTGATGTGGGTGGAGTTTGTGGTTGTGATGTCACCTGTGGCTCAGTGCCTGATGGGCCAGTGCTGCTCCTGTGGTGCAGTTTGTGTTTGTGATTTCACTTGTGGCTCAGTGCCTGATAGGCCAGTGCTGGTGATGTGGGTGCAGTTTGTGGTTGTGATGTCACTTGTGGCTCAGTGAGTGCTAGGCCAGTGCTGGTCACATGGCTGCACTTTGTGGTTGTGATGTCACTTGTGGCTCAGTGCCTGATAGGCCATGCTGGTCATGTGGGTTGAGTTTGAGGTTGTGATGTCACTTGTGGCTCAGTGTCTGACAGGTCAGTGCTGGTCACATGCCTGCAGCTTGTGTTTGTGATGTCACTTGTGGCTGAGTGCCTGATAGGCCAGTGCTGGTGATGTGGCTGCACTTTGTGATTGTGATGTCACTTGTGGCTCAGTGCCTGACAGACCAGTGACAGTCATGTGGGTCGAGTTTGTGGTTGTGATATCACTTTTGGCACAGTGAGGGCTAGGCCAGTGCTGGTGACGTGTGTGCAGTTTTTGTTTGTGATGTCACTTGTGGCTGAGTGCCTGATAGGCCAATGCTGGTGATGTGGCTGCATTTTGTGGTTGTGAAGTCACTTGTGGCTCAGTGCCTGATAGGCCAGTGCTGGTCATGTGGGTTCAGTTTGAGGTTGTGATGTCACTTGTGGCTCAGTGTCTGATAGGCCAGTGCTCTTCATGTGTGTGCAGTTTGTGTTTGTGATGTCACTTGTGGCTCAGTGCCTGATAGGCCAGTGCTGGTGACGTGGCTGCACTTTGTGATTGTGATTTCACTTGTGGCTCAGTGCCTGACAGACCAGTGATGGTCATGTGGGTCGAGTTTGTGGTTGTGATATCACTTTTGGCCCAGTGAGTGCTAGGCCAGTGCTGGTGATGTGGGTGCAGTTTGTGTTTGTGATGTCACTTGTGGCTCAGTGCCTGATAGGCCAGTGCTGGTCCTGTGTCTGCAGTTTGTGGTTGTGATGTCACTTGTGGCTCTTTGCCTTATAGGCCAGTGCTGGTGATGTGGGTGGAGTTTGTGGTTGTGATGTCACTTGTGCCTGAATGCCTGATGGGCCAGTGGTGGTCATGTGGGTTGAGTTTGTGGTTGTGATATCACTTTTGGCACAGTGAGGGGTAGGCCAGTGCTGGTCACATGGCTGCACTTTGTGGTTGTGATGTCACTTGTGGCTGAGTGCCTGATAGGCCAGTGGTGGTCCTGTGGGTCGAGTTTGTGTTTGTGATGTCACTTGTGGCTCAGTGCCTGATAGGCCATGCTGGTCCTGTGGGTCGAGTTTGTGTTTGTGATGTCACTTGTGGCTCAGTGCCTGATGGGCCAGTGCTGGTGATGTGGCTGCATTTTGTGTTTGTGATGTCACTTGTGGCTGAGTGCCTGATAGGCCAGTGCTGGTAATGTGGGTGCAGTTTGTGGTTGTGATGTCACTTGTGGCTGAGTGCCTGATAGGCCAGTGCTTGTCACATGGCTGCAGTTTGTGGTTGTGATGTCACTTGTGTCTCAGTGCCTGATAGGCCAGTGCTGGTCACATGGCTGCAGTTTGTGGTTGTGATGTCATTTGTGGATCAGTGCCTGATAGGCCAGTGCTGGTGATGTGGCTGCAGTTTGTGGTTGTGATGTCACTTGTGGCTGAGTGCCTGATAGGGCAGTGCTGTTCATGTGGGTGCAGTTTGTCTTTGTGAGGTCACTTGGTGCTCAGTGCCTGACAGGCCAGTGCTAGTCATGTGGGTGCAGTTTGTGTTTGTGATGTCACTTGTGGCTCAGTGCCTGATAGGCCAGTGCTAGTGATGTGGGTGCAGTTTGTGTTTGTGATGTCACTTGTGGCTCTTTGCCTTATAGGCCAGTGCTAGTGATGTGGGTGCAGTTTGTGGTTGTGATGTCACTTGTGGCTCAGTGCCTGATAGGCCAGTGCTAGTGATGTGGCTGCAGTTTGTGTTTGTGATGTCACTTGTGTCTCAGTGCCTGATAGGCCAGCGTTTGTCATGTGGCTGCAGTTTGTGGTTGTGATGCCTCTTGTGGCTCAGTGCCTGATAGACCAGTGCTGGTCCTGTGCGTGGAGTTTGTGGCTGTGATGTCACTTGTGGCTCAGTGCCTGATAGGCCAGTGCTGGTGATGTGGGTGCAGTTTGTGTTTGTGATATCACTTGTGGCTCAGTGCCTGATAGGCCAGTGCTGGACACATGTCTGCAGTTTGTGTTTGTGATATCACTTGCGGCTGAGTGCCTGATAGGCCAGTGCTAGTCATGTGGGTGCAGTCTGTATTTGTGATGTCACTTGTGGCTCAGTGCCTGATAGGCCAGTACTGCTGATGTGGGTGCAGTTTGTGGTTGTGATGTCACTTGTGCCTGAATGCCTGATAGGCCAGTGGTGGTCATGTGGGTTGAGTTTGTGGTTGTGATATCACTTTTGGCACAGTGAGGGCTAGGCCAGTGCTGGTCACATGGCTGCACTTTGTTTTTGTGATGTCACTTGT
Organism: Apteryx mantelli; assembly: GCF_036417845.1. Classification (NCBI taxonomy): domain Eukaryota; kingdom Metazoa; phylum Chordata; class Aves; order Apterygiformes; family Apterygidae; genus Apteryx; species Apteryx mantelli. Next base: position 68,628 of record NC_089983.1, read on the forward strand.
GGCTGAGTGCCTGACAGGCCAGTGCTAGTCATGTGGGTGCAGTTTGTGGTTGTGATGTCACTTGTGGCTCAGTGCCTGATAGGCCAGTGCTAGTGATGTGGGTGCAGTTTGTGGTTGTGATGTCACTTGTGTCTCAGTGCCTGATAGGCCAGTGCTAGTGATGTGGGTGCAGTTTGTGTTTGTGATGTCACTTGTGGCTCAGTGCCTGATAGGCCAGTGCTAGTGATGTGGCTGCAGTTTTTGGTTGTGATGTCACCTGTGGCTCAGTGCCTGATGGGCCAGTGCTGCTCCTGTGCGTGGAGTTTGTGGCTGTGATGTCACTTGTGGCTCAGTGCCTGATAGGCCAGTGCTGGTGATGTGGGTGCAGTTTGTGTTTGTGATGTCACTTGTGGCTCAGTGTCTGACAGGTCAGTGCTGGTCACATGTCTGCAGTTTGTGTTTGTGATGTCACTTGTGGCTCAGTGCCTGATAGGCCAGTGCTGGTCATGTGTGTGCAGTTTTTGTTTGTGATGTCACTTGTGGCTCAGTGCCTGGTAGGCCAGTGCTCTTCATGTGTGTGCAGTTTGTGTTTGTGATGTCACTTGTGGCTCAGTGCCTGATAGGCCAGTACTGCTGATGTGGGTGCAGTTTGTGGTTGTGATGTCAGTTGTGGCTCAGTGCCTGATAGGCCAGTGCTGGTGATGTGGGTGCAGTTTGTGTTTGTGATGTCACTTGTGGCTCAGTGTCTGACAGGTCAGTGCTGGTCACATGTCTGCAGTTTGTGTTTGTGATGTCACTTGTGGCTCAGTGCCTGGTAGGCCAGTGCTCTTCATGTGTGTGCAGTTTGTGTTTGTGATGTCACTTGTGGCTCAGTGCCTGATAGGCCAGTACTGCTGATGTGGGTGCAGTTTGTGGTTGTGATGTCAGTTGTGGCTCAGTGCCTGATAGGCCAGTGCTGGTGATGTGAGTGCAGTTTGTGGTTGTGATGTCACTTGTGGCTGAGTGCCTGATAGGCCAGTGCTGGTGGTGTGGGTGGAGTTTGTGTTTGTGAGGTCACCTGTGGCTCAGTGCCTGATGGGCCAGTGCTGCTCCTGTGGTGCAGTTTGTGTTTGTGATTTCACTTGTGGCTCAGTGCCTGATAGGCCAGTGCTGGTGATGTGGGTGCAGTTTGTGGTTGTGATGTCACTTGTGGCTCAGTGAGTGCTAGGCCAGTGCTGGTCACATGGCTGCACTTTGTGGTTGTGATGTCACTTGTGGCTCAGTGCCTGATAGGCCATGCTGGTCATGTGGGTTGAGTTTGAGGTTGTGATGTCACTTGTGGCTCAGTGTCTGACAGGTCAGTGCTGGTCACATGCCTGCAGTTTTTGTTTGTGATGTCACTTGTGGCTGAGTGCCTGATAGGCCAGTGCTCTTCATGTGTGTGCAGTTTGTGTTTGTGATGTCACTTGTGGCTCAGTGCCTGATAGGCCAGTGCTGGTGACGTGGCTGCACTTTGTGATTGTGATTTCACTTGTGGCTCAGTGCCTGATAGGCCAGTGTTTGTCCTGTGGGTGCAGTTTGTGGTTGTGATGCCTCTTGTGGCTCAGTGCCTGATAGACCAGTGCTGGTCCTGTGCGTGGAGTTTGTGGCTGTGATGTCACTTGTGGCTCAGTGCCTGATAGGCCAGTGCTGGTGATGTGGGTGCAGTTTGTGTTTGTGATATCACTTGTGGCTCAGTGCCTGATAGGCCAGTGCTAGTCATGTGGGTGCAGTTTTTGTTTGTGATGTCACTTGTGGCTCAGTGCCTGGTAGGCCAGTGGTCTTCATGTGTGTGCAGTTTGTGTTTGTGATGTCACTTGTAGCTCAGTGCCTGATAGGCCAGTGCTAGTGATGTGGCTGCAGTTTGTGTTTGTGATGTCACTTGTGGCTCAGTGTCTGACAGGTCAGTGCTGGTCACATGTCTGCAGTTTGTGTTTGTGATGTCACTTGTGGCTCAGTGCCTGATAGGCCAGTGCTGGTGGTGTGGGTGCAGTTTGTGTTTGTGATGTCACTTGTGGCTCAGTGCCTGGTAGGCCAGTGCTCTTCATGTGTGTGCAGTTTGTGTTTGTGATGTCACTTGTGGCTCAGTGCCTGATAGGCCAGTACTGCTGATGTGGGTGCAGTTTGTTCTTGTGATGTCAGTTGTGGCTCAGTGCCTGATAGGCCAGTGCTGGTGATGTGGCTGCACTTTGTGATTGTGATTTCACTTGTGGCTCAGTGCCTGACAGACCAGTGACAGTCATGTGGGTCGAGTTTGTGGTTGTGATATCACTTTTGGCCCAGTGAGTGCTAGGCCAGTGCTGGTGATGTGGGTGCAGTTTGTGTTTGTGATGTCACTTGTGGCTCAGTGCCTGATAGGCCATGCTGCTCCTGTGGGTGGAGTTTGTCATTGTGATGTCACTTGTTGCTCAGTGCCTGATAGGCCAGTGCTATTCATGTGCGTGCAGGTTTTTTTTGTGATGTCACTTGTGGCTCAGTGCCTGACAGGCCAGTGATGGTCATGTGGGTCGAGTTTGTGGTTGTGATATCACTTTTGGCCCAGTGAGTGCTAGGCCAGTGCTGGTGATGTGGGTGCAGTTTGTGGTTTTGATGTCACTTGCGGCTGAGTGCCTGATAGTCCAGTGCTGGTGATGTGGGTGGAGTTTGTGGTTTTGATGTCACTTGCGGCTGAGTGCCTGATAGGCCAGTGCTGGTGATGTGGGTGGAGTTTGTGGTTTTGATGTCACTTGCGGCTGAGTGCCTGATAGGCCAGTGCTGGTGATGTGGCTGCAGTTTGTGTTTGTGATGTCACTTGTGGCTCAGTGCCTGATAGGCCAGTGCTGGTCCTGTGTCTGCAGTTTGTGTTTGTGATGTCACATGTGGCTCAGTGCCTGATAGGCCAGTGCTGGTGATGTGGCTGCATTTTGTGGTTGTGAAGTCACTTGTGGCTCAGTGCCTGATGGTCCAGTGCTGCTCCTGTGGTGCAGTTTGTGTTTGTGATTTCACTTGTGGCTCAGTGCCTGATAGGCCAGTGCTGGTGATGTGGGTGCAGTTTGTGGTTGTGATGTCACTTGTGGCTCAGTGAGTGCTAGGCCAGTGCTGGTCACATGGCTGCACTTTGTGGTTGTGATGTCACTTGTGGCTCAGTGCCTGATAGGCCATGCTGGTCATGTGGGTTGAGTTTGAGGTTGTGATGTCACTTGTGGCTCAGTGTCTGACAGGTCAGTGCTGGTCACATGCCTGCAGTTTTTGTTTGTGATGTCACTTGTGGCTGAGTGCCTTATAGGCCAGTGCTCTTCATGTGTGTGCAGTTTGTGTTTGTGATGTCACTTGTGGCTCAGTGCCTGATAGGCCAGTGCTGGTGATGTGGGTGGAGTTTGTGGTTGTGATGTCACTTGTGCCTGAATGCCTGATAGGCCAGTGGTGGTCATGTGGGTTGAGTTTGTGGTTGTGATATCACTTTTGGCACAGTGAGGGCTAGGCCAGTGCTGGTCACATGGCTGCACTTTGTGTTTGTGATGTCACTTGTGGCTCAGTGCCTGATGGGCCAATGCTGGTGATGTGGCTGCATTTTGTGTTTGTGATGTCACTTGTGGCTGAGTGCCTGATAGGCCAGTCCTGTTAATGTGGGTGCAGTTTGTGGTTGTGATGTCACTTGTGGCTGAGTGCCTGATAGGCCAGTGCTTGTCACATGGCTGCAGTTTGTGGTTGTGATGTCACTTGTGGCTGGGTGCCTGATAAGCCAGTGCTGGTCACATGGCTGCAGTTTGTGTTTGTGATGTCACTTGTGGCTCAGTGCCTGATAGGCCAGTACTGGTCATGTGGCTGCAGTCTGTGGTTGTGATGTCTCTTGTGGCTCAGTGCCTGATAGGCCAGTGCTGCTGATTTAGGTGCACTTTGTGGTTGTGATGTCACTTGTGGCTGAGTGCCTGATAGGCCAGTGCTGGTCACATGGCTGCAGTTTGTGGTTGTGATGTCATTTGTGGATCAGTGCATGATAGGCCAGTGCTGGTGATGTGGCTGCAGTTTGTGGTTGTGATGTCACTTGTGGCTGAGTGCCTGATAGGGCGGTGCTGTTCATGTGGGTGCAGTTTGTCTTTGTGAGGTCACTTGGGGCTCAGTGCCTGACAGGCCGGTGCTAGTCATGTGGGTGCAGTTTGTGGTTGTGATGTCACTTGTGGCTCAGTGCCTGATAGGCCAGTTCTGGTCATGTGGATGCAGTTTGTGTTTGTGATGTCACTTGTGGCTGAGTGCCTGATAGGCCAGTCCTGTTAATGTGGGTGCAGTTTGTGGTTGTGATGTCACTTGTGGCTCAGTGCCTGATAGGCCAGTGCTAGTGATGTGGCTGCAGTTTGTGTTTGTGATGTCACTTGTGGCTCAGTGCCTGATAGGCCAGTGCTAGTGATGTGGCTGCAGTTTGTGTTTGTGATGTCACTTGTGGCTCAGTGCCTGATAGGCCAGTGCTGGTGATGTGGGTGCAGTTTTTGTTTGTGATGTCACTTGTGTCTCAGTGCCTGATAGGCCAGTGTTTGTCCTGTGGGTGCAGTTTGTGGTTGTGATGCCTCTTGTGGCTCAGTGCCTGATAGACCAGTGCTGGTCCTGTGCGTGGAGTTTGTGGCTGTGATGTCACTTGTGGCTCAGTGCCTTATAGGCCAATGCTGGTGATGTGACTGCAGTTTGTGGTTGTGATGTCACTTGTGGCTCAGTGAGTGCCAAGCCAGTGCTGGACACATGTCTGCAGTTTGTGTTTGTGATGTCACTTGTGGCTCAGGGCCTGATAGGCCAGTGCTGGTGATGTGGGTGCAGTTTGTGTTTGTGATATCACTTGTGGCTGAGTGCCTGATAGGCCTGTGCTAGTCATGTGGGTGCAGTCTGTGTTTGTGATGTCACTTGTGGCTCAGTGCCTGACAGGTCAGTGCTGGTCACATGTCTGCAGTTTGTGTTTGTGATGTCACTTGTGGCTCAGTGCCTGATAGGCCAGTGCTGGTGATGTGGGTGCAGTTTGTGTTTGTGATGTCACTTGTGGCTCAGTGCCTGATGGGCCAGTGCTGGTGATGTGGGTGCAGTTTGTGGTTGTGAGGTCACTTGTGGCTCAGTGCCTGATAGGCCAGTGCTGGTGACGTGGCTGCACTTTGTGATTGTGATTTCACTTGTGGCTCAGTGCCTGACAGACCAGTGATGGTCATGTGGGTCGAGTTTGTGGTTGTGATATCACTTTTGGCCCAGTGAGTGCTAGGCCAGTGCTGGTGATGTGGGTGCAGTTTGTGTTTGTGATGTCACTTGTGGCTCAGTGCCTGATAGGCCAGTGCTGGTGATGTGGGGGGAGTTTGTGGTTGTGATGTCACCTGTGGCTCAGTGCCTGATGGGCCAGTGCTGCTCCTGTGGTGCAGTTTGTGTTTGTGATTTCACTTGTGGCTCAGTGCCTGATAGGCCAGTGCTGGTGATGTGGGTGCAGTTTGTGGTTGTGATGTCACTTGTGGCTCAGTGCCTGATAGGCAAGTGCTGGTCCTGTGTCTGCAGTTTGTGTTTGTGATGTCACATGTGGCCCAGTGCCTGATAGGCCAGTGCTGGTGATGTGGCTGCATTTTGTGGTTGTGAAGTCACTTGTGTCTCAGTGCCTGATGGGCCAGTGCTGCTCCTGTGGTGCAGTTTGTGTTTGTGATTTCACTTGTGGCTCAGTGCCTGATAGGCCAGTGCTGGTGATGTGGGTGCAGTTTGTGGTTGTGATGTCACTTGTGGCTCAGTGAGTGCTAGGCCAGTGCTGGTCACATGGCTGCACTTTGTGGTTGTGATGTCACTTGTGGCTCAGTGCCTGATAGGCCATGCTGGTCATGTGGGTTGAGTTTGAGGTTGTGATGTCACTTGTGGCTCAGTGTCTGACAGGTCAGTGCTGGTCACATGCCTGCAGTTTGTGTTTGTGATGTCACTTGTGGCTCAGTGCCTGATAGGCCAGTGCTGGTGATGTGGGTGGAGTTTGTGGTTGTGATGTCACTTGTGCCTGAATGCCTGATAGGCCAGTGGTGGTCATGTGGGTTGAGTTTGTGGTTGTGATATCACTTTTGGCACAGTGAGGGCTAGGCCAGTGCTGGTCACATGGCTGCACTTTGTGTTTGTGATGTCACTTGTGGCTCAGTGCCTGATGGGCCAATGCTGGTGATGTGGCTGCATTTTGTGTTTGTGATGTCACTTGTGGCTGAGTGCCTGATAGGCCAGTCCTGTTAATGTGGGTGCAGTTTGTGGTTGTGATGTCACTTGTGGCTGAGTGCCTGATAGGCCAGTGCTTGTCACATGGCTGCAGTTTGTGGTTGTGATGTCACTTGTGGCTGGGTGCCTGATAAGCCAGTGCTGGTCACATGGCTGCAGTTTGTGTTTGTGATGTCACTTGTGGCTCAGTGCCTGATAGGCCAGTACTGGTCATGTGGCTGCAGTCTGTGGTTGTGATGTCACTTGTGGCTCAGTGCCTGATAGGCCAATGCTGGTGATGTGACTGCAGTTTGTGTTTGTGATGTCACTTGTGGCTCAGTGCCTGATAGGCCAGTGCTGCTGATTTAGGTGCACTTTGTGGTTGTGATGTCACTTGTGGCTGAGTGCCTGATAGGCCAGTGCTGGTCACATGGCTGCAGTTTGTGGTTGTGATGTCATTTGTGGATCAGTGCATGATAGGCCAGTGCTGGTGATGTGGCTGCAGTTTGTGGTTGTGATGTCACTTGTGGCTCAGTGCCTGATAGGCCAGTGCTGGTGATGTGGGTGGAGTTTGTGGTTGTGATGTCACCTGTGGCTCAGTGCCTGATGGGCCAGTGCTGCTCCTGTGGTGCAGTTTGTGTTTGTGATTTCACTTGTGGCTCAGTGCCTGATAGGCCAGTGCTGGTGATGTGGGTGCAGTTTGTGGTTGTGATGTCACTTGTGGCTCAGTGAGTGCTAGGCCAGTGCTGGTCACATGGCTGCACTTTGTGGTTGTGATGTCACTTGTGGCTCAGTGCCTGATAGGCCATGCTGGTCATGTGGGTTGAGTTTGAGGTTGTGATGTCACTTGTGGCTCAGTGTCTGACAGGTCAGTGCTGGTCACATGCCTGCAGCTTGTGTTTGTGATGTCACTTGTGGCTGAGTGCCTGATAGGCCAGTGCTGGTCATGTGGGTGCAGTTTTTGTTTGTGATGTCACTTGTGGCTCAGTGCCTGGTAGGCCAGTGCTCTTCATGTGTGTGCAGTTTGTGTTTGTGATGTCACTTGTGGCTCAGTGCCTGATAGGCCAGTGCTGGTCACGTGGGTGGAGTTTGTGGTTGTGATGTCACTTGTGCCTGAGTGCCTGATGGGCCAGTGGTGGTCATGTGGGTTGAGTTTGTGGTTGTGATATCACTTTTGGCACAGTGAGGGCTAGGCCGGTTCTGGTGACGTGTGTGCAGTTTGTGGTTGTGATGTCACTTGTGGCTCAGTGCCTGATAGGCCAATGCTGGTGATGTGGCTGCATTTTGTGGTTGTGAAGTCACTTGTGGCTCAGTGCCTGATAGGCCAGTGCTGGTGATGTGGCTGCACTTTGTGTTTGTGATGTCACTTGTGGCTGAGTGCCTGATAGGCCAGTGCTGGTCACATGGCTGCAGTTTATGGTTGTGATGTCACTTGTGGCTCAGTGCCTGATAGGCCAGTGCTGGTCATGTGGGTGGAGTTTGTGTTTGTGATGTCACTTGTGGCTCAGTGCCTCATATGCCAGTGCTGGTGATGTGGGTGGAGTTTGTGTTTGTGATGTCACTTGTGGCTCAGTGCCTGATAGGCCAGTGCTGGTGATGTGGCTGCAGTTTGTGTTTGTGATGTCATTTGCGGATCAGTGCCTGATAGGCCAGTGCTGGTCACATGGGTGGAGTTTGTGTTTGTGATGTCACTTCTGGCTCAGTGCCTCATATGCCAGTGCTGGTCACATGGCTGCAGTTTGTGGTTGTGAGGTCCCTTGTGGCTCAGTGCCTGATAGGCCAGTGCTGGTGGTGTGGGTGCAGTTTGTGTTTGTGATGTCACTTGTGGCTCAGTGCCTGATAGGCCAGTGCTTGTCCTGTGGGTGCACTTTGTGTTTGTGATGTCACCTGTGGCTGAGTGCCTGATAGGCCAGTGCTGGTGATGTGGCTGCAGTTTGTGTTTGTGATGTCACTTGTGGCTCAGTGCCTGATAGGCCAGTGCTGGTGATGTGGGTGGAGTTTGTGGTTGTGATGTCTCTTCTGGCTCAGTGCCTGGTAGACCAGTGCTAGTCACGTGGCTGCAGTTTGTGTTTGTGATGTCACTTGTGGCTCAGTGCCTGATAGGATATTGCTGGTCCTGTGGCTGCAGTTTGTGTTTGTGATGTCACTTGTGGCTCAGTGCCTCATATGCCAGTGCTGGTGATGTGGCTGCAGTTTGTGTTTGTGATGTCACTTGTGGCTGAGTGCCTGATAGGCCAGTGCTGGTCCTGAGGCAGAAATTTGTGATTGTGAGGTCACTTGTTGCTCAGTGCCTGATAGGCCAGTGCTGGTGATGTGGGTGCAGTTTGTGTTTGTGATGTCACTTGTGGCTCAGTGCCTGATAGGACATTGCTGGTCCTGTGGCTGCAGTTTGTGGTTGTGATGTCACTTGTGGCTCAGTGCCTGATAGGCCAGTGCTGGTCCTGTGGCTGCAGTTTGTGTTTGTGATGTCACTTGTGGCTCAGGGCCTGATAGGCCAGTGCTGGTCACGTGGGTGCTGTTTGTGGTTGTGATGTCACTTGTGGCTCAGTGCCTGATAGGCCAGTGCTGCTCAAATGTCTGCTGGTTTTAACCTGTCAGGTTATTTCTGCCTTCAGCACCACATAATGCCATGGTAGGCGCATGGCTCCTCTTTGTCGTCGTGAGGTCATTGTGCGCCTGTACCTTATAGGGCAGCAGGAAGCACATGGTGTCGATGCAGACCTGATTTCAGTTCTGCCTTTGCGTCTGATAGGCCAGTAGCAGGTACAAGGCTTTACAGCTTAGTTGGAAATCCCTTTTTCTCACTACCTGACTGAGAGCATAAGAAGGACCTTATTGCCAGCAATAATACTTAAAAACTTAGAAATATGACTCCTGCTCCTCATTACCAGTACCCGAGAGCAAAGAAAACAGAACAGATTATCTTATTTGTTTGGCACCCCAGATAGAACACAGCGAGGTTCTCATCTGGTGAGCACTGGCACTGGTCTTGCGTGCCTGCGTTTATTGGCCGTGGGCTCCCAGAGATCTACTTCAATGGGCACAGCAAATGCCCCGGGTGTGGGAGGACCCGGAAAAGGCAGCTCGACTGTTTTGTACAAGAGTAGAGGGACATCCCATTTGTTAGGGGGATGTTCAAGTATTGTTTCAACAGATATTTCAGCCAGGGGATAGAGAATGGATATTGAAAAAAGGATAGGGAATTGGCAGACTGAGATGATAACCGACAGCCTTGCCCACGAGGAGATCTGAATTGGGATTATAATAATACAAATGATTGGGCAGCGTGTCAAATGGCATGCCAAAATCTGGTTTTAGCTATACGAACTGCAGGGCAAATGGGTGTTATCTCAGAAAAGGTACTATCGTTAGCAAAAGTCTGAGGAACACTCGATTTTTGGAATATTTGCTTGTGGCAAATTATGCTCTTACGCTATGGAGGGATGTCTGTGGAAAATGTTAATGAAAGGCTGGCAGTGAGCCTATTGGTCCAGCAAGCGGCACCAGCTATCCATGAGTATTTCAGAAACCATGCTCCAGGGTGGCAGGGAGAGAATTTACAGAAGATTCACTGTATTACAGCAGCTGGACCTTTACTAGAAACATTTGAGAGCTGTGACAGTATGGGCACACGTTACATGGTTGAGGGCTCATCTGTCACACAAGAGGAAGATCTCCATTTGGGTTATCTGATGGTTGCCTCTCTGGTCATCTACCAGTAATGTCTAGTCAGTGCCCACATGTACCACCAGCATGTGCTAATGTGCTTGAGGCACCACGTACAGGCAATGGCTTGTGATGTTCCTGAGCGAGAAACCTGGTCTGAAGGAGCCTCTGGAAATGAGGCAGCAGGCTGTGAGCTGGGGAGCTCTTCAGACAGCTTGAAGGCTGGTCACCTCTTCCAAAATGACCTTTGAAATTATGATTCATGACCAGGCAAACAGGACAGTGCCTGCCCTCACCTTTCCTGCCTTGTGCTCCAGACTGACTTGGGCACAAGTCCATCCTGAGCTGAAAACTCAGCAGTCCCGGGGGTGCAGCAGTGCACCCAGGCTCATCCACCTTGCTGAAGGGCTCGGCTTCTTTTCTCAAGCACGCCCCACACAAACCGAGCTGCGAGGCTCCTTAGGAGTGACTTACATCTCAGTAGCTCTGAAGTCAGGCAGAGGTTAAGGTCCTTTTCTGTCTGTGTAGCTAGGTCTGTAATTTAAGCGGAGCAGAAATTATACCCTATTATTAAGTCATCGGTTTGTCTTGGTAGGTGTGTTCTGACACTTTGTCTCGATGTACTATCTATCTGGTTGATACAGTTTTCATCAGTTTACATTTTACATCCTGTTTACATGTGTTTACATGTGTTAGTTTGCATAGATACAGAGTTATTAGTTACATAGCAGCCTATTCTACATGGCTCAATATTCTCATACAAACTTCCTTTTCACCAGCACACAGGCAGGCCAGAGGACAACGCCAACTCTCATTTAAGTTCCACACGTCCACGTAAGGTGGAGGCTTTTGGAGTCTCCTGGGAAGCTCCATTTACAACATTACTACAGAACAGTCCAGCATATGCACAAGTTTTGTTGCTTGCCAATTCAGATGGATGGATAGGTATTGTTTTGAGTTTCCTTTTCCAGTTTCAAGGGCACTTAAGTGAAGATGAAGCACCTGAATGCTGTGCTTTCCCAAGCAACTGGATACTGTTATCACGAGGGCACCCTACCTGAACCTATTAACATTTGCTTAGCCGGAAAACAATACTGAAAACTTTTTTCTGAAGTGTTTTCGGAGTCAAGATTCACTCGGACCCAGCCTTCCCCACATTCTCACACACACAGGCTTACTCGACAGATCTGGAAGTTTGCCTAGGGGAATCAGTGCGGTGACTTTGAGATGGCTGTTTATATCCTGCGCCCAGTGTATGCAATGAGTGCAATGTAAAAGGCAATCAAGATGTGCTCACTAAAAGCATACCTTCCCACAGTCTGCCACTGCAAAGTAGAGTTGTTACATTGTTCAGCAGAGAAATCAGTTGAGCACTTCAACGCCTTAACTACAGTGTCAGCTCTTGCTTCATAAAGGCCAAAGCTTGAAAAATTACGAAGCTCAATTCCCATCTTGTGTTTCAGCGACTTTAGGAAGACAACTACCTCCATTTCCATCAGCAGACTTCAGGAGGAGTACAGCCTTCACTTTCCAGGCTTCTGAGAGTTGGCCTTACAGGAAGGTGTTTAAAAGATGAAACAGGTTACTCTCCAGCTGATGATGTCTTCCTGAACACGGAAACACAAACCCTAACTGGATGCGTTTACCATCAAAGGCTTTGCAAGTGCTTAACTTGGATGCTGTTGGTAAATTCCTTCTAAAATTGAATACTGAAATTCCAGCACGTCAAGAGTTTCTGGCAGCAAAGCAGGTCCCTTTTCTCACAGAAGGCTCCAGTAGTTCAGGGCTAAGCCCCCAGGTCAGGGGTCAGTGCTGGCCCTGGAAACAGTCCTCCATTTCCTCAGGATGGGGGGAGCCATGTCGCTCTCTGATGTCCAGGAGCCAAGGTGCAAAGGTTCCACCTTATCTTTCCAAAGAGGATGAGAAGAAAATGGATTTAGGATATAACAATTAACGTAGGCCTCCTCAAAGAGTTCAAAGCCTTCAGCCCAAGTAGCAGTACCTCAGACATTGACATCTTTGAGGCTCTACCTGAAGCCTTTCTTGCCGTTCCTTCAAATGACATCATCAAATATCACGACTCATGCTGTCCTGCTATCTAAAGCCTTGCAGCTTCTCCACAAACTTTTGCTGCTTCCTTCCCCACAGTCCATCTGCCTCCTCCCATTTCCACTTCATATCTTTAACAGTTCACTAAACTCAGTCCACTAGTCCATGGATCTGATCTATCTCCAGATAGACAAGCAGGACTTGATAGCAAAGCCTTTCATGCCTTCTTAAAAAGTTGCAAGTTATTGGATTTTTTGTCTCCCAGAATTGGTCGGCAATAGCTGAGGAGAAAGGGTAAAGGTGGGAGGAAGAAAAAGGTATTCTGCATTTCCAGATAATACTTAAATACCAACTAGCAAAGCTAACCTGCTGTTGTTTAGAAAAGAATGTCAATGAATAAAGCGGCAAAACACTTGAAGGTTTTGGTTTCCTTATTTGCAGTACTTTTAACCTTATTGAAAGAGAAGAATTTACAGTTCTATTTCATCATGCTGTGAATTGAGTTTTCCTGATGATAGAGAATATATACAGCTAACTCTTAAATCTTCGGATATTGTGCCCACAAAGGGAAACCCCTGGTCTTTCAAGCAAAAGATTACAATTGACTTCTAACAGATAACCCTCTCCTGCTTATACACTAATCAAGGTCACATGTACAGGAAACACTCAAAGATGACAAAGCACCTTTTTAAACCAGGACACTTTTGGAGTATACTTTCCTTTGATCACACAAGTCACTAAGCCTTTAACTATGGCAAGGGATTCCCTCTACCTTGAATCTCCATATAGTTTGCATTTTAAAAATTCTTAAGAAATGGCTTTTTACTACTACTATAAAAGCTCAGTGTTGGCAGAAGTTTTTCAAGCACACAAATGTATTGATGCCTCAGTTTACCTAAAGATAAATTCAACAGAACCCATGTCCTAGGTTAAAGGAAGGCAAAGAAACCCCATCCTTGCCTCTATTTATACATTTTCTGTTGGGGGGGGGGGTTCTTTCTGAATAGCCTACTGTAAAGCGCAGGGGCAGCAGAATTTTACATTAAACTATTTAGAGTTTATGCCTAACCTCTCCAAAGAAATCCAATTGCTCTTAAAGATTCAATTCTAAAAGTCCAATGGTAGAGAGCCCAGTTAAGAGCCACCGGTGCCAACAACTTACATATTATGCCAACGCATTACGTATTGCCACCATTTAGACTCTCTACAAGAGCAGGGAGGAGAATGCTTCAGAGTCAGGCACTTGCTCCTCCTCTTCAGTAGATTCCTGGGCAGAATGTTGCTCATCATCATCAGCGGAGGATGGGGAATCGCTGCTGTAGACTGCGTGTTTCCATCTGCAAGCAATTCAAAGGCAATAACAAAAACAAGATTAGGTCACACTAAGTCAAAAATCAAGTGCAGTCTACCCCAGAAGGTACTGTGAGATCTAGGAAGTTTCCAGCCCATTATATGTATTTGTCGTGCATCTGATTTCAAACTGCATTACATGTTCTTCCTTGGGAGAGCAAAGTTCCATCTTTGTTGGGAAGTTAAAAAAAAAAAAAGGCACATGGTACTTATATGCAGCTTGACTTTGGCATATGATAGGCCAGAGCCTTGCAAAGTAACTGTAAAGCCTTGCAAAGCAGCTGTATTTGTGAATCTATTGCCCCTGATTTCCCCTGAACTTCGTATTCACAGCTGTTACCAAAAACAGCAGGACAAGTCAAGAAGGGAGCTCCTGAGAGAGCTTCAATTAATTACGATGCATACAGGATGATAATCCTGATGCATACAGGTTTTGGCTTGAACCTTTTTATAGGTTTTTATTCCCCTTGTTCAAGTCTTGCACAGGCTGCGGAACATGGGCGAGGTACTGCCTTCACGAGGTATTGCATAATTACCCCTCTTCCTCAAGGCATGATCAGCTCAACTACTGCAACATCCTCTTCTGTCCTGAAGTACAGCCTTGCCCCACTCAGATCCATTCAGAAAGTTGCTCTAAAGGTCATCTTCTGAACTTATTCCCTTCATCACAAAGCGCATTCTCCTGAAACCCTTCAAGTGTCTTCTCTCACAGCAAACAGAGTTGCTAAGGCCTTTCATGAATTACCCTCCTTCCTACATTATCTCCCACTGAGTGCCCAGAAAACAGCTCTGAATTCTGAGCTGGCCCTGACAGCACCTCTCACTGACTAACCCCTCAATACAAAAATGCAGAAGCATGTTCTCTTCTTACCTGCCACCTTCACGCTTGGGAGAAGGTTTGCATATGCACCTGGCAGTCTTCCTTACCTCCTGAAAATTCTTGCTGGGCTGCTCAAAACCCATGAAAACTGTCAGGCTACTGCTGCAGTGAGAGCAGTGCTCATCATTCAGAGTAGGACTGCGTTTCCTTGTATTCCCACCTCTTGACAGCCATCTCTTGCTTTTTCTCTTGTGCTCGGTTATAAGCATTTGGGAAAAGGACTGTTTTTGTTTGCTGACTCTCTGTCCGGAGCTTACCGGCAGGGCCCTGGAGTCCCCGACTATGGCTTGTAAGCGCTAAGGCTATACAGAAATGTGAATAGATTAAAAAAATATCCAATAGCTCAACTCATTTCAGCTGTTTCAGAGGAGGCTTTTGGCCAGAACACAGTAAAGAAAATTGAAAGCCAGAACTAACCTGCACTGCCATCTTGAGTGTCAGCGATTTCCCCATCAGTTCTCCTCGGGAGTACGTATCCAAGTTTTCCTAATGAGAAGAAACAAGAAGGGTCAGTCACAAACACACAGAAAATCTGACGTATGCACACTTGGTGCCTACACAGTAACTTTATCAAGGCTCTGCATGGACACAAAAGATGAGCATGCAGTTCTACGATGCAGAAAGCAAGGAAGCATTGCTGGAATCCAACCATCTAGTTTTACCTATTTTCACAAGAGGCACATTCACTTTTAGGCCTATATCTGTCAGTCTAAGAGAGATGAGAAAATGGATGCATATTTTAAGACAAGAAGAAAACCTGTACTTTTAAATTTACTTCATGGCCTACTTTGTCTCTCTGTTAACATGTTGATTCATGGCCCAGGACAAGTTTTTTTTTTAAAAAAAAACAAAAACCCCAGACATCCACAGAGATTCCTGAAGTATATGAATTTATCTTTGCTTTTTATCCTAGAGTTCACAGAATCACAGAATGGTTGAGGTTGGAAGGGACCTCTGGAGATCATCTAGTCCGACCCTCCTGCTCAGGAAGGGTCACTTAGCACATGTTGCCCAGGACTGTGTCCAGATGGCTTGAATATCTCCGAGGAAGGAGCCAACCACAGCAGGCATTGCCCACACCAAGGCACCTAGGACAGGAGCCTGGAAGGTCTTGAAGGTGGTGAGCTTCAAAGGGAGCTGAGCTGACAACACAAGGGGAAACAGATGACAACACGAATCAGGCAATCGGAACACCATGGTGTGCGTTCGACTGGCTGCAAGATGGCTGTTGGCATGCAAGCGTGCTTAAGGAAGGCAAAGCGTTAAGAGAAAAAGCACGAGTCAGCTTTCAAGGACAATTAGATGTACGGGGCTGCCAGTTTATGGGGGACAGTGCGGGCAGCTTCCTAACACTCACTGCTGAGCAGGAAGCCCGAACTCTGACAAACAGGCCTTTCAAATATCCTGTGAAAGTCCATGAGCACAGAAGCAAGGCAGCTGCTAGGGGTTTCATGTCGAGACTCCACACTGGACCAAATTAGGCCCCTAATTCCAGCACCTACTCAAAAATAATTACAAAACCATATATCTGCATAATAACATCAGACACGTAAAAAGAAGTACTTGTGAACTATTCTTTAAATAACAAAGAGGGTTAAAAAAAAAAACTCTTTGGGGCAATAGTAAATGCGTACACATGACATTCTTACAAACTGCAGGATACAGAAGAAAATTGTTTGTCAGCAAACCAATTTAACCTGACCTCTCTGCAGGGCACAGTTCAGGACACCCTCACAAGTTACATACCTCCAATTTTCTAGAGAAGGTCCAGAAAAGAAACTACCTTGATAAAAACAGTGGAACGGGGCTTGTCCAGAAAAGATGTGATTTGCTTACTTGGTTTGGAAGCTCTGCCAGCATAAAACAAACAAACAAGAAAACCAAAAAACCATACACACACACCAAAGAGTTACAAAGGGATTAATTAAGAGTCTTGTCTAAACTCTACCTTAATTTAAGTAAAGGGCTCCTAAGGGTGCACAAGGAATTTATCTTCCACCGTTACTGCAAACGGCAGGACACTACAAAGGTCACCCCTAGGAGAAGGGCGTTCAGACTACGCCTAAAAGAGCCACTGGCACACTGAAGGCTCTCATTCACTTTCAACATGCATTTTCCCTTTCACAAAAACCTTACAAAGCCACTTCAGCCAGTAACTAGCCAGGAGAGTTGTTCCTCCCCCAACCCCCTTTTTTTTTCTTTCTTTCCAGAGAGAGCTTGTTGTATTCTACAGCTTCCGACAGAAGCTATATTAGCATAAATGCTCCAGCTGATTTAGACTTCCTCGACCAAAAGATCTTAGACTTTCGGCTGAAATGCTCTCGCTGCTGCCCATGGGGAGAGGCACAGAGCCAGAAAACAATGCCTAGAGTCCAGGGCACTCTGCTGACGTGGGCATCTCTCCTGCTGGCACTAGAAATAGAGCATCCCGTCACATTCGCTTCGCACAGATTATATGTGACCTCACAACCACAAATTGCAGGCACATGACCAGCACTGGCCTATCAGGCACTCAGCCACAAGTGACCTCAAAACCACAAATTGCAGCCACGTGACCAGCAGTGGCCTAACAGATCCTGAGCCACAGGTGACCTCACAAACACAAAATGAACCCACGTGCCCAGCACTGGCCTATCAGGCACTGAGCCACAAGTAACATCACAACCACAAACTCCACCCACATGACTACCACTGGCCTATCAGGCACTCGGCCACAAGTGACATCACAACCACAAACTTCAGCCACATCACCAGCACTGGCCTATCAGGCACTCAGCCACAAGTGACATCACAAACACAAACTACAGCCATTGGAGCAGCACTGGCCTATCAGGCACTGAGCCACAAGTGACATCACAAACACAAACTGCACCCACGTAACCAGCACTGGCCTATCAGGCCCTGAGCCACAAGTGACATCACAAACACAAACTGCAGACACAGGACCAGCAATGTCCTATCAGGCACTGAGCCACAAGTGACATCACAAACACAAACTGCACCCACAGGACCAGCACTGGCCTATCAGGCACTGAGCCACAAGTGACATCACAACCACAAACTGAACCCACAGGACCAGCACTGGCCTATCAGGCACTCAGCCACAAGTGACCTCACAACCATAAACTGCAGCCACAGGACCAGCAATGTCCCATCAGGCACTGAGCCACAAGTGACCTCACAGCCACAAACTGCACCCACAGGACCAGCACTGGCCTATCAGGCACTGAGCCACAGCTGACATCACAACCACAAACTGCACCCACAGGACCAGCACTGGCCTATCAGGCACTGAGAAACAAGTGACATCACAAACACAAACTCCACCCACACCACCAGCACTGGCCTATCAGGCACTGAGCCACAAGTGACATCACAAACAAAAACTGCACCCACATGACTAGCACTGGCCTATCAGGCATTGAGCCACAAGTGATCTCACAAACACAAACTGCACCCACATCACCAGCACTGGCCTATCAGGCACTGAGCCACAAGTGACATCACAACCACAAACTGCAGCCATGTGACCAGCACTGGCCTATCAGGCACTGAGCCACAAGTTACATCACAACCACAAACTGCACCCACATCACCAGCACTGGCCTATCAGGCACTGACCCACAAGTGACATCACAACCACAAACTGCACCCACACCACCAGCACTGGCCTATCAGGCACTGAGCCACAAGTGACATCACAACCACAAATTGCTGCCACATCACCAGCACTGGCCTATCAGGCACTCAGCCACAAGTGACATCACAAACACAAACTGCACCCACAGAAGCAGCACTGGCCCATCAGGCACTTGGCCACAAGTGACATCACAAACACAAATTAAACCCACAGAACCAGCACTGGCCCATCAGGCACTTGGCCACAAGTGACATCACAACCACAAACTGCAGCCACATCACCAGCACTGGCCTATCAGGCACTCAGCCACAAGTGACATCACAACCACAAACTGCACCCACAGAACCAGCACTAGCGTATCAGGCACTGAGCCACAAGTGACATCACAAACACAAACTGCAGCCATGTGACCAGCACTGGCCTATCAGGCACTGAGCCACAAGTGACATCAAAACCACAAACTGCACACACAAGACCAGCACTGGCCTATCAGGCACTGAGCCACAAGTGACATCACAAACACAAATTGAACCCACAGAACCAGCACTGGCCCATCAGGCACTTGGCCACAAGTGACATCACAAACACTAAGTAAACCCACACCACCAGCACTGGCCTATCAGGCTCTGAGCCATAAGTGACATCACAACCATATACTGCACCAACGTGACCAGCACTGGCCTATCAGGCACTGAACCACAAGTGACATCACAACCACAAACCGCACGCACATCAGCAGTACTGGCCTATCAGGCACTGAGCCACAAGTGACATCACAAACACAAACTGCTCCCACACCACCAGCACTGGCCTATCAGGCACTGAGCCACAAGTGACATCACAGACACAAACTGCACCCACAGAAGCAGCACTGGCCTATCAGGCACTGAGCCACAAGTGACATCACAACCACAAACTGCACCCACAGGACCAGCACTGGCCTATCAGGCACTCAGCCACAAGTGACATCACAACCACAAACGGCAGCCACATCACCAGGACTGGCCTATCAGGCACTCAGCCACAAGTGACATCACAACCACAAACTGCAGCCACATCACCAGCACTGGCCTATCAGGCACTCAGCCACAAGTGACATCACAACCACAAACTGCACCCACAGAACTAGCACTAGCCTATCAGGCACTGACCCACAAGTGACATCACAAACACAAACTGCAGCCATGTGACCAGCACTGGCCTATCAGGCACTGAGCCACAAGTGACATCACAACAACAAACTGCAGCCACACCACCAGCACTGGCCTATCAGGCACTGAGCCACAAGTGACATCACAAACACAAACTCCACCCACAGAAGCAGCACTAGCCTATCAGGCACTGAGCCACAAGTGACATCACAAACAAAAACTCCACCCACATCACCAGCACTGGCCTATCAGGCACTGAGCCACAAGTGACATCACAACCACAAACTCCACCCACATCACCAGCACTGGCCCATCAGGCGCTGAGCCACAAGTGACCTCACAACCACAAACTGCACCCACATGAACAGCACTACCCTACCCGGCACTGAGCCTCAAGTGACCTCACAACCATAAACTGCAGCCATGTGACAAGCACTGGCCTATCAGGCACTCAGCCACAAGTGACATCACAAACACAAAGTGCAGCCACATCACCAGCACTGGCCTATCAGGCACTGAGCCACAAGTGACTTCACAACCACAAAATGCAGCCACATCACCAGCATGGGCCTATCAGGCACTGAGCCACAAGCGACATCACAACCACAAACCGCACACACGTCACCAGCACTGGCCTAGCCCTCACTGTGCCAAAAGTGATATCACAACCACAAACTCCACCCACGTGACCAGCACTGGCCTATCAGGCACTGAGCCACAAGTGACATCACAAACACAAACTGCACCCACAGAAGCAGCACTAGCCCATCAGGCACTTGGCCACAAGTGACATCACAAACACAAATTGAACCCACAGAACCAGCACTGGCCCATCAGGCACTTGGCCACAAGTGACATCACAAACACTAAGTAAACCCACACCACCAGCACTGGCCTATCAGGCTCTGAGCCACAAGTGACATCACAACCACAAACAGCACCCACGTGACCAGCACTGGCCTAACAGGCACTGAGCCACAAGTGACATCACAACCACAAACTGCAGCCACATCACCAGCACTGGCCTATCAGGCACTCAGCCACAAGTGACATCACAAACACAAACTGCACCCACAGAAGCAGCACTGGCCCATCAGGCACTTGGCCACAAGTGACATCACAAACACAAATTGAACCCACAGAACCAGCACTGGCCCATCAGGCACTTGGCCACAAGTGACATCACAAACACTAAGTAAACCCACACCACCAGCACTGGCCTATCAGGCTCTGAGCCACAAGTGACATCACAACCACAAACTGCACCCACGTGACCAGCACTGGCCTAACAGGCACTGAGCCACAGCTGAAATCACAACCACAAACTGCAGACACAGGACAAGCACTGGCCTATCAGGCACTCAGCAAAAAGTGACATCACAAACAAAAATTGCACACACATGACCAGCACAAGCATATCAGGGACTGAGCCACAAGTGACATCACAGCCACAAACTCCACCCACAGGAACAGCACTGGCCTATCAGGCACTGAGCCACAAGTGACATCACAAACACAAAGTGCACCCACAGGACCAGCACGTGCCTATCAGGCACTGAACCACAAGTGGCATCACAAACACAAACTGCAGCCACAGGACCAGCACTGGCCTATCAGGCACTGAGCCACAAGTGACATCAAAAACACAAACTGCACGCACAGGACCAGCACTGGCCTATCAGGCACTGAGCCACAAGTGACATCACAAACACAAACTGCTCCCACAGGACCAGCACTGGCCTATCAGGCACTGAGCCACAAGTGACATCACAACCACAAACTGCACCCACATCACCAGCACTGGCCTAACAGGCACTGGACCACAAGTGACATCACAACCACAAACTGCACCCACACCACCAGCACTGGCCCATCAGGCACTGAGCCACAAGTGACATCACAACCACAAACTGCAGCCACATCACCAGCACTGGCCTATCAGGCACTCAGCCACAAGTGACATCACAACCACAAACTGCACTCACATCACCAGCACTGGCCTATCAGGCACTGAGCCACAAGTGACATCACAACGACATACCGCACCCACAGGACCAGCACTGGCCTATCAGGCACTGAGCCACAAGTGACATCACAACCACAAACTGCACCCACATCACCAGCACTGGCCTATCAGGCACTCAGCCACAAGTGACATCACAACCACAAACTGAAGCCACATCACCAGCACTGGCCTATCAGGCACTGAGACACAAGTGACATCACAACCACAAACTGCACTCACATCACCAGCACTGGCCTATCAGGCACTGAGCCACAAGTGACATCACAACGACATACCGCACCCACAGGACCAGCACTGGCCTATCAGGCACTCAGCCACAAGTGACATCACAACCACAAACTGCACCCACATCACCAGCACTGGCCTATCAGGCACTGAGCCACAAGTGACCTCACAACCACAAACTGCACCCACATCACCAGCACTGGCCTATCAGGCACTGAGACACAAGTGACATCACAACCACAAACTGCACTCACATCACCAGCACTGGCCTATCAGGCACTGAGCCACAAGTGACATCACAACGACATACCGCACCCACAGGACCAGCACTGGCCTATCAGGCACTCAGCCACAAGTGACATCACAACCACAAACTGCACCCACATCACCAGCACTGGCCTATCAGGCACTGAGCCACAAGTGACATCACAACCACAAACTGCAGCCACAGAAGCAGCACTGGCCCATCAGGCACTTGGCCACAAGTGACATCACAAACACAAATTGAACCCACAGAACCAGCACTGGCCCATCAGGCACTTGGCCACAAGTGACATCACAAACACTAACTGCAGCCATGTGACCAGCACTGGCCTATCAGGCACTGAGCCACAAGTGACATCACAAACACAAACTGCAGCCACACCACCAGCACTGGCCTAGCACTCACTGGGCGAAAAGTGATATCACAACCACAAACTCGACCCACATGACTATCACTGGTCTGTCAGGCACTGAGCCACAAGTGAAATCACAACCACAAAGTGCAGCCACGTCACCAGCACTGGCCTATCAGGCACTGAGCCACAAGTGACCTCACAACCACAAACTGCACCCACATCACCAGCACTGGCCTAGTAGGCACTGAGCCACAAGTGACATCACAAACACAAACTGCAGACACAGGACCAGCACTGGCCTATCAGGCACTGAGCCACAGCTGAAATCACAACCACAAACTGCAGCCATGTGACCAGCACTGGCCTATCAGGCACTCAGCCACAAGTGACCTCAAAACCACAAACTCCCCCCACATCACCAGCACTGGCCTATCAGGCACTAAGCCACAAGTGACATCACAAACACAAACTGCAGCCACATCACCAGCACTGGCCTATGAGGCACTGAGCCACAAGTGACCTCACAACCACAAACTGCACCCACATCACCAGCACTGGCCTATCAGGCACTCAGCCACAAGTGACATCACAAACACAAACTGCAGCCACATCACCAGCACTGGCCTATCAGGCACTCAGCCACAAGTGACATCACAAACACAAAGTGCACCCACACCACCAGCACTGGCCTATCAGGCACTGAGCCACAAGTGACCTCACAAACACAAACTGCACCCACACCACCAGCACTAGCCTATCAGGCACTGAGCCACAAGTGACATCACAAACACAAACTGCTCCCACAGGACCAGCACTGGCCTATCAGGCACTGAGCCACAAGTGACATCACAACCACAAACTGCAGCCACACCACCAGCACTGGCCCATCAGGCACTGAGCCACAAGTGACATCACAAACACAAACTGCAGCCACATCACCAGCACTGGCCTATCAGGCACTCAGCCACAAGTGACATCACAAACACAAACTGCTGCCACATCACCAGCACTGGCCTATCAGGCACTCAGCCACAAGTGACATCACAACCACAAACTGCACCCACATCACCAGCACTGGCCTATCAGGCACTGAGCCACAAGTGACCTCACAAACACAAACTGCACCCACACCACCAGCACTAGCCTATCAGGCACTGAGCCACAAGTGACATCACAAACAAAAACTGCACACACATGACCAGCACTAGCATATCAGGGACTGAGCCACAAGTGACATCACAGCCACAAACTCCACCCACAGGAACAGCACTGGCCTATCAGGCACTGAGCCACAAGTGACATCACAAACACAAACTGCAGCCATGTGACCAGCACTGGCCTATCAGGCACTGAGCCACAAGTGACATCACAAACACAAAGTGCACCCACAGGACCAGCACGTGCCTATCAGGCACTGAGCCACAACTGACATCACAACCACAAACTGCAGCCACATCACCAGCACTGGCCCATCAGGCACTGAGCCACAAGTGACATCACAAACACAAACTGCACCCACATGACTAGCACTGGCCTATCAGGCACTGAGCCACAAGTGACATCACAACCACAAACTGCAGCCACACCACCACCACTGGCCTATCAGGCACTGAGCCACAAGTGACATCACAAACACAAACTGCACGCACAGGACCAGCACTGGCCTATCAGGCACTGAACCACAAGTGACATCACAAACACAAGATGCACCCACAGGACCAGCACTGGCCTATCAGGCACTGAGCCACAAGTGACATCACAAACACAAAGTTCACCCACATGACCAGAACTGGCCTATCAGGCACTGAGCCACAAGTGACATCACAACCACAAACTGCACCCACACCACCAGCACTGGCCTATCAGGCACTCAGCCACAAGTGACATCACAACGACATTCCGCACCCACAGGACCAGCACTGGCCTATCAGGCACTGAGCCACAAGTGACATCACAACCACAAACTGCACCCACAGGACCAGCACTGGCCTATCAGGCACTCAGCCACAAGTGACATCACAACCACAAACGGCAGCCACATCACCAGCACTGGCCTATCAGGCACTCAGCCACAAGTGACATCACAACCACAAACTGCAGCCACATCACCAGCACTGGCCTATCAGGCACTCAGCCACAAGTGACATCACAACCACAAACTGCACCCACAGAACTAGCACTAGCCTATCAGGCACTGACCCACAAGTGACATCACAAACACAAACTGCAGCCATGTGACCAGCACTGGCCTATCAGGCACTGAGCCACAAGTGACATCACAACAACAAACTGCAGCCACACCACCAGCACTGGCCTATCAGGCACTGAGCCACAAGTGACATCACAAACACAAACTCCACCCACAGAAGCAGCACTAGCCTATCAGGCACTGAGCCACAAGTGACATCACAAACAAAAACTCCACCCACATCACCAGCACTGGCCTATCAGGCACTGAGCCACAAGTGACATCACAACCACAAACTCCACCCACATCACCAGCACTGGCCCATCAGGCGCTGAGCCACAAGTGACCTCACAACCACAAACTGCACCCACATGAACAGCACTACCCTACCCGGCACTGAGCCTCAAGTGACCTCACAACCATAAACTGCAGCCATGTGACAAGCACTGGCCTATCAGGCACTCAGCCACAAGTGACATCACAAACACAAAGTGCAGCCACATCACCAGCACTGGCCTATCAGGCACTGAGCCACAAGTGACTTCACAACCACAAAATGCAGCCACATCACCAGCATTGGCCTATCAGGCACTGAGCCACAAGCGACATCACAACCACAAACCGCACACACGTCACCAGCACTGGCCTAGCCCTCACTGTGCCAAAAGTGATATCACAACCACAAACTCCACCCACGTGACCAGCACTGGCCTATCAGGCACTGAGCCACAAGTGACATCACAAACACAAACTGCACCCACAGAAGCAGCACTAGCCCATCAGGCACTTGGCCACAAGTGACATCACAAACACAAATTGAACCCACAGAACCAGCACTGGCCCATCAGGCACTTGGCCACAAGTGACATCACAAACACTAAGTAAACCCACACCACCAGCACTGGCCTATCAGGCTCTGAGCCACAAGTGACATCACAACCACAAACAGCACCCACGTGACCAGCACTGGCCTAACAGGCACTGAGCCACAAGTGACATCACAACCACAAACTGCAGCCACATCACCAGCACTGGCCTATCAGGCACTCAGCCACAAGTGACATCACAAACACAAACTGCACCCACAGAAGCAGCACTGGCCCATCAGGCACTTGGCCACAAGTGACATCACAAACACAAATTGAACCCACAGAACCAGCACTGGCCCATCAGGCACTTGGCCACAAGTGACATCACAAACACTAAGTAAACCCACACCACCAGCACTGGCCTATCAGGCTCTGAGCCACAAGTGACATCACAACCACAAACTGCACCCACGTGACCAGCACTGGCCTAACAGGCACTGAGCCACAGCTGAAATCACAACCACAAACTGCAGACACAGGACAAGCACTGGCCTATCAGGCACTCAGCAAAAAGTGACATCACAAACAAAAATTGCACACACATGACCAGCACAAGCATATCAGGGACTGAGCCACAAGTGACATCACAGCCACAAACTCCACCCACAGGAACAGCACTGGCCTATCAGGCACTGAGCCACAAGTGACATCACAAACACAAAGTGCACCCACAGGACCAGCACGTGCCTATCAGGCACTGAACCACAAGTGGCATCACAAACACAAACTGCAGCCACAGGACCAGCACTGGCCTATCAGGCACTGAGCCACAAGTGACATCAAAAACACAAACTGCACGCACAGGACCAGCACTGGCCTATCAGGCACTGAGCCACAAGTGACATCACAAACACAAACTGCTCCCACAGGACCAGCACTGGCCTATCAGGCACTGAGCCACAAGTGACATCACAACCACAAACTGCACCCACATCACCAGCACTGGCCTAACAGGCACTGGACCACAAGTGACATCACAACCACAAACTGCACCCACACCACCAGCACTGGCCCATCAGGCACTGAGCCACAAGTGACATCACAACCACAAACTGCAGCCACATCACCAGCACTGGCCTATCAGGCACTCAGCCACAAGTGACATCACAACCACAAACTGCACTCACATCACCAGCACTGGCCTATCAGGCACTGAGCCACAAGTGACATCACAACGACATACCGCACCCACAGGACCAGCACTGGCCTATCAGGCACTGAGCCACAAGTGACATCACAACCACAAACTGCACCCACATCACCAGCACTGGCCTATCAGGCACTCAGCCACAAGTGACATCACAACCACAAACTGAAGCCACATCACCAGCACTGGCCTATCAGGCACTGAGACACAAGTGACATCACAACCACAAACTGCACTCACATCACCAGCACTGGCCTATCAGGCACTGAGCCACAAGTGACATCACAACGACATACCGCACCCACAGGACCAGCACTGGCCTATCAGGCACTCAGCCACAAGTGACATCACAACCACAAACTGCACCCACATCACCAGCACTGGCCTATCAGGCACTGAGCCACAAGTGACCTCACAACCACAAACTGCACCCACATCACCAGCACTGGCCTATCAGGCACTGAGACACAAGTGACATCACAACCACAAACTGCACTCACATCACCAGCACTGGCCTATCAGGCACTGAGCCACAAGTGACATCACAACGACATACCGCACCCACAGGACCAGCACTGGCCTATCAGGCACTCAGCCACAAGTGACATCACAACCACAAACTGCACCCACATCACCAGCACTGGCCTATCAGGCACTGAGCCACAAGTGACATCACAACCACAAACTGCAGCCACAGAAGCAGCACTGGCCCATCAGGCACTTGGCCACAAGTGACATCACAAACACAAATTGAACCCACAGAACCAGCACTGGCCCATCAGGCACTTGGCCACAAGTGACATCACAAACACTAACTGCAGCCATGTGACCAGCACTGGCCTATCAGGCACTGAGCCACAAGTGACATCACAAACACAAACTGCAGCCACACCACCAGCACTGGCCTAGCACTCACTGGGCCAAAAGTGATATCACAACCACAAACTCGACCCACATGACTATCACTGGTCTGTCAGGCACTGAGCCACAAGTGAAATCACAATCACAAAGTGCAGCCACGTCACCAGCACTGGCCTATCAGGCACTGAGCCACAAGTGACCTCACAACCACAAACTGCACCCACATCACCAGCACTGGCCTAGTAGGCACTGAGCCACAAGTGACATCACAAACACAAACTGCAGACACAGGACCAGCACTGGCCTATCAGGCACTGAGCCACAGCTGAAATCACAACCACAAACTGCAGCCATGTGACCAGCACTGGCCTATCAGGCACTGATCCACAAGTGACCTCAAAACCACAAACTCCCCCCACATCACCAGCACTGGCCTATCAGGCACTAAGCCACAAGTGACATCACAAACACAAACTGCAGCCACATCACCAGCACTGGCCTATCAGGCACTGAGCCACAAGTGACATCACAAACACAAACTGCATCCACATCACCAGCACTGGCCTATGAGGCACTGAGCCACAAGTGACCTCACAACCACAAACTGCACCCACATCACCAGCACTGGCCTATCAGGCACTCAGCCACAAGTGACATCACAAACACAAACTGCAGCCACATCACCAGCACTGGCCTATCAGGCACTGAGCCACAAGTGACATCACAAACACAAACTGCTGCCACATCACCAGCACTGGCCTATCAGGCACTCAGCCACAAGTGACATCACAAACACAAAGTGCACCCACACCACCAGCACTGGCCTATCAGGCACTGAGCCACAAGTGACCTCACAAACACAAACTGCACCCACACCACCAGCACTAGCCTATCAGGCACTGAGCCACAAGTGACATCACAAACACAAACTGCTCCCACAGGACCAGCACTGGCCTATCAGGCACTGAGCCACAGCTGAAATCACAACCACAAACTGCAGACACAGGACAAGCACTGGCCTATCAGGCACTGAGCCACAAGTGACATCACAAACAAAAACTGCACACACATGACCAGCACTAGCATATCAGGGACTGAGCCACAAGTGACATCACAGCCACAAACTCCACCCACAGGAACAGCACTGGCCTATCAGGCACTGAGCCACAAGTGACATCACAAACACAAACTGCAGCCATGTGACCAGCACTGGCCTATCAGGCACTGAGCCACAAGTGACATCACAAACACAAAGTGCACCCACAGGACCAGCACGTGCCTATCAGGCACTGAGCCACAACTGACATCACAACCACAAACTGCAGCCACATCACCAGCACTGGCCCATCAGGCACTGAGCCACAAGTGACATCACAAACACAAACTGCACCCACATGACTAGCACTGGCCTATCAGGCACTGAGCCACAAGTGACATCACAACCACAAACTGCAGCCACACCACCACCACTGGCCTATCAGGCACTGAGCCACAAGTGACATCACAAACACAAACTGCACGCACAGGACCAGCACTGGCCTATCAGGCACTGAGCCACAAGTGACATCACAACCACAAACTGCACCCACACCACCAGCACTGGCCTATCAGGCACTGAGCCACAAGTGACATCACAAACACAAACTGCAGCCACAGGACCAGCACTGGCCTCTCAGGCACTGAGCCACAAGTGACATCACAACCACAAACTGCACCCACACCACCAGCACTGGCCTATCAGGCACTCAGCCACAAGTGACATCACAACCACAAACGGCAGCCACATCACCAGCACTGGCCTATCAGGCACTCAGCCACAAGTGACATCACAACGACATTCCGCACCCACAGGACCAGCACTGGCCTATCAGGCACTGAGCCACAAGTGACATCACAACCACAAACTGCACCCACAGGACCAGCACTGGCCTATCAGGCACTCAGCCACAAGTGACATCACAACCACAAACGGCAGCCACATCACCAGCACTGGCCTATCAGGCACTCAGCCACAAGTGACATCACAACCACAAACTGCAGCCACATAACCAGCACTGGCCTATCAGGCACTCAGCCACAAGTGACATCACAACCACAAACTGCACCCACAGAACTAGCACTAGCCTATCAGGCACTGACCCACAAGTGACATCACAAACACAAACTGCAGCCATGTGACCAGCACTGGCCTATCAGGCACTGAGCCACAAGTGACATCACAACAACAAACTGCAGCCACACCACCAGCACTGGCCTATCAGGCACTGAGCCACAAGTGACATCACAAACACAAACTCCACCCACAGAAGCAGCACTAGCCTATCAGGCACTGAGCCACAAGTGACATCACAAACAAAAACTCCACCCACATCACCAGCACTGGCCTATCAGGCACTGAGCCACAAGTGACATCACAACCACAAACTCCACCCACATCACCAGCACTGGCCCATCAGGCACTGAGCCACAAGTGACCTCACAACCACAAACTGCACCCACATGAACAGCACTACCCTACCCGGCACTGAGCCTCAAGTGACCTCACAACCATAAACTGCAGCCATGTGACAAGCACTGGCCTATCAGGCACTCAGCCACAAGTGACATCACAAACACAAAGTGCAGCCACATCACCAGCACTGGCCTATCAGGCACTGAGCCACAAGTGACTTCACAACCACAAAATGCAGCCACATCACCAGCATTGGCCTATCAGGCACTGAGCCACAAGCGACATCACAACCACAAACCGCACACACGTCACCAGCACTGGCCTAGCCCTCACTGTGCCAAAAGTGATATCACAACCACAAACTCCACCCACGTGACCAGCACTGGCCTATCAGGCACTGAGCCACAAGTGACATCACAAACACAAACTGCACCCACAGAAGCAGCACTGGCCCATCAGGCACTTGGCCACAAGTGACATCACAAACACAAATTGAACCCACAGAACCAGCACTGGCCCATCAGGCACTTGGCCACAAGTGACATCACAAACACTAAGTAAACCCACACCACCAGCACTGGCCTATCAGGCTCTGAGCCACAAGTGACATCACAACCACAAACAGCACCCACGTGACCAGCACTGGCCTAACAGGCACTGAGCCACAAGTGACATCACAACCACAAACTGCAGCCACATCACCAGCACTGGCCTATCAGGCACTGAGCCACAAGTGACATCACAAAGACAAACTGCACCCACATGAACAGCACTGGCCTATCAGGCACTGAGCCACAGCTGAAATCACAACCACAAACTGCAGACACAGGACAAGCACTGGCCTATCAGGCACTCAGCAAAAAGTGACATCACAAACAAAAATTGCACACACATGACCAGCACAAGCATATCAGGGACTGAGCCACAAGTGACATCACAGCCACAAACTCCACCCACAGGACCAGCACTGGCCTATCAGGCACTGAGCCACAAGTGACATCACAAACACAAACTGCAGCCATGTGACCAGCACTGGCCTATCAGGCACTGAGCCACAAGTGACATCACAAACACAAAGTGCACCCACAGGACCAGCACGTGCCTATCAGGCACTGAACCACAAGTGGCATCACAAACACAAACTGCAGCCACAGGACCAGCACTGGCCTATCAGGCACTGAGCCACAAGTGACATCACAAACACAAACTGCACGCACAGGACCAGCACTGGCCTATCAGGCACTGAGCCACAAGTGACATCACAAACACAAACTGCTCCCACAGGACCAGCACTGGCCTATCAGGCACTGAGCCACAAGTGACATCACAACCACAAACTGCACCCACATCACCAGCACTGGCCTAACAGGCACTGGACCACAAGTGACATCACAACCACAAACTGCACCCACACCACCAGCACTGGCCCATCAGGCACTGAGCCACAAGTGACATCACAACCACAAACTGCAGCCACATCACCAGCACTGGCCTATCAGGCACTCAGCCACAAGTGACATCACAACCACAAACTGCACTCACATCACCAGCACTGGCCTATCAGGCACTGAGCCACAAGTGACATCACAACGACATACCGCACCCACAGGACCAGCACTGGCCTATCAGGCACTGAGCCACAAGTGACATCACAACCACAAACTGCACCCACATCACCAGCACTGGCCTATCAGGCACTCAGCCACAAGTGACATCACAACCACAAACTGCAGCCACATCACCAGCACTGGCCTATCAGGCACTGAGACACAAGTGACATCACAACCACAAACTGCACTCACATCACCAGCACTGGCCTATCAGGCACTGAGCCACAAGTGACATCACAACGACATACCGCACCCACAGGACCAGCACTGGCCTATCAGGCACTCAGCCACAAGTGACATCACAACCACAAACTGCACCCACATCACCAGCACTGGCCTATCAGGCACTCAGCCACAAGTGACATCACAACCACAAACTGCAGCCACATCACCAGCACTGGCCTATCAGGCACTGAGACACAAGTGACATCACAACCACAAACTGCAGCCACACCACCAGCACTGGCCCATCAGGCACTGAGCCACAAGTGACATCACAACCACAAACTGCACCCACATCACCAGCACTGGCCTAACAGGCACTGAACCACAAGTGACATCACAACCACAAACTGCACCCACATCACCAGCACTGGCCTATCAGGCACTGAGCCACAAGTGACATCACAACCACAAACTGCAGCCACAGAAGCAGCACTGGCCCATCAGGCACTTGGCCACAAGTGACATCACAAACACAAATTGAACCCACAGAACCAGCACTGGCCCATCAGGCACTTGGCCACAAGTGACATCACAAACACTAACTGCAGCCATGTGACCAGCACTGGCCTATCAGGCACTGAGCCACAAGTGACATCACAAACACAAACTGCAGCCACACCACCAGCACTGGCCTAGCACTCACTGGGCGAAAAGTGATATCACAACCACAAACTCGACCCACATGACTATCACTGGTCTGTCAGGCACTGAGCCACAAGTGAAATCACAATCACAAAGTGCAGCCACGTCACCAGCACTGGCCTATCAGGCACTGAGCCACAAGTGACCTCACAACCACAAACTGCACCCACATCACCAGCACTGGCCTAGTAGGCACTGAGCCACAAGTGACATCACAAACACAAACTGCAGACACAGGACCAGCACTGGCCTATCAGGCACTGAGCCACAGCTGAAATCACAACCACAAACTGCAGCCATGTGACCAGCACTGGCCTATCAGGCACTGATCCACAAGTGACCTCAAAACCACAAACTCCCCCCACATCACCAGCACTGGCCTATCAGGCACTAAGCCACAAGTGACATCACAAACACAAACTGCAGCCACATCACCAGCACTGGCCTATCAGGCACTGAGCCACAAGTGACATCACAAACACAAACTGCATCCACATCACCAGCACTGGCCTATGAGGCACTGAGCCACAAGTGACCTCACAACCACAAACTGCACCCACATCACCAGCACTGGCCCATCAGGCACTGAGCCACAAGTGACATCACAAACACAAACTGCACCCACACCACCAGCACTGGCCTATCAGGCACTGAGCCACAAGTGACCTCACAAACACAAACTGCACCCACACCACCAGCACTAGCCTATCAGGCACTGAGCCACAAGTGACATCACAAACACAAACTGCTCCCACAGGACCAGCACTGGCCTATCAGGCACTGAGCCACAAGTGACATCACAACCACAAACTGCAGCCACACCACCAGCACTGGCCCATCAGGCACTGAGCCACAAGTGACATCACAAACACAAACTGCAGCCACATCACCAGCACTGGCCTATCAGGCACTGAGCCACAAGTGACATCACAAACACAAACTGCAGCCACATCACCAGCACTGGCCTATCAGGCACTGAGCCACAAGTGACATCACAAACAAAAACTGCACACACATGACCAGCACTAGCATATCAGGGACTGAGCCACAAGTGACATCACAGCCACAAACTCCACCCACAGGAACAGCACTGGCCTATCAGGCACTGAGCCACAAGTGACATCACAAACACAAACTGCAGCCATGTGACCAGCACTGGCCTATCAGGCACTGAGCCACAAGTGACATCACAAACACAAAGTGCACCCACAGGACCAGCACGTGCCTATCAGGCACTGAGCCACAACTGACATCACAACCACAAACTGCAGCCACATCACCAGCACTGGCCCATCAGGCACTGAGCCACAAGTGACATCACAAACACAAACTGCACCCACATGACTAGCACTGGCCTATCAGGCACTGAGCCACAAGTGACATCACAACCACAAACTGCAGCCACACCACCACCACTGGCCTATCAGGCACTGAGCCACAAGTGACATCACAAACACAAACTGCACGCACAGGACCAGCACTGGCCTATCAGGCACTGAGCCACAAGTGACATCACAACCACAAACTGCACCCACACCACCAGCACTGGCCTATCAGGCACTGAGCCACAAGTGACATCACAAACACAAAGTTCACCCACATGACCAGAACTGGCCTATCAGGCACTGAGCCACAAGTGACATCACAACCACAAACTGCACCCACACCACCAGCACTGGCCTATCAGGCACTCAGCCACAAGTGACATCACAACCACAAACGGCAGCCACATCACCAGCACTGGCCTATCAGGCACTCAGCCACAAGTGACATCACAACGACATTCCGCACCCACAGGACCAGCACTGGCCTATCAGGCACTGAGCCACAAGTGACATCACAACCACAAACTGCACCCACAGGACCAGCACTGGCCTATCAGGCACTCAGCCACAAGTGACATCACAACCACAAACGGCAGCCACATCACCAGCACTGGCCTATCAGGCACTCAGCCACAAGTGACATCACAACCACAAACTGCAGCCACATCACCAGCACTGGCCTATCAGGCACTCAGCCACAAGTGACATCACAACCACAAACTGCACCCACAGAACTAGCACTAGCCTATCAGGCACTGACCCACAAGTGACATCACAAACACAAACTGCAGCCATGTGACCAGCACTGGCCTATCAGGCACTGAGCCACAAGTGACATCACAACAACAAACTGCAGCCACACCACCAGCACTGGCCTATCAGGCACTGAGCCACAAGTGACATCACAAACACAAACTCCACCCACAGAAGCAGCACTAGCCTATCAGGCACTGAGCCACAAGTGACATCACAAACAAAAACTCCACCCACATCACCAGCACTGGCCCATCAGGCGCTGAGCCACAAGTGACCTCACAACCACAAACTGCACCCACATGAACAGCACTACCCTACCCGGCACTGAGCCTCAAGTGACCTCACAACCATAAACTGCAGCCATGTGACAAGCACTGGCCTATCAGGCACTCAGCCACAAGTGACATCACAAACACAAAGTGCAGCCACATCACCAGCACTGGCCTATCAGGCACTGAGCCACAAGTGACTTCACAACCACAAAATGCAGCCACATCACCAGCATTGGCCTATCAGGCACTGAGCCACAAGCGACATCACAACCACAAACCGCACACACGTCACCAGCACTGGCCTAGCCCTCACTGTGCCAAAAGTGATATCACAACCACAAACTCCACCCACGTGACCAGCACTGGCCTATCAGGCACTGAGCCACAAGTGACATCACAAACACAAACTGCACCCACAGAAGCAGCACTAGCCCATCAGGCACTTGGCCACAAGTGACATCACAAACACAAATTGAACCCACAGAACCAGCACTGGCCCATCAGGCACTTGGCCACAAGTGACATCACAAACACTAAGTAAACCCACACCACCAGCACTGGCCTATCAGGCTCTGAGCCACAAGTGACATCACAACCACAAACAGCACCCACGTGACCAGCACTGGCCTAACAGGCACTGAGCCACAAGTGACATCACAACCACAAACTGCAGCCACATCACCAGCACTGGCCTATCAGGCACTCAGCCACAAGTGACATCACAAACACAAACTGCACCCACAGAAGCAGCACTGGCCCATCAGGCACTTGGCCACAAGTGACATCACAAACACAAATTGAACCCACAGAACCAGCACTGGCCCATCAGGCACTTGGCCACAAGTGACATCACAAACACTAAGTAAACCCACACCACCAGCACTGGCCTATCAGGCTCTGAGCCACAAGTGACATCACAACCACAAACTGCACCCACGTGACCAGCACTGGCCTAACAGGCACTGAGCCACAGCTGAAATCACAACCACAAACTGCAGACACAGGACAAGCACTGGCCTATCAGGCACTCAGCAAAAAGTGACATCACAAACAAAAATTGCACACACATGACCAGCACAAGCATATCAGGGACTGAGCCACAAGTGACATCACAGCCACAAACTCCACCCACAGGAACAGCACTGGCCTATCAGGCACTGAGCCACAAGTGACATCACAAACACAAAGTGCACCCACAGGACCAGCACGTGCCTATCAGGCACTGAACCACAAGTGGCATCACAAACACAAACTGCACGCACAGGACCAGCACTGGCCTATCAGGCACTGAGCCACAAGTGACATCACAAACACAAACTGCTCCCACAGGACCAGCACTGGCCTATCAGGCACTGAGCCACAAGTGACATCACAACCACAAACTGCACCCACATCACCAGCACTGGCCTAACAGGCACTGGACCACAAGTGACATCACAACCACAAACTGCACCCACACCACCAGCACTGGCCCATCAGGCACTGAGCCACAAGTGACATCACAACCACAAACTGCAGCCACATCACCAGCACTGGCCTATCAGGCACTCAGCCACAAGTGACATCACAACCACAAACTGCACTCACATCACCAGCACTGGCCTATCAGGCACTGAGCCACAAGTGACATCACAACGACATACCGCACCCACAGGACCAGCACTGGCCTATCAGGCACTGAGCCACAAGTGACATCACAACCACAAACTGCACCCACATCACCAGCACTGGCCTATCAGGCACTCAGCCACAAGTGACATCACAACCACAAACTGAAGCCACATCACCAGCACTGGCCTATCAGGCACTGAGACACAAGTGACATCACAACCACAAACTGCACTCACATCACCAGCACTGGCCTATCAGGCACTGAGCCACAAGTGACATCACAACGACATACCGCACCCACAGGACCAGCACTGGCCTATCAGGCACTCAGCCACAAGTGACATCACAACCACAAACTGCACCCACATCACCAGCACTGGCCTATCAGGCACTCAGCCACAAGTGACATCACAACCACAAACTGCAGCCACATCACCAGCACTGGCCTATCAGGCACTGAGACACAAGTGACATCACAACCACAAACTGCACTCACATCACCAGCACTGGCCTATCAGGCACTGAGCCACAAGTGACATCACAACGACATACCGCACCCACAGGACCAGCACTGGCCTATCAGGCACTCAGCCACAAGTGACATCACAACCACAAACTGCACCCACATCACCAGCACTGGCCTATCAGGCACTGAGCCACAAGTGACATCACAACCACAAACTGCAGCCACAGAAGCAGCACTGGCCCATCAGGCACTTGGCCACAAGTGACATCACAAACACAAATTGAACCCACAGAACCAGCACTGGCCCATCAGGCACTTGGCCACAAGTGACATCACAAACACTAACTGCAGCCATGTGACCAGCACTGGCCTATCAGGCACTGAGCCACAAGTGACATCACAAACACAAACTGCAGCCACACCACCAGCACTGGCCTAGCACTCACTGGGCGAAAAGTGATATCACAACCACAAACTCGACCCACATGACTATCACTGGTCTGTCAGGCACTGAGCCACAAGTGAAATCACAATCACAAAGTGCAGCCACGTCACCAGCACTGGCCTATCAGGCACTGAGCCACAAGTGACCTCACAACCACAAACTGCACCCACATCACCAGCACTGGCCTAGTAGGCACTGAGCCACAAGTGACATCACAAACACAAACTGCAGACACAGGACCAGCACTGGCCTATCAGGCACTGAGCCACAGCTGAAATCACAACCACAAACTGCAGCCATGTGACCAGCACTGGCCTATCAGGCACTGATCCACAAGTGACCTCAAAACCACAAACTCCCCCCACATCACCAGCACTGGCCTATCAGGCACTAAGCCACAAGTGACATCACAAACACAAACTGCAGCCACATCACCAGCACTGGCCTATCAGGCACTGAGCCACAAGTGACATCACAAACACAAACTGCATCCACATCACCAGCACTGGCCTATGAGGCACTGAGCCACAAGTGACCTCACAACCACAAACTGCACCCACATCACCAGCACTGGCCTATCAGGCACTCAGCCACAAGTGACATCACAAACACAAACTGCAGCCACATCACCAGCACTGGCCTATCAGGCACTCAGCCACAAGTGACATCACAAACACAAACTGCTGCCACATCACCAGCACTGGCCTATCAGGCACTCAGCCACAAGTGACATCACAAACACAAAGTGCACCCACACCACCAGCACTGGCCTATCAGGCACTGAGCCACAAGTGACCTCACAAACACAAACTGCACCCACACCACCAGCACTAGCCTATCAGGCACTGAGCCACAAGTGACATCACAAACACAAACTGCTCCCACAGGACCAGCACTGGCCTATCAGGCACTGAGCCACAGCTGAAATCACAACCACAAACTGCAGACACAGGACAAGCACTGGCCTATCAGGCACTGAGCCACAAGTGACATCACAAACAAAAACTGCACACACATGACCAGCACTAGCATATCAGGGACTGAGCCACAAGTGACATCACAGCCACAAACTCCACCCACAGGAACAGCACTGGCCTATCAGGCACTGAGCCACAAGTGACATCACAAACACAAACTGCAGCCATGTGACCAGCACTGGCCTATCAGGCACTGAGCCACAAGTGACATCACAAACACAAAGTGCACCCACAGGACCAGCACGTGCCTATCAGGCACTGAGCCACAACTGACATCACAACCACAAACTGCAGCCACATCACCAGCACTGGCCCATCAGGCACTGAGCCACAAGTGACATCACAAACACAAACTGCACCCACATGACTAGCACTGGCCTATCAGGCACTGAGCCACAAGTGACATCACAACCACAAACTGCAGCCACACCACCACCACTGGCCTATCAGGCACTGAGCCACAAGTGACATCACAAACACAAACTGCACGCACAGGACCAGCACTGGCCTATCAGGCACTGAGCCACAAGTGACATCACAACCACAAACTGCACCCACACCACCAGCACTGGCCTATCAGGCACTGAGCCACAAGTGACATCACAAACACAAAGTTCACCCAAATGACCAGAACTGGCCTATCAGGCACTGAGCCACAAGTGACATCACAACCACAAACTGCACCCACACCACCAGCACTGGCCTATCAGGCACTCAGCCACAAGTGACATCACAACCACAAACGGCAGCCACATCACCAGCACTGGCCTATCAGGCACTCAGCCACAAGTGACATCACAACGACATTCCGCACCCACAGGACCAGCACTGGCCTATCAGGCACTGAGCCACAAGTGACATCACAACCACAAACTGCACCCACAGGACCAGCACTGGCCTATCAGGCACTCAGCCACAAGTGACATCACAACCACAAACGGCAGCCACATCACCAGCACTGGCCTATCAGGCACTCAGCCACAAGTGACATCACAACCACAAACTGCAGCCACATCACCAGCACTGGCCTATCAGGCACTCAGCCACAAGTGACATCACAACCACAAACTGCACCCACAGAACTAGCACTAGCCTATCAGGCACTGACCCACAAGTGACATCACAAACACAAACTGCAGCCATGTGACCAGCACTGGCCTATCAGGCACTGAGCCACAAGTGACATCACAACAACAAACTGCAGCCACACCACCAGCACTGGCCTATCAGGCACTGAGCCACAAGTGACATCACAAACACAAACTCCACCCACAGAAGCAGCACTAGCCTATCAGGCACTGAGCCACAAGTGACATCACAAACAAAAACTCCACCCACATCACCAGCACTGGCCTATCAGGCACTGAGCCACAAGTGACATCACAACCACAAACTCCACCCACATCACCAGCACTGGCCCATCAGGCGCTGAGCCACAAGTGACCTCACAACCACAAACTGCACCCACATGAACAGCACTACCCTACCCGGCACTGAGCCTCAAGTGACCTCACAACCATAAACTGCAGCCATGTGACAAGCACTGGCCTATCAGGCACTCAGCCACAAGTGACATCACAAACACAAAGTGCAGCCACATCACCAGCACTGGCCTATCAGGCACTGAGCCACAAGTGACTTCACAACCACAAAATGCAGCCACATCACCAGCATTGGCCTATCAGGCACTGAGCCACAAGCGACATCACAACCACAAACCGCACACACGTCACCAGCACTGGCCTAGCCCTCACTGTGCCAAAAGTGATATCACAACCACAAACTCCACCCACGTGACCAGCACTGGCCTATCAGGCACTGAGCCACAAGTGACATCACAAACAAAAACTGCACACACATGAACAGCACAGGCCTATCAGGCACTGAGCCACAGCTGAAATCACAACCACAAACTGCAGACACAGGACAAGCACTGGCCTATCAGGCACTCAGCAAAAAGTGACATCACAAACAAAAATTGCACACACATGACCAGCACTAGCATATCAGGGACTGAGCCACAAGTGACATCACAACCACAAACTCCACCCACAGGAACAGCACTGGCCTATCAGGCACTGAGCCACAAGTGACATCACAAACACAAACTGCAGCCATGTGACCAGCACTGGCCTATCAGGCACTGAGCCACAAGTGACATCACAAACACAAAGTGCACGCACAGGACCAGCACGTGCCTATCAGGCACTGAATCACAAGTGGCATCACAACCACAAACTGCACCCACATCACCAGCACTGGCCCATCAGGCACTGAGCCACAAGTGACATCACAAACACAAACTGCAGCCACATCACCAGCACTGGCCTATCAGGCACTGAGCCACAAGTGACATCACAACCACAAACTGCTGCCACATCACCAGCACTGGCCTATCAGGCACTCAGCCACAAGTGACATAACAAACACAAACTGCACCCACACCACCAGCAC
This sequence comes from Apteryx mantelli, assembly GCF_036417845.1. Lineage (NCBI taxonomy): Eukaryota > Metazoa > Chordata > Aves > Apterygiformes > Apterygidae > Apteryx > Apteryx mantelli. The sequence goes on from NC_089983.1 coordinate 108,694, forward strand.
TGGCCTATCAGGCACTGAGCCACAAGTGACATCACAACCACAAACTGCACTCACATCACCAGCACTGGCCTATCAGGCACTCAGCCACAAGTGACATCACAACGACATTCCGCACCCACAGGACCAGCACTGGCCTATCAGGCACTGAGCCACAAGTGACATCACAACAACAAACTGCAGCCACACCACCAGCACTGGCCTATCAGGCACCGAGCTACAAGTGACATCACAAACACAAACTGCACGCACAGGACCAGCACTGGCCTATCAGGCACTCAGCCACAAGTGACATCACAAACACAAACTCCACCCACAGGACCAGCACTGGCCTATCAGGCACTGAGCCACAAGTGACATCACAAAGACAAACTGCAGCCACATCACCAGCACTGGCCTAGTAGGCACTGAGCCACAAGTGACATCACAAACACAAATTGAACCCACAGAACCAGCACTGGCCCATCAGGCACTTGGCCACAAGTGACATCACAAACACTAAGTAAACCCACACCACCAGCACTGGCCCATCAGGCTCTGAGCCACAAGTGACATCACAACCACAAAGAGCACCCACGTGACCAGCACTGGCCCATCAGGCACTGAGCCACAAGTGACATCACAACCACAAACTGCAGCCACATCACCAGCACTGGCCTATCAGGCACTGAACCAAAAGTGACCTCACAACCACAAACTGCACCCACATCACCAGCACTGGACTATCAGGCACTGAGCCACAAGTGACCTCACAACCACAAACTGCACCCACATCACCAGCACCGGCCTATCAGGCAAAGAGCCACATGTGACATCACAAACACAAGCAGCACCCACATCACCAGCACTGGCCTATGAGGCACTGAGCCACAAGTGACCTCACAACCACAAACTGCACCCACATCACCATCACCGGCCTATCAGGCAAAGAGCCACATGTGACATCACAAACACAAACTGCAGACACAGGACCAGCACTGGCCTATCAGGCACTGAGCCACAAGTGACATCACAACAACAAACTGCAGCCATGTGACCAGCACTGGCCTATCAGGCACTGATCCACAAGTGACCTCACAACCACAAACTGCAGCCACACCACCAGCACTGGCCTATCAGGCACTGAGCCACAAGTGACATCACAAACACAAACTGAAGCCACAGGACCAGCACTGGCCTATCAGGCACTGAGCCACAAGTGACATCACAACCACAAACTCCCCCCACATCACCAGCACTGGCCTATGAGGCACTGAGCCACAAGTGACCTCACAACCACAAACTGCAGCCACATCACCAGCACTGGCCTATCAGGCACTGAACCAAAAGTGACATCACAACCACAAACTGCACCCACATCACCAGCACTGGCCCATCAGGCACTGAGACACAAGTGACATCACAAACACAAACTGCAGCCACACCACCAGCACTGGCCTATCAGGCACTGATCCACAAGTGACCTCACAACCAAAAACTCCCCCCACATCACCAGCACTGGCCTATGAGGCACTGAGCCACAAGTGACCTCACAAACACAAACTGCACCCACATCACCAGCACTGGCCCATCAGGCACTGAGCCACAAGTGACATCACAACCACAAACTGCTCCCACAGGACCAGCACTGGCCTATCAGGCACTCAGCCACAAATGACATCACAACCACAAACTGCACTCACATCACCAGCACTGGCCTATCAGGCACTCAGCCGCAAGTGACATCACAACGACATTCCGCACCCACAGGACCAGCACTGGCCTATCAGGCACTGAGCCACAAGTGACATCACAACCACAAACTGCAGCCACATCACCAGCACTGGCCTATCAGGCACTCAGCCACAAGTGACATCACAACCACAAACTGCAGCCACATCACCAGCACTGGCCTATCAGGCACTGAGCCACAAGTGACATCACAAACACAAACTGCACCCACAGAACCAGCACTAGCCTATCAGGCACTGAGCCACAAGTGACATCAGAAACACAAACTGCAGCCATGTGACCAGCACTGGCCTATCAGGCACTGAGCCACAAGTGACATCACAAACACAAACTGCACCCACAGAACCAGCACTGGCCCATCAGGCACTTGGCCACAAGTGACATCACAAACACTAAGTAAACCCACACCACCAGCACTGGCCTATCAGGCTCTGAGCCACAAGTGACATCACAACCACAAACAGCACCCACGTGACCAGCACTGGCCCATCAGGCACTGAGCCACAAGTGACATCACAACCACAAACTGCAGCCACATCACCAGCACTGGCCTATCAGGCACTGAGCCACAAGTGACATCACAAAGACAAAGTGCACCCACATGAACAGCACTGGCCCATCAGGCACTGAGCCACAACTGACATCACAACCACAAACTGCACCCACATCACCAGCACTGGCCCATCAGGCACTGAGCCACAAGTGACATCACAACCACAAACTGCACTCACATCACCAGCACTGGCCCATCAGGCACTGAGCCACAAGTGACATCACAAACACAAACTGCAGCCACATCACCAGCACTGGCCTATCAGGCACTCAGCCACAAGTGACATCACAACCACAAACTGCACCCACACCACCAGCACTGGACTATCAGGCACTGAGCCACAAGTGACATCACAAACACAAAGTGCACCCACACCACCAGCACTGGCCTATCAGGCACTGAGCCACAAGTGACATCACAAACACAAACTGCACCCACAGAAGCAGCACTAGCCTATCAGGCACTGAGCCACAAGTGACATCACAACCACAAACTGCACTCACATCACCAGCACTGGCCTATCAGGCACTGAGCCACAAGTGACATCACAACGACATTCCGCACCCACAGGACCAGCACTGGCCTATCAGGCACTGAGCCACAAGTGACATCACAACCACAAACTGCACCCACATCACCAGCACTGGCCCATCAGGCACTGAGCCACAACTGACATCACAACCACAAACTGCAGCCACACCACCAGCACTGGCCTATCAGGCACTGAGCCACAACTGACATCACAACTACAAACTGCACTCACATCACCAGCACTGGCCTATCAGGCACTGAGCCACAAGTGACATCACAAACACAAACTGCACCCACAGAACCAGCACTAGCCTATCAGGAACTGAGCCACAAGTGACATCACAACCACAAACTGCACCCACACCACCAGCACTGGCCTATCAGGCACTGAGCCACAAGTGACATCACAACCACAAACTGCACCCACATCACCAGCACCGGCCTATCAGGCAAAGAGCCACATGTGACATCACAAACAGAAACTGCAGACACACCACCAGCACTGGCCTATCAGGCACTGAGCCACAAGTGACATCACAACCACAAACTGCAGCCACATCACCAGCACTGGCCCATCAGGCACTGAGCCACAAGTGACATCACAACCACATACTGCACCCACAGGAGCAGCACTGGCCTATCAGGCACTCAGCCACAAGTGACATCACAACCACAAACTGCATCCACATCACCAGCACTGGCCTATGAGGCACTGAGCCACAAGTGACATCACAACCACAAACTGCACTCACAAGACCAGCACTGGCCTATCAGGCACTGAGCCACAAGTGACCTCGCAAACAGAAACTACACCCACGTGACCAGCACTGCCCTGTCAGGGACTGAGCCACAAGTGACACCAAAACCACAAACTCCACCCACGGGACAAGCACTGGCCTGTCAGGCACTCAGCAAAAACTGACATCACAAACAGAAACTGCAGCCACAGGACAAGCACTGGCCTATCAGGCACTCACCAAAAACAGACATCACAACCACAAACTGCACCCACATCACCAGCACTGGCCTATCAGGCACTGAGCCACAAGTGACATCACAAACACAAACTGCTGCCACATCACCAGCACTGGCCTATCAGGCACTCAGCCACAAGTGACATCACAAACACAAAGTGCACCCACACCACCACCACTGGCCTATCAGGCACTGAGCCACAAGTGACATCACAAACACAAACTGCACCCACACCACCACCACTGGCCTATCAGGCACTGAGCCACAAGTGACATCACAAACACAAAGTTCACCCACATGACCAGAACTGGCCTATCAGGCACTGAGCCACAAGTGACATCACAACAACAAACTGCACCCACATCACCAGCACTGGCCTATCAGGCACTGAGCCACAAGTGACATCACAAACACAAACTGCACCCACATCACCAGCACTGGCCTAACAGGCACTGAACCACAAGTGACATCACAACCACAAACTGCACCCACACCACCAGCACTGGCCTATCAGGCACTCAGCCACAAGTGACATCACAACCACAAACTGCACTCACATCACCAGCACTGGCCTATCAGGCACTCAGCCACAAGTGACATCACAACGACATTCCGCACCCACAGGACCAGCACTGGCCTATCAGGCACTGAGCCACAAGTGACATCACAACCACAAACTGCAGCCACATCACCAGCACTGGCCTATCAGGCACTCAGCCACAAGTGACATCACAACCACAAACTGCTGCCTCATCACCAGCACTGGCCTATCAGGCACTTAGCCACAAGTGACCTCACAACCACAAACTGCACTCACAAGACCAGCACTGGCCTATCAGGCACTGAGCCACAAGTGACCTCGCAAACAGAAACTGCACCCACGTGACCAGCACTGCCCTGTCAGTCACTGAGCCACAAGTGACAGCAAAACCACAAACTCCACCCACGGGACAAGCACTGGCCTGTCAGGCACTCAGCAAAAACTGACATCACAAACACAAACTGTAGCCACAGGACAAGAACTGGCCTATCAGGCACTCACCAAAAACAGATATCACAACCACAAACTGCACCCACATCACCAGCACTGGCCTATCAGGCACTCAGCCACAAGTGACATCACAAACACAAACTGCAGCCATGTGACCAGCACTGGCCTATCAAGCACTCAGCCACAAGTGACATCACAACCACAAACTGCAGCCACATCACCAGCACTGCCCTATCAGGCACTGAGCCACAAGTGACCTCACAACCACAAACTCCACACACATGACCAGCATTGGCCTATCAGGCACTGAACCACAAGTGACATCACAACCACAAACTGCACCACAGGAGCAGCATCGCCTATCAGGCACTGAGCCACAAGTGACATCACAACCACAAACTCCAACCACATCACCAGCACGGGCCTATCAGGCACTGAGCCACAAGTGACCTCACAACAACAAACTGCAGCCACATCACCAGCACTGGCCTACCAGGCAGTGAGCCACAAGTGACATCACAACCACAAACTGCAGCCACATCACCAGCACTGGCCTATCAGGCACTCAGCCACAAGTGACATCACAACCACAAACTGCAGCCACATCACCAGCACTGGCCTATCAGGCACTGAGACACAAGTGACATCACAACCACAAACTGCACCCACATCACCAGCACTGGCCCATCAGGCACTGAGCCACAAGTGACATCACAAACACAAACTGCAGCCATGTGACCAGCACTGGCCTATCAGGCACTCAGCCACAAGTGACATCACAACCACAAACTGCAGCCACATCACCAGCACTGGCCTATCAGGCACTCAGGCACAAGTGTCATCACAACCACAAACTGCACCCACATCACCAGCACTGGCCTATCAGGCACTCAGCCACAAGTGACATCACAAACACAAATTGAACCCACAGAACCAGCACTGGCCCATCAGGCACTTGGCCACAAGTGACATCACAAACACTAAGTAAACCCACACCACCAGCACTGGCCTATCAGGCTCTGAGCCACAAGTGACATCACAACCACAAACAGCACCCACGTGACCAGCACTGGCCCATCAGGCACTGAGCCACAAGTGACATCACAACCACAAACTGCAGCCACATCACCAGCACTGGCCTATCAGGCACTGAACCAAAAGTGACATCACAACCACAAACTGCAGCCACATCACCAGCACTGGACTATCAGGCACTGAGCCACAAGTGACATCACAACCACAAACTGCACCCACATCACCAGCACTGGCCTATCAGGCACTCAGCCACAAGTGACATCACAAACACAAACTGCACCCACACCACCAGCACTGGCCTATCAGGCACTGAGCCACAAGTGACATCACAAACACAAACTGCAGACACAGGACAAGCACTGGCCTATCAGGCACTCAGCAAAAAGTGACATCACAAACAAAAATTGCACACACATGACCAGCACTAGCATATCAGGGACTGAGCCACAAGTGACATCACAACCACAAACTCCACCCACAGGAACAGCACTGGCCTATCAGGCACTGAGCCACAAGTTACATCACAAACACAAAGTGCACCCACAGGACCAGCACTGGCCTATCAGGCACTGAGCCACAAGTGACATCACAAACACAAACTGCAGTCACGTGACCAGCACTGGCCTATCAGGCACTGAGCCACAAGTGACATCACAACCACAAACTGCAGCCACATCACCAGCACTGGCCTATCAGGCACTGAACCAAAAGTGACATCACAACCACAAACTGCAGCCACATCACCAGCACTGGACTATCAGGCACTGAGCCACAAGTGACATCACAACCACAAACTGCACCCACATCACCAGCACTGGCCTATCAGGCACTCAGCCACAAGTGACATCACAAACACAAACTGCAGCCATGTGACCAGCACTGGCCTATCAGGCACTGAGCCACAAGTGACATCACAAACACAAACTGCACGCACAGGACCAGCACTGGCCTGTCAGGCACTCAGCCACAAGTGACATCACAACCACAAACTACACCCACATCGCCAGCACTGGCCTGTCAGGCACTGAGCCACAAGTGACATCACAACCACAAACTGCACCCACAGGACCAGCACTGGCCTATCAGGCCCTGAGCCACAAGTGACTTCACATACACAAACTGCAGCCACACCACCAGCACTGGACTATCAGGCACTGAGCCACAAGTGACATCACAAACACAAACTGCACCCACATCACCAGCACTGGCCTATCAGGCACCAAGCCACAACTGACATCACAACCACAAACTGCAGCCACATCACCAGCACTGGCCTATCAGGCACTGAGCCAAAAGTGACATCACAACAACAAACTGCAGCCACATCACCAGCACTGGCCTATCAGGCACTGAGCCACAAGTGACATCACAAACACAAACTGCACCCACAGAAGCAGCACTAGCCTATCAGGCACTGAGCCACAAGTGACATCACAAACACAAACTGCACCCACAGAACCAGCACTGGCCCATCAGGCACTTGGCCACAAGTGACATCACAAACACTAAGTAAACCAACACCAACAGCACTGGCCTATCAGGCTCTGAGCCACAAGTGACATCACAACCACAAACAGCACCCACGTGACCAGCACTGGCCCATCAGGCACTGAGCCACAAGTGACATCACAACCACAAACTGCAGCCACATCACCAGCACTGGCCTATCAGGCACTGAGCCACAAGTGACATCACAAACAAAAACTGCACACACATGAACAGCACAGGCCTATCAGGCACTGAGCCACAGCTGAAATCACAACCACAAACTGCAGACACAGGACAAGCACTGGCCTATCAGGCACTCAGCAAAAAGTGACATCACAAACAAAAATTGCACACACATGACCAGCACTAGCATATCAGGGACTGAGCCACAAGTGACATCACAACCACAAACTCCACCCACAGGAACAGCACTGGCCTATCAGGCACTGAGCCACAAGTGACATCACAAACACAAACTGCAGCCATGTGACCAGCACTGGCCTATCAGGCACTGAGCCACAAGTGACATCACAAACACAAAGTGCACGCACAGGACCAGCACGTGCCTATCAGACACTGAATCACAAGTGGCATCACAACCACAAACTGCACCCACATCACCAGCACTGGCCCATCAGGCACTGAGCCACAAGTGACATCACAAACACAAACTGCAGCCACATCACCAGCACTGGCCTATCAGGCACTGAGCCACAAGTGACATCACAACCACAAACTGCTGCCACATCACCAGCACTGGCCTATCAGGCACTCAGCCACAAGTGACATAACAAACACAAACTGCACCCACACCACCAGCACTGGCCTATCAGGCACTGAGCCACAAGTGACATCACAAACACAAACTGCACCCACGTAACCAGCACTGGCCTATCAGGCACTCAGCCACAAGTGACATAACAAACACAAACTGCACTCACACCACCAGCACTGGCCTATCAGGCACTCAGCCACAAGTGACATCACAACGACATTCCGCACCCACAGGACCAGCACTGGCCTATCAGGCACTGAGCCACAAGTGACATCACAACAACAAACTGCAGCCACACCACCAGCACTGGCCTATCAGGCACCGAGCTACAAGTGACATCACAAACACAAACTGCACGCACAGGACCAGCACTGGACTATCAGGCACTCAGCCACAAGTGACATCACAAACACAAACTCCACCCACAGGACCAGCACTGGCCTATCAGGCACTGAGCCACAAGTGACATCACAAAGACAAACTGCAGCCACATCACCAGCACTGGCCTAGTAGGCACTGAGCCACAAGTGACATCACAAACACAAATTGAACCCACAGAACCAGCACTGGCCCATCAGGCACTTGGCCACAAGTGACATCACAAACACTAAGTAAACCCACACCACCAGCACTGGCCCATCAGGCTCTGAGCCACAAGTGACATCACAACCACAAAGAGCACCCACGTGACCAGCACTGGCCCATCAGGCACTGAGCCACAAGTGACATCACAACCACAAACTGCAGCCACATCACCAGCACTGGCCTATCAGGCACTGAACCAAAAGTGACCTCACAACCACAAACTGCACCCACATCACCAGCACTGGACTATCAGGCACTGAGCCACAAGTGACCTCACAACCACAAACTGCACCCACATCACCAGCACCGGCCTATCAGGCAAAGAGCCACATGTGACATCACAAACACAAGCAGCACCCACATCACCAGCACTGGCCTATCAGGCACTGAGCCACAAGTGACCTCACAACCACAAACTGCACCCACATCACCATCACCGGCCTATCAGGCAAAGAGCCACATGTGACATCACAAACACAAACTGCAGACACAGGACCAGCACTGGCCTATCAGGCACTGAGCCACAAGTGACATCACAACAACAAACTGCAGCCATGTGACCAGCACTGGCCTATCAGGCACTGATCCACAAGTGACCTCACAACCACAAACTGCAGCCACACCACCAGCACTGGCCTATCAGGCACTGAGCCACAAGTGACATCACAAACACAAACTGAAGCCACAGGACCAGCACTGGCCTATCAGGCACTGAGCCACAAGTGACATCACAACCACAAACTCCCCCCACATCACCAGCACTGGCCTATGAGGCACTGAGCCACAAGTGACCTCACAACCACAAACTGCAGCCACATCACCAGCACTGGCCTATCAGGCACTGAACCAAAAGTGACATCACAACCACAAACTGCACCCACATCACCAGCACTGGCCCATCAGGCACTGAGCCACAAGTGACATCACAAACACAAACTGCAGCCATGTGACCAGCACTGGCCTATCAGGCACTGAGCCACAAGTGACATCACAAACACAAACTGCAGCCACACCACCAGCACTGGCCTATCAGGCACTGATCCACAAGTGACCTCACAACCAAAAACTCCCCCCACATCACCAGCACTGGCCTATGAGGCACTGAGCCACAAGTGACCTCACAAACACAAACTGCACCCACATCACCAGCACTGGCCCATCAGGCACTCAGCCACAAGTGACATCACAACCACAAACTGCAGCCACATCACCAGCACTGGCCCATCAGGCACTGAGCCACAAGTGACATCACAACCACAAACTGCTCCCACAGGACCAGCACTGGCCTATCAGGCACTCAGCCACAAATGACATCACAACCACAAACTGCACTCACATCACCAGCACTGGCCTATCAGGCACTCAGCCGCAAGTGACATCACAACGACATTCCGCACCCACAGGACCAGCACTGGCCTATCAGGCACTGAGCCACAAGTGACATCACAACCACAAACTGCAGCCACATCACCAGCACTGGCCTATCAGGCACTCAGCCACAAGTGACATCACAACCACAAACTGCAGCCACATCACCAGCACTGGCCTATCAGGCACTGAGCCACAAGTGACATCACAAACACAAACTGCACCCACAGAACCAGCACTAGCCTATCAGGCACTGAGCCACAAGTGACATCAGAAACACAAACTGCAGCCATGTGACCAGCACTGGCCTATCAGGCACTGAGCCACAAGTGACATCACAAACACAAACTGCACCCACAGAAGCAGCACTGGCCCATTAGGCACTTGGCCACAAGTGACATCACAAACACAAATTGAACCCACAGAACCAGCACTGGCCCATCAGGCACTTGGCCACAAGTGACATCACAAACACTAAGTAAACCCACACCACCAGCACTGGCCTATCAGGCTCTGAGCCACAAGTGACATCACAACCACAAACAGCAACCACGTGACCAGCACTGGCCCATCAGGCACTGAGCCACAAGTGACATCACAACCACAAACTGCAGCCACATCACCAGCACTGGCCTATCAGGCACTGAGCCACAAGTGACATCACAAAGACAAAGTGCACCCACATGAACAGCACTGGCCCATCAGGCACTGAGCCACAACTGACATCACAACCACAAACTGCACCCACATCACCAGCACTGGCCCATCAGGCACTGAGCCACAAGTGACATCACAACCACAAACTGCACTCACATCACCAGCACTGGCCCATCAGGCACTGAGCCACAAGTGACATCACAAACACAAACTGCAGCCACATCACCAGCACTGGCCTATCAGGCACTCAGCCACAAGTGACATCACAACCACAAACTGCACCCACACCACCAGCACTGGACTATCAGGCACTGAGCCACAAGTGACATCACAAACACAAAGTGCACCCACACCACCAGCACTGGCCTATCAGGCACTGAGCCACAAGTGACATCACAAACACAAACTGCACCCACAGAAGCAGCACTAGCCTATCAGGCACTGAGCCACAAGTGACATCACAACCACAAACTGCACTCACATCACCAGCACTGGCCTATCAGGCACTGAGCCACAAGTGACATCACAACGACATTCCGCACCCACAGGACCAGCACTGGCCTATCAGGCACTGAGCCACAAGTGACATCACAACCACAAACTGCACCCACATCACCAGCACTGGCCCATCAGGCACTGAGCCACAACTGACATCACAACCACAAACTGCAGCCACACCACCAGCACTGGCCTATCAGGCACTGAGCCACAAGTGACATCACAACTACAAACTGCACTCACATCACCAGCACTGGCCTATCAGGCACTGAGCCACAAGTGACATCACAAACACAAACTGCACCCACAGAACCAGCACTAGCCTATCAGGAACTGAGCCACAAGTGACATCACAACCACAAACTGCACCCACACCACCAGCACTGGCCTATCAGGCACTGAGCCACAAGTGACATCACAACCACAAACTGCACCCACATCACCAGCACCGGCCTATCAGGCAAAGAGCCACATGTGACATCACAAACAGAAACTGCAGACACACCACCAGCACTGGCCTATCAGGCACTGAGCCACAAGTGACATCACAACCACAAACTGCAGCCACATCACCAGCACTGGCCCATCAGGCACTGAGCCACAAGTGACATCACAACCACATACTGCACCCACAGGAGCAGCACTGGCCTATCAGGCACTCAGCCACAAGTGACATCACAACCACAAACTGCATCCACATCACCAGCACTGGCCTATGAGGCACTGAGCCACAAGTGACATCACAACCACAAACTGCATTCACAAGACCAGCACTGGCCTATCAGGCACTGAGCCACAAGTGACATCACAAACACAAACTGAAGCCACAGGACCAGCACTGGCCTATCAGGCACTGAGCCACAAGTGACATCACAACCACAAACTCCCCCCACATCACCAGCACTGGCCTATGAGGCACTGAGCCACAAGTGACCTCACAACCACAAACTGCAGCCACATCACCAGCACTGGCCTATCAGGCACTGAACCAAAAGTGACATCACAACCACAAACTGCACCCACATCACCAGCACTGGCCCATCAGGCACTGAGCCACAAGTGACATCACAAACACAAACTGCAGCCATGTGACCAGCACTGGCCTATCAGGCACTGAGCCACAAGTGACATCACAAACACAAACTGCAGCCACACCACCAGCACTGGCCTATCAGGCACTGATCCACAAGTGACCTCACAACCAAAAACTCCCCCCACATCACCAGCACTGGCCTATGAGGCACTGAGCCACAAGTGACCTCACAAACACAAACTGCACCCACATCACCAGCACTGGCCCATCAGGCACTCAGCCACAAGTGACATCACAACCACAAACTGCAGCCACATCACCAGCACTGGCCCATCAGGCACTGAGCCACAAGTGACATCACAACCACAAACTGCTCCCACAGGACCAGCACTGGCCTATCAGGCACTCAGCCACAAATGACATCACAACCACAAACTGCACTCACATCACCAGCACTGGCCTATCAGGCACTCAGCCGCAAGTGACATCACAACGACATTCCGCACCCACAGGACCAGCACTGGCCTATCAGGCACTGAGCCACAAGTGACATCACAACCACAAACTGCAGCCACATCACCAGCACTGGCCTATCAGGCACTCAGCCACAAGTGACATCACAACCACAAACTGCAGCCACATCACCAGCACTGGCCTATCAGGCACTGAGCCACAAGTGACATCACAAACACAAACTGCACCCACAGAACCAGCACTAGCCTATCAGGCACTGAGCCACAAGTGACATCAGAAACACAAACTGCAGCCATGTGACCAGCACTGGCCTATCAGGCACTGAGCCACAAGTGACATCACAAACACAAACTGCACCCACAGAAGCAGCACTGGCCCATTAGGCACTTGGCCACAAGTGACATCACAAACACAAATTGAACCCACAGAACCAGCACTGGCCCATCAGGCACTTGGCCACAAGTGACATCACAAACACTAAGTAAACCCACACCACCAGCACTGGCCTATCAGGCTCTGAGCCACAAGTGACATCACAACCACAAACAGCAACCACGTGACCAGCACTGGCCCATCAGGCACTGAGCCACAAGTGACATCACAACCACAAACTGCAGCCACATCACCAGCACTGGCCTATCAGGCACTGAGCCACAAGTGACATCACAAAGACAAAGTGCACCCACATGAACAGCACTGGCCCATCAGGCACTGAGCCACAACTGACATCACAACCACAAACTGCACCCACATCACCAGCACTGGCCCATCAGGCACTGAGCCACAAGTGACATCACAACCACAAACTGCACTCACATCACCAGCACTGGCCCATCAGGCACTGAGCCACAAGTGACATCACAAACACAAACTGCAGCCACATCACCAGCACTGGCCTATCAGGCACTGAGCCACAAGTGACATCACAACCACAAACTGCACTCACATCACCAGCACTGGCCTATCAGGCACTGAGCCACAAGTGACATCACAACGACATTCCGCACCCACAGGACCAGCACTGGCCTATCAGGCACTGAGCCACAAGTGACATCACAACCACAAACTGCACCCACATCACCAGCACTGGCCCATCAGGCACTGAGCCACAACTGACATCACAACCACAAACTGCAGCCACACCACCAGCACTGGCCTATCAGGCACTGAGCCACAAGTGACATCACAACTACAAACTGCACTCACATCACCAGCACTGGCCTATCAGGCACTGAGCCACAAGTGACATCACAAACACAAACTGCACCCACAGAACCAGCACTAGCCTATCAGGAACTGAGCCACAAGTGACATCACAACCACAAACTGCACCCACACCACCAGCACTGGCCTATCAGGCACTGAGCCACAAGTGACATCACAACCACAAACTGCACCCACATCACCAGCACCGGCCTATCAGGCAAAGAGCCACATGTGACATCACAAACAGAAACTGCAGACACACCACCAGCACTGGCCTATCAGGCACTGAGCCACAAGTGACATCACAACCACAAACTGCAGCCACATCACCAGCACTGGCCCATCAGGCACTGAGCCACAAGTGACATCACAACCACATACTGCACCCACAGGAGCAGCACTGGCCTATCAGGCACTCAGCCACAAGTGACATCACAACCACAAACTGCATCCACATCACCAGCACTGGCCTATGAGGCACTGAGCCACAAGTGACATCACAACCACAAACTGCACTCACAAGACCAGCACTGGCCTATCAGGCACTGAGCCACAAGTGACCTCGCAAACAGAAACTACACCCACGTGACCAGCACTGCCCTGTCAGGGACTGAGCCACAAGTGACACCAAAACCACAAACTCCACCCACGGGACAAGCACTGGCCTGTCAGGCACTCAGCAAAAACTGACATCACAAACAGAAACTGCAGCCACAGGACAAGCACTGGCCTATCAGGCACTCACCAAAAACAGACATCACAACCACAAACTGCACCCACATCACCAGCACTGGCCTATCAGGCACTGAGCCACAAGTGACATCACAAACACAAACTGCTGCCACATCACCAGCACTGGCCTATCAGGCACTCAGCCACAAGTGACATCACAAACACAAAGTGCACCCACACCACCACCACTGGCCTATCAGGCACTGAGCCACAAGTGACATCACAAACACAAACTGCACCCACACCACCACCACTGGCCTATCAGGCACTGAGCCACAAGTGACATCACAAACACAAAGTTCACCCACATGACCAGAACTGGCCTATCAGGCACTGAGCCACAAGTGACATCACAACAACAAACTGCACCCACATCACCAGCACTGGCCTATCAGGCACTGAGCCACAAGTGACATCACAAACACAAACTGCACCCACATCACCAGCACTGGCCTAACAGGCACTGAACCACAAGTGACATCACAACCACAAACTGCACCCACACCACCAGCACTGGCCTATCAGGCACTCAGCCACAAGTGACATCACAACCACAAACTGCACTCACATCACCAGCACTGGCCTATCAGGCACTCAGCCACAAGTGACATCACAACGACATTCCGCACCCACAGGACCAGCACTGGCCTATCAGGCACTGAGCCACAAGTGACATCACAACCACAAACTGCAGCCACATCACCAGCACTGGCCTATCAGGCACTCAGCCACAAGTGACATCACAACCACAAACTGCTGCCTCATCACCAGCACTGGCCTATCAGGCACTTAGCCACAAGTGACCTCACAACCACAAACTGCACTCACAAGACCAGCACTGGCCTATCAGGCACTGAGCCACAAGTGACCTCGCAAACAGAAACTGCACCCACGTGACCAGCACTGCCCTGTCAGTCACTGAGCCACAAGTGACAGCAAAACCACAAACTCCACCCACGGGACAAGCACTGGCCTGTCAGGCACTCAGCAAAAACTGACATCACAAACACAAACTGTAGCCACAGGACAAGAACTGGCCTATCAGGCACTCACCAAAAACAGATATCACAACCACAAACTGCAGCCACAGGACCAGGAATGTCCTATCAGGCACTGAGCTACAAGTGACATCACAAACACAAACTGCACCCACACCACCAGCACTGGCCCATCAGGCACTGAGCCACAAGTGACATCACAACCACAAACTGCAGCCACATCACCAGCACTGCCCTATCAGGCACTGAGCCACAAGTGACCTCACAACCACAAACTCCACACACATGACCAGCATTGGCCTATCAGGCACTGAACCACAAGTGACATCACAACCACAAACTGCACCACAGGAGCAGCATCGCCTATCAGGCACTGAGCCACAAGTGACATCACAACCACAAACTCCAACCACATCACCAGCACGGGCCTATCAGGCACTGAGCCACAAGTGACCTCACAACAACAAACTGCAGCCACATCACCAGCACTGGCCTACCAGGCAGTGAGCCACAAGTGACATCACAAACACAAACTGCAGCCACATCACCAGCACTGGCCTATCAGGCACTCAGCCACAAGTGACATCACAAACACAAACTGCAGCCACATGAAAATCACTGGTCTACCAGGCACTGAGCCACAAGTGACATCACAAACACAAACTCCACCCACATGACCAGCACTGGCCTATCAGGCACTGAGCCACAAGTGACATCACAAACACAAACTGCAGCCATGTGACCAGTACTGGCCTATCAGGCACTCAGCCACAAGTGACATCACAAACACAAAGTGCACCCACACCACCAGCACTGGCCTATCAGGCACTGAGCCACAAGTGACCTCACAGACACAAACTGCACCCACGTGACCAGCACTGGCCTATCAGGCACTGAGCCACAAGTGACCTCACAACCACAAACTGCACCCACATGACTACCATTGGCCTATCAGGCACTCGGCCACAAGTGACCTCACAACCACAAACTCCACTCACAGGATCAGCACTGGCCTATCAGGCAGTAGAGGAACAAGTGACCTCTCAACCAAAAACAGCTGCCCTGGACCTAGCACTGGCCTATCAAGCACTCAGCAGAAGTGGCCTCACAGATACAAAGAAGTAGCAACGTGGCTGCTGGTGGCCTAGCAGGTACTGAGGCCAAATAACTGCACAAACACAAACAGCAGCAATATGCATCAAGGTGGACTCTCAGGTGCTCATGCTGAAGTGACCTCACAGGCAGCCATGAAGCCAAATAGCTGCTCCTGGCCTCTTTGCAACTGAGGCACAATTGACCTCAACAAGCACAAACAGCAGCAATGTGCATGCTGATCGCCAGTCACATACTGATGCACAACTCACCACAAAAGCACCAACAGCAGCAACGGACCTGCTCCCCCTTTAGGAGGCACTGAGACACAAGCATCACCAAAGCTATGGGCATGCTGTTGGCCTACCAGCTTCAGAGGCACAATTCACCTCACAAGCACAAATGGCATCGACCTGCCTGCTGCTGCTCTATCTGGGACTGAGTCATAAGAGAGCTGAAAAGTGCAAACCTTCACAGAGGAGAAGCTCACCTGGGCCACTCGCATGTCCCTTGATTACGCTGTGATCACTCCATACAGAACAGTCTTCTGCAAAAGGCTTTCATCTCCTGACAAGACTCTCTCCACGTCATGCGACAGCTCCACTCTGCCACCCTGGCGACAAATCACAAAAGGAACAATTGGTCTCGCTTTTCCTTTAGTACCATCAAGTCCGAGCTGGGAGCCTTCGCACTGTAGCACCTACACAATGGCAGCAGCATGCCACTTCCATTTCTAGTGCATTTCTAGGGACAGAGATCAGCTGAGGGAGCAGCTGCACTGCAAAGGCTTTCTGACACTCTCAGATCAACTCGGCACTGCACCAGCCATCAACCTGACGCCAGACCTCTGCTCTGCCACCTACTCTACAAACACACTGCCTCTGCCCCACACAGCTGCCTCTTCTGCTACATACAACCAAGTGCCAGCAAGAACAGATGCATGCAGGACACTCGCCACTTGCACACTCCCCAGCCACTGCTCTGCTCGCTGCCTTCCCTTGGCTCCTCAACCCAGACACTCAGGCAAGCTCTTGCGGTAACAACACAAGGTGGCCAAGGCACTCTAGGCTCACAAGGCCTGTGCAAATGAGCAGCACAAGATCAGGCACAGAGCTGCCTCCTTGTGCGATGCTGCTCTTTTCAGAGGGAAGGATCCTGCTTTCTTTGGGCACAGCAGGCTGCTGCTTTCCACCCCCATCCCCTCAGGAATCTCCAGCTAGGGATGGGGACATGGGGATTTTCTGTAGTAATACAAAAGTTACAGATACAACACAGAAACAGTTGAGAGTCCGGAAGGCCTCCTGAGCCCAAAGTGACCTCCCTTCCTTTCCTTTAGTTACTTGGACAAGGAGCTTGGACGGGGAAGGGAAAAAGGGTGCAGAGGCTTTGAAATGAGGCCCAAGCAATGAGACAGCCCCACACTGGACGGCTGCTGAAATGACAGCTCTCCTGGCTGCGCAGCCTCTGCAGCACCAGTCCGCGCTCCACAGCTGCCTTCACAGAGCACTGAGGGCTGGGTGCCACGGGCAACCGGGCCCTGGGCACATCTTCACCCCTCGCAGAGCCAGCAGCCCAAGAGCTCTGAGACTTCCACAGGTCAACCTACGGACGCTTTGGGGCACTCACACAAAGGCACTCAAGACATGCTGGCATCTATTATAAGGGTCTTGGACTTGTCCTATATGGCACCACAGCCTCCTAGGAAAAGGAGGGGGCACCGTAGCATTTGTTGAGCGGGCTGGCAATAACAGCACTTGTGGGAGGCGGAATTTGCAGCACAGCAGAGGTACCAGGAGCTGAACCCACAACCCAAGTCACCCAGGGAAGACAGGCGCATTTATGGAAGCCTTCACATCCAGACGTAGCCTCTTCTCAGTCACTTGCAGCTGCTTTCACAGAGGGCTCACGACGCTGGCCAAGATGTTGACAGGTTCAGGGACACAGCCTGGCATCCTGCCTCCATCCTCAGTGCCTCTAGCACTGCACTGGGAACCTCCATGAGTGGAGCAACCTAGAAAGAAAGAAAGGATCGGAGTGTTACTGGCAGTTCTGCTGGCCTTACAGAGTCGCAACAGGCAGGGGCAAATGTCTCCCCTCTGTGCTGAGCTCTATTGGTGAGAGCACAGCCAGCAGGGCCACCAAGACATTCTACCCCTCTTTTTGGCACAGGTGACACCATGTCTGTATACCAGGTCCTGTTTGGGCTCTCCAGGTCTGCACAGGCGCTAACACACTGCAGGGAGTCCAGCACAGGGACACCAAGATGGTCAGGGGCTGCAGCGTGGGGCATAAAAGGAGAGGCTGCGAGAGCTGGCTTTGTTCAGCCTAGACAAGAGAAGGCCAGCGGGGATCTTCATGCTGTGCACAGCTACCTTATGGAGGGCACAGAGAAGACGGAGCCGGATTTTCTTGGAGGTGCACACTAGTAGCATGGGAGGCAACAGGGACAAATCGGACAATGGGAAATGCTTCTGAGACATTAAGAAGAAACCTTTTTCTCCGTGACGGTGGCCAAACTGCGGCACACGGATACAGAGAGGTTCCCAGATCTCCATCCTTGGAGGTAATCAAAACTTCACTGGAAAAGGCCCCAAGATACCTCCTCTACTGGCACCTGCCTGGAGCAGGGCGTTGGAGCCCTGCTACCTCCACATGGCTCCCCCATTGCAGCCTCAAGGAATATGCTATTGTGAGACTCTTGCCAAAGGCACCAGAGGCTTTGGAGATGCCGCCTCCACCGCTCAACAAGGACAGGTGTCTCAGAGCCACCCATCGCCCTCACAGGCCTGACTTCTTGTGAGGGGGCATCTCCCCTCTCTGCAAGGCTCTGCGTAGGCACAACGTGCAGAAATGCCTCTGACTGCTTTCATTAACTACCCATCTCGCTGAGGGATAGCAATGGATTAGCGTCTGAGATGGGAAGATGCAATGACGGTCCAGATTCTACAGAAAGCCTTTAAGGAGGGAGAAGAGAACTCTCGCCAGCAGTCGGTAAAATCCCAAAGACTCACGGAAGCATCAAACCCTTCCGAAACTGCAAGCCTGAACCTCAGCTGACACAAACCACCAAACTGGGAGCAGCCCTGCCTTGCACCACGATGCTCCAAGGAGGCAACACGGTCACCAACAGTCCTCACCCAGGTCTCCCAGAAGGACACCGTGATGGCAGGCTGGGCCTTGGGAGCAGAGCACTGCTCTCTCCAGACACCTCCTCCCACACTGAGCAGCAAAACACTGGCGCCACCACCCAGCTCCACCACAGGGCATCTCGCACTGTAACACGCCGTTACCTCCACACCTCACAGAGGGTTGGCAACCAACACACGCCTCTGCATCAGCGACACACAGCCCACAGCACCACACATGGCAGCACACAGGGCACCCCGAGCACCCCACAACACACAAAGCCCAACTCTCCAGACCTTCCATTCCTTTCTAGTCCTCCAAGGCCTTGCAACAGGCTCTGCCTCTGAACAGCCACTCACAGCCCGGGGCCTGCTCACTTCCCACCTTCCCACCAGGAAGCAGAGAAGAAGTGCTCTCACAGGGGCTGATCAGGCCAGCTTTTCCCTCTCACTTGTGCCTCAACTTCTCTGAACAAGAAATCTCTTTCAAAATGTGGCCCATACCCTTTTTGGGGGGTGACATTCCTTCCGTCTCCTCCAACAGCCTTTGCACCCATTCTCTAATGACTGCATACGTGGACAGAAAATCAGAGACCCCTAAAGTGTTACAGTTCCAAATGTGTCATAAAAGCAGCTGGACACCTCAAAGACAGAGACAGCATTCAGACCTTGCAGGAAAATCTCACAAGCTCCCTGCTCTTTTGACAGGGGCAACTTCTAAAGCACACACACACCCTGGCAAGAAGAGATTACTCACACCACTGCTCACACCTGCACTACATTCATTTAGCAGCCTCAAAAGTCTAGCTGGACTCCCTAGCTGACTGCGAGGACGCTGCAAGCTTCTACTTAGCAACAAGCGGAAAGGCCAACTCCATGTCCATGCTCACCACAGAACATCATCTGCATTTTAAATGTAGCAGTACTAACTCATGATGATGGAGTGGAATCAAATTTGTGTCGGATAATGTGGAACATCGACTTCTGCTTGATTAATGAGTTGCATTTCTGTATTGCTGTAGAGCTCTGCAGAGGTCAATCCCTCCTCTGAGCACACGCAACAAACCCAGAAGTGACCTCACCACCAGCATCCAAGCCATGCGTCTTCTCCTGACCTGTCAGCTGCTCACATAGAGGTGTCATCACATCACAGAGTCACATCAAGGCCTCATAATACTCACAATACTCTCAAACACCCATTGCCTACCAGTTACTACACCAAAAGATTAGCTTCTGCTATGCATCATCAACACCTAGCCTATGAAATTTAAGAATTGCAGAACAGCCTGCAAGTAATTCTTGGCAACATTTTCTAACGGGAGGATTGCATGGGAGTAGCGATCATGAAACTGAAGACAGCAGGGCCTCGTGTCCCAGGCACAGGGAGAAGCCTTCCCGCAACTCAGAACTCTGGTTCCTTCCCCAGTGCTGAACAAAACCAGAAAATCCTCCACACATCCAGGACAACAAGCATTCTCCTATTTTAGGCCCTGACAACTGGAGACACGTGGAAGGACTCAGGCCAGGGCATCTCAGTTGGTGAAACCAGCAGAGACACAATTCAGCAACTCTTCACCCTGACCTAGGAGCATGGAAAGAACAACGGCAAGTGCAAGCACTGGCCGTTCATCAACTTTCAAGGCCCCTGACAAGCTGACGGGCGAGTGAAGAGTTAACAGGACTGAAGTTTGTCAATTGATATGCAGAAGAACTGATAGCACAAGAGCTGAGGTGCACAAAGCTGTTGAACAGAGGACTTAACAGGACTAAAGTCGTCTACCAACCGATATGCGCAAGGACTGATATGCGCAAGGCTGCGGAATGGAAGCATTAACAAGACTGAAGAAGTCTACCACCTGGAATCTGCACAAACCCCCAGGGAGGGAAGAAACAATACGGAGGTCCTGTGGTCTTGCCTCGCTAGCAGGGTCCTCCCAAGCAGACAAACAAACAGTCCTGTGATTGTGAAACTCGCAGAGGTCAGCAAAAGCGTTGTTTGCCCAGAGCCCCAGACGTATAAAAAGAGACTTGGGAGCTAGGAGAGTTTGAGCAGGGACGGGAACGTGACCTGACCATCCTCTCCGCCTGGACCGTGAGTATTCCCCCCCCTCCCCTTTTCCTGGGACGCTGGGTTAAGGGAACTCCTCGAGGTTCAGAGCCCTCTCACTAGGAGAGTGAACAAGAAAGCTTTCAAGTAGGGATAAGCAGTCCTTCCAATTAATAACGCAGTAATCGACGGTTTCAGGTTATCCTTTCTAAATTAGTAACTGATGGTTTTGTGTTACCCTTTCTAAATTAGTAATCGCATTATTTTAATGGATGTTACTAATCCAAGAACTTGTGTGAGGAAATAAACATCTTTTTTATTATTATTGTATTACTGTCCCAGTCGTTGCTATTGAACCTTCATAGTGTGACAGCATGACACAAGCAAAACAGCTCACACTTACAGAGCTCTTCTGCAAACACCCTTCACCCTGCTGCCAGGCTCACAGGTCTCGGTGCAAAGCAAGAGGCAGGGAGCAAAAACAACGGCTAAGGCACGGCATCACATGCGGGCACAGCCTCTCTCAGAGCCACTCGGAAATGCAGTTTTCACAACAAAAGACACCATTGGGAAGGGCACCTCGCGACGACACCAGCAGCCTGCTCACACTTTGCCCAGCACCTCCCAAACGCACCTCAAAGCAGCACCTGGGGCTGCGCTGGCAGCAGCAGCTCAGGGAAACGCTTTAACAGGGATCCCAGACCCAACACAGGGCCAAAGGTTCCTGCCCCCAAACCCCACCGAGCCGCCCCGGCCCAGCTGCTCGCGGCAGGCCGCCACGTCTGGCTGCAGGGCAGCTCCCCCCTCTGGCCCACGTCGCTCTGGCCCCTGCTCACGGCCCCACCAGCCCCTGCTGCAGCTCCTGCAGCAAAGCAGCCCCGGCAAAGCCAGCACCGCTGCCCCGCCCCGGCGGGAGGGCACCCGCCGCCATTTGAACGCGCCCGCAGCCCCCACCAAACGCTCTCGCCCGCTCGCTTCTCGCCTGCTTTGCTCCCGCTCCTCTTCCGCCTCTTTCTCTGACGTCTTTTTTTTCCCCACATGTTGGACTGCAATTGGCTGGCAGAGCCATCAGTGAAATCGATGCCCGCCCTCCTCCTCCTGACAGCCAATAGGAGGGCTGCACTGGGGCGATGCCATGGCAACATTGGGCCCTCCTGCCCTGGCGGCCAGCTCCGCCCCCTTCCCCGCGGTCGGGTGCCATGTTGTGGGCGGCAGCGCGGGGCGCGGCGGGGCCTGGGTGCAGCGCGGTGCTGTGTGGGCGGGCAGTGCGGGGCCCCGGGGTGCGGCCACTGCCCCGGCGGGGCTGGGCTGTGCGGCGGGGGCCCCGCGGGGCTGCTGGCTGCCCTGCGCCCTGGGGGCCGTGCGGGGTGTGGGGGGGCAGCACTGGGGCCTGTGCTGGTGACATCCGTGGTGCCGCTGTGGGGGCCCTGGGGCTGGCCGTGGCGCCGGAGCCCACAGGCAGCATCCTGCTGCCCCCAGGGCAGGGCAGGGCAGGGCAGGGCAGGGCAGTGTCCTCTCGCCCCTCCTGCCCCGGGTCCCTGCCCACGGCGGCCCCAGGGCTCGGCTAGGGAGCGGTGGTGTGGGGTCGTGAGGGTGCTGGGGGAGATGGCTGTGTTGGGCTCACCCCAGCACTGCCCACCCCAGCTCAGAGAAAAAACCTTGGGGTCAGCCAGGACCTGTTGAATGGGGATTGCACCTCTGCCTGTTTCCAATCTGCTCTCTCCAATGTATTTTCTTTTGGGTGCAGAGGTTTGAGCCCAATTTGCAGGAGGACAGGGGCTGTGGCCATCTGAAGGTGGCATCTCTGAGCCCAAAACATGCTGCGCCAAGTTGGAAGGATCCAGGGGGAAGGAATAGAGATTTTTCCCAAACACCCAGAGGACTTGGGGTTATTAAAAGGTGAAGGTTTTATTATCATATATGGACATTTCCAGCAGGCTTTTGAGAGCCCCATGGAGCTGCAGGCCACCTCAGCCTCTGGGATGCAGGACCCCTTTCCTCTCAGAGCCAGACCCCAAAGAGGACCCACTCCCAGGAAAACCTGTCATGGATTCCCATGCTCCCCCCCCCACCCTAAGAGGCGATGGAGCTGGCCGCACAGAAGCCTTGGGGCTCAGGACAGCCCCAGGACCCAGGACCCAGGAGTCCTGGCTGCCACATTGTCCCCCGAGCCAGAGAGGACCCTCAGGCAGGGCTCTCGCAGCAGCCCCCAGCCCTGTCCAGGCACCCCCACAGCCCGGGATCCACAGCAGTTTTGGCAGTTAACAGTCTCTGTGCGACACCTCGGGAAGGATCTCCCAAAGCCCTTACCCTCGGTGGAGAGCCGCAGGAGCGCAGGGGACAAGGAGCTGTGGTCCTGGCTGATGGTGTCCATCCAGCAGTCCTCCATTTCGCTTGCCCTCTTGCTCTCGTTTCACCTCTCCAGCCAGAGAAACAGAACGCTCTTCCCATCTCATTACCCAAAACTCCTTTCCAACATGCCCCTGCTCCTCCGTCTGTTGGTGAGGGGCCCCAACGTGGTCCCACTGCCTCCTGTCCCCTCTCCTTGCCGTGGAGCCACTATGAAGGGCAGCCGTGGGGAGGGTGTGAGCAGTGCCCAGGAGTGCCTGGGCCTCACAGGGAAGTGAGGGTCCCCGCCCACGACACCGGGGAGACCTCCCTGTGATGTGGCACGTCCCATTGTGACCTCAGCTCGTGTCATCTGGGGGCTCTGTAGGTCACTGCCATGGAGATGGCACAGCCAGGGAGAGAGCAGAGAGATTTCCCCTCACGTCCTGGAAAGCCATCACTTCCCTTCACTGCAGTTATTTTCCATAATTTTCTGATAAATCCTTCAGGAATGTCTCCAGACAGTGTCAAAGACTGTGAAATATCTCAAACGGGGCGCTGGAGAAGTCACTTCTGCGCCCCTGCACTGACAGGTCACTGCACTGGGCAGACCTGTGCAGGAATCTGGGGTTTGGGGGTTGGCGTTTTTACAGGATCCAAGGCATGTGGGATGAACCAGCACAAAGCATGGCCACAGGCTGAGAAATGCTTTGGTGAGCGTCAAAACTGGTTTCTGCTGTGGGCCCCTCTTTTTGTGGAAGCAGGATGCAGGACAATGTGGGACAGGACATAGCTTTCCTCCTTTAGGCACCAAGGCAGGATCTCTGCTTTTAAAAGTGCTCAGCAAGGTTTCTCAGTCAGCAGTGCTTGAGCTAGAGATGCTATGCCAGAGAAGAGCAAACATAGCCTTAACACACATCATCCAGAGGCCCTTATCCAGGACCCTGGAGCCTGCCAGGCTCCAAAGCCATGGGTGAGGCCAGGTAGCAAATGTGGGGAAGTTTTCCCATTTCCCATGAAGTTTGCCCATCTTTCCTTCTGGCTGAGCCTGAGGAAAGCCATTTCTCATCCCTGGGCCTCATTTGGTCCTTGTGCTTTTCAGTGTCACCTTGGGGCTGTGCGAGAATTCTCCCCTGGGTACGCTCCTCAGCCCCCTGCCCTCCTCCTCCCCGCAGGCACCCTTGCTCTCCCGGGTCTGTACAGCCCTGACATCCTGGATCTCCCACATTTTATGACTCTGGGCTTCTCAGGACACACCCACACACTGCAGTGCTGCTGTCCAGGCTCCGGTGCAGAGTCTATGAGGCAGTGCGATGCCTCAGGACGTGCATTTTGACTCACTCCCAAGTTTGTGAGATGACCAGCTCCCAGCTCTGCAGCTGCTGAAGTTTGAGAGCATCCCTACAACCAGCCTTCCTGCTCTTCCTAATCTCTGCACAGTTTTGGGGCAAATCTTGCAGAAGGGAGACTCCATCCCCCTTGAATACTGTGAGAGATGTGGCTTTCCAAGTCACTGCAAAAGGAAGGACTCCTTTACTTCTTTGGGTTGCTTCTTGAGCCTGTGGCACCCCCTCTACGATGCTGGGAGCCCCAGGTCTGCACTCTGATGTCTCTGCCCTTTCTCTCCCTTGTCTCCTGCTTGACTACCCAAAGTCTTCTCTCCACACCAGGGGCATGGGAAGTGCTGCTCTAGAGAGCTCATTTGAAATTGTGACACGCTGTGAAGCTGAAGGCCTGAAGGAGGCTAGTCTGGGATGTGGCCGTGCCCACAGACCCCCTCCTGCTCCCAGCCCGACAATGCAGGAAGGTCTCCAGGGAGAGCAGTGGGTTTGGGAGTGGGTGGGATGGGTTTCCCTCAACATCCCTGGGTCCTGCATGAGTTTCTCTAAGCATCCAGGAAATTCCCTCTTCTCTAGGGGCTTGCATCAAGACTTTTCCAGACTTTTGTACAGAAACACAGCCTGGTCCAAGATCCCCAAGAGCAGCACGGCCCCCAGCATTGCCCGGGACCCCCAGGAGCTGTGTGGCTCTCTCTTCTGTTCCCCCATTCCCCGATTAAATTGACACTTTGTAACCTCACCTTTACAACACTCCATCTGGACACTGCAACATTGTGACTCCTCCCCTAGCTCATTCCCATAGGCAGCTGCTGATTCGTGACCTGACTTCCTTCTGTTAGACGTGTTCTTTGGTTTGAAAAAGTAATTAGCTACTAAATAAATTAAGAGGTTTGAGACAGAAGTAGTGAGTTTCATCAGCTTCATTAGAGGTGCCTGTGCGCAGCTGGTGTCTGCACTTGTTTTCCCTTGGTCCCTATTTTGTTAATGGAGGCAAAGAGAGAGCTCTAGAGAGAGGCTGGGTCCTCCCAGACTATAACTGGCGTGTGAAAGAAGTGTTACCAGTCTCTTCCAGACACTCTTCTCCCTCTCTGCACTGACAAGATGGGAGGAAGCTAACTTGCTCAAACTGAAGTGCCTGACTTTTAGACATCTAAAACATCACCCTGCTTAGTATTATTTTGTTCCAGATGCTTCCTATGTCAAATAATCAAAAGGACAGCCTTTAAGGTCTTTAAGATGAGAAGATTCCCCCCCTCCCCTAAAGGGAAAGCAAGGCATTTAGGTCAGGACATTTAATAACAATGTTTCCTCAATGTTTCTGGAGAAACAGAGAGGGAGAAGATGTGGAAGAAAGCAGGGGATTACAAAAGAGATCCTCGATATTGGCTTGTTTTGAAAGCAACAGCCTCACAGAAGTTCCAAGTCAAAAAAGGCAAGCACTGAAAAGTAGAAGGAATAACTTTCCAAATACTTATCTAAATGGATGGACTGGCATCTGCAGATAATAGTAAGTACTTTTGCTGGGAGATTAGGTTGGCTTTTGAAAGTGGTCCTCTTTCCACAAGGAATAACCCTCCTTGAAATGATTTTGACAGATAGATAGGAAAGGATAGATAGAAACAGAACTAAGGAGCTGGCTAAAGAGATAATTAGACTCCTGAACGACGAGGCAGGCTTCAGATGCCCTGAAGCTCAGAGCAGCAGCTGGAGAGTTGAGAGGTACCTGATGGATAAAGAATAAGATATGTCCAGATAGCCTGATGCAAAGATGCCTTTAGATGCCTCAGTTTAATCAGGACATGTGAAAATATGTGAGAAATTACTGAGATTACATCCACAGCATAATAGACAGAGCAGTGGTAACAAATTGAGGGGCAGATCAATATTTCTTCTCCTGAGATTCATACCCTGCCTGAAGATTTCCACTATTTTATCATGGGAAAAATGGACATTAAAATTAGTCATTCATTTTAGCTGATGAAAGTGTGTTCATATTTTTTACAAGTTGAAAACAGTTCTTCACCTTTTCAGGCAGAGCTCTGTTCTAACCACAAGCACCCAGTGGCACGTGGAGAGGTCCTGGTATGTCTGAGGTATATCCCTAGGCCTGGCAGCTCTCACAGGGGACCTGCGGAAGACCGGAGCCCCTTGAAGCTGCAGATAGAGGGTGGGTAGAGTGGACCAGTACACCTACAATGGCACCAGCCGTCAGTGACCCTGTGACTGCATCCCACCCCAATTCTGGAAATTGCTTTCCTTTTCAAAAAAAAAAAAAAAAAAGTATATTAAAAAGACAACAAAGCAAAGACAGACAACAAGAACACAAAAAAAATTTAAAAGCTGGAAAGTGTAATAAAACATTTCTTCATTTTAGATCATTTTCTTTCTTTCTTTCTTGTTTCATTTTTTATTGACGTTTTCTAAATATCTCTGGTATTATCAGGCCTGCACCATTAAAAAATATATTTCTGTGTCTCACACAGAGCCCAGTGGCCCAAAACCACTCGCAGCCCAGGGCTGTCCATGCCACTCCTCACTCTCTGCACAGACCAAGTCGCACCCACCAGAGACAGGAGTGACCACTAAACCCACATCCTAGCCCTGTGCCTGTTGGTGGCCTAGCAGGTACTCAGGCAGGCAGGACCTCGCAACCTCTTACCCCAGACAGGAGTCAAGTGCTGGCCTATCAGCTTCACCCATAGAAGTCACCTCACAGCCACTTTCCCACTCATGTGTCTGCTCATCGTCCATCACCTGTAGAGGCAGAAGTGACCTCACTTTCATCTTTATGGTCATGGGCCTCCTACTCTCCTATGAGCTTCTGAGAAACAACTAATCTCATAAAAATGTCCCCAGCCATCAGCTTCCTGGTGGCCTATCAGACACAACTGACCTCATAATCACCTACCAAGCCAATGGGCCTGCTGCTGGTCTTTTACCTTGCCTTATGGACATCACCTCAGCATGTTTTTGGCTTCTATCCAGTCAGGTATTCATGCAGGCGATGATTTTCAGGGTCCAAAAGCAATGTTGTGATTTTCTTTGTTTTCAGCACAAAAAATAAGCTCTGAGCCCTTGAAACATCACTCACTGGTGTATGTGCGTCTGGGAGAACTTGTTGTAAGAGGCCAATTCTTTTCTGAAGAAATACTTTGTCTTTGGAAGTTTTCCCTATGTGCCCATTCTGAAAGGCAATGACTGTGGCATTGCTGCTCAAAAGAGTACCTCTGAGAGCTCTGTCACGGCAAGACCATTTCCTTGTTCACTATGCCAGAGAAAAAAGTCCCACCATGTCAAAACTGCTCTCTGCCGCCTCCTCCTGGAAGTCAGCCCCTGGATGTCTTGTTTCAGGGCCCAGGGCAGTGCATGGTTTGCAGGTTGCAGCAGAGATCCGCAAGGCAGCGAGCCTTTTGGCAGGGAGAGCTCAGAACCCTGCCCCCCTCCCCCCCATTTCACTGGATTGGGAGGTTACTTGGATGGTTAATTAAGAGCAAAGAGTTTCTAGGATACTGCTATATTAGAGGAAAAGAGAGTCCGCACCAATTATGCTTATTGGTAGTGGCCCCCCCCCCCATAAGACAAAGTGAATAAAAAAAGCTGTTGTCTGCATGCTATCACTGGCAAATCAGTGAGGCTGTCTTCATCACACTAATGAAACTGAGAAGTGTTTTATGGATTTGAATCCAGTGAATCTGAACCCATTGTAATGTCTGAGTTTAATTTTCGTGCTTAGCATCTTCTGTTATTCAGGGAGAGAAGGTGTTTTGAATTTTTCTCAACAACCCTTGGACATTGTCCCCCGAGTTTTCAGCTAAATTTCCTGAGATGACTTATGAAAACTTCCTTGTGTCAGCATGCACTGGCAGTCTATGCCCCAGTCCTAAGAAGTGTGTGTGTGTGTGTGTGTGTGTGTGTGTGTGTGTTTTCAACATTTTATTAATATTTTTTAGATTTTGTTTATAAGAAACCCCTGTAACCAAGACACACAATTCACATTGCTTCCTTTCACCACTACAATCCAATGAGAAAATAAATCTCCCGAGGCACCTGTATTTAGTAGCTACATATATATATGTGTGACATGATATATGATACATAATCAGAATTGCTGTCATGAAAAGCATCATGACTGGGGAAAAAGCCGAACCTTTGCATGGCCAATGGCTTCCTTCAGGGCCACCTTCACAGTCTCGTTTCTGAGACTGTAGATGAAGGGGTTTAAGAATGGGTACAGGACAGTGTTCAGCAAAGCTACAATTCTGTTGTTCTCCAAGGAAACCCCTTCTGAGGGCCGTGCATAGAGAACAATGCAGCATCCATAGACAATGGCTAAGTTGGTGAGATGGGAAGAACATGTAGCAAAAGCTTTCTTCCTCCCAGATGCTGCTGGCATGTGCAGAATACAGTGGAAGATGCACATGGAGGACACTATGATTAGACATAAGGAACCCAGCACTACAAGCGATATGAAAATGGTGTCTACTTTCCAAAGCAGGCTGGCATCAGAGCAGGACCGTTTGAATAAGGGGGAGTTATCACAAAAAAAGTGGTGGATCTTGTTGGGGCCACAGAAAGTCAGCTTTGAGAGCAAGACCAGGTGGTAGCTGAAGAGTGTGAAGCCTAGGACCCACGCAGCAGCAACCAGGTGGGTGCAGAGCTGCCACTTCATGACAGCAGCATAATGAAAAGGTTGGCAGTTGGCAACGTAGCGGTCAAAGGACATGACAACAAGGAGAGCGAACTCTCTAAAACCCAGGGCAAAATAGAAATAGGATTGGGCAAAGCAGCTGCTTAATGAGATTGGTCTCCTTCCAGAGCTCAGAATCGCCAACAATGTGATGGTTGTGGAGGATGTGAACCAGATTTCCAGGAATGCCAGATTGCTGATGAAAAAGTACATGGGAGTTTGCAGGCGGTGATCCACACACATGAGGAAGATGATCATTGTGTTCCCCGTCACTGTTGTCAGGTATATGAGTAGAAGGAGCAGGGAGAGAAATTGCTGTAGTCTTTGATCAAGCCCTGAGAAACCCTCTAGGATGAACTCAGCAACTATAGTTTCATTTCCTGGTTCTATGTCTAATTTCAGTACATGCTGCTGAGACAGGAGCACGAAGAAGCAAGCGTGAGAATTTCACAGTCTCGACGGGAGGGTAGATCCTTCCTTCTTTGCTCCCTTGCTTGCTTCCTAGGTAGCACAGACAGAAATATTCCTCTCAGCCATTCATCGCACCCTGATTTCTCCGCTTCACATTTACAGTCCTCAGAGATTTTACTGTCTTCTTTCTACCTTTTCCAGCCACTCACAAAGGATTCTTTCTCAAGAGCACAGTATTGTAAAGAGGTTGTGAACTAGTTCATGCCATGCCTGGGAAATTCCCTGTTCACTTAGACCTATTGCAAACATCCATCACATCTCTGTTTCAAAAGCCAACCTAATCTCCTGGCAAAAATACTTACTAGTATCTACAGATGCCAGACCATCTATTTAGATAAGTATTTGGAAAGTTATTCCTTCTATTTTTCGGTGCTTGCCTTTTTTGACTTGGAACTTCTGTGAGGCTGTTGCTTTCAAAACAAGCCAATATCGAGGATCTCTTTTGTAATCCCCTGCTTTCTTCCACATCTTCTCCCTCTCTGTTTCTCCAGAAACATTGAGGAAACATTGTTATTAAATGTCCTGACCTAAATGCCTTGCTTTCCCTTTAGGGGAGGGGGGGAATCTTCTCATCTTAAAGACCTTAAAGGCTGTCCTTTTGATTATTTGACATAGGAAGCATCTGGAACAAAATAATACTAAGCAGGGTGATGTTTTAGATGTCTAAAAGTCAGGCACTTCAGTTTGAGCAAGTTAGCTTCCTCCCATCTTGTCAGTGCAGAGAGGGAGAAGAGTGTCTGGAAGAGACTGGTAACACTTCTTTCACACGCCAGTTATAGTCTGGGAGGACCCAGCCTCTCTCTAGAGCTCTCTCTTTGCCTCCATTAACAAAATAGGGACCAAGGGAAAACAAGTGCAGACACCAGCTGCACACAGGCACCTCTAACGAAGCTGATGAAACTCACTACTTCTGTCTCAAACCTCTTAATTTACTAAGTAGCTAATTTCTTTTTCAAACCAAAGAACACGTCTAACAGAAGGAAGTCCAAGGAAAACATAGGCAATAAATACTGACATTTTTCCCTCCACCTTTGCATTTAGTTTTAGACATAT
Source organism: Apteryx mantelli (assembly GCF_036417845.1). NCBI lineage: Eukaryota > Metazoa > Chordata > Aves > Apterygiformes > Apterygidae > Apteryx > Apteryx mantelli. The sequence goes on from NC_089983.1 coordinate 140,464, forward strand.
AAAGGAAAGGAGCAGATGACTCCACAAATAGGATGCTTCAAAAATGCAGGGGCAGAGGGGAGAAGGAGATGATGGGTTTCAAGGAGTGAACCAGAGGTCTTCACAGACTGTGTGCTTAGTCTGCTGGATGTCAGCTAAAATCATGCTTCTCCTCAATGTACTTTCTTAGAGGAGCCTGCAAAGCTGCTGAGAGCTTACAGCAAAGCAGCTTCTCTGCTCACCATGGAGGTAACCGTCTTGAACCCTTTCATCAGGCTTTGGTTGGTTCAAAGGATTTGTTGTATTCAGGCCCCTCGTAGCCAAAAATGGAGCTACCATATGCAGTAGTGACGATGGCAGTGTCACCGGCTATGCTGGTGAAGAAGGCTTCATATGGCTTTCCCGGAGGGTATTCTCAGGATAGTGCATCCAGTGCAGGCATAAGACACAGGGGTCAATGTGAAGGAGCTCAGCAACACAGCAGAGGAGAGAGCAAAGCTCATGTTTGAAGGTAGCTGGTGCCCATGCAGGCTGCTCTCATCAAAGGGATGAGGCCACAGAAGAAAGAGTCTCTTTACTGGGGACACAGGGTACCTTGGTATATAAGATGGTGGGGCTGAGCAAGGATAGAGATGCCATCAGCCGATGGATAAAGATGAGTGTGGAGTCCAACGAGGGCTTCATAAAGATGGTACAGTGCGATGGATTGCAAATGGCCCCACAGCAATCAAAAGACAGCACAACAAGCAGGCTGAACTCAGTGGTGCCCAGGAAGATGGAAAGCACGGTCTGGAACTGGCAAGCAGCTGTGGGATGGTCTTAATCTCCAAGATGAGGCTGACAAACCTTTTAGGGGCAAAGGGAACCAAATATCTAGGAAGGGGAAGCTGCTGGGGAAGAGATACGCTAGGGGTGGAACTGGTGGTTGAGTCAAATGATAGATATCATGACCATATGCCCCATGGCAGTGAGCAGATAAATCACCCACGGCAGTGTGAAGAAGAGGATTTGCATTTCATGAGTGACTGAAAAGGCCTTGAGGAAGAATTTTCCCGCTATGGTATGGTTGGGAGGATCCATTTCAGAAGCCAGTCAGTTGAAGGTGGGACAAGAGTAACTAATGTCATGTGTGGTGAAATTCGCCTTGCTGCCTTCATCAACTTTCCCCTCCCTTTTCCTAGTCCTACTTTTCTTTCTTGAGGTGGGAGACCAGAACTGCACAAGGGATTCTCATTTTCTCTTTGTTTATATCCAATGCCATGAAATAAAGGTTGATTCATCCCACCTGTCTTTAGACACAGGAAACAACTCTCCTGCCTCACTTGCTTGCAGAGGTAGGCCAGAGTGCTAGCTAAGAGCCAGTACTTGTGGCAAAAGCTCTGGAAATCAAGTTCCAGGTATGAAATTCAGGTTTCTCTTACAGTTAGAATTGTGGTGTGGGTAGGCACCAGGCTATCAGGCCTGTGCCTGTGTGCACACTCAGAGCACTCAGGTCATTAATCCCTTGGGTGGCCCAGGAACTCCCCCATCTAGTAATCCACACAGGTGAGCTGATGGGCAGGTCTGAAACAGGGGATGGACTTGAAACTAGGAGATTGACTGAACTCCTACCACTTTCCAAATTAAGTGTTGGACTGACTGGTGCAGAACCTCTCCAAGTGGGTATTTCAGACAGTTCTAGAGATTTCTAGAGGCAGATCCTGCTGTGCCTGGACCAATTCCTGTGCTTAAATGTGGTGAGTACCATCTCAGGTGGAGTATCCGGCTGTTTCAGAATCTCTGCAGCAGCTCCTGCTGCAGAACTGATTAAACTGTAAATACTTAAGGCCCTTGAAAATCGACAGTACAAACTGCTCCTGCAAATGAAGAAGCGGCTATGTAGGACAGTCTTTTGTGCATTCTTAGGAGAGTTAGGAGATGCTTTGATATGCAATTTAAGGTAATCAGTAGCAATGGATCATGCATATGCTGGAGAGGTCACACAGGACCACAGGCCAGCTGGACTATAAAAATTCCCCAGAAGGACAGTTCGGGGAGTCTCATCTGATCCAGTGGAAGCCACTGTTGGAAGGACCCTGGCAAAGGAGACTGCCACCACCATCTGGACAGTAACCAAGCATCCCGTTCAAGAGATTTGATGCCCCTTGTGAGTGTTACCTGTGACACGCCAATAGAGGGGCCTCTGTGATTCTTTCGGATTCAGGGTTTATTTGCACTGAACTCCAAGAGATCATCATTTGTCAAGTATGAGAATTTATTAGAGATAAGAGGTTATAACAAAAAAAGCTAGAAATATAACAGAACTGAAAAAATATATATACATATCAGAGCTCTACAGTTAAATCATGGATGCACGGTACAGCGACTGCTCTCGCCCTTTATTGGTCACGCTTCTGGTACAGTTTTACCCAGATTCTCCTCACCACGCCATTCACATCCACAGGCCAGCTGATGGTCGGTCAGAGTCCACACCAACTTCTGTGGCTTACTCTCTTTTATAGCCAGTCAAAACAACGCCAGACCGCAGTTACACAAAAGCTGTATGGCCTCAGTCAATAACAGCATGCACATCAACAGGTAACCTAGTGCTCAGCCCACAGCACTGCTCAGTTGGCAACAGCAGCCATGAACAGGTCGTTCTGTGGGGAATGGTTCCACAGCACCTAGATGTTTATGGGGTGAGTCTGTGGTGTCGCTTCTCCTCTGTCTGGAATTGTCAGGCGTGGGGTCGTTAGACGGTTGCCCCCAGGCTGCAGCAACCCCACAGTGTGGTGGCTCCAGCCGTGATGCACCCGGGGTTCCTTAACTCCTGGGATCACCCCAGAGCAAACCCCTCTTCTGTGGGCTGCATCATCCAGAGTCCCACGCTTGCCTGTGTGGCGCCTGTCACTCCAACCCTTGACACCGCCAGACACACGCATTTATTTCAGAAGTCAGCTAATTCCCCTTGGTGTACAGTGGGCGGCTTTTGGGTAAGCACGGTGTACTGGGGAAATGCACACTGCTATTAACAGACGCCAAAAGCAAAGCATGCCCATTTGCAGTAACACGTAAACAACTGTTAAAAATAACAGTCTTAATCCTAATAGCAACATGATTGGTCTGGCCTATTGACCCAAATTCGGTGAATCCGAGTGTTGTTCCAGTTCAATATCTTAACACAGAAATCTTATTTCCTTTAATTGCAGGCATTTCTTTCCTGCACCGAAAGATCAGTTTGTTCCCCAAGCTGGAATAGTTCCCTTTAGAGGAGCTTCAAATAGAGTTGGTCACCTTTTTTTTTTATTCTTTTTCCGTATTTCCCTGTCTTCTCTATAGGAAACAGACAACTTTAACTTCAGATCAACAGCTGTTACATTTATGCTTAGTTTTACCATCTTTTTCTCTTTCTTTCCTTTCCTTTCATCAAGGGAAGGTGTTAGCCCCTTCCTTAGGATCATCAATTTTTACAAACACTAGAATACAGCTGTTGAGTTTCGTTATCAGCCTGGTATGTGTATCCCCTCATTCTTAGGTCTGCCATCTTCCTTTGATGTTACTTCTCTCCTGGCTCCCAGATTCATTCTATTATTTAGATACTTTTAAAAACCACATTACTTAGCCTAACAATTCTACCACTCTTTCTGGCTGCTTCTTTTCAAGTTGTTGCTCTTCAGAGGGTCACTCTGTAAAACCCAAACAAAAAGAAAACCCTACCAAGGCCATTCGGTTGTTATAGTTTGGTTTTAACTGTAACTGCTGAAGCTATTTCTTTTAAGGTTACTCGGTTACATCCATCTATTATTCACATTTGAACAGGGTTTCTTTTTTTTCCATTGATTTTTCTTTATGCTCAGAAACTTTTACTACAGCTTGGGGCATTTTCCAGCCCCTGCTGGTTTCTGGTGTACTTAAAGATGCTGTTTTTTCTCATTCGAGGTCTTTTCTTGTTTCCTAACTCTGCCCCGGGGCTCTTCTCTGCAGAGCCCGATCTCCACCCTGAGTCCTCCTGTGCCTCAGTGCCAGGCAGAGCAGTTATACTGGCCAGGGGGGGCAGAGCGTTTCTCAAGGTCTTGTGAGAAACAAGCTGCCCAAGCCCGGTCCTGCTTTCCACCCAAAGCCTCCCCTGCTTCGCTCCCTCTCCTCTTCCACCTCTCTCTTTCACGTCTGTTTTTCTTCCACATGGTGGACTCCAATTGGCTGACAGAGCCTTCAGTGAAATCCAGACCCGCCCCCCTCCTCCTGCCAGCCAATAGGCAGGTCGCAAATCAGCAGCTGCCTATAGGAATGAGCTAGGGGAGGAGTCACAATGTTGCAGTGTCCAGATGGTGTGTTGTAAAGGTGAGGTTACAAAGTGTCAATTTAATCGGGGAATGGGGGAACAGAAGAGAGAGCCACACAGCTCCTGGGGGTCCCGGGCGATGCTGGGGGCCGTGCTGCTCTTGGGGATCTTGGACCAGGCTGTGTTTCTGTACAAAAGTCTGGAAAAGTCTTGATGCAAGCCCCTAGAGAAGAGGGAATTTCCTGGATGCTTAGAGAAACTCATGCAGGACCCAGGGATGTTGAGGGAAACCCATCCCACCCACTCCCAAACCCACTGCTCTCCCTGGAGACCTTCCTGCATTGTCGGGCTGGGAGCAGGAGGGGGTCTGTGGGCACGGCCACATCCCAGACTAGCCTCCTTCAGGCCTTCAGCTTCACAGCGTGTCACAATTTCAAATGAGCTCTCTAGAGCAGCACTTCCCATGCCCCTGGTGTGGAGAGAAGACTTTGGGTAGTCAAGCAGGAGACAAGGGAGAGAAAGGGCAGAGACATCAGAGTGCAGACCTGGGGCTCCCAGCATCGTAGAGGGGGTGCCACAGGCTCAAGAAGCAACCCAAAGAAGTAAAGGAGTCCTTCCTTTTGCAGTGACTCGGAAAGCCACATCTCTCACAGTATTCAAGGGGGATGGAGTCTCCCTTCTGCAAGATTTGCCCCAAAACTGTGCAGAGATTAGGAAGAGCAGGAAGGCTGGTTGTAGGGATGCTCTCAAACTTCAGCAGCTGCAGAGCTGGGAGCTGGTCATCTCACAAACTTGGGAGTGAGTCAAAATGCACGTCCTGAGGCATCGCACTGCCTCATAGACTCTGCACCGGAGCCTGGACAGCAGCACTGCAGTGTGTGGGTGTGTCCTGAGAAGCCCAGAGTCATAAAATGTGGGAGATCCAGGATGTCAGGGCTGTACAGACCCGGGAGAGCAAGGGTGCCTGCGGGGAGGAGGAGGGCAGGGGGCTGAGGAGCGTACCCAGGGGAGAATTCTCGCACAGCCCCAAGGTGACACTGAAAAGCACAAGGACCAAATGAGGCCCAGGGATGAGAAATGGCTTTCCTCAGGCTCAGCCAGAAGGAAAGATGGGCAAACTTCATGGGAAATGGGAAAACTTCCCCACATTTGCTACCTGGCCTCACCCATGGCTTTGGAGCCTGGCAGGCTCCAGGGTCCTGGATAAGGGCCTCTGGATGATGTGTGTTAAGGCTATGTTTGCTCTTCTCTGGCATAGCATCTCTAGCTCAAGCACTGCTGACTGAGAAACCTTGCTGAGCACTTTTAAAAGCAGAGATCCTGCCTTGGTGCCTAAAGGAGGAAAGCTATGTCCTGTCCCACATTGTCCTGCATCCTGCTTCCACAAAAAGAGGGGCCCACAGCAGAAACCAGTTTTGACGCTCACCAAAGCATTTCTCAGCCTGTGGCCATGCTTTGTGCTGGTTCATCCCACATGCCTTGGATCCTGTAAAAACGCCAACCCCCAAACCCCAGATTCCTGCACAGGTCTGCCCAGTGCAGTGACCTGTCAGTGCAGGGGCGCAGAAGTGACTTCTCCAGCGCCCCGTTTGAGATATTTCACAGTCTTTGACACTGTCTGGAGACATTCCTGAAGGATTTATCAGAAAATTATGGAAAATAACTGCAGTGAAGGGAAGTGATGGCTTTCCAGGACGTGAGGGGAAATCTCTCTGCTCTCTCCCTGGCTGTGCCATCTCCATGGCAGTGACCTACAGAGCCCCCAGATGACACGAGCTGAGGTCACAATGGGACGTGCCACATCACAGGGAGGTCTCCCCGGTGTCGTGGGCGGGGACCCTCACTTCCCTGTGAGGCCCAGGCACTCCTGGGCACTGCTCACACCCTCCCCACGGCTGCCCTTCATAGTGGCTCCACGGCAAGGAGAGGGGACAGGAGGCAGTGGGACCACGTTGGGGCCCCTCACCAACAGACGGAGGAGCAGGGGCATGTTGGAAAGGAGTTTTGGGTAATGAGATGGGAAGAGCGTTCTGTTTCTCTGGCTGGAGAGGTGAAACGAGAGCAAGAGGGCAAGCGAAATGGAGGACTGCTGGATGGACACCATCAGCCAGGACCACAGCTCCTTGTCCCCTGCGCTCCTGCGGCTCTCCACCGAGGGTAAGGGCTTTGGGAGATCCTTCCCGAGGTGTCGCACAGAGACTGTTAACTGCCAAAACTGCTGTGGATCCCGGGCTGTGGGGGTGCCTCGACAGGGCTGGGGGCTGCTGCGAGAGCCCTGCCTGAGGGTCCTCTCTGGCTCGGGGGACAATGTGGCAGCCAGGACTCCTGGGTCCTGGGTCCTGGGGCTGTCCTGAGCCCCAAGGCTTCTGTGCGGCCAGCTCCATCGCCTCTTAGGGTGGGGGGGGGAGCATGGGAATCCATGACAGGTTTTCCTGGGAGTGGGTCCTCTTTGGGGTCTGGCTCTGGCAGGAAAGGGGTCCTGCATCCCAGAGGCTGAGGTGGCCTGCAGCTCCATGGGGCTCTCAAAAGCCTGCTGGAAATGTCCATATATGATAATAAAACCTTCACCTTTTAATAACCCCAAGTCCTCTGGGTGTTTGGGAAAAATCTCTATTCCTTCCCCCTGGATCCTTCCAACTTGGCGCAGCATGTTTTGGGCTCAGAGATGCCACCTTCAGATGGCCACAGCCCCTGTCCTCCTGCAAATTGGGCTCAAACCTCTGCACCCAAAAGAAAATACATTGGAGAGAGCAGATTGGAAACAGGCAGAGGTGCAATCCCCATTCAACAGGTCCTGGCTGACCCCAAGGTTTTTTCTCTGAGCTGGGGTGGGCAGTGCTGGGGTGAGCCCAACACAGCCATCTCCCCCAGCACCCTCACGACCCCACACCACCGCTCCCTAGCCGAGCCCTGGGGCCGCCGTGGGCAGGGACCCGGGGCAGGAGGGGCGAGAGGACACTGCCCTGCCCTGCCCTGCCCTGCCCTGCCCTGGGGGCAGCAGGATGCTGCCTGTGGGCTCCGGCGCCACGGCCAGCCCCAGGGCCCCCACAGCGGCACCACGGATGTCACCAGCACAGGCCCCAGTGCTGCCCCCCCACACCCCGCACGGCCCCCAGGGCGCAGGGCAGCCAGCAGCCCCGCGGGGCCCCCGCCGCACAGCCCAGCCCCGCCGGGGCAGTGGCCGCACCCCGGGGCCCCGCACTGCCCGCCCACACAGCACCGCGCTGCACCCAGGCCCCGCCGCGCCCCGCGCTGCCGCCCACAACATGGCGCCCGACCGCGGGGAAGGGGGCGGAGCTGGCCGCCAGGGCAGGAGGGCCCAATGTTGCCATGGCATCGCCCCAGTGCAGCCCTCCTATTGGCTGTCAGGAGGAGGAGGGCGGGCATCGATTTCACTGATGGCTCTGCCAGCCAATTGCAGTCCAACATGTGGGGAAAAAAAAGACGTCAGAGAAAGAGGCGGAAGAGGAGCGGGAGCAAAGCAGGCGAGAAGCGAGCGGGCGAGAGCGTTTGGTGGGGGCTGCGGGCGCGTTCAAATGGCGGCGGGTGCCCTCCCGCCGGGGCGGGGCAGCGGTGCTGGCTTTGCCGGGGCTGCTTTGCTGCAGGAGCTGCAGCAGGGGCTGGTGGGGCCGTGAGCAGGGGCCAGAGCGACGTGGGCCAGAGGGGGGAGCTGCCCTGCAGCCAGACGTGGCGGCCTGCCGCGAGCAGCTGGGCCGGGGCGGCTCGGTGGGGTTTGGGGGCAGGAACCTTTGGCCCTGTGGTGGCTCTGGGATCCCTGTTAAAGCGTTTCCCTGAGCTGCTGCTGCCAGCGCAGCCCCAGGTGCTGCTTTGAGGTGCGTTTGGGAGGTGCTGGGCAAAGTGTGAGCAGGCTGCTGGTGTCGTCGCGAGGTGCCCTTCCCAATGGTGTCTTTTGTTGTGAAAACTGCATTTCCGAGTGGCTCTGAGAGAGGCTGTGCCCGCATGTGATGCCGTGCCTTAGCCGTTGTTTTTGCTCCCTGCCTCTTGCTTTGCACCGAGACCTGTGAGCCTGGCAGCAGGGTGAAGGGTGTTTGCAGAAGAGCTCTGTAAGTGTGAGCTGTTTTGCTTGTGTCATGCTGTCACACTATGAAGGTTCAATAGCAACGACTGGGACAGTAATACAATAATAATAAAAAAGATGTTTATTTCCTCACACAAGTTCTTGGATTAGTAACATCCATTAAAATAATGCGATTACTAATTTAGAAAGGGTAACACAAAACCATCAGTTACTAATTTAGAAAGGATAACCTGAAACCGTCGATTACTGCGTTATTAATTGGAAGGACTGCTTATCCCTACTTGAAAGCTTTCTTGTTCACTCTCCTAGTGAGAGGGCTCTGAACCTCGAGGAGTTCCCTTAACCCAGCGTCCCAGGAAAAGGGGAGGGGGGGGAATACTCACGGTCCAGGCGGAGAGGATGGTCAGGTCACGTTCCCGTCCCTGCTCAAACTCTCCTAGCTCCCAAGTCTCTTTTTATACGTCTGGGGCTCTGGGCAAACAACGCTTTTGCTGACCTCTGCGAGTTTCACAATCACAGGACTGTTTGTTTGTCTGCTTGGGAGGACCCTGCTAGCGAGGCAAGACCACAGGACCTCCGTATTGTTTCTTCCCTCCCTGGGGGTTTGTGCAGATTCCAGGTGGTAGACTTCTTCAGTCTTGTTAATGCTTCCATTCCGCAGCCTTGCGCATATCAGTCCTTGCGCATATCGGTTGGTAGACGACTTTAGTCCTGTTAAGTCCTCTGTTCAACAGCTTTGTGCACCTCAGCTCTTGTGCTATCAGTTCTTCTGCATATCAATTGACAAACTTCAGTCCTGTTAACTCTTCACTCGCCCGTCAGCTTGTCAGGGGCCTTGAAAGTTGATGAACGGCCAGTGCTTGCACTTGCCGTTGTTCTTTCCATGCTCCTAGGTCAGGGTGAAGAGTTGCTGAATTGTGTCTCTGCTGGTTTCACCAACTGAGATGCCCTGGCCTGAGTCCTTCCACGTGTCTCCAGTTGTCAGGGCCTAAAATAGGAGAATGCTTGTTGTCCTGGATGTGTGGAGGATTTTCTGGTTTTGTTCAGCACTGGGGAAGGAACCAGAGTTCTGAGTTGCGGGAAGGCTTCTCCCTGTGCCTGGGACACGAGGCCCTGCTGTCTTCAGTTTCATGATCGCTATTCCCATGCAATCCTCCCGTTAGAAAATGTTGCCAAGAATTACTTGCAGGCTGTTCTGCAATTCTTAAATTTCATAGGCTAGGTGTTGATAATGCATAGCAGAAGCTAATCTTTTGGTGTAGTAACTGGTAGGCAATGGGTGTTTGAGAGTATTGTGAGTATTATGAGGCCTTGATGTGACTCTGTGATGTGATGACACCTCTATGTGAGCAGCTGACAGGTCAGGAGAAGACGCATGGCTTGGATGCTGGTGGTGAGGTCACTTCTGGGTTTGTTGCGTGTGCTCAGAGGAGGGATTGACCCCTGCAGAGCTCTACAGCAATACAGAAATGCAACTCATTAATCAAGCAGAAGTCGATGTTCCACATTATCCGACACAAATTTTATTCCACTCCATCATCATGAGTTAGTACTGCTACATTTAAAATGCAGATGATGTTCTGTGGTGAACATGGACATGGAGTTGGCCTTTCCGCTTGTTGCTAAGTAGAAGCTTGCAGCGTCCTCGCAGTCAGCTAGGGAGTCCAGCTAGACTTTTGAGGCTGCTAAATGAATGTAGTGCTGGTGTGAGCAGTGGTGTGAGTAATCTCTTATTGCCAGGGTGTGTGTGCTTTAGAAGTTCCCCTGTCAAAAGAGCAGGGAGCTTGTGAGATTTTCCTGCAAGGTCTGCATGCTGTGTCTGTCTTTGAGGTGTCCAGCTGCTTTTATGACACGTTTAGAACTGTAACACTTTAGGGGTCTCTGATTTTCTGTCCACGTATGCAGTCATTAGAGAATGGGTGCAAAGGCTGTTGGAGGAGACGGAAGGAATGTCACCCCCCAAAAAGGGTATGGGCCACATTTTGAAAGAGATTTCTTGTTCAGAGAAGTTGAGGCACAAGTGAGAGGCAAGAGCTGGCCTGATCAGCCCCTGTGAGAGCACTTCTTGTCTGCTTCCTGGTGGGAAGGTGGGAAGTGAGCAGGCCCCGGGCTGTGAGTGGCTGTTCAGAGGCAGAGCCTGTTGCAAGGCCTTGGAGGACTAGAAAGGAATGGAAGGTCTGGAGAGTTGGGCTTTGTGTGTTGTGGGGTGCTTGGGGTGCCCTGCGTGCTGCCATGTGTGGTGCTGTGGGCTGTGTGTCGCTGATGCAGAGGCGTGTGTTGGTTGCCAGCCCTCTGTGAGGTGTGGAGGTAACGGCGTGTTACAGTGCGAGATGCCCTGTGGTGGAGCCGGGTGGTGGCACCAGTGTTTTGGTGCTCAGCGTGGGAGGAGGTGTCTGGAGAGAGCAGTGCCCTGCTCCCAAGGCCCAGCCTGCCATCACAGTGTCCTTCTGGGAGACGTGGGTGAGGACTGTTGGTGACCGTGTTGCCTCCTTGGAGCATCGTGGTGCGAGGCAGGGCTGCTCCCAGTTTGGTGGTTTGTGTCAGCTGAGGTTCAGGCTTGCAGTTTCGGAAGGGTTTGATGCTTCCGTGAGTCTTTGGGATTTTACCGACTGCTGGCGAGAGTTCTCTTCTCCCTCCTTAAAGGCTTTCTGCTGAATCTGGACCGTCATTGCATCTTCCCATCTCAGACGCTAATCCATTGCTATCCCTCAGCGAGATGGGTAGTTAATGAAAGCAGTCAGAGGCATTTCTGCACGTTGTGCCTACGCAGAGCCTTGCAGAGAGGGGAGATGCCCCCTCACAAGAAGTCAGGCCTGTGAGGGCGATGGGTGGCTCTGAGACACCTGTCCTTGTTGAGCGGTGGAGGCGGCATCTCCAAAGCCTCTGGTGCCTTTGGCAAGAGTCTCACAATAGCATATTCCTTGAGGCTGCAATGGGGGAGCCATGTGGAGGTAGCAGGGCTCCAACGCCCTGCTCCAGGCAGGTGCCAGTAGAGGAGGTATCTTGGGGCCTTTTCCAGTGAAGTTTTGATTACCTCCAAGGATGGAGATCTGGGAACCTCTCTGTATCCGTGTGCCGCAGTTTGGCCACCGTCACGGAGAAAAAGGTTTCTTCTTAATGTCTCAGAAGCATTTCCCATTGTCCGATTTGTCCCTGTTGCCTCCCATGCTACTAGTGTGCACCTCCAAGAAAATCCGGCTCCGTCTTCTCTGTGCCCTCCATAAGGTAGCTGTGCACAGCATGAAGATCCCCGCTGGCCTTCTCTTGTCTAGGCTGAACAAAGCCAGCTCTCGCAGCCTCTCCTTTTATGCCCCACGCTGCAGCCCCTGACCATCTTGGTGTCCCTGTGCTGGACTCCCTGCAGTGTGTTAGTGCCTGTGCAGACCTGGAGAGCCCAAACAGGACCTGGTATACAGACATGGTGTCACCTGTGCCAAAAAGAGGGGTAGAACGTCTTGGTGGCCCTGCTGGCTGTGCTCTCACCAATAGAGCTCAGCACAGAGGGGAGACATTTGCCCCTGCCTGTTGCGACTCCGTAAGGCCAGCAGAACTGCCAGTAACACTCCGATCCTTTCTTTCTTTCTAGGTTGCTCCACTCATGGAAGTTCCCAGTGCAGTGCTAGAGGCGCTGAGGATGGAGGCAGGATGCCAGGCTGTGTCCCTGAACCTGTCAACATCTTGGCCAGCGTCGTGAGCCCTCTGTGAAAGCAGCTGCAAGTGACTGAGAAGAGGCTACGTCTGGATGTGAAGGCTTCCATAAATGCGCCTGTCTTCCCTGGGTGACTTGGGTTGTGGGTTCAGCTCCTGGTACCTCTGCTGTGCTGCAAATTCCGCCTCGCACAAGTGCTGTTCCTGCCAGCCCGCTCAACAAATGCTACGGTGCCCCCTCCTTTTCCTAGTAGGTTGTTGTGCCATATAGGATGAGTCCAAGACCCTTATAATAGATGCCAGCATGTCTTGAGTGCCTTTGTGTGAGTGCCCCAAAGCGTCCGTAGGTTGACCTGTGGAAGTCTCAGAGCTCTTGGGCTGCTGGCTCTGCGAGGGGTGAAGATGTGCCCAGGGCCAGGTTGCCCGTGGCACCCAGCCCTCAGTGCTCTGTGAAGGCAGCTGTGGAGCGCGGACTGGTGCTGCAGAGGCTGCGCAGCCAGGAGAGCTGTCATTTCAGCAGCCATCCAGTGTGGGGCTGTCTCATTCCTTGGGCCTCATTTCAAAGGCTCTGCACCCTTTTTCCCTTCCCCAGGGCTCCTTGTGCAAGTAACTAAAGGAAAGGAAGGGAGGTTCCTTTGGGCTCAGGAGGCCTTCAGGACTTTCAACTGTTTCTGCATTGTATCTGTATCTTTTGTATTACTACAGAAAATCCCCATTCCCCCATCCCTAGCTGGAGATTCCTGAGGGGATGGGGGTGGAAAGCAGCAGCCTGCTGTGCCCAAAGAAAGCAGGATCCTTCCCTCTGAAAAGGGCAGCATCACTCAAGGAGGCAGCTCTGTGCCTGATCTTGTGCTGCTAATTTGCACATGCCTTGTGAGCCTAGAGTGCCTTGGCCACCTTGTGGTGTTACCGCAAGAGCTTGCCTGAGTGTCTGGGTTGCGGAGCCAAGGGAAGGCAGCAAGCAGAGCAGTGGCTGGGGAGTGTGCAAGTGGCGAGTGTCCTGCATGCATCTCTTCTTGCTGGCACTTGGTTGTATCTAGCAGAAGAGGCAGCTGTGTGGGGCAGAGGCAGTGTGTTTGTAGAGTAGGTGGCAGAGCAGAGGTCTGGCGTCAGGTTGATGGCTGGTGCAGTGCCGAGTTGATCTGAGAGTGTCAGAAAGCCTTTGCAGTGCAGCTGCTCCCTCAGCTGATCTCTGTCCCTAGAAATGCACTAGAAATGGAAGTGGCATGCTGCTGCCATTGTGTAGGTGCTACAGTGCGAAGGCTCCCAGCTCGGACTTGATGGTACTAAAGGAAAAGCGAGACCAATTGTTCCTTTTGTGATTTGTCGCCAGGGTGGCAGAGTGGAGCTGTCGCATGACGTGGAGAGAGTCTTGTCAGGAGATGAAAGCCTTTTGCAGAAGACTGTTCTGTATGGAGTGATCACAGCGTAATCAAGGGACATGCGAGTGGCCCAGGTGAGCTTCTCCTCTGTGAAGGTTTGCACTTTTCAGCTCTCTTATGACTCAGTCCCAGATAGAGCAGCAGCGGGCAGGTCGATGCCATTTGTGCTTGTGAGGTGAGTTGTGTGTCTGAAGCTGGTAGGCCAACAGCATGCCCATAGCTTTGGTGACGATGATGAGGTCTCTTGTGTCTCCATGCCTCATAAAGGGGGAGCAGTTCCGTTGCTGCTGTTGGTGCTTTTGTGGTGAGTTGTGCATCAGTATGTGCCAGTGCTGGTCACGTGCGTGCAGTTTGTAGTTGTGAGGTCGCTTCTGGCTGAGTGCCTGATAGGCCAGTGCTGGTCCTGTGGGTGCAGTTTGTGGTTGTGATGTCACTTGTGGCTGAGTGCCTGATAGGCCAGTGCTGGTGATGTGGGTGCAGTTTGTGATTGTGATGTCACTTGTGGCTCAGTACCTGATAGGCCAGTGCTGGTGATGTGGGTGCATTTTGTAGTTGTGAGGTCGCTTCTGGCTCAGTGCCTGATAGGCCAGTGCTGGTCCTGTGGCTACAGTTTGTGTTTGTGATGTCAGTTGTGGCTCAGTGCCTGATAGGCCAGTGCTGGTGGTGTGGGTGCAGTTTGTGGTTGTGATGTCACTTGTGGCTCAGTGCCTGATAGGCCAGTGCTGGTGATGTGGGTGGAGTTTGTGTTTGTGATGTCACTTGTGTCTCAGTGCCTGATAGGCCAGTGCTGGTCACATGGCTGCAGTTTGTCTTTGTGATGTCACTTGTGGCTGAGTGCCTGATAGGCCAGTGCTGGTGATGTGGCTGCAGTTTGTGTTTGTGATGTCACTTGTGTCTCAGTGCCTGATAGGCCAGTGCTGGTCCTGTGGGTGCAGTTTGTGTGTGTGATGTCACTTGTTGCTCAGTGCCTGATAGGCCAGTGCTGGTGATGTGGGTGCAGTTTGTGTTTGTGATGTCACTTGTGGCTCAGTGCCTGATAGGCCAGTGCTGGTCCTGTGGGTGCAGTTTGTGTTTGTGATATCACTTGTTGCTCAGTGCCTGATAGGCCAGTGCTGGTCACGTGGGTGCAGTCTGTGGTTGTGATGTCACCTGTGGCTGAGTGCCTGATAGGCCAGAGCTGGTGATGTGGGTGCAGTTTGTGGTTGTGATGTCACTTGTGGCTCAGTGCCTGATAGGCCAGTGCTGATTCACATGTCTGCAGTTTGTGTTTGTGATGTCACTTGTGGCTGAATGCCTGATAGGCCAGTGCTGGTGATGTGGCTGGAGTTTGTGTTTGTGAGTTCACTTGTGGCTGAGTGCCTGATAGGCCAGTGCTGGTGATGTGGGTGCAGTTTGTGTTTGTGAGTTCACTTGTGGCTCAGTGCCTGATAGGCCAGTGCTGGTCACATGTCTGCAGTTTGTGGTTTGATGTGACTTGTGGCTCAGTGGCTGATAGGCCAGTGCTGGTGATTTGACTGCAGTTTGTGTTTGTGAGGTCACTTGTGGCTGAGTGCCTGATAGGCCGGTGCTGGTGATGTGGCTTCAGTTTGTGGTTGTGAGGTCACTTGTGGCTCAGTGCCTGACAGGCCAGTGCTTGTGATGTGGGTGCAGTTTGTGTTTGCGATGTCACTTGTGGCTGAGTGCCTGATAGGCCAGTGCTGGTGATTTGACTGCAGTTTGGGTTTGTGAGGTCACTTGTGGCTCAGTGCCTGATAGGCCGGTGCTGGTGATGTGGCTTCAGTTTGTGGTTGTGATGTCACTTGTGGCTGAGTGCCTGACAGGCCAGTGCTTGTGATGTGGGTGCAGTTTGTGTTTGTGATGTCACTTGTGTCTCAGTGCCTGAGAGGCCGGTGCTGGTCCTGTGGCTGCAGTTTGTGGTTGTGATGTCACTTGTGGCTGAGTGCCTGATAGGCCAGTGCTGGTGATGTGGGTGCAGTTTATGGTTGTGTTGTCACTTGTGGCTGAGTGCCTGATAGGCCAGTGCTGGTCCTGGGGCTGCAGTTTGTGTTTGTGATGTCACTTGTGGCTCAGTGCCCGATAGGCCAGTGCTGGTGATGTGAGTGCAGTTTGTGGTTGTGATGTCACTTGTGGCTCAGTGCCTGATAGGCCAGTGCTGGTGATTTGGGTGGAGTTTCTGGTGGTGATGTCACTTCTTTCTTCAGTGCCTGATAGGTCAGTGCTGGTCACATGTCTGCAGTTTGTGGTTTGATGTCACTTCTGGCTCAGTGCCTGACAGGCCAGTGCTGGTGATGTGGGTGCAGTTTGTGTTTGCGATGTCACTTGTGGCTGAGTGCCTGATAGGCCAGTGCTGGTCCTGTAGGTGCAGTTTGTGTTTGTGATGTCACTTGTGGCTGAGTGCCTGATAGGCCAGTGCTGGTGATGTGGGTGCAGTTTGTGGTTGTGATGTGACTTGTGGCTCAGTGCCTGATAGGCCAGTGCTGGTGATGTGGGTGCAGTTTGTGGTTGTGATGTCACTTGTGACTCAGTGCCTGAGAGGCCATGCTGGTCCTGTGGGTGGAGTTTGTGGTTGTGATGTCACTTGTGGCTCAGTGCCTGATAGGCCAGTGCTGGTGATTTTGGTGTAGTTTGCGATTCTGATGTGACTTGTGGTCCAGTGCCTGTTAGGCCAGTGCTGGTGATGTGGGTGGAGTTTGTGGTTGTGATGTCACTTGTGGCTGAGTGCCTGATAGGCCAGTGCTGGTTTACATGGGTGCAGTTTGTGTTTGTGAGGTCGCTAGTGACTGAGTGCCTGATATGCCAGTGCTGGTCACGTGGGTGCAGTTTGTGTTTGTGATGTCACTTGTGGCTCAGTGCCTGATAGGCCAGTGCTGCTTCTGTGGGTGCAGTTTGTGTTTGTGATGTCACTTGTGGCTCAGTGCCTGACAGGGCAGTGCTGTTGATGTGGCTGCAGTTTGTGGTTGTGATGTCACTTGTGGCTCAGTGCCTGATAGGCCTTTGCTAGTCCTGTGGGTGCAGTTTGTCGCTGTGATGTCACTTGTTGCTGAGTGCCTGATAGGCCAGTGCTGGTCCTGTGGGTGCATTTTGTGATTGTGATGTCACTTGTGGCTCAGTGCCTGATAGGCCAGTGCTGGTTTACATGGGTGCAGTTTGTTATTGTGAGGTCACTAGTGACTGAGTGCCTGATATGCCAGTGCTGGTCACGTGGGTGCAGTTTGTGTTTGTGATGTCACTTGTGACTGAGTGCCTGATAGGCCAGTGCTGGTCTTGTGAGTGCAGTTTGTGGTTGTGAGGTCACTTGTGGCTGAGTGCCTGATAGGCCAGTGCTGGTGATGTGGCTGCAGTTTGTGGTTGTGATGTCACTTGTGGCTCAGTGCCTGATAGGCCAGTGCTGGTGATGTGGCTGCAGTTTGTAGTTGTGATGTCACTTGTGGCTCAGTGCCTGATAGGCCAGTGCTGGTCCTGTGGCTGCAGTTTATGGTTGTGTTGTCACTTGTGGCTCAGTGCCTGATAGGCCAGTGCTGGTGATTTGGGTGGAGTTTCTGGTGGTGATGTCACTTCTTTCTTCAGTGCCTGATAGGTCAGTGCTGGTTCCATGGCTGCAGTTTGTGGTTGTGATGTCACTTGTAGCTCAGTGCCTGATAGGCCAGTGCTGGTCACGTGTGGAGTTTGTGTTTGTGATGTCACTTGTGTCTCAGTGCCTGATAGGCCAGTGCTGGTCACATGGCTGCAGTTTGTGTTTGTGATGTCACTTGTGGCTCAGTGCCTGATAGGCCAGTGCTGGTGATGTGGCTGCAGTTTGTGTTTGTGATGTCACTTGTGGCTGAGTGCCTGATAGGCCAGTGCTGGTCCTGTGGGTGCAGTTTGTGGTTGTGATATCACTTGTTGCTCAGTGCCTGATAGGCCAATGCTGGTCCTGTGGGTGCAGTTTGTGGTTGTGATGTCCCTTGTGGCTGAGTGCCTGATAGGCCAGTGCTTGTCACATGACTGCAGTTTGTGTTTGTGATGTCACTTGTGGCTGAGTGCCTGATAGGCCAGTGCTGGTGATGTGGCTGCAGTTTGTGTTTGTGATGTCACTTGTGGCTCAGTGCCTGATAGGCCAGTGCTGGTGATGTGGGTGCAGTTTGTGGTTGTGATGTCACTTGTGGCTGAGTGCCTGATAGGCCAGTGCTGGTAATGTGGGTGCAGTTTGTGGTTGTGATGTCCCTTGTGGCTGAGTGCCTGATAGGCCAGTGCTTGTCACATGACTGCAGTTTGTGTTTGTGATGTCACTTGTGGCTGAGTGCCTGATAGGCCAGTGCTGGTGGTGTGGCTGCAGTTTGTGTTTGTGATGTCACTTGTGGCTCAGTGCCTGATAGGCCAGTGCTGCTTCTGTGGGTGCAGTTTGTGTTTGTGATGTCACTTGTGGCTCAGTGCCTGACAGGGCAGTGCTGTTGATGTGGCTGCAGTTTGTGGTTGTGATGTCACTTGTGGCTCAGTGCCTGATAGGCCTTTGCTAGTCCTGTGGGTGCAGTTTGTCGCTGTGATGTCACTTGTTGCTGAGTGCCTGATAGGCCAGTGCTGGTGATGTGGGTGCAGTTTGTGTTTGTGATGTCACTTGTGGCTGAGTGCCTGATAGGCCAGTGCTGGTGATGTGGGTGCAGTTTGTGTTTGTGATGTCACTTGTGGCTCAGTGCCTGATAGGCCTTTGCTAGTCCTGTGGGTGCAGTTTGTCGCTGTGATGTCACTTGTTGCTGAGTGCCTGATAGGCCAGTGCTGGTGATGTGGGTGCAGTTTGTGTTTGTGATGTCACTTGTGGCTGAGTGCCTGATAGGCCAGTGCTGGTGATGTGGGTGCAGTTTGTGTTTGTGATGTCACTTGTAGCTCAGTTCCTGACAGGCCAGTGCTGGTGATGTGGGTGCAGTTTGTGTTTGCGATGTCGCTTGTGGCTTAGTGTCTGAGAGGCCGGTGCTGGTGATGTGGGTGCAGTTTGTGGTTGTGATGTCACTTGTGGCTGAGTGCCTGATAGGCCAGTGCTGGTTATGTGGGTGCAGTTTGTGGTTTTGATATCACTTGTTTCTTCAGTGCCTGATAGGTCAATGCTGGTTCCATGGCTGCAGTTTGTGTGTGTGATGTCACTTGTGGCTGAGTGCCTGATAGGCCAGTGCTAGTCATGTGGGTGCAGTTTGTGTTTGTGATGTCACTTGTGGCTCAGTGCCTGATGGGCCAGTGCTGGTGATGTGGGTGCAGTTTGTGTTTGTGATGTCACTTGTGGCTCAGTGCCTGATAGGCCAGTGCTGGTCACATGTCTGTAGTTTGTGCTTGTGATTTCAGCTATGGTTCAGTGCCTGATAGGCCAGTGCTGGTTCCATGGCTGGAGTTTGTGGTTGTGATGTGACTTGTGCCTCAGTGCCTGACAGGCCAGTGCTGGTCCTGTGGCTGCAGTTTTTGTTTGTGATGTCACTTTTGGCTGAGTGCCTGAGAGGCCAGTGCTGGTGATTTGGGTGGAGTTTGTGGTTGTGATGTCAGTTGTGGTTCAGTGCCTGATAGGCCAGTGCTGGTCCTCTGTGTGCAGTTTGTGTTTGTGATGTCACTTGTGGCTCAGTGCCTGCTAGGCCAGTGCTGGTGCTGTTTGTGCAGTTTGTGGTTGTGATGTCACTTGTGGCTGAGTGCCTGATAGGGCAGTGTTGTTCCTGTGGGTGGAGTTTGTGTTTGTGATGTCACTTGTGGCTCAGTGCCTGATAGGCCAGTGCTGGTCCTGTGGGTGGAGTTTGTGTTTGTGATGTCATTTGTGGCTGAGTGGCTGATAGGCCTGTGCTGGTCCAGTGGGAGCTCATTGTGTTTGTGAGGTCACTTGTGGCTCAGTGCCTGATAGGCCAGTGCTGGTCCTGTGGGTGCAGTTTTTGTTTGTGATGTCACTTTTGGCTCAGTGCCTGTTAGGCCACTGCTTTTCCTGTGGGTGCAGTTTGTGTTTGTGATGTCACTTGTGGTTCAGTGCCTGATAGGCCAGTGCCGGTTTACGCGTGTGCAGTTTGCGTTTGTGAGGTCACTTTTGGCTGAGTGTCTGATAGGCCAGTGCTGGTCACGTGGTGTGGGGGATGAATGGCCCGTACTCAGGAGGGTTTGCGTCCTGAGACCTTTATTGTTTGTTTCTGAGCATATTTAAAAAGTTAGCTGCTTCATTGGTTTCACAGACACACTTTGCTAAGCCAATCACCATGCAGATTATGTCACAGGTAGCCAATCATTACACCGATCACGCACGCAGCGGTCATGCCTTGTACCTTGCTACTTGTTTAGAAAAGCTGTCTTGCCCTTAACCTTGGTTCCCACTGGCTTCTGCTAGTTTATCTGCACTTTCTCAGGATGTATCATTCCCAGCTGCACCGGTGTCCTTGGGTACGTTTGTCTGAGGCTCCTGTTGCTTGCTACTTGCAACTTTCCAACAGTTTAACCCTGTCATGACCCTCTGGATCTCCCTGTTCTTTTACTAATTGAAGGGCTAAGGCTGTATGGATCTGCAGGGTCATGACTTGCTTCATACTCCGGTCAATCAATTCTTTGCACGCAGCTCAACAAGCATGGTACACAGATTAGTATTGCAACAAACATAAAAATTACAATAGTCCTAGAATCAGTATGCGTTTTAACCAAGGCCCTATAGCAAGCATTTTCAACCAATCAAACAGTCCCCACAAGTTTTCACCATCATCTTCTTGCAGTTGTTTTGTTAATTCCTTCAATTTTGTAATGCTTGTATGTACTGACTCAGAATGATCACTCAGGTTCATACAACACATTCCCTCAAAGTCCTGACATCCATGGCCTTGGGCCAATAGCAAAAAGTCAATTGCAGCCCGATTTTGTAAGGTGGCATATCTAATTGAATCTATGTCTGTTAATAAGGCGCTTAAAGCAGTACTAGTAGCATTTGCTTCTTTTGCAAGCCAGCATCCTAATCTGTTAAGTTGTGATAAAGCATGAGCAGTCCCTATTCCTGCAAAAATACTACTCAAGATACGTTCTGCTGGATTCCAAAATTCTACGTTACTATCGCAACCTGACGTAAAGCCGTGGGTGGACCGCTTTGTTCGAGTGTGGACAGTTCCATTAACTAAGAATTTTTTGGGATGAAACATCGTCAAAAGTCCAAAGATACATGGTCCCCCCACAGCTTTACCTGGTACGCCTTTCCAGGCTCTCTGACCACAAATTAAGAATATCTTAGCAGCCAACCCTATGGGTTGTGGTCCAGGTGTTATTTGACCTGAGGTGGTGTGATTACACCATACAGATGTATTGGCATAAATGCCTGAGGGAGATACATCAACGTCACCCTCTTTGGTAGGTGCCCTTGCAGTATAATTTAGATAAAAGCAGCCTGCAGCCTGTGTAATTCCCAATAAGTCAAGTTCTTGCGGCTGCAGTGGCAAGGCAGGAAAATTGTGTGCATTGTGCATATTGTTATACCATGTGGAAATATTCCGTTCCTGTGTCTCCATTCTGCATCGCACCACCATTTGGGCTGAAGTGTACCTGGCGCACTACAATTTGCTAACACAGTATCATTGTAAAGAGACCCCATGCGCTGTATATCAAGAGGAAGTCCGACCAGGCAAGTGTGGAAAGGGTCTGATGGCATCGCCATTGATAAGCACAGGGTATCTGTATTGGTTTCAGTCGCAAGAGTCACCCAGATGTTGTCACGTTTCCAGGTGCCTCGTCCAACGGGCGTGCTTGTTGCTCCGAGGATGAGGCAACATAAGGTCATACACATCGCGACAGCACCCGTCGTAACCGAGTTCCTGTAGAAACAGAAGCATTTCCCCTCCCCCAAGTTATCAGTTCCATTGGTCCCACCCATTGGTCGGAAACCAAGTCTTTGACCAAAACTGGGGGCTTTTGTATTGATCTTATGTCTGTGGCTTGCTGACGTTCGAAATTATTATGACCTGTTTCATCACAATTCAAAAAATTAAGGACATATAACGCTTTGTGTAGTCATTCTTGTGGGGTGAGCAGTGTCTCCCCCTTTTTTTTTGTTTTTGTAGCATGTCTTTCAGGCTGCGGTGTGACTGCTCAACAGTGGCTTGGCCGGTTGGGGAGTGGGGTATGCCTGTTACATGAGAGATGCCCCATGTATTGAGGAATTGACGTACACGGCCTGAGCAATAGGCTGGGCTGTTGTCCGTTTTGATGGTTGTTGGCACCCCCAAGACCGCAAAGCAGGCAAGCCAATGACGAGTCACATCCCTAGCCTTTTCACCAGTGTGGGCGGTGGCCCACAAAAATTGAGAATGGGTGTCGACTGTGACATGTACATATTTAAGACGACCAAATTCTAAAGTAGGCGTAACGTCTGTTTGCCACAGTTCATTAGCCTTTAAACCTCTGGGGTTCACCTCTTCCTTCAAAGGCATTGGGGCGAACTACTGACAGTCTGAACAAGACAAAATAATGTCTCTGGCCTGCTGGATGGGTAGTTGAAACTGCCTCTTCAGCGAGCGGGTGTTTTGATGAAAGAAGGAGTGAGACAGCCTGGCTTGTTCTAGAAGGTTGGGTACCACCGCTGGCATGGCCGCAACATCGGTGCGTCGATTTCCTTCCGCGATGGGTCCAGCCAGGTCCGTGTGCGAGCGTACATGTAAAACATAAAAGTCATGCTTTCTGTGATTAATAAGAGTCCAAAGAGCATAAAGTTCTGCAAAGAGCAGTGGATTGGAGACCTCACGGAGAAAGGAGGCCTCTAACCTTTGCACAAGGCCAGCAGCATAACAGGAATCAGTAACAACATTTACAGGTTCATTGGCACAAAGTTCAAAAGCCACACGGACAGCCACCATCTCCAGTACCTGTACCGACCCTCGTTCCTGTGTACGTACTGTTGTTCTCCATTGTTGCGTGACAGGGTCCTGCCACATGATAGCAGCCCTTTTAGAACTGCCCGAAGCATCGGTGAAGACAGTTAAACCAGGAACCAGGACAGGGCGACAGCGGCGCCGAGTGACTAGGGGTAGGCTGCCGGCCTCTGCCCACAACTTACGTTGAGGATAATGAATGGAAAGTTGCCCTGTGAAATCAGCAAGGGCTACTTGAAAACCCCAATCTTCTGAAATTAACCAGTTCAAGTTGTCTGTAGTGGCTGGGATATAAATAACTTCAGGGTCACAGCCATTCACGGTTTGCAGTCTCTCCCATCCCTTAATGATAAGTTTAGAATACATTTCTGTAAGAGTCCATAAGGTTTTCGGTGGAGTATGTTACAGAAAAATCCATTCCAAAATGTGCAAGGGATCTGTGCTTTTTGTATCCCATCAAAATAATACTGCAAAAGGCTGGAAGCTGTTGGCAATCAGAGCTAAATAAAAAGGCAATGAGAAATCACGTCGCCAACTCTGGCGTTCCTCCAGAGGGTGGGCACATAACTGGAGTGCATTTCTCGCTTCAGGTGTCAAAGTTCGAGCGGAGGTTAGGGAGGTGTCCCCTTTGAGCATATCAAAAAGGGAGTGTAGCAGTTCCGTGGAAAGTCCTAGCACTGGTCGGAGCCAATTAATAGCTCCTAAAAGTTTTTGCAGATCATTCAGCGTGACAATATCACTTAATTGCAGTTGGACTGGCTGCAATTACAACAAGAAGTGAAGGAAGAGAATTAGAGCCATTATCTCTGAGGGTCATAGTCAAAAGGTTGTAGCATTACTTTGAATTTGAGGTCGGTGGGCAGATCGAGCACCAGGATCTGCTCGTGCTTAGCCCGAGCCCCGGCGGCTGGCATCTCGCTCGCTCGCTACTGCGGGAGGAGGGGGGGGGGAGCGGGAGGGGGAGGCGGGGAGGCCGGGCGGCGGCTCGGTGCTGGTGCTGGCGCTGAGGGGCAGCCGCCGCGTCGCGCCCCCCCCCCCCCAAGCACAGTGCTGCCCCACAACGGAAACATCCTTTTTTCTTTTTTGTTCCCCCTTGCTCATACATCTGAGCAGCCAGTGCAGCGGCAAGGGATTCGGTGCTGTGGTGTATAGAGCCTACGTTTTGACAAGCCCGCACCATCTCTGCAATAGTGCAAGTTGCTCGGTTCTTAATCGCCTGCAAGGCTCTCGCACAGTCAGCATTAGCATTCTCAAAAGCAAGCTGCCTCAGCAACAGTGCCCGAGCCTCCTCATTCTCAATCTGTCGCTCAGTTGCCTCATATAACCGATCAACAAACGCAGGGTATGGTTCTGCAGGTCCCTGCAATACTTTCGCAAATGACAAACTTGAATCGGCGTTTGTACCTGTCAGTCCACGCAAGGCTTGTAAAACGAACTTTGCAATCCTCTCATATGTTTCTCTATTATATTCCGTCTGGGTTGCCGGATCCGCATGCAGCCCCTCTCCAGCCAGCTGGTTATAGCCTACTCCTCGTCCGTTATTCAAGTTATCAACCGCCTGTACAGTACATTTGTCTCGAAAGTCCGAAAGCCACACAGCATACTGAGTGTTAGTCAAAACCATTTTCATTAACACTTTCCAGTCATAGGGAGTCATCACATACGTAGTAGAAAGTGCTTCTAGGAATGTGATAGTATGAGCAGATTGAACTCCGCTTTCTTTTACCAATTTCCGCAGTTCCTTGACTATCTCATAATTAAAACTCTGATAAGCCGGATGTTCCCCTGGTTTATAGATGACAGGGAATGCAGTAATAGCTTGGAAGTCCCCTGCTAGTAAGGCTTCCTGACGGCACTTGACCCATTTATCTTTCCCTTTTCCTGCCCGTAGCCCCCGCTCGCCAGCGAGGGGGTCCACAAATCCTGCATCAAAGGAATCACCACCTTCATCAGGACCGTCAGTTTCGGAGGGTGGGGTCAGTTTGCAAATACCCCTCTCGCCTTCCCCGTTCCCCGATTCAGGGATCAATTGGGCAGGATCCAGGTCGTGGGGGGATGCCACGACTACCAGGGGTGGCTCCTCAAGGGAAGGTGCCGAGGGTAAAGACGTATCAGAGGCGGGGGGGGGGGGCAGGAGGCAAACTTTTTTGCGTGGCTTTAAGAGTACTCATAATCGTCCCCCATGTAGCCAGATGCTTCCAAACTGCAACATCTCCAGTCCCTACTTCTTCATGTAATCTTTGACCTACTTTCACCCATTCATCAAGTTGAAATGTCCCATTTACAGCAAAGTCAGGTACATTTCTCATAATCCAGTCAAAAAAATGTGAATAATTTGCTGTTTGAAAGGACCCAATTCTGTCTGTCCAGAAGCCGTCTCAATACGTCGAGACTTTGTTTCTCTTCTAGGGATAACCGTCCCCTTTTGTTCAATATCTTAACTAAAATACGCACGATCGCCTGTTTCTCTGCAGATATCTGCGATCCCATTTTCCGTTCCCGCGTTCCCAGCCGCTCACCTTAAAATCGGTGTCTAAGTTGTCGGCGTCCGGACTGCAGCTCTCTGGTCCTCTGCGCAGCTCTCTAGTCCCGGGTCCCGCTGCTCTCTGATACGTTCGGCTGGGCTCCACCACCGGTCGCTCTCCTCACCGCGATTCTCGCCCCACGTTGGGCGCCATTTGTGGCGGATGAATGGCACGGACTCAGGAGGGTTTGCATCCTGAGACATTTATTGTTTATTTCTGAGCATATTTAAAAAGTTAGCTGCTTCAGTGGTTTCACAGACACACTTTGCTAAGCCAATCACCATGCAGATTATGTCACAGGTAGCCAATCATTACACCAATCACGCACGCAGCGGTCATGCCTTGTACCTTGCTACTTGTTCAGAAAACCTGTCTTGCCCTTAACCTTGGTTCCCACTGGCTTCTGCTAGTTTATCTGTACTTTCTCAGGATGTATCATTCCCAGCTGCACCGGTGTCCTTGGGTACGTTTGTCTGAGGCTCCTGTTGCTTGCTACTTGCAACTTTCCACCAGTTTAACCCTGTCATGACCCTCCACAATTAGCAAGAAGGGCTCCCCAGGGGCTAATTAGAGCAGAAAATTGTAATCCCTGATTACAGGTAGGCAAAGGAAATGTGCAGGTGGCTCTGCTGCCATGTAAACCCTTCACGTGCTTTATCAAGCAAAAAAGCCAAACACAGCCTCGGAGGCTCTGGAAGGGAGATCCTTTCCCTCATGCGTTGCCCAGGGCTCTTCCTGGGGGCAGCGTGTGGGTGGGGGTGTGCAGTGCCGCATGCAGGACAGTGATATGACACCTCTTTAGGGTCCCCGGATGGGCAAGGGGACAGTGAGGCCCTGGTGTCTCCTGGTAGGTCTCGGTGGCAGAGACAACAGCCATAGCCGAGAGGACAAAGGCCTCAGTTCTGTCAGAGCCCTTCAGCGTTGGCAGCGCCCTTGGCCATCTCCACCATAGGCCGTCCTATGCTGTCCCACACCTGCGCCTGTGTCCCTGCAGACTGTAGACTCCCAACCTGCTTCCCCACCTTGCTCTCACCCGGGATCTCCATCCCTTCACTGATATCTCTCCATCCTCACGGGCTATTCCTTGAAACACAAAGCCATGGGCTGATCGCAGACTCCCTCTGGATGACCCGTTGCACCACAGCAGTACTCTTTGAGCGATAGTTCTTCATCCTAATGTCCAGTCTGAACTTCCCAGGCTGCATTTTGAAGCTGTTTCCCCTTCCCATGCTGCTTCCCAGTGCCAAGAAAAGCTCCTGGGAGCCCACAATGGGACACGCTAGTGTAGAGTCAGGGTGGATAATTACTCCCCTTGTGTGGGCAGCCACGCTCCTCCTAATGCAGTCCTGTAGGCACCTGGCCTTATTCGCAGTGAGCAAGCACCACTGGCTTTTATGACAATCCTCGTAACACCCAGGCCCTTCTCCTCATGCCAGTCCTCAGCTGGTCAGGTCCCAACCTGTCCTGATGCTCGGGGTTATTCTTCCCCATGGGCAGGACTTGCCCTGTCTCCTTGTAAAACTCCGTGAGGTTTCTGTTGGCTGAGTCCCCAAGTATCTCAAGGTCCCCTGGACTGAAGCTCCCTTGTGTCAGCTGTTAATGTGTGTACGCAGATGACTCACCCTGACTTGTGGTGCCTCTAACAAGACAACAGCACGAGGAATTGCAGGACACTACAAGTACTAAAAGGAGGTACTAGTTGAATGGACCTGCAGACCTAGGTAGGGATTACCACGGCAACCATCTCAAAAATGCCAAGTGAGCGTACAAAGCAAGCACAGCGAAGGCCTACGGGGAAAGGGTATACATACAGAGGTGGGCTGTTTGTATGGGAGGGTGTGAGGATGGTAAGAGGATAGAACTTGGAAGGAGTAAAGGAGAGAAAAACAGAATAAAAGGTGAAGCAGAGGAGTGATCAGGGCTGTTCAGGGGAACCTGTAAAGCAGCCTTGCATCTGCACATCTCTGACTGGAGCAGGAGAGGAAAGCTACTTGATCTGATCATACCTGTGTCTGGCTTACATCCATGGTCAGGAGAAATGAGTGCTTTCCCTGACATTGACAAGAGAAGACCCTTGGTGGAAGGAATCACAGACTCTTTCAGGCTGGTGGGACCTCAGGAGGCCTCTAGCCCAACCTTGTGCTCACTGCAAGGTCAGCTTTGGGGTCAGAGCAGGTTACTGAGAGCTTGATCTGGTCTTGAAAACCTCCAGGGATGGAGATGGCACAGCTTCTCTGGGCAACATGTTCCAATGCTTGACTATCCTCTCAGCAGAAAATAAGTTATTGCCTAAAAGAAGGATGTTGCCTGCAGACATCCTTTTGGGCACCCCAGCACTTGGGGAGGGGAATCTCACCTCCTATGAGTGTGGAGTGCACAGGAGGGCACTGAATCCCAGTCCATCCCAGGGATTTCTCAATGGGCATTAGGTGTATTGATTAACTCCTCTAAATCGGTTTCTGAAGCACAAGTAAATGAACTCCCTTCTTGTCCCTGCCTAGGTGTCCTCTCTTCTTATGAGATGGGAACAGGCCTT
This sequence comes from Apteryx mantelli, assembly GCF_036417845.1. Lineage (NCBI taxonomy): Eukaryota > Metazoa > Chordata > Aves > Apterygiformes > Apterygidae > Apteryx > Apteryx mantelli. The sequence continues at coordinate 167,668 of NC_089983.1, forward strand.
TCTAGAGTGGGACGTTTCTATTTCTCTTAGATAACCATCCTCTGCTGCAATGCAACTGCAACCAACTGCAATGCTGAAATCAGTCCCTCTCCAGTGTTTAGAGAGGGACCATTGGTGATTATTGGAGTCCACTTCAGTGGACATTTCCCAGGGTGACTGCTGCCTTTCAGGAACCGTCAGCCCTGGAGCCCCAGGAGTATCTTGAGGGTTCACAAGGGACAGAGAAAGTCACATCTTTAGCTGGGCCTCTGCTCCTGAGCTGGGCCTGGCTCCTGGGACTGCAGGAGCCCATGGCAACCTGGCAGGTGCTGAAGAGACAGAGCTCTGTCCAGGAGCAGCTCCTCTTAAAGGAGCAGCAAGACTCAGGGCACTGCCTGCAGGTATCAGGATGTGATGAGCGACTCAGAAATTAAAGACAGTTGGGAATGGGAGGACAGCTGAGAGCACACTGTGTGGAGAAATCTTCACAGCCCTTCACACAGTAAGTCTCTGTCTGCAGAGCAATGCTGCTGTGGTTCCCGGCGGGTTCTTCTAAGGCTGGCACCTTCCACAGCTGATAGGGTCTGTCAGGGTGACTCTCCCAGCTTCTCCTGTTTGGAGCAGATGGTGCTTTAGAGCAGGGATTCGCAGCCACTCCGTCAGAGGGACAGGGCATCACAGCTACCTTCTCCCAGGGATGACTGAAGGGGTGTGAAGCCAGGGAGTGCTCCCAGGTCTGCATGGGCTGTAATTCAGAGCAGTGTCCCTGTGCCCCAGGGTGCTGTGTGCCTGGGGCAGTGACATTGCTGCCTGCAAGGATCAGCACTCAGCCTGCCCAAGGAACTCCCCACGGTGCTGTGGGGAGAATCTCTGGGTGGAAGGAGCGATCCCTGGCAGGGCAGGTTCATTCTCCTGTGGAGAGGGTGCTACGTGGGTCAGGGCTGTTCTTAGCTCTAGCTCACCCCCCAGGATCATTCTGAGGGGCCTTTTCAAGAGGACAGTCATTGCAGTGCTTACCTTAAAGATAGGGATCTTTTCTGAGTCTGTGCTTTCATTTTCCTACTGTTTGCAGAGTGCTGGTGGGGAAAAGACATGGGACAGAGAAGCAGATCGCAGGAGGGAAAGCTCCAGGCAGTGGAGATGCAATCAGAGAATGAGGGGAAAGTGAAAATAGAAATTCCGTAGGAGGAGGCATTTGGAAATCTTCCAGTCAGTACCTACACTGCAGACATCTTTCTCTAAGCAAGCCCCCCTGTGTCTCCGCTCCTACCCAGCAGAGCCTCTGCCCTCAAGGCCATGGGGTCCAGAGCATGAGCCCCCTCCTCAGCAGCCTGAGCTCCAGCAGAGCAGAGGGGCATCTCTCCTGCAATGTGCCCATTTCCCACTGCACAACAAGGGGCTGAGAGCGACTGTCCTGCAGTGTTGCCACCTGGGAGGTGGTGTACACAGCTGGGGAAGGTGAAGGCTTTCCTCACTGCCTGTCTGTCTCTCCCTCCTTGCTTTCCCTTTGGTAGGAGGCTCACAGTATTGCTCCTTATTTCTTTACCTCTCCATGCTGGTCTGGTTCTTGTTCTCCTACTCTCTGGGGTTAAGCACGGGGATTCAGCTGCAGTTAAGGCATTGATCCTGTGGGTCCTGTGTGGAGTTGTCTTCATGGCAGTGACGTGCCCAAGTGCCCTTTCAACCTTCCAGGCAATTCATGGGGAATGAGCTGATTCTCTCCCTTAAGGAGACCCCATCTTTAGCATTCTTGACTGTCTTTGTGGGGTGTGCTACCAGGCTGCAAGATGCCCTCCAGAAGACCAGAGCTTTCCCGCACCATATTTGTGATCGCTGAGAATCCTTGCGCTGGTTGCGTGAGTCAGAACCCTCATCACGCCTTCTGAAGAGCTCTCCATAGCACTCTCCATATCTGGGCTGAGAGGGAAGAATTTGGCAATGTTCACTTTGAAACTGAGCTCCTCTGCTCTCACCTCAGTTCAGTTTCTTTCTCAGAGTAACTTGTGAGTGTCATGATTGTCTTTTAGCTGGGAGAGATGCAAGCACAGGGCAGCAGGGAGCAAGTTTCATGGACAGGCCAGATCCTCTGACTCCGTATGCAGTCACCATGAGCTCCTTTTTCTTCTTGCGATGCACAAGTGCTCATGCTGAGAGCAACTGAAATGCCAGAGATTTTTATTCCAGCAAAGAATGCTCCCACAGTCTGATGGAGGATGGGGTAGATCTCACTGGGGAACAGAGACATATGGAAATGGTCGGGTCACCCCTTGCCTTCACTTCACTGTTTCTCTCCCTTGCCAAGGTGGGAGCTGGTGTGACTGATTCAGCTACAGGCATGTCTGTTCAAGAGAGCAAGGCTGGGGGAGATGAAGCCCTCACAAGGATCTTCTCTTTCAGACACAGCTGGCATGAGAGCTGTAGTCATCTCTTAGAGTGGTAAACAGAGACTATTCCTGCTGGGTCACTGGACCAGGTCACCTTCACTCAGCACACAGTGCTCATCCCTAGGTATCCCCACTGCATGCACAGGGCAGTTTGACACCTCCATTTACACACCCAGTAGAGCTGGACTGACTCCTCTGGAGCCCATGGGCAGAGGCCCCTGCTCTGCATGGCACACTCAGCACAAACCAGAGTTCAGGAAAGGGAGCTGAATGGAGGCAAAGGAGAGAGGCAGTGTGGGGGTACTATGAGGAGGCGAGTGGTATTTGCTCAGAGAAGCCTGTCCTAATTTGTCAATGCCTTTTCCTCCTTGGACAATGCCTCAAGCTGAGAGGGAGCCAATGTCCAACAGGAGCTGCGTCAATGAGTTCCTCCTCCTGGCATTTGTGGATACACAACAGCTGCAGCTCTTGCACTTCTCGCTCTTCCTGGGCATCTACCTGGCTGCCCTCCTGGGCAACGGCCTCATCATCACAGCCATAGCCTGCAACCACCGCCTCCACACCCCCATGCACTTCTTCCTCCTCAACCTCTCCCTCCTCGACCTTGGCACCATCTCCACCACCGTCCCCAAATCCATGGCCAATTCCCTGTGGGACACCAGGGCCATTTTCTACTCAGGATGTGCTGCCCAGGTCTTTTTTCTTGCCTTTTTCATTTTGGCTGAGTATTCTCTTCTCACTGTCATGGCCTATGATCGCTTTGTTGCCATCTGCAAACCCCTGCACTACAGCACACTCATGGACACCAGAGCTTGTGTCAAAATGGCAGCAGCTGCCTGGGGCAGTGGTTTTCTCAGTGCAGTGCTTCACACTGCTAACACATTTTCAGTAACATTCTGCCAAGGCAATGCCCTGGGGCAGTTCTTCTGTGAAATTCCTCAGATCCTCAGACTCTCCTGCTCAGACTCCTACCTCAGAAAAGCTGTGATTATTGTGCTTAGTATTTGTTTGGCTTTGGGATGTTTCATTTTCATTGTGCTGTCCTACGTGCAGATCTTCACTGCTGTGCTGAGGATCCCCTCTGAGCAGGGCCGGCACAAAGCCTTTTCCACGTGCCTCCCTCACCTGGCTGTGGTCTCCTTGTTCATCAGCATGGGCACGTTTGCCTACCTGAAGCCGACCTCCATCTCCTCCCCAGCTCTGGATCTGATGGTGGCTGTCCTGTATGTGGTGGTGCCTGCAACAGTGAACCCTCTCATCTACAGCATGAGGAACAAGGAGCTCAAGGAGGCGCTGAAGGAACTGATTCATTTGGTAAAAGATCAGCATCAATAAACTGCCCATCCCTCTTCACAAGCAATTTTTAATTTATCTCAGATAGCACCTGTGCTTTGGACATTCTCGCTGTGATAATGATGATGTTTGTGCAGAGGCATTTGATTTCATCCCACTTCTCCAGAGGTGTTAACCCTATCTTTCTGACCCAGAGGCCGTCTGTGAATGTTTCTATCAGTGTGTCAGAGCTGGCATCTCTCTAATAAAAGAGGATTTCCTCAATGCTGTGCTTGAAAGATGGTTTCTCCTTCCAAAGCTGGAGCCAGGAATGCGCTCAAGGACTTCCACCCTGAAAGGGCCTTTTCCAGAGCTCTCTGTGGGCTCAAAGCAATGAGCTCATGGGGTGATGTGTTAGGGAATGAGGGCTGGATTCAGCTCTCACAAAAACCGTGGTCTGGATCTAGGAACACACCTGAACACAGCCTGAGCCATTTGAAATGCCCTGTGATTGCTCAGAGCATCATCCACAGCCACAAACCCCTTGCTAGGGGCTTGTCATATGCAATGATGCGCATCCAGCTGGGTCTGCTCCCCACCCCGACCACTATGGCCAGTGGGGAGTCAACTCAGGGCCCTGGGGCCCCACAGCCTGCTCGCTCTGCAGAGCAGCACCACCAGTTCAGGGCCCCCTGGGAAGCACAGGGGAGAGTCCAGGAACGGCCGGCAGGCCAGCACTGATGCACTCACCATGGGGAACGGCTCTCCAGGGAGCAGGGACATCCCTGGAGAAGAGGAAAGGAGCAGTTGTGTGCTTCCAAGGAGGAAAAAGCAGAAACATAAATCTGTTTCTCTGCATGTCAACTAAGGGCAGGCTGCTGTGTCCCTGGGGCAGCAGGAGCTGCCTGAGGAGCCCCAGGGCAGCGACTCTTGTGCTGTCCTGGAGAGACAAGTAGCAAGGGGGGCTGCAGGCAGTCTGGGGGTAGGGAATCTCCTGGACACAAGACCAAGGGGCACAGAGTGTCACCGTCCTCTGTCTCCTTGTGCCACTGGGGCCAGTTCCAGCTTGGAGGCTGATGGGGCAGCTGACACACATCCCTGCACCCTGGAGCTGCCGTGCCCACAGTGGGGCTTGGGTTATGGTGCGAGTGCCCAGAGCTCTGCAGCACCCTGCATTGGGCACTGCTGCGGGGCCACCTCAGCCTGCGTTGCTGTGCTGGGTGGGCTGGGGAGAGGGCAGGGGAGGTGGGGAGAGCCAGGGAGGGGCTGTTCTGGGCTGGAAAGTGCCCAGGAGAGGAAAATGCCAATATTAGCTAAACTCTGTGAACAGGCAGGGTGAGGACACACACCAGTGAGTTTGTGGTGCAGAGCCAGGTCTTGTGGAGGGGAACCAAGACATGCCAGGCACAGAAGAGAGGAGCCCAGTCTGTGCCTTTGGTTGTGTGGACCGGCTGGGAAGGTGCCCCAGGACATTCCTCACAGACCAGCTTCTCACATCGGCCATTTCCAGCACTGGCTACGCACCCCAGGTTTATGGTGAGTTTTGCTGCATGGCCAGCTGTGTCCTGCTGGGCTCAGGGCCTGTATCGAGGGGAACAGCCAGTCCTGCCTGACCTCTCTCCCGACCCAGACCCCAGCAGACCCCAGAGGATGGTAGTGTGCTCCCCCTGCCTGGGATATGGCCGGGGCTGGGCGGGCGCCGGGTGCTGGGGGAGGCTGCCAGAGCAGGAGGGCTGTGGAGGGATGGGGCACCGAGGGCCCCATCATGGGGACTGTGCTGGGGGGACATTTCCCCAACCCAGAATGCACCTTGTCCTATGCGGTGCCTACCCAGTCAGGCCATGGGCCATATGTGGGGCAGGAAGGTTGAGTGGGCACAGGACGGGATGCAGATGGGAGCCACGATGCTCCTCACTGATCCACTGCAAAAGAGAAAATCCCGGGGGAGCTCTCCCAGCCCTGCCTGACAAGTTCTTGTCCTTGCGCCAGCCATGCCAAAGCAGAGGCCAGGGAGAAAGAAGTCCCTCAAGCAAAGCTGTGCCAGTCTCGGGGAGCTGCCCTGAGCACCAGGACAGGCAGAGCACCCTCCTCATATGTCCTTGTTCTGCTGGGAGGGTGGCACGGGCTCCAGGGAAATGGCCTGTTTGCGCCTGGGGTCAGTGCGGGACTTTGGCATCTGAGGTGAACACGACAGCTGTTGCACTGCAGAAACGCCGGTCAAGACCCCTCACTGCAGCCCCTACTGCCCCCTGCCCCTGCCGACCTGCTGCCACCCCCGTGCTGCCTTGTCCCCCGCCCCTCTCCCCACACTGCAGGGACCAGCGGTGCAGCAGGAGCTGGCACAGCACCATAGCTGTTGCCTGGCGCACCAGCATCCCTACCTCCCTCCCAAACATTGCGTCCATCTTCAAGAAGGAGAGAAAAGAGGATCTGGGGAGTGATGGGCTGATCAGCGTCACCTCAGTGCCTGGAAAGAAAATCTTCCTGGAAGCTGGTTCCAGTCACATGAAGGGATTGGGAACAGCCAGAGTGAAGTCATCGAAGGCAAATTGTGCCTGACCAACATGATTGCTTTCTGTGATGGGATGACTGGCTGTGGGGACAAGGGGAGTGCAGTGCGTGCTGTATACCTTGGATTTAGGAAGGCCTTTGACATGCTCTTCCGTGACTACCAATCTTGGAGAGAGTGGTATGATCAACAGAGTGCCCAGGTACTGGAAACATTTTAAAACAATCAGAAAAAAGGCATTTCAGCCTGTTGCCAAGTGGCTGGAGCCAGATGTACTCAGACTTGCCCAGGGGTGAGACCTCCAAGCAACTTCTTATTTACTCTGCCTCTAACAGCATGGACAGGATTATCATTGTTAGTGACAGAACATGTTTTTCCAAGTCTAACTTTTCAATTAAAGCCTTAGAACAAATGCTCAAGCACACCAATTTTTTTTGGGGGGGGAGGGGGAGTCAAAACCCCTGTTTCCATTGGCTCCAGTGGCTGTGGGATGAAGCCTGAGTTTGGTTTGAAAGAGAAAAGATGAGGCTGAATGTCCTGCAGGTGACTATAAACTACTTAATGCCTTCTGTGCTTCCAGTGATGCTTCTTGTGGTTGCTCCTCAGTCTACAATGCACTCTCATTTTTCCCTTGCATAGTAGATCAGAACTGTGGAGAAAGAACTGAGTTCAGGGAAACAACATGCCAATAATCTGGACAGCCTGGGGAGCCCACTGAAAGAGTAAGTGTGTGCGTGTGAAAGCTCACAGGAAAGGCCTGGACCGGAGGTGCCAAGGATCCCAATCCTTGAGCCACAGGGCTGGATACGTTCTCCTCTGATTGCTCCTAACATGGGCTGAAGAAACACCACACAGTGTCAAATAAATTTCTGTGGGAAAGGTGGAGGAAGAAAGTAGAAACAAATCAGAAGAGGGGGAATGCAGGCCAGGAGTCTCACCAGTAAATATTTCCAAATACAGGTGGATTTTACCCCCTCTCTGGAAAGGCTGTTTCTTCCATGACCAGCAGCACTTGGTGGAAGGAGGGTTTTTTTTTTTTCCTGACACTCCTTCTGGAATGGAGGGCAGCAGGATTTGAGCCAAAGGGGATTTGCTGGGCACTCAAGCAAAGATTTCAGTCTGGGACCTTGAAGTCCTGGGTGGCTGAAGACTACAAGATGACTCCAATGTGTGACTCACAAGTGACCCGAGTCACATCACAGCCACCATTGAAATGCCCCCAGAAGCAGATCCCATAACATCTGGCCTGAACGAGACCTACTGCATTTCTCTGCCTTTCTCCCTACACCTAAAACTTTCTCTTTAGCTCCTTAGCACTGGGGAGAAGTTTTGGCTCCTGGACCGGTGGGGAAGGCACCAGTGCCTGCCAGTCTTGATGCTACACTCAGATTTCATTCTGTTGAACTAAACCAAGTCCCCAAGTGACCAGCTCTGCAGTGTAACTGTCCATGTGTCCACACTCTTCTCCAGTCCAGGAAAATGGACTGCAGGTGGGAGGGAGCCAGCTCAGGGCAGGCACAGAAATGCCTCCGCTCACCACCACCTGCCCTGGGCTCAGGGAGGAAAAGAGGCCCTGGGGCCAGTGCCCACTGGCTGCGTGGCTTTCTCTGCAATTGTCTCCTTTTCTGTTCCAGGCTGTGGGGACGAAGGGGCTCACTGGCTGCAGCCAGCCTGGACACATGGAGTGGCAGAGCTATGGCAACAGTGGCCAGGTCCCCCCTGCAGCCAGCTGGACAGGGACAGAGAGGACCTGGCCCTTCCTGGTCTTCCCAAGCATGTCATTCGAGGAAGTGCTGGAAGAACAGGCCTGGAGGGATCCTCATGGAACTGCATTGCCTGTGGCTGTGATAACTGACCAGCCCTCTCCCATAAATGCTTCCCAGGCCAGGCGCTTGGGGACAAGCAGCTGGCAGTGCTTATGGGAGTCCATCAGCACCATGCCCTCTGGGTGGGCAAGGAGACCTCAGGTTCTTGGTACCCTGTTGGAGAGGCGCTGGCTGCCAAGAGGACTGAGGGGAGGTGGGACAGGTTCCGTGACTCATGAGGTGAAGGTGCTGACATAGGCCTGGGGCCAGGGCCCTGCAACCTCCTAGGCCTCTCTCAGCTGCTGGGAAGCCACTGCAGAAGCAAGCAAATCCCAGAGAACAGCCTTTCCCATGTTCCTGGGAGCCAATGCCAGGGAGACTTGTGTGTGAGAACATGGCAGACCAGCAGCAGGGAGATGACTGGCATTTGTGCTTGTGGAGTCCCTTCTGCCTGAGGAAATGATAGGCCAGTGCTAGGCGCATGCTCAGCTATGGGCCTGGAAGGTCACTGCTGCCTCAGTACCTGATAGGCCAGCAGCAGGCACATGGCTTCAATGCTGATTGTGAGGTCACTTCCTTCCCTGGAGCTGATAGGTCAACAGGGGGCCCTTGGCTCATGTAGGTTCTTCTGATGTCACTTCAGTCTCTGCTGCTGATAGGCCAGAAACAGGCTTAATGCTAAGATGTTGATTGTGAGGTCACTGCTGCCTCAGTACCTGATAGGCCAGCAGCAGGCACATGGTTCTGATGCTGATTGTGAGGTCACTTCCTTCTCTGTAGACTGTCTGCCATCAGCAGGCTCTCGGTTGCTGTGGTTTCTTGTAAAGTCCCCTCTGTCTCTGCTGCTGACAGGCCAGAAGCAGGTTGATGGCTTCAGTGCAGACTGTGAGGTCACTGCTGCCTGTGCACCGGATCGGCCAGCAGCAGGAGCAGCATCAGCAAAGCAGCTGTGAGGTCACTTCAGCCTGAGCAGCTGAGCAGCAGCAACAGGGCTGTGAAATGGCTTGTGAGGACGCTTCTGTCTCTGAAGACGACAGGCCAGAAAGGCGCTGGCCTTGCAGGGCTGGTCCCTGCTGGGCTGGGGCTCTCCAGGGAGGCCTGAGCTGCCCCAGGCTGCGCTGGGCAGGGGGCTTGCGCCGGGCTCCCGCTGCCATGGATCCAGCAGGGTGCCTGGAGTCCACTGAACAGACTCATCATCGAGTTCACACAAGCAGGGATTTGGTTGCTTTGTTTGGGATATTTTGCATGCCGAAAGAAAGCCTGCTGTTGCATTTAAAAACAAGTATTTATCAGCCTGTACAAAAGACCTATGAAAACACAGTTCATGCAGTTGTGTGGTGACTCTGTTGTTCTACCCAAGTGCTCTGTCATGAAATATGTATATATATATACACATGTGTATATAGATGTATATATAAATATACACACACACACATATGTATATACATATATATATTATATATATTGTGTAGGTGTTTAGGAACTACAGAATGCATTCCTGATCATCATCTACTTTTATTCTTAGGAGAACAGGCGTTTTCAGCACTGGAGAAATCTACTGAGGCAAATCATGATATTTAGGAGAGCTTTGCAGAGACTTGTACAGTCTCTTTTGCTGTGTGGTAGGATGAAGACTTCAGAATATAGTGTGCTCCCATTAAATCAAGAAAAGCAAGAGAATGTATTTCAGCACTAATTGAGAAGGTGTACTAGTGCAAGTGAGGGATAAGGACTACTTAGGGACTATGAGGACATGTTGATTTAATCCATAGTATCCGTTCAGTGACTCAAGACCAAAGAAAGAAATGTGCTGTCTATCCTTTTAGATAAAAAAAAAAATATATGAGTTTGTGTTGCCATCTCTGCCTTTCTAGGACTGTTAAAACAGCAATGAATTATGTAGCGGGAACAAAATTGAGAAAGAGTTTGTTAAAAGAGCATAAGAAAAAACTTGAAACAATGTCAGCATTTGTTACCTTTAAGCCTTTAAATTTATGTAAACTTTCTGATATTTCAATGTGGAAGTCATTTAAACCCTCAGTTGAAAAGTGAGATTGGGTTGTCCCACTTGGGTCAATCATTTATCTCCAGTTCCGTTACTGTGCTGCTCAGGAAAGCCTCTGACCTACTGAACTCAGTTATGGCTCTAGTAACTTTGACTTGAGCCGATAAAGGTACTGCAGTGCTGTGGTGGCAAAAAGAAATGCTGTCCACAAATGTATTTCCTAATACTAAAGCAGGATAGCTAGAAAGTTTATTTGCAGTCTGGATTAGTAATCAACACACAAGGAAAGATGAAACCAGTGGAATGGCTGAACAAAATAAGAATCTTACATGCACTTATGGTAATGCTGTAACTTCACCCATCCAATTTGCAGTTCTTTAGATGAAGCTCCTGTGTTTCAATGCCCTTCTTTTTTCTAGAAATGTTATTCTGCTCCTTTCTCCCTTCCCACCTTCTTTGATAACTGTTGACCAATTCCAGCTGAACATGACAAATGTAGAGATCGCAATGTTTTTGAAGTCCTGGCATCATGAAAGTTAGTGTCTGGGTGGTGAAGAGAACCCGTCGGGTGTGTGCTGAGAGAGAAGGCTGTAATTCTCCCCCATATCAGCTAACTGACCCCTTGCCCTGCGTGCATTTGGCTGGCCAGTGCCCATGTGTGATGGGAGAACCATCACTTGCCCAGCCAACATGGTGGGGACCAGCAGACATGGTGGGGATCGGCAGCATTGCTTAGGGGAGGTATAGTACGAGCCAGCAAGGAAACAGGCTTTGGTAGTCGTCCTGATCACCGAACAGCTTATTCCTTGCTGGAGGATGGAGAGTATTAACAACAACAACAAAAAGTGGTGGCGAGGGGGAAGAAAAGACAAGACTGTTAACATTTTTGTCTTCCTTGGTCACTTTATTTTTAAAATTCTTGCTTGATAAATATTGTTCTAGAAATGCTTATTGCCAGCCACCGTAGTACAGGCCAGGGTACAAAATATCTGGAGAGCCAGGATACAGGCAAAGGTCTCCCTTGGAGCTTGCAGGAATACGTGCTCGGGAAAAGCTTGCAGCTCATACCCTGGGCCTGTCAGCTCTGGGTTTTAGCACCACATTCCCTGAAGAAAGATACACACAGGTATCTTTTTCCTTTTTTAATCTCAGAGGATTCATTGACTCAAGTGAGGTAGGTGGAATTCATGGTAAGGAGGTGGCCTGGTTTTAATGTGCTTCCCGTTATTTCTGCCTTAATATCCACGTTTTTGATTGAATGACATCAAATAAGGATGTTGTGCATGATGATATTTTCCACTCCAAATGAAAAGTCAGGATGTTGCTGGCAGCTCAGAGAGCTGGAGGATGCTGCTCATAAACCTCTCTCCACGGCAAGGACTCCTGCTGGTCTTAGTGCGATTCAGACTGTGGTTCTCATCGTCTTGTAAGACTCTGTAGCTCCCAGGAGACGGCTCTGCATCAGCCTGACTGCAGGTCATGCACTTTTTCTAGCCTTTTTTTTTTTATAATGGTGTAATGAAACCAAAGTTTATTTGCAGCAAGAAATGTGTTTCTTTTCTTTCGTTGTACTGAAGAGGAACAGTTATAATACACTTGTCGATTAACGCAACATCTCCTTTAGCTGGGTACATTTACCAAACATAACCAATCCCACAGCCTGTAATGCTGCATTGTAGGCACTAAAAGCATTTCCACTCTCAGAACACTTCTATTTCTACATCTGTCTCTTTTTCTTAATGAGAAGGATAAAGCACAAATAGACCTAGTGCTGTTTTGTTCCTTTTTACTTTTAGGCAGGAAATCTATGTTGTTGCTTGGCATCCTTGTATTACAGCATCTGGACCTTCAGCAGAAGCATTTGAGAGCCATGAAAGTATGGAAAGACATGTTACATGGCTGGATGCTCATCTGTCACATAAAGGGATTATCTCCATTTGGGTTATGTGATGGCTCCCTCTGTGGTCACCTACCAATAATGTCTAGTGAGTGCTCACATACACTGCTAGTGCTTTGGGGGACCTGGGGACCTGGGGACCAGAACTGCATGAGTGTTGATCATCTGATCAGACGCATAGAGATATGCATCCTGTGAAAGGATGCTTGCCACTTTGTTCATGAGGTAGAGGCTTGTCTGCTTACGTGCTTGAGGTACCACCTGCAGGCAATGGCTTGTGCTCTTCCCAAGCAAGTAAGCTGGTCTGAAGGAGCCTCTGGAAATGAGACAGCAGGCTGTGAGCTGGGGAGCTCTTCAGACAGGTTGAAAGCTGAAAGCTGTCACCTCTTAGAAAATGAACTTTGAAATTACGATTCATAACCAGGTGAATAGGATAGTGCCTGCCCTCAGCTTTTCTGTCTATGTCATGCTGCTTGTGCTCCAGACTGACTTGGGCACAAGCTCATCCTGACCTGAAAACTCGGCAGTTCCAGGGGTGCAGCAGTGCACCCAGGCTCATCTGCCTTGCTGAAGGGCTCGTCTTCTTTTCTCAAGCACACCCCCACATGAATTGAGCTGTCAGGCTTCTTAGGAGTGACCTTACAACTAAGTAGCTCTGAAGTCATGCAGAGGTTAAGGTCCATTTCTGTCTGCGTAGCTAGGTCTGTAATTTAATCAGAGTAGAAATTATACCCTATTATTAAGTAATTGGTTTGTCTTGGTAGGTGTGTTCTGACACTTTGTCTCTAGGTACTATCTGGTTGATACAGTTTTCATCAGTTGACATTTTACATCCTGTTTCATGTGTTTACATGTGTTAGTTTGCACAGATACATAGTTATGAGTTACACAGCCGCCTATTCTACATGGCTCAATATTCTCATACAAACTTCCTTTTCACCAGCACACAGGAAGCCCAGAGGACAGCACCAACTATCATTTATGTTCCACATGTCCACGTAAGGTGGGAGGCTGTTGGAGTCTCACGGGAAGCTACATTACCACATTATTATAGAACAGTCCAGCATATGCACTAGGTTTTTTGCTTGCAACTTCAGATGGATGGATATGTACATTTTCAAGTTTCATTTAATTTTTCTTTTCCAGTTTCATTTTCATTTATGTGTCCTTGAAGCACCTGAATGCTGTGCTTTCCCAAGCAACTGGATACTGTTATCATGAGGGCACCCTACCTGAAGCTCTTGTAATTAGCTTAGGCAGAAAACAAGACTGGAAACATCTGTCTAAACTGTTTTCTGAGGCAAGAGATTCACTTGGACCCAGCCTTCCCCACGTTCTCACACACACAGGCTTATTAGACAGATCTGTAAGTGTAAGTTTGCCTAGGAGAATCATTCCGGTGACTTTGAGATGGCTATTTATATCCTGAGTCCAGTGTATGCAATGAGTGTAATGTAAAAGGCAATCAAGATGTGTTCACTAAAAGCATACCTTCCCACAGTCTGCCACTGCAAAGTAGAGTTGTTACACTGTTCAGCAGAGAAATCGACTGAACATTTCAACGCCTTAACTACAATGTCAGCTCTTGCTTCATAAAGGCCAAAGCTTGATTAATTACGAAGCTAAATCAAATCTTGTGTTTCAGCGACTTTAGGAAGACAACTACCTCCATTTCCATCAGCAGACTTCAGGAGGAGTACAGCCTTCACTTTCCAGGCTTCTGAGAGTTGACCTTAAAGGAAGGTGTTTAAAAGATGAAACAGGTTACTCTCCAGCTGATGATGTCTTCCTGAACACGGAAACACAAACCCTAACTGGATGCGTTTACCATCAAAGGCTTTGCAAGTGCTTAACTTGGATACTGTTGGTAAATCCCTTCTAAAACTGAATACTGAAATTCCAGCACGTCAAGAGTTTCTGGCATCAAAGCAGGTCCCTTTTCTCACAGAAGGCTCCAGTAGTTCAGGGCTAAGCCCCCAGGTCAGGGGTCAGTGCTGGCCCTGGAAACAGTCCTCCATTTCCTCAGGACGGGGGAAGCCATGTCGCTCTCTGATGTCCAGGAGCCAAGGTGCAAAGGTTCCACCTTAACCTTCCAAAGAGGATGAGAAAAAAATGGATTTAGGATATAACAATTAACGTAGGCCTCCTCAAAGAGTTCAAAGCCCTTCAGCCCAAGTAGCAGTACCTCAAACATTGACATCTTTGAGGCTCTACCTGAAGCCTTTCTTGCAGCTCCTTCAAATGACATCATAAAATATCACGACTCACGCTGTCCTGCTATCTAAAGCCTTGCAGCTTCTCCACAAACTTTTGCTGCTTCCCCACGGTCCATCTGCCTCCTCCCATTTCCACTTCATATCTTTAACAGTTCACTAAACTCAGTCCACTAGTCCGTGGATCTGATCTATCTCCAGATAGACAAGCAGGACTTGATAGCAAAGCCTTTCATGCCTTCTTAAAAAGTTGCAAGTTATTGGATTTTGTCTCCCAGAATTGGTCTGCAATAGCTGAGGAGAAAGGGTAAAGGTGGGAGGAAGAAAAAGGTATTCTGCATTTCCAGATAATACTTAAATACCAACTAGCAAAGCTAACCTACTGCTGTTTAGAAGAGAATGTCAATGAATAAAGCAGCAAAACACTTGAAGGTTTTGGTTTCCTTATTTGCAGTACTTTTAACCTTATTGAAAGAGAAGAATTTAAAGTTCTATTTCATCATGCTGTGAATTGAGTTTTGCTGATAGAGAATATATACAGCTCACTCTTAAATCTTCGGATATTGTGCCCACAAAGGGAAACCCCTGGTCTTTCAAGCAAAAGATTACAATTGACTTCTAACAGATAACCCTCTCCTGCTTATACACTAATCAAGGTCACATGTACAGGAAACACTCAAAGACGACAAAACCCCAAACCACCTCTTTAAACCAGGACCCCTTTTGAGTATACTTTTCTTTTATCACACAAGTCACTAAGCCTTTAACTATGGCAAGGAATTCCCTCCACCTTGAATCTACATATAGTCTGCATTTTAAAAATTCTTAAGAAATGGCTTTTTACTACTACTATGAAAGCTCAGTATTGGCAGAAGTTTTTCAAGCACACAAAGGTATTGATGCCTCAGTTTACCTAAAGATAAATTCAACAGAACCCATGTCCTAGGTTAAAGGAAGGCAAAGAAACCCCATCCTTGCCTCTATTTATACATTTTCTGTTGGGGGGGTTCTTTCTGAATAGCCTACTGTAAAGCGCAGGGGCAGCAGAATTTTACATTAAAACATTTAGAGTTTACGTCTAACCTCTGCAAAGAAATCCAATTGCTCTTAAAGAATCAATTCTAAAAGTCCAATGGTAGAGAGCCCAGTTAAGAGCCACCGGTGCCAACAACTTACATATTACGCCAACGCATTAAGTATTGCCACCATTTAGACTCTGTACAAGAGCAGGGAGGAGAATGCTTCACAGTCAGGCACTTGCTCCTCCTCTTCAGTAGATTCCTGGGCAAAATGTTGCTCATCATCATCAGCGGAGGATGGGGAATCGCTGCTGTAGACTGCATGTTTCCATCTGCAAGCATTTCAAAGGCAAAAACAAAAACAAGATTAGGTCACACTAAGTCAAAAATCAAGTGCAGTCTACCCCAGAAGGTACTGTGAGATCTAGGAAGTTTCCAGCCCATTATATGTATTTGTCGTGCATCTGATTTCAAACTGCATTACATGTTCTTCCTTGGGAGAGCAAAGTTCCATCTTTGTTGGGAAGTTAAAAAAAAAAAAAAAAGCAGCACATGGTACTTATATGCAGCTTGACTTTGGCATATGATAGGCCAGAACCTTGCAAAGTAACCGTAAAGCCTTGCAAAGTAACTGCATTTGTGAATCTATTGCCCCTGATTTCCCCTGAACTTTGTATTCACAGCTGTTACCAAAAACAGCAGGACAAGTCAAGAAGGGAGCTCCTGAGAGAGCTTCAATTAATTACGATGCATACAGGATGATAATTATGATGCATACAAGTTCTGGCCTGAACCTTTTTATAGGTTTTTATTCCCCTCGTTCAAGTCTTGCACAGGCTGCGGAACGTGGGCGAGGTACTGCCTTCACGAGGTATTGCATAATTACCCCTCTTCCTCAAGGCATGATCAGCTCAACTACTGCAACATCCTCTTCTGTCCTGAAATACAGCCTTGACCCACTCACATCCATTCAGAAAGCTGCTCTAAAGGTCATCTTCTGAACTTATTCCCTTCATCACAAAGCGCATTCTCCTGACACCCTTCACGTATCTTCTCTCTCAGCAAACAGAGTTGCTAAGGCCTTTCATGAATTACCTTCCTTCCTACATTAGTTCCCACTGAATGCCCAGAAAACAGCTCTGAATTCTGAGCCGGCCCTGACAGCTCCTCTCACTGACTAACCCCTCAATACAAAAATGCAGAAGCATGTTCTCTTCTCACCTGCCACCTTCACGCTTGGGAGAAGGTTTTCATATGCACCTGGCAGTCTTCCTTGCCTCCTGAAAATTCTTGCTGGGCTGCTCAAAACTCATGAAAACTGTCAGGCTACTGCTGCAGTGAGAGCAGTGCTCATCATTCAGAGTAGGACTGTGCATTTCCTTGTATTCCCACCTCTTGACAGCCATCTCTTGCCTTTTCTCTTGTGCTCGGTTATAAGCATTTGGGAAAAGGACTGGTTTTGTTTGCTGACTCTCTGTCCGGAGCTTACCGGCAGGGCCCTGGAGTCCCTGACTATGGCTTGTAAGCACTAAGGCTTCTAGTAGTTCAACTCATTTCAGCTGTTTCAGAGGAGGCTTTTGGCCAGAACACAGTAAAGAAAATTGAAAGCCAGAACTAACCTGCACTGCCATCTTGAGTGTCAGCGATTTCCTCATCAGTTCTGCTCGGGAGTACATATCCAAGTTTTCCTAATGAGAAGAAACAAGAAGGGTCAGTCACAAACACACAGAAAATCTGACGTATGCACACTTGGTGCCTACACAGTAACTTTATCAAGGCTCTGCATGGACACAAAAGATGAGCATGCAGTTCTACGATGCAGAAAGCAAGGAAGCATTGCTGGAATCCAACCATCTAGTTTTACCTATTTTCACAAGAGGCACCTTCTGGTTTAGGCCTATATCTGTCAGTCTAAAAGAGATGAGAAAATGGATGCATATTTTAAGACAAGAAGAAAACCTGTATCTGCATAATAACGTCAGACATGTAAAAAGAAGTACTTGTGGGCTATTATTTAAATAACAAACAAACAGGATTAAAAAAAAACTCTTTGGGGCAATATGTACACATGACATTCTTACAAACTGCAGGCTACAGAAGAAAATTGTTTGTCAGCAAACCAATTTAACCTGACCTCTCTGCAGGCCACCGTTCAGGACACCTTCACAAGTTACATACCTCCAATTTTCTAGAGAAGGTCCAGAAAAGAAACTACCTTGATATAAACAATGGAACGGGGATTGTCCAGAAAAGATGTGATTTGCTTACTTGGTTTGGAAGCTCTGCCAGCATAAAACAAACAAACAAGAAAACAAACAATAAACCATACACACACACCAAAGAGTTACAAAGGGATTATTTAAGAGTCTTAAGTAAAGAGCTCCAAAGGGTGCACAAGGAATTTATCTTCCACCATTACTGCAAACAGCAGGACACTACAAAGGTCACCCCTAGGAGAAGGGAGTTCAGACTACACCTAAAACAGCCACTGGCACACTGAAGGCTCTCATTCACTTTCAACATGCGTTTTCCCTTTCACAAAAACCTTACAAAGCCACTTCAGCCAGTAACTAGCCAGGAGGGTTGTTTCCCCCCTCCCTTTTTTTTTTAATTTCTCACTGAAATAACATCCTGCTAAAGCAGGGCTCAGGGTCTAGGTCTTTCAGTAAGTCTCAGCTGCACACTTCCTCACCAGGCACAAGGCAGTAGTCAGGTGAAAGATTTCGTCAGCTGATACAAAGATGGAGTCTTAAAGTAGTTCTGCTTCATGAACAGAGACCGAAAGCGTTTTCTAAGTTTTCTTCTAGCTGCTTTCAAAAAGACTAGGCAACACTGTAAGGATTCTTCAATCTGGGTTCAACAAAAAAATCACTTCTTTTCCTTTCTTTTGCTCCCAAACCCAGCTGCTACCATCACTACTGGACCATCTCCCTTTTGTGTCAGGTGCACAAAAACTTCCTACAACAGAACTGAGAGCCTTAAGCGCACCTTTCACTGAACACATGGAATAGTTGCTGTCAATTTACTGCTAACGTCAAGCAGAAAATATTGGGGGCCAGATGGTAAATGCAAATCTGTTCCTACTAAAATAGATTCTCATTCAGCATGCTTTGGTATTTCAGAAGGCAAAACTCAAGGTGGCAGAACACTTCTATGTCCTTCAGTTCAACTTTTAGCACGTGAGTTTCAGTCGAGTTGTCTTCAGTCACAGCTTGCACACATCAGCTCTCCTGCAGAGAGAAAGAACAAGTCAACATTCTCAATGTGACATTCAGAGAGAACTACAGTTTAAATACCTGGCTGCAGTAACAATACCTGCTCTTAAACAGAAGCACATCCTGCTCCAGGTTTTGGAGAGCACTCACCATCCATGAGACTCTTGTTCTGTCCATCTTTATCAAACACTTGGGGGGTCAGAAGTAGTTTGATCACACAGGAAGATCCATTTTCTCTTCACAGTTCAGAAATGAATGGGGAAAGCTTGGATTTGCTAAAGCACCCACAGCCAGGGCACAGAAATGGACAAGAAGCAGAAGCAAGGAAAAATCAATCTATGCTCATCTACCTCTGTCCTCCACAGCAATGCACACCTCCATGAGAGGGTTCCGCTCTGGCTTTACCATTTAGGTTTAACCAAGGGCCTGGGAGAAAGGAATAAGGACACTTGTGTCGAGGAATATTGGAAACAAACTGACAAAATGGGCCCTAACCTGTAAATCCTTTGAAAATGCTCTCCATGCAGGGGTGTGTCCAGGTCTTTCTCCTTGGACTAGTAAGGACACTGCCCATTTGTGGCATCATTTTACTTTCCACCTTAGCAACTACAGGAAGAAAGAAAGCTATCAAAACCACAAGAACTCTGCAAAGACATCTTAAGCTCAGGACCTCCTCTTTTCACAGTCCTTGTTGCTGCTCAGAACTGGCCTATTAGGCAGTGACGCACAAGTGACCTCACAACCACAAACTGCGGCCACATCACAAGCACTGGCCTATCAGGAACTGAGGAACAAGTGACATCACAAACAAAAACTCCACCCACAGGACCAGCACTGGCCTATCAGGCACTCAGCCACAAGTGACATCACAACCACAAACTGCACCCACGTGACCAGCACTGGCCTATCAGGCACTGAGCCACAGGTGACATCAAAATCACAATCTGCACCCACACCACTAGCACTGGCCTATCAGGCACTGAGCCACAAGTGACCTCTCAAATATAAACTGCACTCACACAGCCAGCACTGGCCTATCAGGCAGTGAGCCACAAGTGACATCACAAACACAAACTGCACTCACATAGCCAGATCAGGCACTCAGCCACAAGTGACATCACAACCACAAATTGCACTCACAGGACCAGCACTGGCCTATCAGGCACTGAGCCACAAGTGACATCACAAACACAAACTGCACTCACACAGCCAGCACTGGCCTATAAGCCACTGAGCCACAAGTGACCTCACAATCACAAACTGCACTCACATAGCCAGCACTGGCCTATCAGGCACTGAGCCACAAGTGACCTCACAACCACAAACTGCACCCACTTCACCAACACTGGCCTATCAGGCTTGAGACGCAAGTGACCTCACAAACACAAACTGCAGCCACAGGACCAGCACTGGCCTATTGTGGAAGAATGGTTAAGCGAGAGAGGGCATGATCTCTTAGAAGTGAGCAATCCTGTCTTCACAATAGAGGGAGGATCCCACGGCTATGTGAACTGTCCTTGAGCATTCCTAGACCATTACAAAAGGGGAAGGCAAGTAGTGGTAAACAAGTCAAGGAGGGGGCCGACAAGCCCCTCCACGTGAACAGCAACTTTGCACCAATCATGTATTCGCTTTAGGCGCGTGAACAGAGACTGTAAACCAATCATACAGCTATTGCTAGCACATGCTCTATCGCCTGTCTATATATACTCTGTGTGAGCTCTAATAAAGGGAGAACGACCATACTCATATTGAGAATCATCGTTACTCCGGGTCCGTCCCCCCACTCCAACATCTGGTAGCAGAGGATGGTTTATTTCCGTGACTTCCGATGAGAGCTCCGAGACTGCGGTAAGCAGCGAGAGGACGGGAGTGGGGATTGAACGGCTGAGAGGAGTGCTGACTGTACGCCGCTAGCCAGTCAGACACTGAGGCCTCGGGGTCGCACCCCGCCTCTCAGGGAGCAGCATGGAAGCTGATGCTGCCGCCGCCTTGCTCGCCGGGATACTCTCTAAGAGAGGGATTGACGCCCCGGAAAAGCAGTTGCACCGATTGATTAAGCTAGGGCAAAGATGGGGACATTTCCCTGATACTCATATGCTATTTTCCGTATTGGAATGGCGAGATTTCGGAGAGACAATGTGGCATAAGACCATCGAGGGTGGAGACAAGGACAAGAAGGAGGTTAAGGCGGTGCGAGCTCTGCGGAGCACGGTCTTACAGACCCTAGCAGCCATGAAGGCTGAGGGAGAGGTCGCGGCTGCTGCCACAACAATGCTGAGCCCTGCGCCACGCAGCGCCCCTTCCTGTTGTTGCGGCGGGTCTCAGTTTGCCATCAGGGGACCCGTTTCCACGGGCAAACCGTACCGCACCGTGACAGAGATGCTGCAAAAACTACGGGGGGGTCCAGCTGGATCTACGGGAAAAGGGGAAGTTACCACCGAGCCAGTTGGCTCGAGTACTGACGAGAACGCGGAAATACAGCAGGATGTCTGCCAGGAGCCGGGGGAGGGCGGGACAGTTCCTAGTGCCCTGCCTCTGCCGCCCACAGAGGGGCCACCTCGACCGCCGGTCCCTCCACCACCACCCCCCCAGCAGCCCTTGCCTCCGTCCGCTCCTGAGGGAGCCAGCAGTGCGCCATGAAACAAAAAACTCCACCAAAAACTCCACCCATGTAAACCAGCACTGGCCTATCAGGGACTGAGCCACAAGTGACATCCCAAACACAAACTGCACCCACAGGACCAGCACTGGCCTATCAGGCACTCAGCCACAAGTGACATCACAAACACAAACTGCACCCACGTGACCAGCACTGGCCTATCAGGCACTGAGCCACAAGTGACATCACAAACACAAACTGCACTCACACAGCCAGCACTGGCCTATAAGCCACTGAGCCACAAGTGACCTCACAATCACAAACTGCACTCACATAGCCAGCACTGGCCTATCAGGCACTGAGCCACAAGTGACCTCACAACCACAAACTGCACCCACTTCACCAACACTGGCCTATCAGGCTTGAGACGCAAGTGACCTCACAAACACAAACTGCAGCCACAGGACCAGCACTGGCCTATTGTGGAAGAATGGTTAAGCGAGAGAGGGCATGATCTCTTAGAAGTGAGCAATCCTGTCTTCACAATAGAGGGAGGATCCCACGGCTATGTGAACTGTCCTTGAGCATTCCTAGACCATTACAAAAGGGGAAGGCAAGTAGTGGTAAACAAGTCAAGGAGGGGGCCGACAAGCCCCTCCACGTGAACAGCAACTTTGCACCAATCATGTATTCGCTTTAGGCGCGTGAACAGAGACTGTAAACCAATCATACAGCTATTGCTAGCACATGCTCTATCGCCTGTCTATATATACTCTGTGTGAGCTCTAATAAAGGGAGAACGACCATACTCATATTGAGAATCATCGTTACTCCGGGTCCGTCCCCCCACTCCAACATCTGGTAGCAGAGGATGGTTTATTTCCGTGACTTCCGATGAGAGCTCCGAGACTGCGGTAAGCAGCGAGAGGACGGGAGTGGGGATTGAACGGCTGAGAGGAGTGCTGACTGTACGCCGCTAGCCAGTCAGACACTGAGGCCTCGGGGTCGCACCCCGCCTCTCAGGGAGCAGCATGGAAGCTGATGCTGCCGCCGCCTTGCTCGCCGGGATACTCTCTAAGAGAGGGATTGACGCCCCGGAAAAGCAGTTGCACCGATTGATTAAGCTAGGGCAAAGATGGGGACATTTCCCTGATACTCATATGCTATTTTCCGTATTGGAATGGCGAGATTTCGGAGAGACAATGTGGCATAAGACCATCGAGGGTGGAGACAAGGACAAGAAGGAGGTTAAGGCGGTGCGAGCTCTGCGGAGCACGGTCTTACAGACCCTAGCAGCCATGAAGGCTGAGGGAGAGGTCGCGGCTGCTGCCACAACAATGCTGAGCCCTGCGCCACGCAGCGCCCCTTCCTGTTGTTGCGGCGGGTCTCAGTTTGCCATCAGGGGACCCGTTTCCACGGGCAAACCGTACCGCACCGTGACAGAGATGCTGCAAAAACTACGGGGGGGTCCAGCTGGATCTACGGGAAAAGGGGAAGTTACCACCGAGCCAGTTGGCTCGAGTACTGACGAGAACGCGGAAATACAGCAGGATGTCTGCCAGGAGCCGGGGGAGGGCGGGACAGTTCCTAGTGCCCTGCCTCTGCCGCCCACAGAGGGGCCACCTCGACCGCCGGTCCCTCCACCACCACCCCCCCAGCAGCCCTTGCCTCCGTCCGCTCCTGAGGGAGCCAGCAGTGCGCCATGAAACAAAAAACTCCACCAAAAACTCCACCCATGTAAACCAGCACTGGCCTATCAGGGACTGAGCCACAAGTGACATCCCAAACACAAACTGCACCCACAGGACCAGCACTGGCCTATCAGGCACTCAGCCACAAGTGACATCACAAACACAAACTGCACCCACGTGACCAGCACTGGCCTATCAGGCACTCAGCCACAAGTGACACCACAAACACAAACTGCACCCCCAGGACCAGCACTAGCCTATAAGGTACTGACCGCAAGTGACCTCACAAACACAAACTGCACCCACGTAACCAGCACTGGCCTATCAGGCACTGAGGCACAAGTGACATCACAAACACAACCTGCACCCACATGACCAGCACTGGCCTATCAGGCACTCAGCCACAAGTGAGCTCACAACCACAAACTGCACTCACAGGACCAGCACTGGCCTATGAGGCACTCAGCCACAAGTGAGCTCACAACCACAAACTGCACCCACAGGACCAGCACTGGCCTATCAGGCACTCAGCCACAAGTGAGCTCACAACCACAAACTGCAGCCACATCACCAGCACTGGCCTATCAGGCACTGAGCCACAAGTGACATCACAAACACAAACTGCTGCCACATCACCAGCACTGGCCTATCAGGCACTGAGCCACAAGTGACATCACAAACACAAACTGCAGCCACATCACCAGCACTGGCCTATCAGGCACTCAGCCACAAGTGAGCTCACAACCACAAACTGCACCCACAGGACCAGCACTGGCCTATCAGGCACTGAGCCGCAAGTGACCTCACAACCACAAACTCCAGCCATATCACCAGCACTAGCCTATCAGGCACTGACCACAAGTGACCTCACAAACACAAACTGCAGCCATGTGACCAGCACTGGCCTATCAGGCTCTGAGCCACAAGTGACCTCAGAAACACAAACTGCAGCCATATGACCAGTATTGGTTATCAGGCACGGAGCAACAAGAGACATCAAAACCACAAACTGCAGCCACGTGACCAGCACTGGCCTATCAGGAACTGAGCCACAAGTGACCTCACAAACACAAACTGCACCCACGTGACCAGTACTGCCATATAAGGCACTGAGCCACAAGCGACCTCACAATCACAAACTGCACCCACATGAACAGCACTGGCCTTTCAGGCACTAAGCCACAAGTGACATCACAACCACAAAGTGCACCCACATCACCAGCACTGGCCTATCAGGCACTGAGCCACAAGTCACATCACTAACTCCACCCACATGACCTGCACTGGCCTATCAGGCACCGAGTCACAAGTGACATCACAACCACAAACTCCACCCACATCACCAGCACTGGCCTATCAGGCACTGAGCCACAAGTCACATCATAACCACAAACTGCAGCCACATCACCAGCACTGGCCTATCAGGCACTGAGCCACAAGTGACCTCACAAACACAAACTGCAGCCACATCACCAGCACTGGCCTATCAGGCACTGAGCCACAAGTGACCTCACAAACACAAACTGCACCCACGTGACCAGCACTGGCCTGTCAGGCACTGAGCCACAAGTCACATCACAACCACAAACTGCACCCACGTAACCAGCACTGGCCTGTCAGGTACTGAGCCACAAGTGACATCACAAACACAAACTGCACTCATATAGCCAGGACTGGCCTATCAGGCACTCAGCCACAAGTGACCTCACAACCACAAAATGAACCCACGTGACCAGCACTGGCCTATCAGGCACTCAGCCACAAGTGACATCACACACACAAACTGCAGCCACGTGACCAGCACTGGCCTATCAGGCACTCAGCCACAACTGACCTCACAAACACAAACTGCACCCACATGACCAGCACTGGCCTATCAGGCACTGAGCCAGAAGTCACATCACAAACACAAACTCCACCCACATGACCAGCACTGGCCTATCAGGCATTGAGCCACAAGTGACATCACAACCACAAACTGCAGCCACGTGACCAGCACTGGCCTATCAGGCACTGAGCCACAAGTGACCTCACAACCACAAACTGCACCCACATCACCAGCACCGGCCTATCAGGCACTGAGCCACAAGTCACATCACAAACACAAACTGCACCCACATGACCCGCACTGGCCCATCAGGCACTGAGCCACAAGTGACCTCACAAACACAAACTCCACCCACATGACCCGCACTGGCCTATCAGGCACTGAGTCACAAGTGACCTCACAACCACAAACTGCAGCCACATCTCCAGCACTGGCCTATCAGGCGCTGAGCCACAAATGACATCACAACCACAAACTCCACCCACATCACCAGCACTGGCCTATCAGGCACTGAGCCACAACAGACATCACAAACACAAACTGCACCCACATCACCAGCACTGCCCTATCAGGCACTGAGCCACAAGTGACATCACAAATACAAACTCCACCCACAGGACCAGCACTGGCCTGTCAGGCACTGAGCCACAAGTGACATCACAACCACAAACTGCAGCCACATCACAAGCACTGGCCTGTCAGGCACTGAGCCACAAGTGACATCACAAAGATAAACACCACCCACAGGACCAGCACTGGCCTATCAGGCACTGAGCCACAAGTCACATCACAACCACAAACTCCACCCACATCACCAGCACTGGCCTATCAGGCATTGAGCCACAAGTCACATCACAACCACAAACTGCAGCCACGTGACCAGCACTGGCCTATCAGGCACTGAGCCACAAGTGACATCACAAACACAAACTCCACCCACGTAACCAGCACTGGCCTATCAGGTGCTGAGCCACAAGTGACATCACAACTACAAACTGCACCCACATCTCCAGCACCGGCCTATCAGGCACTGAGCCACAAGTGACATCACAAAGTCCACCCACATGACCTGCACTGGCCTATCAGGCACTGAGCCACAAGTGACCTCACAACCACAAACTTCAGCCATGTGACCAGCACTGGCTTATCAGGCACTGAGCCACAAATGACATCACAAAGACAAACTAAAGCCATTTGAGCAGCACTGGCCTATCAGGCACTGAGCCACAAGTGACCTCACAAACACAAACTGCACTCACCTGACCAGCACTGGCCTATAAGGCACTCAGCCACAAGTGACCTCACAACCACAAAGTGCACCCACATCACCAGCACTGGCCTATCAGGCACTCAGCCACAAGTGACATCACAGACACAAACTCCACCCACAGGACCAGCACTGGCCTATCAGGCACTCAGCCACAAGTGACATCACAAATACAAACTCCACCCACATCACCAGCACTGGCCTATCAGGCACTGAGCCACAAGTGACCTCACAAACACAAACTGCAGCCACATCACCAGCACTGGCCTATCAGGCACTGAGCCACAAGTGACATCACAACCACAAACTGCAGCCATGTGACCAGCAGTGGCCCATCAGGCACTGAGCCGCAAGTGACCTCACACACACAAACTGCAGCCACATCACAAGCACTGGCCTATCAGGCACTCAGCCACAAGTGACATCACAAACACAAACTGCAGCCACATCACCAGCACTGGCCTATCAGGCACTGAGCCACAAGTGACGTCACAAACACAAACTCCACCCACAGGAGCAGCACTGGCCTATCAGGCACTGAGACACAAGTCACATCACAAACACAAACTGCAGCCATGTGACCAGCACTGGCCTATCAGGCACTGAGCCACAAGTGACATCACAAATACAAACTCCACCCGCATGAATAGCACTGGCCTGTCAGGCACTGAGCCACAAGTGACATCACAAACACAAACTCCACCCACATCACCAGCACTGACCTATCAGGCACTGAGCCACAAGTCACATCACAAACACAAACTCCACCCACAGGACCAGCACTGACATATCCGGCACTGAGCCACAAGTGACATCACAACCACAAACTGCACCCACATCACCAGCACTGCCCTATCAGGCACTGAGCCACAAGTCACATCACAAACTCCACCCACATGACCCGCACTGGCCTATCAGGCACTGAGTCACAAGTGACATCACAACCACAAACTCCACCCACATGACCCACACTGGCCTATCAGGCACTGAGTGACAAGTGGCATCACAACCACAAACTGCAGCCATGTGACCAGCACTGGCCTATCAGTCCCTGAGGTATAGGTGACCTCACAAACACAAACTACAGCTACATGAGCAGCACTAGCCTATCAGGCCTTGTCGAAAAAGTGACCTCACAACCACAAACAGCAGCCACATGACCAGCACTGCCCTATCAGGTTCTAAGGGAAAAGTGACCTCATAATAAGAAACTGCAGCCACATGACCAGCACTGGCCTATCCGGCACTGAGCCACAAGTGACCTCACAACCATAAACTGCAGCTACATGACCAGCCCTGGCCTATCAGGCACTGAGGCACAGGTGACCTCACAACCACTAACAGCAGCCACATGACCAGTACTGGCCTATCAGGCTGGGAAGCACAAGTGACCTCACAAACACAAACTGCAGACACATGACCAGCACTGGCCTATCAGGTCCTGAGGCACAAGTGACCTCACAAACACAAACTACAGATACATGACCAGCATTAGCCTATCAGGCCCTGTCGCACAAGTGACCTCACAAACACAGACAGCAGCCACGTGACCAGCACTGGCCTATCAGGCACTGAGCCACAAGTGACCTCACAACCGCAAACTACAGCCACATGACCAGCACTGGCCTATCAGGCACTGAGGCAGAAGTGACTGTTAGAGAATATTGAACTGAAGCTGTCTAGAATTAATTGGTTAGCATAACTTGCTTAGCATTAGTAGCTAAATTTGCTGAAGCCTTAGGCCTCAGGCTGTGAACTTTTACTTAGATAAGTAAAAGGGGGCCCCAGAGCCAGTTCAAGCTGGAGGGATAAAGAAGTTACACGGACAGCAGGAGTAGCCAACCTTGAAGATAAGAAGCATCCTGCCTAGAGACAATGAAGGGGCCCAAGGAAGAAGGGGAAGAACCCAGACCTAACTATTACTATTGGTCCAAACTATCACTTAAGGGGTGGGGAATTTAGATTGTAAGGGTATAATTGCCCAGGGATTTCTTTGTTCGGGGTCCCTCTTTGGAGGCACCCAGCTCGAGCTGTAATTACCGCACGAGTATCATTAAATTTTATTTTTCTTCAATCTGACTTTGAACTTCTGCCTCAGCAGGAACCTAGGGTCGGACCCTGTTATGGAGGCCGGGGAGCCTGATTTTCCATAACAGTGACCTCTCAACCACTAACAGCAGCCACATGACCAGCACTGAGCTAGCAGGCCCTGAGGCACAAGTGACCTCACAACCGGAAAAAGCAGACAACATGACCAGCACTGGCCTATCAGGCACTGAGCCACAAGTGACCTCACAACTACAGACAGCAGCCATGTGACCAGCACTGGCCTAGCAGGTACTAAGGGAAAAGTGACCTCATAATAAGAAACTGCAGCCACATGACCAGCACTGGCCTATCCGGCACTGAGCCACAAGTGACCTCACAACCATAAACTGCAGCTACATGACCAGCCCTGGCCTATCAGGCACTGAGGCACTACTGACCTCACAAACACAAACTGCACCCACATCACCAGCACTGGCCTATCAGGCACTGAGCCACAACTGACCTCACAACCACAGACAGCAGCCACGTGACCAGCACTGGCCAATCAGGCACTGAGGCAGAAGTGACCTCACAACCACAAACTGCAGCTACATGACCAGCACTGGCCTAACAGGTACTGAGGCACAAGTGACCTCACAACCACAAACAGCAGGCACATGACCAGCACTGGCCTATCAGTCCCTGAGGTACAAGTGACATCACAAACTCAAACTACAGCCACATGACCAGCACTGGCCTATCAGGCACTGAGGTACAAGTGACCTGACTACCAGAGACAGCAGCCACATGATCAGCACTTGCTTATTAGGTACTGAGCCACAACTGACCTCATGACCAGAATCTGCATCCACATGAGCAGCACTGGCCTAGCAGGCACTGAGGTACAAGTGACCTGACTACCAGAGACAGCAGCCACATGATCAGCACTTGCTTATTAGGTACTGAGCCACAACTGACCTCATGACCAGAATCTGCATCCACATGAGCAGCACTGGCCTAGCAGGCCCTGAGGCACAAGTGACCTCACAACCACAAAATGCAGCTAAATGACCAGCACTGGCCTATCAGGTACTAAGGGAAAGGTGACCTCACAATCACAAACTGCAGCCACATGACCAGCCCTGCCCTATCAGGTCCTGAGTCACAAGTGACCTCATAATCAGAAACTGCAGCCAATTACCTAGCCCTGGCCTACCAGGCACTTTGGCAGAAGGGACCTCACAACCAGATACTGCAGACACATGACGAGTACTGCACTATCAATCTTTGAGACCCACATGACTTCAAAACCACAAACAGCAGTCACATGACTAGTACTGGCCTATCAGGTGCTACGGCAAGGTGACCTCACAACCACAAACCCCAACCACAGGACCAGCACTGGCCGGTCAGGCACCGAGGCACAAGTGACCTCACAAGCAGAAACAGCAGACACATGACAAGCACTGGCCTATCAGGCATTGAGACGCACATGAGCTCAAAACCACAAACAGTCACATGTCCAGTACTGGCCTATCAGGTTCTAAGGGAAAGTGACCTCTCAGCCACAAACTGCAGACACATGACCACCACTGGCCTATCATGCACTGAGGCACAAGTGACCTCAGAACCACAAACTGCAGACACATGACCAGCACTGGCATATCAGGCACTGAGGGAAAAGTGACGTCATAATTAGAAACTGCAGGCACATGACCAGCACTGGCCTAACAGGTACTGAGGCACAAGTGACCTCACAACCACAAACTGCAGCCTTGGGCCTAGCACTGGCCTATCAGGCACTGAGCCACAACTGACCTCACAATTAACAACAGCAGCCACAAGACCAGTACTGGCCTATCAGGCACTGAGCCGCAAGTGACCTCACCACCAGAAACTTCAGCTACATGACCAGCACTGGCCTATCAGACACTGAGGCAAAAGTGACCTCACAACCACAACCAGCAGTCACATGACCAGCACTGGCCTGTCAGGTGCTAAGGGAAAATGACCTCATAACTAGAAACGCAAGCCACATCACCAGCACTGACCTGTCAGGCACTGAGGCACAAGTGAGCTTATAATCAAAAACTGCAGCCACATAAGCAGCACTGGCCTATCAGGCACTGACGCACAAGTGACCTCACAACCACAAACAGCAGCCAAATGACCAGCACTGGCCTATCAGGCATTGAGACCCACATGACCTCACAACCACAAACTGCACCCACAGGTCCAGCACTGGCCTATTAGGCACTGACGCACAAGTGACCTCACAAGCACAAAAGCAGCAATGTGCTTGGTGCTGTCTAATCAGGTACTGAAGCAAAAGTCATCACACAAGTACAAAAATCAGCAATGTGGCTGCTCGTGGCCTAGCAGATACTCCGGCCGAATGACTCCACGAACACAAACAGCAGCAATATGCATCAAGCTCGACTGTCAGGTGCTCAGGCTGAAATGACCTCACAGGCAGCCATGAAGCCATATATCTGCTCCTGGCCTCTTCGGGAATGAGGCACCACTGACCTAAACAAGCACAAACAGCAGCAATGTCCATGCTGATCGCCAGTCACATACTGATGTACAACTGACCACAAAAACACAGACAGCAGCAAAGGGCCTGCTCCCGCTTTATGGGGCAGTGAGACACAAGGGACCTCACCAGCATCACCAAAGCTATGGGCATGCTGTTGGCCTACCAGCTTCAGAGGCACAACTCACCTCACAAGCACAAATGGTATCGACCTGCCTGCTGCTGCCCTATCTGGGAACGAGTCACAAAGGAGCTGAAAAGTGCAAACCTTCACAGAGGAGAAGCTCACCTGGGCCACTCGCACGTCCCTTCATTACGCTGTTATCACTCCGTACAGAACGGTCTTCTGCAAACAGCTTTCATCTCCTGGCAAGACTCTCTCCAGATCATGGCACAGCGCCACTCTGGCACCCTGCGCACAAATCACAAAAGGGAACAATTGGTCTTGCTTTTCCTTTAGTACCATCAAGTCCGAGCTGGGAGCCTTCGCACTGCAGCACCTACACAATGGCAGCAGCATGCCACTTCCATTTCTACTGCATTTCTAGGTACAGAGACCAGCTGAGGGAGCAGCTCCATGGGAAAGGGCTTCTGACACTCTCAGATCAACTCGGC
The DNA here is from genome assembly GCF_036417845.1 of Apteryx mantelli. Taxonomy (NCBI): domain Eukaryota; kingdom Metazoa; phylum Chordata; class Aves; order Apterygiformes; family Apterygidae; genus Apteryx; species Apteryx mantelli. The sequence continues at coordinate 198,533 of NC_089983.1, forward strand.
ACTGCAACAGCCATCAACCCGACACCAGACCGCTGCTGCGCCAGCTAGTCTACAAACACACTGCCTCTGCCCCACACAGCTGCCTCTTCTGCTACATACAACCAAGTGCCAGCAAGAAGAGATGCCTGCAGGACACTCGCCACTTGCACACTCCCCAGCCACTGCTCTGCTCGATGCCATCTCTTGGCTCCTCAACCCAGACACACAGGCAAGCTCTTGCGGTAACACCACAAGGTGGCCAAGGCACTCTAGCCTCACAAGGCCTGTGCAAATGAGCAGCACAAGGTCAGGCACAGAGCTGGCTCCTTGTGCGATGCTGCTCTTTTCAGAGGGAAGCATCCTGTTTTCTCTGGGCACAGCAGGCTGCTGCTTTCCACCACCATCCCCTCAGGAACCTCCAGCTAGGGATGGGGGAATGGGGATTCTGTTTAGTAATGCAAAAGTTACACATACAATGTAGAATCATTTGAGAGTCCTGAAGGCCTCCTGAGCCCAAAGCGACCTCCCTTCCTTTCCTTTAGTTACTTGCACAAGGAGCCCCTCTGAAGGGGAAAAGGGTGCAGAGGCTTTGACATGAGACGCAAGCAATGAGACAGCCCCAGACAGCAGGTCTGCTGAAATGACAGCTATCCTGCCTGCGCAGGCTCTGCAGCAGCCCTCCGGGCTCCACAGCTGCCTTCACAGAGCACTGAGGGCTGGGTGCCACGGGCAACCTGGCCCTGGGCACATCTTCACCCCTCGCAGAGCCGGGAGCCCAAGAGCTCTGAGACTTCCTCAGATCAAGCTATGGACACTTTGGGGCACTCACACAAAGGCCCTCAGGACATGCTGGCATTTAGTATAAGGGTCTTGCACTCGTCCTGTATGGCCCCACAACCTCCTAGGAAAAGCAGGGGGCACAAGAGCATTTGCTGAGTGGGCTGGCAGGAACAGCAGTTGCGGGAGGAGGAATTTGCAGCACAGCAGAGGTACCGGGAGGTGAAGCCACACCCCAAGTCACCCATGGAAGCCAGGTGCATTTATGGAAGCCTTTGCATCCACACGTAGCTTCATCTCATTCACTTGCAACTGCTTTCACAGAGGGCTCACGATGCTGGCAAAGACGTTGACAGCTACATGGACACATCCTGGCATCCTGCCTCCAGCCTCAGCGGCTCTAGGACTGCACTGGGAGCCTCCATGAGTGCAGCAACCTAGAAAGAGAGAAAGAAAGAAAGAAAGAAAGAACGAACGAACGAAAGAACCGGAGTGTTACTATCAGTTCTGCTGGTCTTACATAGTTGTGACAGTCAGGGGCAAATGTCTCCCCTCGATGCTGAGCTGTATTGGTGAGAGCACAGCCAGCAGGGCCACCGAGACGTTCTACCCCACTTTTTGGCACAGGGGAGACCATGTCTGTATACCGGCTCCTGTATGGGCCCTCCAATTCTGCAAAGGCACTAACACACAGCAGGGAGTCCAGCACAGGGACACCAAGACAGTCAGCGGCTAGAGCGTGGGGCATACAAGGAGAGGCTGCGAGAGCTGGCTTTGTTCAGCCTAGACAAGAGAAGGCCAGCGGGGATCTTCATGCTGTGCACAGCTACCTTATGGAGGGCACAGAGAAGACGGAGCCGGATTTTCTTGGAGGTGCACACTAATAGCATGAGAGGCAACCGGGACAAATTGCACAATGGGAAATTCTTCTTCGATGTTAAGAAGAAGCCTTTTTCTCCGGGACGGTGGCCGCACTGTGGCACAGGGATCCAGAGAGGCTTCTCAGATCTCCAAGATAATCAAAGACTGGAGATAATCAAAACTGCACTGCAAAAGGCCCAGAGATACCTCCTCTACTGCAACCTGCTTTGACCAGGGCGTTGGATCCCTACCTCCACATGTCTCCCCCATCGCAGCCTCAAGGAATCTGCTAGTCTGAGACTCTTTTCAAAGGCGCCAGCGGCTCTGCAGCTGCCCCCTCCACTGCTGACCAAGGGCAGCTGTCTCAGAGCCACCCATCGTCCTCAGAGGCCTGACTTCTTGTGAGGTGGCATCTCCCCTCTCTGCAAGGCTCTGCGTAGACACAAACTGCAGAAATGCCTCTGACCGCTTTGATTAACTACCCATCTCTGAGGGATCAGAATGCATTAGGGTCTGAGGTGGGAAGATGCAATGACGGTCCAGCTTCAACAGAAAGCCTTTAAGGAGGGAGAAGAGAACTTTCTCCAGGGCAGTCAGTAAAATCCCAAAGACTCACAGAAGCATCAAGACCTTCAGAAACTCCAAGCCTGAACCTCAGCTAACAGAAACCACTAAACTGCGAGCGTCTCTGGCTCACACAAGCATGCTCCAAGGAGGGAACACGGTCACCAACAGTCCTCACCCACGTCTCCCAGAAGGACACTGTGATGGCATGCTGGGCTCTAGGAGCAGAGCACTGCTCTCTCCAGCCACCTCCTCCCACGCTGAGCAGCAAAACACTGGCGCCACCACCTGGCTCCACCACAGGGCATCTCGCACTGCAACACGCCGCTACCCCCGCACCTCACAGAGCCTTCGCAGCCAACACATGCCTCTGCATCAGCCACACACAGGCCACAGCACTACACATGGCAGCACACAGGGCACCCCAAGCACCCCACAACGCACAAAGCCCAACTCTCCAGCCCCTCCATTCCCTTCTAGGCCTCCAAGGCCTTGCAACAGGCACTGCCTCCAAACATCCACTCACAGCCTGGGGCCTGCTCAATTCCCACATCCAGGAAGCAGACAAGAAGTGCCCTCAGAGCGGCTCATCAGGCCAGCTCTTGCTTCTCGCTTGTGCCTCAACTTCTCTGCACAAGAAATCTCTTGCAAAACGTAGCACATACCATTTCTGGCAGAGTGACATTCCTTCTGTCTCCTCCAACAGCCGTCGCACCCATTCTCCAATGACTGCGTACGCGGACAGAAAATCAGAGACCTCTAACATGGTACACTTCCTAACGTGTCATAAAAGAAGGTGGACACCTCAAAGACAGACACAGCATTCAGACCTTGCAGGAAAATCTCACAAGCTCCCTGCTCTTTTGACAGGGGCAATTTCTAAAGCACACACCCCCTGGCAATAAGAGATTACTAACACCACTGCTCACACCAGCGCTAGATGAATTTAGCAGCCGAAAAAGGATGCTTGCACTCCCGAGCTGACCAGCAGGAGGCTGCAAGCTTCTACTTAGCAACAAGTGGAAAGGCAAACTCCATGCCCGTGTTCACCACAGAACATCAGCCGCATTTTCAATGGAGCAGTACTAACTCATGATGAAGGAGTGGAATAAAATTTGTGCCAGATGACGTGAAACATCTACTCCTGCTTGATTGATTTCTGTATTGCTGTAGAGCTCTGCAGGGGTCAAGCCCTCCTCTGAGCACACTCAGCAAACCCAGAAGTGACCTCACCACCACCATCCAAGCCATGTGTCTTCTTCTCACCTAGCAGCTGCTCACATTGAGGTGACCTCACAAGTGCATGCCCCCACCAGGTGCCTGCTGCTGGCCTATGGGCTTCAGAGGCAGAAGTTTCCACAAAGTAACTTCCCCAGCCATCAACTACTGCTGGCCTACCAGGCACTCTGACAAAAGGGACCTCACAATCAACGCCCGTGCCTAACTGCCTGCTGCTGGCCTAGCAGGGACTCAGAAAGACAGGACCTCACACTCACCTTCACGGCCATGTCTCTGTCACTGGCCTAGAAGCCTCTAAGACAGAAATTGCCTCACTAGAGCTTCCCCAGCCATGAGACAAATCCTGCCTTAGCAGCAAGCACCTCACGCACAAATAAGCTCAAAAACACAGATCCCAGCCACGGACCTGCTGCTGCCCTATCAACTGCTCAGGCAGGAATGACCTCACAGTCACCTTTCCAGCCACATCTCTGCTGCTCTCCAAACGGTTCAGCAGTCAGAAGGGACCTCACAATCAACAGCCAAGCCTTGTTCCTCCAGCTGCCCTATCACGTACTCTGGCAGAAGTGACCTCATCAGCAATGGCCGACTCATGTGCCTCCTCCAGGCCTATCGGCAACTTTTACACAGAATTCATTTGACACTGGGGATTTTCTGGCATGGCTCTCGTAGACACTCATGACCTCACTACCCACACCCTGACCATGTGCCTGTTGCCACCTGCATGCCCTCCCCCAAGGCTGAGCCACCTACTGAATGGCCACCCTCACTCACTTCGTGCTCCTCTCAATGCTCATAGTGCAGCAAAACACCCATTACAGACCAGTTACTACCCCAAAAAAAGATGAGCTTTTGCCTAGGTAACACCTACACCTAGTCTAGGACACTTAGGAGTGGCAGAAAGGCCTACCAGTAATTCTTAGCAACATTTTCTAGTGGCAGGATTGCATGAGAGCAGCAATTACGAACCTGAAGACAGCAGGACCTCGTGGCCCAGTCAGAGGGAGAAGACTTCCTGCAACCCAGAAGTCTAGCTCCTTCCCCAGTGCTGAACAAAACCAGAAAATCCTCTACGCATCGAGGGCAACCAGCATGCTCCTATTTTATGCCCTGGCAGCTTGAGACACGCGGAAGGACTCAGGCCAGGGCATCCTGGCCTGGCTTGGGGAAACCAGCAGAGCCACAATTCAGCAACTCTTCACCCTAACCTAGCAGTACGGAAACAACAACGGCAAGTGCAAGCACTGGTCGTTCATCAACTTTCAAGGCCCTTCACAAGCAAAACAGCTCACACTTACAGAGCTGTTCTCGAAACACCCTTCAGGCTGCTGCCAGGCTCACAGGTCTCGGGGCGAAGCAAGAGGCCTGCAGCAAAAACAACGGCTAAGGCACGGCATCACATGCGGGCACAGCCTCTCTCAGAGACACTCGGAAGTGCAGTTTTCACAACAAAAGATGCCCTTGGGAAGGGCACCTCGCGACGACACCAGCAGCCTGCTCACACTTGGCCCAGCAGCTCCCAAACACAGCTCGCAGCAGCACCTGGGGCTGCGGTGGCAGCAGCAGCTCAGGGAAACGCTTTAACATGGATCCCAGACCCACCACAGGGCCAAAGGTTCCTGCACCCAGAACCCCACCGAGCCGCCCCGGCCCAGCTGCTCGCGGCAGGCCGGCACCTCTGGCTGCAGGGCAGCTCCCCCCTCTGGCCCACGTCGCTCTGTGCCGTGCTCACGGCCCCACCAGCCCCTGCTGCAGCTCCTGCAGCAAAGCAGCCCCGTCACCAGCACTGTGGCATCCGCCAGCAGCTGAACGCGCCCGCAGCCCCCACCAAACGCCCTCGCCCCCACTCTCTCTCCCGCTCGCCTCTCGCCTGCTTTGCTCCCGCTCCTCTTTCACGTCGCTTTTTTTTCCCATGGTGGGCTCCAATTGGCTGGCAGAGCCATCAGTGAAATCGATGCCCGCCCTCCTCCTCATGCCAGCCAATAGGCAGCCAAGGGCTGCACTGGGCGGTGCCATGGCAACGCTGGGCCCTCCTGCCCTGGCGGCCTGCTCTGCCCCCTCCCCCCGCGGTCGGGCGCCATCTTGTGGGCGGCAGCGCGGGGCCGGGGCGCGGCGGGGCCTGGGGGCAGCGCGGCCCGTGTGGCCGGGCAGTGCGGGGCCCCGGGGCGCAGCCGCTGCTCCGCCGGGGCTGGGCTCTGCCGCAGGGGCCCCGCGGGGCTGCTCGCTGCCCTGCGCCCTGGGGGGCTGTGGCGGGTGCGGGGGGGGCAGCGCTGGGGCCTGTGCTGGTGGCAGCCCTGGTGCCGGCGTGGGGGCCCTGGGCATGGCTGGGGCGCCGGAGCCCGCAGGCAGCGTCCTGCTGCCCCCAGGGCAGGACGGTGTCCTCTCACCCCTCCTGCCCTGCTTGGGGGCTCTTCTTACAAGGTGAAGGATCCCTTTCCAACAAAGGCATTTGCAGCAGGCTCTGGAGAGCCCCACTTGGGCTGCAGGACACCCCAGCCTCTGGGACGCAGGCCCCTTTCCTCCCAGAGCCACATCCCAAAGGGGGACCCACTCCCAGGGAAACCTGGCTATGGATTGCCCCCATCGCCACAGAAGCCTTGGGGCTCAGGGCAGCCCCAGCCCCAGGACCCAGGAGTCCTGGCTGCCACATCGTCCCCCGAGCCAGAGGGGACCCTCAGGCAGGGCTCTCGCAGCAGCCCCAGCCCTGTCCAGCCACCCCCACAGCCCGGGAACCACAGCAGTTTTTGCAGTTAACAGTCTCTGTGCGACACCTTGGGAAGGAGCTCCCGAAGCCCTTACCCTTGGTGGAGAGCCTCAGGAGCGTTGGGAACAAGGAACTGCTGTCCAGGCTGATGGTATGGGTCCAGCAGTCCTCCATCTTGCTTGCCCCTTTGCCCTTGTCTTGCCTCTCCAGCTGGGGAAGAAGGATGCTCTTCCCATCTCGTCACCCAAAACTGCTCTCAGACATGCTCCTGCTGCTGTGTGTGTCAGCGAGGGGCCACAGTGTGGCCCTGCTGCCTCCTGTCCCCACTGCTTGCCATGGAGCAGCTCCAAAGGGCAGCTGTGGGAAGGGAGGGCATCACTGCAGCAGCAGGGAGACCTCCCTGTGATGTGGCACATCCCACTGTGACCTCATCTCATGCCATCTGGAGTCTCAGTTGGTCACTGCCATGGAGATGGCAGGTCCAGAGAAAGAGCAGAGAGATTTCCCTTCAGCCCCCTTATGTCCCCATTTCTGGAGTCATCCCATCACAGAAGGCAGTCAGGTTGGTCAGGCACAACGTGCCCTTGATGACTTCCTGCTGCCTGTTCCCAACCCCTTCATGTGGCTGGAACTAGCTTCCGGGAAGATTTGCTTCCCAGGGACCGAGGTGATGCTGACCAGCCTGTCATTCCCCAGATCCTCTTTCCTGTCCTTCTTGAAGATGGATACAATGTTTGGAGAGGGCTAGGGGCCCGGCAGTGGGGGAGTGGAGATGGCCAAAGGGCACTGCCAAGGCTGAAGGGTCCTGACAGAACTGAGGTCTCTGTGCTCTTGGCTATGGCTGTTGTCTCTGCCACTGAGGCCTACGAGTACACACTGGGGGGGCCTCATTGACCCCTGGCCCCCCAGGGGGCCCTGAGGGGTGTCATATCATTGTCCTGCACTTGGCACTGCACGTCCCCACCCTCACACTGCCCTCAGGAGGAGCCTTGGGCAACGCATGGGGCAAAGGGTCTCCTTTCCCAGGGGCTTGGTGTCAGCGCTTGGCTTTTTTGCTTGATAAAACACATGAAGGCTTTACATGGCATCAGAGCCACCTGCACATTTCCTCTGTCTACCTGTAATCAGTGATTACAATTTTCTGCTCTAATTTGCTGCTAGTGGCCCTCAGTGGCATCCATTCACGCTCTATGAAACTTTGGGGTTTGCTTCTGACTTGGACTTCTTGAATGTTTTGTTCACTCTCCTCTCAGTAGGTGCGTTTCATGGATTCGGCACCAAATACACCATGGGGCTCATTAAAATACAAAAAGCCCTGATGAACTGGGTCTCTGACTATAATTTTCTTCAAGTCTTGTACGGCTAATTGGAGAAGTTTCTGGCGTGTAGCTGAAAGGTGGAGACTTCCATAATATACAAGTATTTCTACTTCTAACAGGCTTTTATTATTAATATTATTATTCAGCTTTCAGAATAAGTGACAGCAACATTCTCCAATTGAGATCAATCCAGAGTGTCTCCTAATGAAGTCTGGACATGTAGGAAAAGCAGTGTCCCAGAGGCCAGACACTGTATGGACAATCTTCCTCCCCATCTCCCCACCCCTGCCATTTCGCTCATCAGCCACCTGGGACTTTACATTACTTCCGTTAAAAGCTACCCTTATTCCACTGAAGTCTGCAACTGAATGTTACAGCTCCTATGCCCCACTTCCCACCTGCTTTCCTTAGTGAACTACCTGCAAATAGACACAGAAAGATTTTTCTTAATTGCAAAGAAACAAAAAATAAAGCATGATAGAGTTTCATAAAAAATAATGACACTCTTCAACTGCATGCTAAGTCCAAGCTGCCTCCAATGAGGTCCACTTTCCACAAGGGATAGTCTTACTGGAAACCTTTTGGATAGATAGGAAAGGCTAGATGTAAGCAGAATTTCGGACTTGGCTAAAGGGACACACTACCGAAAGAGGGAGCAAACTTTAACCAGCCTGAAGTGCAAATCAGCAGCTCGGTATGGGAGTGAACAAAGAGTAACAGGAGGAGTTACAGTGTTACAATGTTACAATGGGAAGTTTGGGGGCTAGCAGCAGCTCTGGGTGCTGAATCGCAAAAGTGCTTTCTGTCCTTTCCGTACTGCTGCTGGGCTCCCTCGGCTGACAGGGATGCTGTGTGTCTATGGCCAGTGCTCTGTGTGTACCAAGAGGCTGCAGGGGTCTCTAGGAAGGCTGAGACACCTCACTGCCTCTTCCTCAGTGTCCACCTGCAGCTGAGGTGAGCTGCACTTGGAAATGTCCTGCAGGCTGGGGTGTGCAAGGAAGCAGTGGTGGTGAGTGGGATTTTGGGAAGTGCCGAGTCCCAAGCAGCAAAGGAGTGCTTTTGAAGAGGGGAAGGAGAAAGGGCAGGGCTGAGGCTGGGTGCCCAGGAGTGGCAAGGCTGCCCGTGTTCCCTGGGGGCGGCATGTTGGTTCCTGAGGTTTCCAGCAGGTGCCAGTTCATCAAGGAAGAGTTGCTCTCACAGCTGACTGAATGCATGCTCCCGCAGCCTCCTGTGTTCAGCTGATGCAGGTGGTACTGGTGCAAATGGGGACCTCTCCCCTTCCGGAGGAAGGAAGGAGTCAGCTTCTGTGCTTCCTAGGCAGTTCCTGAGCCTGGACATTTTTCAACACCTTTCCTTGCTCTCTTGCTGAGTTGGGAGGGGACTGACCCATGACACCTCCCTTTTTTGAGGGCACCCAGGCCTTCTGGGGTGATAGGCCACCAGTGCCCATGTTCTTTCTTCTCATCCCAAAAGAAGCCTCCTGTGGGTTTCGGTACCAATGGCTCTTCTGCACCCTTCCTGCACCATAGTCCAGCCCCCACACGACCCCCACAGTCTGCTCCGGAAAGGAAATGATCTTGGCCTCTCTTTCTTCAGCAGAGCGCAGCATCAACAGCTGAGGCACCTGCAATGGATGGCAGCTCCTTACCCTCAGCTCTCCCCAGCCCTCTGCAGCCAACAACACCACGACCTGCAGCTCCAGACGCTACATGTCCCATCTGTCTGGACACCTTGGACGATGCTGCCTACGTGAAACCCTGCTTCCATAAGTTTTGCTTTGGTTGTGTGTTCCGGTGGTCAAAAGGAAAGGCCGAATGCCCCCTGTGCAAGCAGGTATTCCAATCAATTCTGCACACAGTGGTGGCAGAAGATGACTACCAGGAGTATGTCATCAGGCCTCCCAAAGATGGTTTTGTTGCCAGCCGTCAGCAACGGAGAGCTCCTCAGCGCCCTGCCATCAGGAGGCGCCGTCACCCTGCAGCTCGCCCACAGCAGCATTCCCCTTCTCCTCAGATGCGGTCCTCTGCCCAGAACAGCAGCACGCTGGAGGAGAGCCCGAGCCACAGCATGCAGAGGCAGAGAGCCAGAGGGCTGCTGGAGCCAAGCCAGAGGCTGTCCCCACAGAGGCAGGCTAGTGCTGAGAGGAGACCTCAGGGGCATGTGCCAGTGAGGGAGGAGGAGATGCTAAACTTCCGCCGCTCTCTGTACCGCAGAGGGATGCGCGTGCAAAGGGCTCCCGATGGCGGCCAGCCCCAAGACATCTCGGCAGAGTTCTTCTGCCGCAACCCAGCCAGCATTCAGAGACTGCTGCCCTGGCTGCAGCGGGAACTGAGAGTCCTCTCTGGAGTCCATCAGACATTGATGACTGTCACGGAGCTCATTGTCCTGACAAACCTGAGGAGGTATGACCTGGACAGTCAGGCCTTTGCTGAGGACTTAGAGCTGCTTCTGCTGAGTCACACTGAGCGCTTCCTCCATGAGCTCATCAGTTTTGCCCAGTGCTCATGCAGCATGGAGACCTATGACCAGCAGGCCATATACGGCTACCATGCTCCCAGCCAGCACAAAGGAAGCCCCTCAGCCTCCCTGAGCCTGGCAGCTGCTGCAGGTATGGCCATGACACCAGAGCCAGCCCAGAGTCCACCCTGGGCTGGTAGCCCTGGGCACACAGAGCTTCCTGGCACCTCATATGCCATCCCCCATGAGGTTGCCACAGCCACACGGTCTCCCCAGCAGACGCAAAGAATCTCTGATGATGGGGCCGCTCGAGCAGGAGGAGAAGCCTGGAGACAGCTGCCAGCTCCTGCCAACCCTCAGGACAGCGACTCCTCGTCAGACAGCTGTGTCCTTATGGGGTACTGGAAGCCCTTGGCAGAGAGAAGCCCCGAATGCATTGTGCTCTCCTCGGACTTGGAGCACTCGGCCCCAGCAGAGGAAAGGGAGGCTGGGCAGAAAGAGCAGTCACTCTACGTATCCAGCTGGAGCCGCAGCAACACCAGCGGGGGCTGCTCACCAGGCTCTGCCATGCTGGAGGGAACTAGCTGGAGCCACCCCAGCTGCTGTCCTGCTGCCCCCAGGGAGGAGAGAGAGCCCCAGGAGGGGCAGATGGAGGATATGGCTGGTTGTTGTGCGCAGGGCTGCAGCCAGATCCCCTTTGCTCCTGGCAGGGGCAGGCAGTGCTCACCTGGGAGTCCCCAGCTGGCCAGCAAGAGGAGGGCAGGCAGCCCTGAGGCTTGTACTCAGCCCAGCAAGAGGCCAGCATGGTCTCAGCATCAGGAGGGAGAATGGAACTGCCTAGGAGATGGCCAGGAAGCAGAGACAAGAGCAGCCAGAGAAGCCAGGGGAGATGAGGACTAGAAAAGATGACCAAAGGAAAAGGAGAAAGGGCTGCAGTGCTGGGCTCCGAGGGTTGTCCTCAGCAGTACGAGGTCTGACAGTAAGCTGGTGAGTAGTGTCATCCTGGGTGGAGGGTGGTTGCAATGCTAGGGCAAAGACTGCTTAAGGTCTTTCTTAATGAGCTGCATGAGGGGATGAAGGGCTCTAGGGGCGAGCTTGGAGCAGGAGTTGGACTAGACACTGGCAGATGCAGGGTCCACATGGATGAGGAAGTCTGTCTGTCCCCACGGCAGTTATTCTAGGAGCTGGCTGTCTAAAAGCACCTTTTGCAGGACACTGCAGGGCCAGGTTTACATAAAGACCAGTGCAATGCAGCTGGTTGCCATGACAAATGCTGAGGAGAGTGAAGGCGTTAGAACATCCCTGTGACTGCAAGGTGGGCAAGAGAGCGTCAGATAACGGTGGAGAGAGACACTCAAGGTTCATAAGGGGTTAAACAGGATAGATTTAATGAAGGAATTGCTCTACAGACTGCACAGGGAGCCCCAGGAACTGCGAGAAGGGGTTGCTGATGGGAGGCTGCCGGAGGTACGGGTCGGACACACAGGCAGAACACACGGATCAGACGCATGGGCAGGACTCAACTCGTTGTTCCTAAGGGCCCCTTAAATCTACTAGAACTATTTCCTTATCTCAGCTGCGCTAACCTTGAGCAGCTACTGCCCAGGAAGCAGCTAGACATTGCTGACAAAACGGAATATGCGTGCCTGGCCCTGACGGGGATTTGGTCAGTGTGTAGTTTCACACGCTGGGCCTGCTGCCACCTACTCTGCCAGTCACTGACTCCTCGCCAGATCTTCCACAGGTGTTCTCACTGCACTCCACCCCTTGACTGACAGAGACATGCTATCAGTGCCACCAGTGTGTGGACAAGTTTCAGACATGCCTTTCAGGTATTATCCTAACTAAACAGCTAAGATGTACAAGCAACTAAACCATGGTGAATGTACATATAGATATATAGTTATATACATATAGACAGTAAATTATAACATGTATGCACACAAAACTGATCAGCCCAGAAGACCAGGAGCATAATGCATTTTCCCCATAGTCCAAAATTTGACAGCCATGATGACAGCCACTGCCAGGGGTTGTCCTGCACTGATTCTTCGGACTTTACATCGTGTAGTACTTGAAGTAGGCTCTTTATCTTGTGGATGCTGGACTGGATGACCGCAGTTCCATCGGTGCCCCAACTACTGTTAGGGTACAGGGTTAGGATGGAGGGCAGCGATGTCACGGCTCTGCTCAGCATATTCATCGGGTCACACACAATTCTCTGGGAGAGAGTCTCCTAGAGGGGACATAGACTGGGACACTTTCCCCTTTGATTAGTACCAGGTGGGTGTCTCCTGGCCCATCAGCAACAATTTCCCCTTCCGACTGTTCAGGTTTAGCCAGATCATGCTCCCACACAGCACGCCCTGGAGACCTGAAACCTCCCGGTTGCTGGCTGGGCCGCAAGAAATCTGTCCCGGATAGTGGGGACCCTTATCCGCTCGTATATCAGTTGGGCTATTTGGTCTCTCTGTGCACATCGCAGGGACTGGGATCCAGCATAATGGATTGCAACTTTCACCCCCGCAAGGTAGTTGGAGTCAATGACTCCTGCCTTCATGTCCACTCCCCTGGAGAGCTAAACTATTATAGGGCACCACGCGACCATAATACCCTTGAGGTATGCTGATGGCCAACTTCATACTCACAAGATGATGGCTCTCCCGTTCTAGGGTTATTTCTTTGTGTGGCAGTTGCAGACCCAACCCTGCACTCCCAGGCATGGCTTGCATGGGGAGGCAGGCTTGGGGGTGCAGCCGTTGCACTCTAAGCACACGTGGCCGCTCGATGGATTCCCCTTTGAAACAAGCATACAGGGTAGAGCCACACAGCGGTCGGTCACTGAGGCAGGCAGTTGCCTGACAAATGCTTTTGCTCCAGCCCATGAGGGTACCAGTAGGGGCAGCTGGCACAGCTGCTCTTTGAGCAGCCCATTCATTCACTCTATCAATCCTGCCCTTCACAGGTGGTAGGGTATGTGAATACGTCCAGGCTATTCCCCACTCTTCGGCCCGGTTCTGAATGTCATTCCCTGTAAAATGAGTGTCCTGATCACTTTGGACTTCCACCGGGGAGCCATATAACCCAATCAAGTCTCCTAATGCCTTAATGGTGTGAGCCCGGGTAGCTGCGGCACAAAAGTGTGTGTATGATAGACCAGAGTGGGTGTCCACAGTGGTCAGGACGTATCTGTGCTCCTGGTTCTCTGGTAGGGGTCCAATATAATCAGTTTGCTACACCTCCCCAGGCTTTTGCCCCCTGTGGATATAATGCTTTTTGGTCCGCAACTGCTGTGGAGCTAAGCAGGCACAGCAGGGGCAATGCTGCCTGGCCTGTTTTTGTGCTGCTGGCAGATCCCCCTCTGTGCATGCTGCTGGCGGGGCAGTGGGTGTCACGGGTCCCCCCTGCACTCTCCTGGCTGCTTGCTGCGCTCCCCCATCACCGGGGACTGTGTACTCTGCTCTAGCTGAAGCTGCAGCCACCGCTCAAGCAGCTCTGCACTGGGTTTACCGTCCACCTCCCGCCATGGCATGCCAGCTCGCAGCAGGTCTCGTAACATAGTGCTGCAACTCACTCTTTTTTCTTTTTCACATTTACCCTCCTGTTTCCTGACTTCCCATCTCTGCTAAGAGAGGACGCCTCTGCTAACTGAGATAGCAGCGCTGCAACTTCCCACACTGTACCTGCCCCCCCACCAATCATAGGTAGCAACATCGCTTTAAGATGGGGAGGGGCGGTTCGCAGTATCTTAGTCCGGATGGTTTTACTCATGGCGACCTGATCTGGTCCCGTAAACTCGGCAGAATAAATTCTGGACAACATTCCTAGTTGCTGCAGCTGGTTTATCCCTGCTGAGATAGTAGTCCACCTGGTGAGCCTGTCATTGATGTCTGTGGCAGTCAGCCAGGTTAAACGTGCCGCACTCATCAGCCACTCCATTAGGGAGGGGGGAACCTTTTGGTTTTGCTGCTGTGGGGTACGGAGAGTGTTACACAGCCTGGGATGCTGGGGCAGAGGCCCCATCCTACCGAGCTCCTCTCCAGTAAAATAAAGTGCCTCCGCCCCATCGTCCCACAGCCCTAACAGCCACTCTAACAACCCTTCACGGGGCAGCTGCCTGTAGTGCCCCTGCATATCTTGCTGCAGCTCTGATGCTTTAAAATCACTAATAGTTGTGGTCTCTTGCAGATTGACTGCATTTGGTCTGGAAAGCTGCTGCTCTACCACCAGTCGGGCAGCTACCTGCCCCTCATACTCTGTGTCTGACTCCAAGCTGGGGGGCTCGTTGGAGTCCCAGACGTTTCCATCCCAAGTTTGACCCAACCTTCTGGGTCAGCTGGTGAGCCTCCTTAGCGGCTCCAAGATCACTTTCCAACTGCCCAATTCACCAGCGCTGTGTCAACAGCACCTTGTCCAGGGTGCAGAGCACAGTCAGGAAGATCCACCCCAGATCCCCCGTTCCCTTTCGTGACGCCAGCCCTGCTTTTTCCAGCCAGAGCTCAGAAACCAGTTCCACGAGCTGCTCTGGGGAAACCCTTAGCTCACTCTCTAGCTCCGGCCGTGCTGCGGGGATGATCCACCGCGCCAGCATGCAAGCCATGAGTGCCCACCGACCTGTAGCGGGCCACCCGGGAATGTGACTCACTCTCTCCCCCTTGTTCTTTCACCCCCAAAGAGGCATCTCCACACCGGTATCCTGCTGACTATGCCAAATGTGACCGCAAGGCAGGCAAGAGAGGGTCAGATACCGGCGGAGAGAGACACTCAAAGTTCGTGAGGGGTTAAACAGGATAGATTTAATAAGGGACCTACACTCCAAGCTGCACGGGGAGCCCCGGGAATCGCGAGGAGGGGTTGCCGGCAGGAGGCTGCTGGAGGCACAGGTCGGAGGCACGGGTCAGATGCCCAGGTGGGACTCCCCCCCGTGTAACCCAAGGGCCCCCCCTTTAATCCACTAGAACTATTTCCTTATCTTAGCTGTGCTAACCGTGAGAAACTACTGCCTGGGAAGCAGCTAGACACTGTAGACAAAACGGAGTATGCATGCCTGGTTCTGATGGGAACCAGGTCAGCGTGTAGTCTCACATGCTGGGCCTGCCGTCATGTACTCTGCCAGTCACTGACTCCTCGCCAGATCTTCCGCAGGTGTTCTCACTACACAAGGCCTTGGTGTCTCAGAGGAAAGGAGTCTCCTGAGGGAGCCAGCAACGGCTGGGAGTGCCCATGGAGCTCACTTCTGATTCCTCACTTGGATTTGTCCCCCACTCCTGCCATGCAGGAGAGGTGCGTTGTGCATCTTCAGAGCAGGAAAATCCCCATCCTAGGCACTGTGGCACATTTTGGACAAACGATTAGAAGAGCCCAGCTAGCAGCACTCCAGGCAGAGATGTGGTCTGGAGCCTCCCTGGGTGCTTTCCCCCGGCCAGGGCTGACAGAGAGGAAAGGAGGCACAGGGCAGCCCGCTCAGGGGGAGCGAAGGTGAAAGAAAGTGTGTTGAGGTTTCCAGGCAGTTTGAAAGCAAACCTGCTAAAATTGTGCTTTCGACCCTGGGCTGAGTAAGCACTAAGGGAAGCAGAGCTTTTTTGTGCCCTTGCGTTACAGCCTCTCATGGGGCAGGAGTTGCTGGCGGTGTCTGGAGAAAGCCCTCGGCCCTTCGGGTGCTCTGTGCCCTTGCTGGGGTCCCCGAAGCAAGCAGCGGATGTGTCGGTGTTTGGAGCAGGAGTCCTCACGTTCCCGGAAGGGTTACTGGGGATGAAGCTTCTGGAAGGATGGGTCCAGACCTCTTTCTCGGGCCAGAGTTGAAATCCCTCCTTGAAGTGGCTGCTAATGGAGCTGGGGAGACTGGGGCTAATCTCAGGCCTCCCCAGTCCCAGCCTGTGGGTTTTCCTGCGGGAGAAATGCCACTTGCCACAATGATACTTGCTGCAATGGATAGATACTTGAAGATACTTGCTACCTGAAGTGAAAAGATAATTGAAATAATGAAATGATCCAGTAACAAAGGCTCATCTGAAAGGTAGAGATCTCTTGGCAATTTGTAGGGTGTGTGGCAATTTGTGTCTGGTTTTTGTGGGCACAAATATATCTATATATGCCCCTTGCTGCTCCCTCCCTGGGAACAGGCTCAAGCATCCCCCTGATGCTCCGTGTGGCCCATAAATCCCCAGTGCTGGCAGCACTGTTTGCAACGGGTCAGAGTTGCTGTTGGCAGCACGGCTACAGCGAGGGCTCTGTCACGAAGGGCTCGGGGACCCGTGTCCTGCTGGGGTCAGGCCGTGCTCTGCTGTGACGAGGGGGGAGATTTTGGCTTCTGCTACACCAGGTTGTGATCGCTGTTCGTTCATCTGCCTTCCCCTCCTGTGGTGGGAGAAGCTGTGAAGAAGCTTGTCCATGGACTTGCACATATGTCTGGGCCTGGGGCCTGCTGTGCCCGTCGCTGGGGCTCTCTGACTACCAGCTGCTACCTTGGGATTTGGGGGGGATGGTGGTGGGCAACGCTGTGTAGGGGCACAACGGTGGCTCTGTTAGCACTCTTGGGGTAGTGCTAAATATTGACTGCATCTGCAGCTGTTGCCTCCTGGATGCTGCCAGGCAGGTCATTTTGGGGAGCTGCTGAGATCTCTGGCTTCTCCACGGCAGGGAGCCAGTTGTCAGCCAGCGTTTGCTAGGCTGGAGCTTTCTGGGCAGGAGCCTGACCTGGCACCTGAGGTGCCAGAGAGAGCCATGTTGGTCTTGTCCCAGGTCTGCTCTCATTTACCCACGAGGAGCTTTTTTGTCTCAGCACAGGCGAGGCTGTTTGCAATGAAGCATCAGAAGCCACTGGCAAGGAGCACTGTCCTGCCAATACAGGGAGAGAGGGAGGATGCGTGCGTGGCAGGAGATGCCAGGTAAGCACCCCAAAGCAGCAAGTGACCAAAGCTAGTCCCCGAGGTGGCTTTGTGACCCCCGTTCCCGAAGGGTGGGTTTTCCCCAGTGTGTTCGGGTGGGAGGGCCCAGAGGGGACACTTTGCAACCTGCTGGAGGCACAGTGATCTCAGGAGCATCTGCAAGGCCCCCATGGCCAAGGTGGTTGGTGGGGGGGGCTGCTTCTGGGGCCATGCCATGGGCACGGGTGCTGCATTGCAGAGGCAGCAGCTGGAGCGTGCTCTCGCCATGGGAAAGGGCGCCAGGCTCAGAGAAGCAGGAACAGAGTTAAATCTCAGCTCCAGGGTGGGCCAGCCCTGGGGGAAATGTCTAGTCCTGGCCATTCCCCCACCCAGATTGCTTGGCAAATGGCCCCCTTTGCTAAAGGTGCTGGTGAGAGCAGGTGTCCGCACTGGCCCTGCAGCCCCCGTGGGCTGGGGGCAGTTTTGCTGTCAGGGCCCCGTGCTTCCTGGTGAGGCTGGGAGGGCTTTTGGCTGGCCAAAGCCAGGGAGAAAGCATTTCTGCAGGGAAGGGCAGGAGGCCGTGGGGAAGGCAGAGGTAACGCCAGTGTGGCAGGGAGAGGCGAGGGAGCAGCGGTCACTGCCTGCGCAGCTCTGCCCTGCTCTCTCACTTTCCCCCTGCTCACTCACTCTTCTGCTCTTGTATCCCCTTCTTTTCTCCTCCTTCTTTTTCACTTCTCTCTATTTCTCTCTCTCTCCCCCTCCCTCCCTCTTTCTCGCCTCCCTCTTCTCTCCTCCGGATCAGGCCCCACCCCTTCCTCTCTCCTGAGGACACTGAATGCTGGACTCCTAATGGCTGACAGAGTTGTCAGTCCAAGGGAGCCCCACCCTCCTCCTCCTGCCAGCCAATAGAAGGGCCGCACTGGGGCGGTGCCATAGCAACGCTGGGCCCTCCTGCCCTGGCGGCCTGCTCTGCCCCCTCCCCCCGCGGTCGGGCACCATCTTGTGGGCAGCAGCGCGGGGCCGAGGCGCGGTGGGGCCTGGGGGCAGCGCGGCCCGTGTGGTCGGGCAGTGCGGGGCCCCGGGGTGCGGCCGCTGCCCCGCCAGGGCTGGGCTCTGCCCAGGCTCAGCGCTGGGGGCTCTGTCTTGTGTTGTGGCATCTGGGCTTGAACTCGGCGCTGCTCCCCGGGAGGCAAAGTGGGAGCAGCGCAGAGGGGCCATGCTGCATGTGCAGCACCATGCGCCCAGCTCCCTTGCGCAGTGCTCCTAAACCTCTGGGGTCCAGTGCACAGTGTCAGTAATCCAGGCTGGTTTGGGAGTGTCAGCACATGCCCAGACAGGGTCTTAGCCTGAGGGCTTTGGTGGGGACAGAGAACGATGGGTCCCATCATAGTGTAACATCCTCCTGTCTGAGCGTCAGCACAGCCCTGGGGCACTCTTGTCCTCCTGCAAATTGCGGGCCCAAACCTCTGCACCCAGAAGAAACCATGACTGGGAGAGCAGCTGGGAAACACGTGGGGGACGCAGTCCAAACCCAGCAAGTGCTGGCCGCCCCCAGGGTTGGTCTCTGCAGCCGTGGTGGGCAGTGCCGAGGTGAGTCCTACAGGGCCGTCTCCCCCAGCCCCCTTCCGGCCCCCTTCTCCTCCCCTTCCGCTTCCGTCCCCAGTGGCCGTTATCGCCATGGGAACACGGATGCACTCAGGGCTCCAGCCGTGAGGTTTCTGTGCCAGAGCGGTCCTCCCCGCGGTCAGTGGCTGCTGGTGTGTTACTGCTAAGGTTGCCCATGCGCACAGGAGGGAAGGAGGTCACCCGTGGCCTCACCGGTGTCGGCCTGGGGAGAAGAGGCCGGGTGCGCAGCAGGGCCTGCCAGCTCAGGCAGGTACGCCTGGTGCTGGCACGGGGGAGGCCTGTGTGGTGGGTGAGAGGGGAGGCGGGCCGCGAGATGGGGCCGGCGGGGCAGGGTGTGACGGAGGCAAGGGGGAAGAGATGAGGCTGGGCCGCTTGTTTACCCATGAACCGTTCCACTTTCCCCGTGGCCTTGGGGAGCAGCGCCCAGGGTGTGTGTGGCGGAGGTGAGGGAGGAGCGGGCCTGGCACGGGCAGTCTCGACTGGACCCCAGGGGATGGGAGCAGGCAGGGGCTGCCGATGCTGGGGAGCTGGCGTCGGCCCCCGGGGAGCCTCCGGCCTAGGGGGGGGTCCCTGGGTGAGGCCCCGGAGACTTTTGGAAATGCCTGTGGGTTAAATTCCTGAAGGGGAAACGTCACCTGATGTTCTGGGGGTGCTGGAGGGAGGCTCCAGCCCCAGACGATCACCTGGTGTGTGGGCGTTTGGCAGAGAGTACTTAGGGTAGGGGCTCTTGGAGTTACAGGAAAAGAAAACTTGTCGTTAGCTCCTGAACTCTTTGCAACTGCCCTGGCCGAGGGACACAAAGCTTCTGGACTGACAGCCACAAGTGATATGAATGTGAAGTGCTTTGAAAGGCTGAAGAGAACAGCCCTGCCCTGTGTCCAAGGCCCCCTGGGGGAAGTGACACCTACATGGGGAGAGACCCAGGGGAGTATTTGTGCGTGGCTCAACAGTGACACGGTGGTAGGTGCTGGGCAAAGCAGAGGCAGGCATGCCTCTCTGCCCTGTTCCACCAGGCAGGGCAGGTGCCAGGCTTTCGTGCCCTGGCCTTCCTCCTGTGCTGAGGAGGAGGGGGAGAGCCTGACAAGGGCCTGGAAGGGCTGGCTGAGGTCCCAGCTCGGCTGCCTCGCACAAAGGGCTTGTGCACCCAGGAGGGGAGGAGGCCCAGAGGCAGCACTGACATCTTATGATGCTTGGCTAGAAGGCCCGAGGCCCTGTCAGGAGACGATGCCTTCAGACCTGAAGTGTCTCCTGCTTGTAAAGGGCTGCTTCCTACACCAGGTGGTCTGGGAAGCAGTGAGAAAAGACACTGTGGTGGACTTGGTCTGGATGTTTGCACAGGACCTAGTTGGAGAGGTATTGGAGAGAGTCGCTCTGGGGTGGTGAGTGCAGCTGGGCTTAACATGAGACTAGCAGAGTGCAAGCCAAGCAGAGCCAGGATGTACACAGATCATTTCAAGAAAGGGAGCGAAGTAAAGAAGAGGCAATTAGTAAAACACTACAGAAGACCACCTAAGAGATATCTTGGAAGCATGTTCTGCATCCACCGTTGTGCGTCTTTGTTTAGGGACACAAGGGGGCACAAATGTGTGCCTGTGGTTGTGCACATAATGGGGCACAACTGTGTGCATTTTGTTGGGCACAGAATGGGGCACAAATGTGTGCTTTTTGTGCCTTTTGGTTGTGCACATAATGGGGCACAATTGCGTGCCTTGTGTTCCTTTGGTTTTGGCCCAGAATGGGGCAGAAATGTGTGCTTTGTGTGCCTTTGGCTGAGAATACAATGGGGCACAAAGGGGTGCCTTCTATGTCTTTTGGTAGGGCAGGCACTGGGCACAAATGCGTGCCTTGTTTTCCTTTTTTTCGGGCACACAAAGGGGCACAAATGTGTGCCTTGTTTTTTTGAAGGGGAACAAAATGGAGCACGAATGTGTGCCAGGTGTGCCTTTCTTTGAGCACAGAATGGGGCACAAATGTGTGCCTTTGGTTGGTCACACAGTGGGGCCAAGTAGAAGAGACTTTGTTGGGGGCAGCCTGGGAATGTCTTCAGGAGGCGGGACAGAAGAGGCAGTGTCTCTTGGTGTGTCTTTGTGTCTGCCTTTGTCTAGAAATGCCTCGTTTTGTTTTGCAGGCGGTGAAGAGAGCTGGGCTGGCATCAGCCAGGCCAGCCGAGGCGATGGAGTGGTCGAGCTCAGGCAGCAGCTCCCAGGTAGGTGGCGCCAGGTGTTTTTTTGCTTGGGGAGGGGTGGGGAGGGTGCGTTGTCAAGGGTTTGCGCTGCTGAGCGGTGAGGCGCCGTGGTGAGCTGGGCTTGGAAGAGAGAACTTGGAAGCATGTTGTGCGTGCATAGTTGTGTGCCTTTGGTTGGGACCAAAAGGGGGCAGAAATGTGTGTCCTGTGTGCCTTTGGTTGGGCACAGAATGGGGTGGAGATGCGTGCCTTTGTTTGAGCACGCACTGGGTCAGAAATGTGTGCCTTGTGTGCCTTTTTTTAGGCACAGAATGGGGCAAGGATGTGTGCCTTTGTTTGAGCACAGAATGGGGCACAAAAGTGTGCCTGTGGTTGGTCACACAGTGGGGCCAAGTAGAAGAGACTTTGTTGGGGGCAGCCTGGGAATGTCTTCAGGAGGCGGGACAGAAGAGGCAGTGTCTCTTGGTGTGTCTTTGTGTCTGCCTTTGTCTAGAAATGCCTCGTTTTGTTTTGCAGGCGGTGAAGAGAGCTGGGCTGGCATCAGCCAGGCCAGCCGAGGCGATGGAGTGGTCGAGCTCAGGCAGCAGCTCCCAGGTAGGTGGCGCCAGGTGTTTTTTTGCTTGGGGAGGGGTGGGGAGGGTGCGTTGTCAAGGGTTTGCGCTGCTGAGCGGTGAGGCGCCGTGGTGAGCTGGGCTTGGAAGAGAGAACTTGGAAGCATGTTGTGCGTGCATAGTTGTGTGCCTTTGGTTGGGACCAAAAGGGGGCAGAAATGTGTGTCCTGTGTGCCTTTGGTTGGGCACAGAATGGGGTGGAGATGCGTGCCTTTGTTTGAGCACGCACTGGGTCAGAAATGTGTGCCTTGTGTGCCTTTTTTTAGGCACAGAATGGGGCAAGGATGTGTGCCTTTGTTTGAGCACAGAATGGGGCACAAATGTGTGCCTGTGGTTGGTCACACAGTGGGGCCAAGTAGAAGAGACTTTGTTGGGGGCAGCCTGGGAATGTCTTTGGTGGCCTTGGCATGCGTCAGGAGGCGGGACGGAAGAGGCAGTGTCTCTTGGTGTGTCTTTGTGTCTGCCTTTGTCTAGAAATGCCTCGTTTTGTTTTGCAGGCGGTGAAGAGAGCTGGGCTGGCATCAGCCAGGCCAGCCGAGGCGATGGAGTGGTCGAGCTCAGGCAGCAGCTCCCAGGTAGGTGGCGCCAGGTGTTTTTTTGCTTGGGGAGGGATGGGTAGACCGTGGTTGCCTTTGGAGCGGCTGTGTTTCCTTTTTATGCATTTGTATTTTGAGAGTAAAGAAATGGGATAGTGCTGGTGGGACAGTGGAGGTGCTTGAGGAGCAGGCAGTGTCAGTTGTATCCCCCCAAGCACAGGAGCTGCTCAGGCTGTGGCAGTTTGCCGCGTGAGTGGCTGTGGCAGGCAGGAGACACTTGCATTTGGGAAGGCTGTGTCAGTGCAGGCAGGGTAGCAGGCGTTGCAGGAAAGAGTGTGGGGATGCGGCCGCGGTTTCAGCTGAGTGTGAGAGCATCACAGGCTGTTCTGGGGAGTGTGGCTGGCTGTGTTCTGGCGTTCATTTGCGCTGAAGGATGTTGGCAACCGTCTGGAAGGTATCCTGTATGCTAACAGATATTTTTGGAGGATGTGGTTTCAGAATTATTGGCAACAGCATGCAGTAAAGAGCAAAGGAATACTAAGTACTGTAAATTTTCTGAAAGAGTGTGGCGTCAGCTGGGTACTACACTGTTATGTTTCGCTGCTACAGATGAAAGCTAGTAATTGCTTGGGGCAGCTCAGGTAAGAGGGCAGGTACTTAGCATAAGAAGGCTGCTGACAGTTTTTGACATTAACATAAGAATTTCGACAAGCTGATGCTCTTAACAGCATATGAATTGGGCTGAAAGAGGAGATCTGAGCTTTTCTGAACTACTTTCAAGCAGAGTAGGGAGGGCTTTTGTAGGAGAAACTTATTTTGGACTGTGGTAACATATACCCATGAGACAGCTTCAGTAAAAGTGGAAGAGAATTTACAGCCGTGAGTTTAAGATCCCTTTCAAGAGGCTCTTCCTGCAACATCCTACGATCATGGTGTTCTTTACTCTATTGGTGGTACCAGGCGCCTACAGCTGAAGTTGACCTTCAGCTGTTACTGGATACAAGGTTTAGTTGCTTATATTTTGGGTAGATCTTCTCTGGGAAGGAGACAGTCTAAAGGATTCAGCTGTTTTGGATGATAAGGGAGAGGAACCATTTGGTGGGGGCAGGGGGAGCTGTCCTTGCCTCTGTTAAGCAGAGGAACTCTGATGTTTTCCTGCGTCAGAGCCAACAGCTGGGAAGCAGGGAGGTGTAGAGCTGTTATTGTGGACGTGCCATCTTCTGCTGTTCTAGTGAGTTTCTTTTTACTGCAAGAGCATCAAAAAGTCTCTTAGAAATGGGCAAGCATTTACCACACACCAGACAGCCCAAGTTGAGCTTCTGCAAAGAGAAGGGCTGAGGAGTCCAGCGGCAGAGAGAGGGAGAACTGCCAGAGAGCACTCTGCAAACCTGGAGCCAGCTCCTTATTCTCCAGCTTCAGCATCTCTCTGCGGCCTCTAAGGTACTGAGAAATACATTGGGAAAATACATGAGGTGGTTGCACTGCAGGTTTTCCTAAGAAAGAATAACATGCTGCTGCAGTTAGTTCCTTTCGTTCAAGCAGGTGAAAGGCAGCTCAGTGGGACTAATGAGCCGATGTGTCCTGAAAGCTCCCCAGCTACGCATTATTTGCTTAGAAGGAATTTTGGCGGTTTAAAATAAAATTTCTCGAAATACAAACAATCTCAAGGTTGCAAAGGCAAGCCGTCAGCAGTGAGAAATGCTAGAGCAGAGACTAGAAGTCTCTCCTGCTCCAGCTAGGTGTTGTGGGAATCTGAATGTCATGATCATGTACTGTAGTGCCACACGTCTAAGTTAAGTGTTAGGAGGGGTTTGAGCAAGATTGGTACGATAAAGTGAGTCGGGCACTTTTCAGCTCCAGTTTACAGCCCCTTGAACGGGCTGAGGGGTGCCCAAGCCTTGCTTTGAGCAGGAATGGACAAGAACTTCCTGAGCAGAAAAGTGTGTGGCAGGAATTGATTCCGCATCCAGGCCCTGCTGTTTCTCAGCTGTCAAAAGCCATGCTTAATGTGACAGCCCGCCCTGTTTTCTTATTCATAAGTGCCTTGTAGCCCAACAATATCAGGCCAAAATGCCCGTTTCTACTCCCTGTCTTCTTTCCTTTCTCCCCCTTCTCTCCCCAACCTTTTCTTCCTTCCTGTTTGCTGTGTCCAAAGCATGAAAAGCAGCAAGTTGACAGTGAACTCATCGTTCATCTGCAGAATAGCCAGCTAAGGTGAATTGGATTGAAATGATACTTCTTGCTTGACATCTTGATTTTGAAGGACTTTGTGGGCTTTTTTCTCTCATGTCTGCTAGTGAGTGGATTTTGAGGTTTGGGCAGGGTTTTTCCAGCATTGCGACCACAGGACAAAGCGGTGGTGAATCTTTCAGACTGGTACTCTGAAACAGTCTTGTTAACAGCCTGGATGCTCTGGGTCTGTATATTTGGGATCAGCCAGACAGGATGAAGGTTTTGTTCGTTTCAGTTCTGTGGAGAAGGCAGCTTTGGGCCTCGCTGCAGAAGCTGTTGCTGCCATATGTGACTTGGGCTGCTCTAAAAATGCCATATAAGGTGAAATTCAGGTACACCCCCCCGCACCCCATTTTTAGTAGGCTTTTTCTCAATACCATTCATTTTTGCAATGGAAGTGGTTGTTTTTCAGCACCCAAAGGACTAAGAGTTTGAACTGCATCTAACAGATGAAATTATGAAGCAGCAATATCCAGAAGTATTTTGTTTCAATTGGAGCTCGTAGTATGGATGTCTGTAAAGTTAAGGAGCCTCTGGACTGCATTCAAACTGACCTGTTTTACAGCTGAGATGAAATTTTACTCAATTGTGCCTCCTTCTGGCCTCTTGCCATTCTGCACAGTGATTAACAGTGTCTGTACTATAATTTGTGGAGCCAAATTACAGTTGGTATTGTCTTTTCCAGGAATTTTGGAAAATAACCCATTATCTGTTGAACTGTGACTTCTTCTCCACTGCTTCCGGGAAAGGATGCTATAACGTAACCTGCCAGCTAATATTAAAGAGGAGCTAGTGTTTTACGTTCTCAGGTAAATGAATTGTGTCTAATGACAATTCTCAGGGAATCTTGACCACTACCACAAAGTTATGGACATGTGTAAGCAGGTGACCTGCAAAGCCTTGACTTTGCCATGCCGTCAAGATGCACCAGCTGAAACAAAAGGCCTAGCCTGTATTACACTGATTGGCAGAACTGAGGGGGATAAAAACCAAATCTTGGTTAATGTTTCAATTTGCTGATCAATAGTTGATTTGAGAGTTGGGGAAGAAACAAATGCCTCTGCCATCCTCACATTAAAACATTCTTGAATGTGATGTCCTTTAAAGTTTTGGTGGTGAGGATCCCTTTTCCCCTTAGTACAAGAATAAACAGGATCTTTTCCACGTTTACCTGCACCTGAGGTAATAGCCATCTCTTTGAGCTGCCCTCAAGGCTTCTCAGCGTACCTTGAAAAAGGCCTGATGAGCAAGGCTGTCTGTGGGTGGGCTTAGTGCCCCTTGTGGAAGGCAACAAAAGCCTTTGGCAGTTCATTGCAAGGTCCCACAGGAGACCGGGGCAAAACATTGCCCTGGTCCTTCTCTTTCTGGTCCTCTCAAGAGCACACTGAGCAAGGTGATGGGAGCTGTGCTCCTGTCTTTCTCCTCCTGTTGTCTGAGTTGCCGGAGAGGGGCCGATCTGCTGTCAGTGCAGCCAAAATAAACAACAGGCCAGGCATTTAGGGGAAATGCAAGCCATCACAGACTGTATGGCTTGTTGATGTTCGCCAGGAGAGTGACACAGCTTGTCCATTGGCTGTGGAAATGTTTTTCCTAGATGACGCAGGAGAGTTTATTTGCTGTCTTTCAGAGCGCTTTGTTCCTGAAAGCCAAACCTGTTCTCATAGAGGGTCTGGACACTCTGTCTTCTTGCATCTTCCAGGCTGCCCCAGCAAAGGTGTTGCAGCAGTGATACAAGCTTATCACACGGCAGATCTCAGGGTAAGTACAAGGAGAACTTGTATTTTCCTCCGCAGT
This sequence comes from Apteryx mantelli, assembly GCF_036417845.1. NCBI lineage: Eukaryota > Metazoa > Chordata > Aves > Apterygiformes > Apterygidae > Apteryx > Apteryx mantelli. The sequence continues at coordinate 224,283 of NC_089983.1, forward strand.
GTATCTTGTGAGCAGCACCACTTTATCTGGACTTCCCAAAACGTAATAATGCTGCTAATGTCCATTGCACTTTGCACTTCTTTAGGTCAGTAGATAAGAGATACCAACAGTAATTTCATAAGTTGCTGCATTTACAGTCTCTGATTGTTCTTTTCCCCTCTTTCTTCTCTTCCCTTCTCTTGTTCTTTCACACTGTCCGAGTTGCACATCTTCTGACACACTCATGTGGTTTGATGGACTCCGAATTCATGGAGCTGGTGCAAGTGCCTTCGTCCCCAAGACATCTCCTGCAGTTGGTTTGGAGCAAGAGAATTTCCTGTTAAATGGACATATTGCAGATGTACGCAGGATGCTGTGGCCAAAGATCCCCCTTAATACCTGTGTCTCTGAATGGGGATAAGAGACCTGTCCACACCATGGATACTGCACACACCCCTTTTCCACACACCTGCCCAAACACAGCACCGCGTGCACTCCCCCATCCCCCCACACAGCACATTGTCCAGCCCACCTGCACCTGCTGCACCCACAGCCCTGGGGCAGCGGGGCTGGGCATGGAGGTGGTGTAGGGCTGGTGCACAAAGACTCCCCCCCCTCCTCTCAGGTTTGGGTGGGAAGGTGAAGGGCAGGGGTCTGTTGGGGAGAGCAGGGGAGAGGCTGACTGGGAGCCCAGACACCTGGGTTCTCTCCCAGCTCCAGTGCACTGCTGGCAGCCAAGTCTGGGGAATGTCATTTCTCTCCTCTGTGCCTCAGCCAGTCCCTGGGCTGTCCAGTGTCAGTCCTGGGGCAGCGCTTACCTTGGGGGGGAGTCCCTGGAGGAAGGCCCCTACAGCACCCAGAGACCATGAGTCCCCAGTCCAGGGTCTGGCTTGCACTGCTTGCTCCTGAGCTTCCTAGCTGAAAGGAGAGGCGATTCAGAGCGAGCCCTTTATGTCGCAGTGGCTGTACAAATGCCTGTGGGATAGCCCATGGGGTTGAGCAGCTCCCCTTTCCTGTAGGGAAATGCATTGCAAGGCACAGGCTGGTCACTTCTGCTGGGAAGCAGCACAAAACCATCTTTGTTTTGCATTTGTAGGTAGATTTGAGCAGCTTGCAAAGTATGCCCGCACACACGTGCTTTTTAACAATGCCAGTGCTGCAGAGGGGCCAGCACTGACAGCAGCAGCGGGAGCTCCCACATGAGCCTGCCTCCACTCAGCCTTGTATGTGCGCTCAGGTAGGAGATGCCGAATCCAATAGTCCAACAGAAGTGAGGCTGCCACAGCTCCATGTCCCCAGGTGCAGGCAATAGTGAGGCTGAGCATGTAGGCTCACCAGTAGTCAGACAAGCACACCTACATACACTACCTATGTTTTTCACCAATCACACAGATCAACACAGAAGACACAGCACTTGCACAAACACAAACAGAACCAGTGGCCTGATGCTGATCCTAACTCCTGGGAGAGGGTCCCCTCACCCTGGCGAATAGTTCAAAAGGGAGTTAAGAAGACAGAGCAGGCTGCAGTTATCAGGTGCAGGGCATCGCCAGAGAAGCTTCCTGACCAGGCACCTTTTCACAAGCAGCCTGCACCTTTTATCCCCTTTTTCCTCTGTTTCTCCACACTGGTTCCTCCCCAAAACTAGCTTGATCCCTCTCTTTCACTGCCTTTGGTCTTTCCTCTAAACAGCCCCTAGTGAGTCTCAATTGCAAGATGTTCTTCCTGGCATCCCGTATTGATTCCCATACCCCCGCATGCAATAACCCCTCCAAGGGGATCTGCAAGGTGGTCCAGGGAGACCACTGACTCATGTGGTGGGTGTCACCTCAGGATCATGGGTTGAGGAGCCCTGTTAGGGAGCCCTGTTGGTTCTGATGAGGTTACGGAGGGTTCCTCGGCCTGTCATTGTTCCTCTGCTCCTCTGTGTTTGTGGAGATTAGCCTTTAGTGCCATAACCTAACACAAACCAGGAGGGACAATAAGAGCTGACTAGTTCAACAAGATCCACTTGGATCAGCTAATAACTTGGTGCATTGCATTTCAGATTGAAAAGTGTGGTGATAAAGCAGACTCAGGTTCGTATTTCTGTTTGCCTGTTTTTTTTGACATTTCGTCACCTCGCTAAGAATCTCCTGTGTCATGTAGTTTAGTCGCCTGTTACAGGGAAATGTATCCTAGAATCTTCTTCATAAATTGACTTAAGCTCCCTTGTGAACTGCTCCTTTCACTGAGAGCCACTTCCAGAATCCCCCTTTCAGGGATTTGAATCCTTCACAAATCCAAACTGCACTTTTTAATGGCAACTCTATGTGTATTTGTTCTTGTGCCAGCATTGCCTGTGAGCTTAACTGGTTCTCTGTCCCCAGAGGAATTTCTGTTATAAGTAACTGTCACTCTAGGAAGGATCGATAGTCACTTCTGAGACAGTAACGTAATAAAAATATGTTTCTTTCCTCACGCAAGCTCTCGGATTAGTAACACCCATTAAAATAATGCGATTACTAATTTAGAAAGGATAACCTCAAACCGTTGGCTACTACGCTATTACTTGGAAGCACTGCTTATCCCAACTTGAAAGCTAGCTTGTTCGCTCTCTTAGTGAGAGGACACTCAACCTCGAGGACTTACCTTAACCCAGCGTCCCAGGAAAAGGAGAAGGGGGGAATACTCACAGTCCAGGCGGAGAGGATGGTCAGGTCACGTTCCCATCCCTGCTCAAACTGTCTTAGCTTCCAAGTTTCTTTTTATATGGCTGGGGCTCTGGGCAAACACTGCTCTTGCTGACCTCTGTGAGTTTCACAATCACAGGACTGTTCATTCTTCTGCTTGGAAGTCCCTGCTAGCGAGGCAAGACCGCAGCACCTCCGTATCGCTTCTTCCCTCCCTGGGTGTCCGTGCAGTTTGGATTCCGCAGCCTTATCAGGTGGCAGACTTCTTTAACCCTGTTAACACTTCTATTCCACAGCCTTGTGCATATCAGTTGGCAAACTTCTTGAATCCTGTTAACTCTTCACTCGTTCGTCAGTAACAATCATGTTTTCTCAGTCTTAGTTTTTCCTCTGTTGAATTAAATTCTCCTAGTGCGCTTTTGAATGATCAGCACTTCATTTTTGGAGCATCTTCATAGGCTGCCTTTGTGCTTTTTGTTTGAATCTCAATTCCTTTTTTCCAAAGGAGACCAGATTTATCCACAATATTTCATATGATATCCCTCAAGTGCCAGTATGTATACTTCTGTGGCTCCTGGGAAACTTGCTTTTTTCATGATTCTCCTGGTGGATTAGTAGTCTGTGATTAGCTGATACACTCAGTTTTGAATCTGGATGAGAAATTCGCAGCAACTTCCACATTTACTGAACCCTGGTTTGGAGCAGAAATTCTTCTGGTTAATCCTGGGTGCCAGAATGAGCACTCCTGCGAGTACCACTGTCCTGTTCTTTGAGAACTCTAGGATAAAAAGCAGATAGATTCATAGACTTCAGGAATCTCTGGGGATGACCTGCTTTTTGCTTTGCTAATCACTTTTTTTTTTTTTAAACATTTCCTGGGCCATGAATCAACATGTTAACAGAGAGGCAAAGTAGGCCATGACCTATCTTTAGAAGTGTAGGTTTCCTTCTTCTCTTAAAGTATGTGTCCATTTCTCATCTCTATTAGATTGAAAGATATAAACTGAAACTAGAATGTTTCTCTTGTGGAAATGAGTAAAACTAGGTGCTTGGATTCTAGTGATCCTTATTTGCTTTCTGTGTAGTTGGGCTGTATGCTAAACTTTTGTGTACATGCAGAGCCTTGATAAAGTTACTCCATAGGCACCAAGTGTGCGCATGTCAGATTTGCTGCATGTTTGTGTCTGATCCTTCTTCTCTCTTTTAAATAGGAAAACCTTGATATGTACTACTGAGGAGGGAAGAACAAGAAAGAAACTTAAAGAACTCATGACGAAATTGCTGACAATGAAGATGGCAGTGCAGGTTAGTTCCGGCTTTCAATTTTCTTTACTGCATTCTGGCCAAAAGTCTTACCTTAAATGGTGGAAATGAGCTGAACTACTGGATATTTTTCATCTGTTCGCATTTGTGTGTAGCCGTAGAGCTGACAAGCTATTGTCAGGGAGTGCAGGGCCTTGCTAGTAAGCTCAGGACAGAGTGTTGGCAAAAGAAATCGGTCCTTATCCAAAATGCTTACAATCTAGCAGAAGAGAAAAGGCAACAGATGGCTGTTGACAGGTGGGAAGATAAGGAAATGGACAGTCCTACTCTGAATGATAAGCACTGCTCTCGCTATAGCAGTAGCCTGACAGTTTTCATGGGTTTTGAGCAGCCCAGCAAGAATTTTCAGGAGATAATATGAATATGATGCATATGAAAAGCTCCTCTCAAGCATGAGTGAAAAGCTCCTCTCAAGCATGAAGACAGCAGGGGAGGAGAGAACATATTTCTGCATTTTTGTGTTGAGCAGGCAGTCAGTGGGAGCTGCTGTCAGAGCCGGCTTGGAATTCAGAGCTGTCATCTGGGTACTCAGTGGGAAATAATACAGGAAGGAGAATAAGTCATGGAGGGCCTTAGCGACTTCATGTTTGCTGCAAGAGAAGAATCTTGAACGGTTTCAGGAGAACATTCTTTGTGATTAAGGCAGTAAGTTCAGAGCGTGATCTTTGTAGCAACTTTCTGAATAGATCTGAGTGGGGTAAGGCTGTATTTGAGGACAGAAAAGCATGTTGCAGTAGTTGAGCTTATTAGGCCTGGATTAAGAGATGTAATTATGCAATACCTCATGAAAGCAGTATCTTGCACAAAAACAAAGGCCGAGACACTGAGAAATCATAAAGCCTGGAGACCTTGGGAGTAAGTAACTGAAGCTCTCTCAGGAGCTCCCTTCTTTACTTGCCCTGCTGTTTTTGGTAACCACTTTGAACACAAAGTTCAGTGGAAATCAGGGGGAAATATAGAATACAGTTATTTTGCACAGCTCTGGTATACTGTATGCAAAAATCAAACTGAATAGTATCACCATATACTTCTGTAATCACTCAAACGCCAATGCAAGTTTCTTCTTCTTCTTCTTCTTTTTTCTTGGAATGTTTCTCTGTGGAAATACTCTTAATCAAGAAGAATTCCAAAAAGAGGTGTCAATGGTGATGGTGGTGACAAAGGTAGCTTGGATTCTGTAAGCACTTAGAGCTTGGAGAATGCTATCTATAGCGTGATATGAGCACTTTGTTTGGCATTCTTTCAAGCAGTCAGTTTAGGAAAGAGGAGGGTGCATCAGTTTTAGAAGACCAATTATTAAATAAGTGCAAGGGACTTATGTTTCACGGAGTGAATACTTCATGCTCAGTGAAACTGGATGCTTTCTGTGTGAGACTGATTAGAGAAAATGAGTCCTTTGTAGCTGAATTTTGTTTGTAGAATTGTTAAACATTTTACCTTCCCAACAAAGACTGAATTTTGCTCTTGCAAGGGAAAACATGTAGCGCTTTTTGAAATCCCTTGCATGAGAAATATAATGAACTGGAAAATTCATAGATCTCACAGTACATTCTGAGATAGACTTCACTTGATTCTTGACATGACTTAGCATGTTCTTAATCTTCTTTTTGTTGCCTTTGAAATGCTTTCAGGTGGAAACATGAACTCTACAACGGTACGCCCCCGTCCTCCTCCTCTAATGAGGAGGAACATTTTCAGAGGCGTAGGAAGCGCAGCCCTAACAGAGCTTTCAGAAGGTGAGTGTGATTAGAGAACAGGGGAGGGAGGAAACTACTGAAGAGGAGGAGCAACTGCCTGACTGTGAAGTGGTCCCCTCCCTGCTCTCCTACAGAGTCTAAAGGGTGGCAATATTTACTCCATTGGCATAATATTTAATCTGTTGGCATTGGTGGCTTTAAGTGGGCTCTCTTTTAGAATTGATTCTTAAAGAGCAATTAGGTTTCTTTGGGGGGCTTAGGAGTAAACTCTAAATATTCTAATGTAAAATCCTACTGCACCTCTGCTTTACAGTAGGTTATTCAGAAAGAAACCCCCCGTAACAGAAAACGTATGGAGACAATGATTGAGTTTCTTTACCTTTCTTTAACCTATGACATGTGTTGTGTGGAATTCATCTTTAGGTATGATTTGATGGTGTGGGTGGTCTCTCTGACCAAATTTCAGCTTGAAGAAGAGAGATGGTCATTGCTCCGTTTCTTCATCCAGAAGTCCTGTGACAGATTCAAAGTGTGACATCCAAGGTAACAGAGACTGTGTTAGAACTATAAATGCTAACTCAGCTGTTTGCAGGAGCATGTACCTGAGGAATCAATACATTTGTGTGCTCAAAAAACTTCTGTTAATATTGAGCTCTTATAGTAGTAGAAAAAAGTAGTTTCTTAAGAGTGGATAAAATGCCAAATATATGTAGATTCAAAATATAAGCAATGCGTTGTCATAGTAGGAGTCTTAGTGTCTGGTGTAATAAAGAAGGAGAGTATACTCAGAAAGGCTTCTGGTTTAAAAAGGTGGGTTTGGGGATGTTGTTGTCTGTGTGTTTTATGTAGATGTTAGCTTGACTGGTTTATAAGCAGGACAGGTTTATCTGTTGGAAGTCCATTGTAATTTGTTGCTTGAAAAACCAGCTGTTTCCTTTATGGGCATACTATCTGTAGATGTAATGGTTAGCTGTATACATTCTAGGTCAGCAAAACTCAGTGCACAGTAGGATGAAATATGTCTTTAAATACTTTGTTTTCAAGAATGTAAAAAGTACTGCAAATAATGAAACAAAACCCTTCAAATGTTTTGCTGCTGTCTTCATTGAAATTCTCTTCTGAAAAACAGCAGGCTAGATTTTCTGTTTGCTATTTAAGTGTTATCTGGAAATGCAGAATACCTTTCTCTTTCTGCCAGCTTCAGACTTTCTCTTCAGCTATTGAGAAAAATTCGGGGAGAGCAAATCCAGTAACATACATCCTTTAAGAAGGAATGAAAGGCTTTGCTATCAAGTCCTGCCTGTCCATCTGGAGGTAGACCAGATACATGGATGAGGACTGACTAGTGGACTGAGTTTAGTGATCTGCTGAAGATATGAAATGGAAATGGGAGGAGGCAGATGGACTGTAGGGAAGCAGAAAAAGTTTGTGGAGAAGCTGCAAAGCTTTAGATAGCAGGACAGCATTAGTCATGATGTTTTATGATATCATTTGAAGGAACTGCAAGAAAGGCTTCAGGTAGAGAGACTCAAAGATGTCAGTGTTTGAGGTAGTGCTACGTGGGCTGAAGGGCTTTGAACTCTTTGAGGAGGCCTGTGTTAACTGCTATATCCTAAATCCGTTTTCTTCTCATCCTCTTTGGAAAAATTAGGCAAAAACTTAGCACCCTGGCTCCTGGACATCAGAGAGAGCAACATGGCTTCCCTAGTCCTGAGGAAATGGAGGACTGTTTCCAGGGCCAGCACTGATCCCTGACCTGGGGGCTTAGCCCTGAACTGCTTGTGTCTTCTGTGAGAAAATGGACCTGCTGGATGCCAGAAACTGTTGACGTGCTGGAATTTCAGTATTTAGAAGGAACTTACAAACAGGATCAAAGTTGAGCACTTTCAAAGCATTTGATGATAAACACATCCAGTTAGGATTTTTGTTTCCAAGTTCAGGAAAAAATCACCAGCTGGAGAGTAACCTGTTTCATCTTTTAAACACCTTCCTTTAATGGCAGCTCTCAGAAGTCTGGAAATCAAAGGCTGTACTCCTCCTGAAGTCTGCTGATGGAAATCGAGGTAGCTGTCTTCCTAAAGTCACTGAAACGCAAGATGGTATTGAGCTTCCTATTTTTTCAAGCTTTGGCCTTTATGAAGAAAGGACTGACACTGTGGTTAAGGCATTGAACTGCTCAGCTGATTTCTCTTATGAACGATGTAGCAACTGTACTTTGCAATGGCAGACTGTCGGAAGGTATGCTTTTAGTGAACACATCTTGATTGCCTTTTACATTGCACGCATTGCATACACTGGACTCATGATCTAAATAGCCCTCTCAAAGTCACTGAAATTATTCTCCTAGGCAACCTTACAGACCTGTCTAATAAGCCTGTGGGGGGGGGGGAAGCGGGGGAAGGCTGGGTCCAAGTGAATCTCTTGACTCAGAAAACAGTTTAGATGAATGTTTTCAGTCTTGTTTTCTGCCTAAGCAAATTGTAAGAGCTTCAGGTAGGGTGCCCTCATGATAATCCAGTTGCTTGGGAAAGCACAGCATTCAGGTGCTTTAAGGGCACATAAATGAAAAAGAAACTGGAAAAGGAAAATGAAATGAAACTCAGAAATATCCATAGCCATCCATCTGAAGTTGCAAGTGACAAAACTGCTGCCTATGCTGGACAGTTCTGTAATAATGTTGTAAATACAGCTTTCAATGAGACTCCAACAGCCTCCCACCATACATGGACATGTGGAATATAGATGCTAGTTAGTGCTGTCCTCTGGGCTTCCCGGGTGCTGGTGAAAAGGAAGTTTGGATGAGAATACTGAGTCAGGTAGGCTAGGCTTCTGTGTAACTAATAACTATGTGTCTGTGCAAACTAACACATGTAAACACATGAAACAGGATGTAAATTGAAAACTGTGTATCAATCAGATGATAGTGCAAACTGTCAGAGCACACCTGCCAAAACAAACCAATTACTTAATAATGAAGTATAATTTCTACTCTGATTAAATTACTGACATAGCTACGCAGACAGAAAGAGACCTTAGCCTCTGCCCGACTTCAGAGCTACTGAGATCTAAGGTCACTTCTAAGGAGACTCACAGCTCGATTTGTGTGGGAGAGTGATGGAGAAAAGAAGACAAGCCCTTCAGCAAGGTGGATGAGCCTGGGTGCACTGCTACACTCCCAAGACTGCCGAGTTTTTGGTTCGGGATGGGCCTGTGTCCAAGTCAGTCTGGAGCACAAGCAGCATGACATAGGCAGGAAAGGTGAGAGCAGACACTGTAAAAGAAGCCTGGTTATGAATCATAATTTCAAAGTTCATTTTATAGGGGGTGACAGACTTTCAGCTTTCAGTCTGTCTGAAGAGCTCTCCAGGGCACATGCTGCTGTCTCATTTCCAGAGGCTCCTTCAGACCAGGTTTCTTGCTCGGGAAGACCATAAGCCATTGCCTGCAGGTGGTACCTCAAGCACATAAGCAGACAAGCCCCTACCTCGTGAACAAAGCGCCAAGCATCCTTTCACAGGATGCGTTTCTCTGTGCGTCTGATCAGATGATCAACACTCACGCAGTTCTGGTCCCCAGGTGGAAAGTGCTAGCAGGATATGTGTGCACTGATTAGATGTTATTGGTAGATGACGACAGAGGCAACCGTCACATAACCCAAATGGAGATGTTCCTCTTACATGACAGATGAGCACCCAACCATGTAACGTGTGTGTTTGTACTGACACAGCTCTCAAATGCTTATACTAAAAGTCCAGATGCTGTAATACAGGGATGCCAAACAGAATGGATTTCCTGCCTAAAAGTAAAAAGGAACAGAAGAGCACTAAGTCTATTTGTGCTTCATCTTTCTTGTTAAGAAAAAGACGCAGATGTAGAAATAGAAGCGTTCTGAGAGTTGAAATGCTTTTAGTGCCTACAGTGCAGCATTGTGTGGCAAGTGTATTATAACTGTTCCTCCTAAGTTAAATAAAAGAAAAAACACGTTTCTTTCCGCAAAAAAAATTGTTGCATTCCACTATTATATAAAAGAAAAAAAAGTAGGCTAGAGAAAGGGCATGATCAGCAATCAGGCTGCTGCAGAGCCATCTGCTAGGGGCTACAGAGTCTTACTAGGCAATGGAAACTGTGGTCTGAATCCCACTGAGGTCAGCTGGAGTTCTTGCCATTGGGAGAGGTTTGCGAGCAGCATCTTCCAGCTCCCTGAGCTGCTAGCAATATCCTGATTGTTTAATTTGGAGTGGAAGTTATGGTCATGCACAATGTCCTTATTTGATGTCATTAAATCAAAAAGAAACATGGATATTAAGGCAGAAATAACAGGAAGCACATTAAAACCAGGCCACCTCCTTACCATGAGTTCCACCCAGGTCATTTGAGTCAATTAATCCTAGGAGATTAAAGAAGTGAAAAGATATCTTTCTTTAGGGGATGTGGTGCTAACAAATAGACCTGACAGGCCCAGGGTATGAACAGCAAACCTTTCCCGAGCACGTATTCCTGCAGGCTACAAGGAGACCTTTGCCTGTATCCTGGCTCTCCAGCTGTTTAGAGCCCTGGCCTGTACCGTGTTGACTGGCAATAAGCATTTCTAGAACAATAATTGAAAAGCAAGAAGTTTAAAAATAAAGTTAGCAAGGAAGACAGAGATGTTAATGTTTTTTTTTTCCCCCTCCCCCTCCCTATTTGTTGTTGTTGTTAATACTCTCCATCCTCCAGCAAGTAATAAGCTGTTCTGTGGTCAGGAAGACTACCAAAGCCCATTTTCTTGACCGCTCGTGCTATACCTGCCCTGAGCAATTGTGTTGATCCCCACCATGTCTGCTGGTCCTCACCGTGTTGGCTGGGCAAGTGATGGTTCTCACATTACACATGGGCAGTGGCCAGCCAAATGCACGCAGGGCAAGGGGTCAGTTAGCTGGTATGGGGAGAATTACAGCTTTCTCTCCCAGCACACACCTGTAGGGATCTCCTCACCACCCAGATGCTAATTTTCATGTTGCCAGGAATTCAACAACCTTGAGAGCTCTACATTTGTCAAGTTTAGCTGAAATTGGTCAAAAGTTCTTGAAGAGGATGGGCAGGGAGAAGGGAGCAGAATAACATTTTTAGAAAAAAACAAAAAGGGAATTTAAACACATGGGTTGTATCTAAAGAACTGCAAATTGGATGGGTAAAGTTACGGCATTACCATATGTACATGTTAGATACTTATTCTATTCAGCCATTCCAATGGTTTCATCTTGCCTTGTGTGCTGTTTACTAACCCAGATTGCAAATAAACTTTATAGTGATCTCACTTTAGTATTATGAAATACATTTGTGGACACCATTTCTTTTTGCCACCGCACCACTGCAGTACCTCCTACTGGCTCAAGCCAAAGATCCTAGAGGCATAACTGCGTTTAGTAGGTCAGAAGATTTCCTGACCAACACAGTAATAGAAATTGAGAAGAGTGATTGATCCAGCTGGAACAACCTAACCTAACTTTACACCTGTGGGTTTAAATGACTTTCACATTGAAATATCAAAAGATTAACATAAGCTTAGTGGCTTAAAGGTAACAAATGCTGACATTGTTTCAAGTTTTTTCTTACACTGTTTTAACAAACCCTTGCTCAATTTTATTCCCACTACATAATTCACTGCTGTTTTAGCAAACCTGGAAGCTGGAAGGGCAAAGGTGGCTACACAAATCCATATAGGTTTTATATCTAAAAGGATGGACAACAGATTGTTTGGTCCTTAATCTTTTAAGGAACACCGTGTTTTAAATCAGCGTGCTCAAATAGTCTGTGGATCTTTTATGTGCAGGAAAAGGAGGCTGGGTCCTTCAGTTTGATCAGTGATAACAATGTACTTCATTGGAACTTTAGTACCTAGTTTCATCTTTGTGCTTACTTCTTGCATGTATTGATATAAGCATCCCTCCCTGAAAAACTTTCCTTTACTCCCTCCTCTATCTCACCTCACACTTACAACCACCAAGACTGTTTAGAAAGACCCAGCACTATGAAGAGGTTGATACAAAAGGACACAGACATTTACCTGTTGTAGTCAAGCAATGTTTCCTTTTGTCTGCTAGGCATTTGATGAGATGATAACTCATCGTCAAACCATGAAGGTGATTCCTCATCACTATCCATGGCATCCTCTTTTATAATATGATTGATAGCCTCTGAAAGATAAGAGATGTTTGCTCACTTCCCTGAATAGTCCATATGCCTCATTTGCATATGTAGAAGCTTGTAGAGCTTCTAAGTTAGTGCTGAAATACATGATCTTGCATTTCTTGACTGAATGGGAACACGCTATTCGCTTAAAACTTCATCCTACCACACATCTAAGGAGACTGTACCAGTCTCTGCAAAGCACTCCTGAATACCATGATTTGCCTAGGTATGTTTCTGCAGTGGTGAAAACACCTATTCTCCTAAGAATAAAGAGAGCTGATCATCAGGAAGGCCTTCGGTAGTTCCTAGACACCCAAACAATATACATAGATAGGTATATATGCATATATGCTTCTGTGTGTATAAATATAGATATAGATATATTTCATGACAGAGCACTTGTGTGGAACAATAGACTCACCACACAACTGCATGCACTGTGTTTTCATAGTTCTGTGTTATATGTGGTTCATTGGTACCAGCTGATAAATCTTTGTTTTTAAATGCAACAGCGGTCTCTATTTCAGTGTGCGAAAAAAATCCCAAACAAACCAACCAAATCCCTGCTTGCATGAACTCAGTGATGAGTCCATTCAGTGGACTCTGGCACCCTGCCGGATCCACGGCAGCGGTAGCCCGGCGCAAGCCCCCTGCCCAGCACAGCCTAGGGGCGGCTCAGGGCTCCCTGGAGAGCCCCAGCCTGGCAGGGAACAGCCCTGCAAGGCCAGCGCATTTCTGGACTGTCATCTTCAGAGACAGAAGCATCCTCACAATCAATTTCACAGCCCCGTTCCTGCTGATCAGCTGCTCAGGCCAAAGTGACCTCACAGGCACTTTGCTGATGCTGTTCCCGCTGCTGGCCTATCCGGTACTCAGGCAGAGGTGACCTTACAAGTACAAACTTCAGTCTTCTGGCTGCTTCTCGCATATCAGGTGCTGCTGCAAAAATGATCTCACAGTTAGCATTGAAGCTATGAGCCTGTTCTTGGCCCCTGAGCAGCAGACGCAGAGGAGACATAAAAAGAATCTACATGAACCAAGAAGTGGCTGATTGGCCTGCTGTAGGCCAATCAGCTTCAGAGAGAGAAGTGACCTCACAATATGCATCTAAGCCACGTGCCTGCTTCTGGGCTATCAGGTACTCAGGCAGAAGTGACCTCACGAGTACAAATGCCACTCATGTCCCTGCTGCTGGCATGTCATGTTCTCACACAGAAGTGACCCTGTCATTGGTCCCAGAAACATGGGGAAGGTTGTTCTCCAGGATTTGCTTGCTCCTGCAGTGGCCTCCCAGGAGCTGAGAGAGGGTCTAGGAGATAGCATGTGCGCTGGCCCCAGGCATGTGTCAGCACCTTCACCTCACGAGCCATGGGACCTGTCCGTCCTCCCCACAGTCCTCTGAGCGGCCAGCTGCTCTCCAACAGGATGAAAAGAGCCTGAGGTCTCCTTGCCCACCCAGAGGTCCTGATGGATCCCATAAGCACTGTCAGCTTCCTGTCTGCAAGTGCCTTTCCTGGGAAGCATTTGCAGGAGGGCACGATCCATTATGATAGGCCCCAGGCAATTCGGTGCCATGAGGATCCTCCAGGCCTGTTCTTCCAGCGCTTCCTCAAATGACATGCTTGGGAGGAACAGGAAGGGCCAGGTCCCACCTTTGCCCATCCAGACAGCTGCAGGGAGTACTTTGGGGACTTGCTTTAGTTCAACAGAATGAAATTCTGAGTGTAGCAGCAGGGCTGGCAGTCGCTGGTGCCTTCTCCGCTGTCCCAGGAGCTGAGACTTCATCCCAGTGCTAAGGAGCTAAAAAGAAAGTTTTAGGTATGGGGAAAAAAGGCAGAGAAATTCTGTAGGTCCTGTTCAGGCCAGATGTCACAAGATCGGCTTCTGGGGGCATTTCTGTGGTTGCTGTGATGTGACTTGTGACAAAGCCAGTTACACAGGCCTGTTCACACCTAACGAGCCCTAGGCTGAGTCTGGCAGGGCTGAGACCTTGGGCTGAGTAGGCATTGACTGCAGCGAAAGGCATCATGGTTTTGATCCTCTGAGAGAGCAAAGAGACTCTCCGGTTTAAAAAGGGAGAGCCAAACACTGGAGACATCTCATAGTCTTCAGCCACCTAGGACTTTAAGGTCCCAGACTGAAATCTTTGCTTGAGTGCCCAGCAACTCCCCCTTGACTGGAAGGGGTCTCTCAAATCCCACTGCCCTGCATCCCATGAGGGATGTCAGGAAAACAAAACAAAACAAAAAAACAAACTCCTTCCCCCATGTGCTGCTGGTCATGGAAGAAATGGCCTTGCCAGAGAGGAGGTAAAATCCACCTGTATTTGGAAATATTTACCAGCGGGACTCCTGGCCTGCATTCCCTCTCTTTTGATTCCTTTCTACTTTCTTCCTCCCATTCCCCCGCAGAAATTTATTTGACTCTGTGAGGTGTGTCATAAGCCCATGTCATGAGCAATCCAAGGAGGCCATATCCAGTCCTGCGACTCAGGGACTGGGATCCTTGGCACCTCAGGACGGTCACTGCCACTTGGCTTCTCCAGGCCTTTTCTGTGAAATCTCACGCACACTTACTTTTTGAGTGGGCTCCCCAGGCAGTCCAGATTATCAGCGTGGCATTTCCCTAGACTTCTGAGGCATTTCCTCAGTTTTTTCTCCACAGGTCTGATCTATTATGCAAGGGAAAAAATAGAGTGCATTGTAGACTGAAGCGTGATGAGAAGAAGTACCGCTGAAAAGCATGGAAGGCATCAAGTAGATCAAGTATGGTCACTCTCAGGGCACCCAGTCCTAGTCTTTTCTCTTTCAGACCAAACTCAGGCTTCATCCCACAACCACTGAAGCCACTGGAAAGTGTCTTCCCCTCCCCCACCCCATTGATATGCTTGAGCAGGAGTCCTAATGCTTTAATTAAAAAGTTAGACTTGAAAAAAACGTGTTCTAGCACTAAAAAAAAATCATAATCCTGGACATGCTTTTAGAGGTAGAGTAATAAAAAGTCCCTCTGGACCTCTTGCCCCTGCACAAGTCCAGGTACATCTGGCTCCAGCCACTTGGCAACCGGCAGAAATGCATTTGTTTTGATTGCTTTAAGATGTTTGCAGTACCTGGGCACTCTGTTAATCATACATCTCTCTCCAAGACTGGTAGTTGGCCAGTTCTGCCCGTCTTTATTTTGCTTCTCTTTGGTCAAGGTTGCCAGGATATTTTGTCTGTCCCACTGCACTCACTCTGCTGCCTTTATTCTTGCTAACACAACTCTGGATAAGGATGGCCAGCTTTGCTACAAGAGCAGCCTGAGGCCTCCTTGTCAACTGGTTGGCAGAAAGGACCCCCAGGTCCTTTTCTGCAAAGCTGCTTTCCAGCCCGTCAGCCCCAACTTGCCCTGCTGCACAGGGTTATTTCATCCCAGGGACAGGACTTAGTTGAACTCCCTGTGTCCTTATCAGCCCGTATCACCAGCCTGTCGCTGTCCCTCTGCTTAGCAGCCCTGCCTTTCAGCATGTCAACCACTAACCCCAATTTGGTATCATTTGTGAACTGGCTGAGAGTGCACTCCGACCCATCATCTAAGTCATTCATAAAGACAAACAGTATTGGCTCCAGTATCTCCTTCTGAAGAACATCACTGGCAACGATTAGTCAGTTGGACTTTGCACTCTTCTCCACTCTTTGAGCCAGATGGCCTCCAACTAATTTCCCCCACTCTCCGTTGCTTACTCCTCCATCCCACGTCTGCCCCGTTTGGCTACAAAGATGTTATGGAAAAGTCATGTCAAAAGCTTTCCTAAATTCAAGTTCTACAACCTGCACTGCACTCCCCTTGTCCACACAGCCAGTCATCCCATCGCAGAAGGCAATATCAGCTTGGTCAGACACAATTTGCCCTTGATGACTTCATGCTGACTGTTCCCCTGAATACAGGCACTGAGACAAGCAGCATCGAGCTTGTCATGCAGCAACAAGCACCCAGAAATGTGGAGTGTGAGCCCAGCATGGAAACAGACGATGTGAGAGGCTGCTCTGTGACGATTGCCCAGGGGCACCTTCCCAGTCATTCCATGCAACCAAGGTCACAAAGCGGCCTCCTCTCTTTTGTGCCCTCCATGTCTCGGTTCCCATCCATGAGACCTGGCTCTGCACCACAAACCCACTGGGGTGCGTCATCACCCTGCCCGTTCACACAGCTTAGCTAACATCAGCATTTTCCTCCCCCGGGCCCTTTCCAGCCCAGCCCAGACCTTCCCCAGCTCTCCCCACCTCCCCTGCCCTCTGCCCAGCCTACCTGACAGAGCAGCCCAATCTGGGGCTGGCCCCACAGCAGCGCCAGCGACAGGGTGCTGCAGAGCTCTGGGCACTCACACCACAGCCCGACCCTCTTCTGGGCATGGCAGCCCCTGGGCGCAGGAGTGTGTGTCAGCATCCCCACCAGTCTCCAAGCTGGAACTGGCCCCCATGGCACAAGGAGACAGAGGACAGTGATGCTCTGTGTCCCTTGCTCCTGTGTCTAGGAGACTCTGTACCTCCAGACTGCCTGCAGCCCCCTGTGCTATCCCCTCTCTCCAGGACAGCACAAGAGTCCCCACCCTGGGGCTCCTCAGGCAACTTCTGCTGCCCCAGCAACACAGCAGCCTGCCCTTAGTTGACATACAGAGAAACAGATTTCTTTTGCTCATTTACTTCTCCTTGCAAGCACACAATTGCTCCTTTCCTCTTCTCCAGGGACGTCCCTGCTCCCTGGAGAGCCTTTCCCCAGGTGAGTACATCAGTGCTGGCCTGCCCGGCCATTCCTGGACCCTCCCCTGTGCTCCCCACAGGGCCCAGAGCTGGTGGTGCTGCTCTGCAGAGCAAATGGGCTGTGGTGCCCCAGGGTTGTGAGGTGACTCCACAGTGGACGTGGTGGTCAGGGTGGGAAGTAGACCCAGTTGGCATTGCACCTGACAATACCCTACAAAGGGGTCTGTGGCCATGGATGCTGGCTCTGAGCAATCACAGGGCATTTCAAATGGCTCAGGCTGTGGTCAGGTGTGTCACTAGATCCAGCCCGTGTTTTTTCATTGAAAGTGACATGAACCACTCTCCAGGCTCCCTTCTCGGTGCCTGCCACCAGCCCTGCCATATGGGAGACAGTTCCAGGCAGGTACCACTTGACCATTCACCACCTCCAGGAGCACATGGCACACACACGTGAGAGCTGAATCCAGCCCTCATGCTGGAGATGTGGCTGCAGTTTCTCATTATGAGGTGACTTGGGCCCCAGTGTCTGGTAGGCCAGGGCTAGGTAAATGGCTGTTGTTTGTAGTTGTGAGGTCACTTCTGTCTCAGGACCTGATAGGCCAGTGCTCGTCATGTGGCTGCTGTTTGTGGCTGATAGGCCAGTGCTGGTCATGTGGCTGCAGTTTGTGGTTGTGAAGTCACTTTTGCCTCAGGGCCTGATAGGCCAGTGCTGGTGATGAGGCTGGTGTTTCTAGTTATGAGGTCACTTTCCCTGAGCACCCGATTGGCCAGTACTGGTCATGTGGCTGCTAATTGTGGTTGTGAGGTCACTTGTGCCTCATGGCCTGATAGGCCAGTGCTCATCATGTGTCTGGTATTTCTACTTCTGAGGTCACTTTCCCTTAGCACCTGATAGGCCAGTATTGGTCTTGTGGCTACTGTTAGTGGTTGTGAGGTCACTTGCGACTCAGTGCCTAAGAGGCAGGTACTGGTCATGTGGCTGCAGTATGTGGATGTAAGGTCACTTGTGTGTCAGGGACTGACAGGCCAGTGCTGGTTATGGGGCTGCATTTTCTGCTTGTAAGGTCATGTGGGTCTCAGTGCCAGATAGGCCAGTACTGGTCATGTGGCTGCTATTTGTGATTGTGAGGTCAATTCTGCCTCAGTTCCTGATAGGCTAGTGCTGGTCATGTGGCTGCAGTTTCTCATTATGAAGTCACAGCAGACACGTGAGCAGTACTGGCCTATCAGGTGCTAACGGAAAGTGACCTCATTACTATAAACACCAGCCACATGACCAGCACTGTCCTCTCAGGCACTGAGGCACAAGTGACCTCACAACGACAAACAACAGCCACAATCAGAAGCACTGGCCTACCAGGCCATGAGGCACAAGTGACCTCATTACTATAAACACCAGCCACATGACCAGCACTGTCCTCTCAGGCACTGAGGCACAAGAGACCTCACAACAACAAACAAGAGCCACAATCAGAAGCACTGGCCTACCAGGCACTGAGGCACAAGTGACCTCACAACGACAAACAAGAGCCACAATCAGAAGCACTGGCCTACCAGGCCATGAGGCACAAGTGACCTCATAACTAGAAAAACCAGCCACATGACCAGCTGTGGCCTATCAGCCCCTGAGGCAAAAGTGACCTCAGAACTAGAAAAACCAGCCACATCACCAGCACTGGCCTATCAGGCACTGAGCCACAAGTGACTTCATAATGAGAAACTGCAGCCACATCACCAGCACTGGCCTATCAGACACTGAGGCAAAAGTGATTTCACAACCACAAACAACAGCCACAGGACCAGCATTGGCCTATCAGGCACTGAGCCACAAGTGACATCACAAACACAAACTGCACTCACAGGACCAGCACTGGCCTATCAGGCACTCAGCCACAAGTGACATCACAAACACAAACTGCACCCACAGGACCAGCACTGGCCTATCAGGCACTCAGCCCCAAGTGACCTGACAACCACAAACTGCACCCACATCAGCAGTACTGGCCTATCAGGCACTGAGCCACAAGTGACATCACAAACACAAACTGCACACACATGAAGAGCACTGGCCTACCAGGCACTGAGCCACAAGTGACATCACAAACACAAACTGCACTCACAGGACCAGCACTGGCCTATCAGGCACTCAGCCACAAGTGACATCACAAACACAAACTGCACCCACAGGACCAGCACTGGCCTATCAGGCACTCAGCCACAAGTGACCTCACAATCACAAACTGCACTCACATAGTCAGCACTGGCCTATCAGGCACTGAGCCACAAGTGACCTCACAATCACAAACTGCACCCACAGGATCAGCACTGGCTTGTCAGGCACTCAGCCACAAGTGACCTCAAAACCACAAACCGCACCCACAGGATCAGCACTGGCGTATCAGGCACTGAGCCACAACTGACATCACAAACAAAAACTGCACTCACATAGCCAGCACTGGCTTGTCAGGCACGCAGCCACAACTGACCTCACAAACACAAACTGCACCCACTTCACCAGCACTGGCCTATCAGGCACTGAGCCACAAGTGACATCACAAACACAAACTGCAGCCACTTCACCAGCACTGGCCTATCAGGCACTCAGCCACAACAGACATCACAAACACAAACTGCACCCACAGGACCAGCACTGGCCTGTCAGGCATTGAGCCACAAGTGACCTCAAAAAAAAAACTGCAGCCACAGGACCAGCACTGGCCTATCAGGCACTGAGCCACAAGTCACATCACAAAAACAAACTGCACTCACAGGACCAGCATTGGCCTATCAGGCACTCAGCCACAAGTGACATCACAACCACAAACTGCACTCACATAGCCAGCACTGGCCTATCAGGCACTCAGCCACAAGTGACGTCACAGCAACAAACTGTTCCCACGTGACCAGCACTGGCCTATCAGGCACTCAGCCACAAGTGAGCTCACAAACACAAACTGCACTCACAGGACCAGCACTGGCCTATCAGGCACTCAGCCACAAGTGACCTCAAAATCACAAACTACACCCACAGGATCAGCACTGGCCTGTCAGGCACTCAGCCACAAGTGACATCACACACACAAACTGCAGCCACGTGACCAGCACTGGCCTATCAGGCACTGAGCCACAAGTGACATCACAAACACAAACTGCACTCACAGGACCAGCACTGGCCTATCAGGCACTCAGCCACAAGTGACATCACAAACACAAACTGCACACACCTGACCAGCACTGGCCTATCAGGCACTCAGCCACAACAGACATCACAACCACAAACTGCACCCACGGGACCAGCACTGGCCTATCAGGCACGCAGCCACAACTGACCTCACAAACACAAACTGCACCCACAGGACCAGCACTGGCTTATCAGGCACTCAGCCACAAGTGACATCACAAACACAAACTGCAGCCACTTCACCAGCACTGGCCTATCAGGCACTCAGCCACAAGTGACATCACACACACAAACTGCACCCACGTGACCAGCACTGGCCTGTCAGGCATTGAGCCAAAAGTGACCTCACAAACACAAACTGCACCCACAGGATCAGCACTGGCTTGTCAGGCACTCAGCCACAAGTGACATAACAAACAAAAACTGCACTCACATAGCCAGCACTGGACTATCAGGCACTCAGCCACAAGTGACCTCAAAGCAACAAACTGCACCCACGTTACCAGCACTGGACTATCAGGCACTGAGGCACAAGTGACCTCACAAACACAAACTGCAGCCACAGCTCCAGCACTGGCCTGTCAGGCACTCAGCCACAAGTGACCCCACAAACACAAACTGCACCCACAGGACCAGCACTGGCCTATCAGGCACTGAGCCACAAGTGACATCACAACCACAAACTGCACACACTTCACCAGCACTGGCCTATCAGGCCCTCTGCCACAAGTGACCTCACAAACACAAACTGCACCCACCTGACCAGCACTGGCCTATCAGGCACTCAGCCACAAGTGACATCACAAACACAAACTGCACTCACATAGGAAGCACTGGACTATCAGGCACTGAGCCACAAGTGACATCACAAACACAAACTGCACCCACATCACCAGCACTGGCCTATCAGGCACTCAGCCACAGGTGACCTCACAACCACAAACTGCACCCACATCACCAGCACTGGCCTATCAGGCACTGAGCCACAAGTCACATCACAAACACAAAAGGCACTCACACCACCAGCACTGGCCTATCAGGCACTCAGCCACAAGTGACCTCACAATCACAAACTGCACCCACAGGATCAGCACTGGCTGGTCAGGCACTCAGCCACAAGTGACATCACACACACAAACTGCAGCCACGTGACCAGCACTGGCCTATCAAGCACTGAGCCACAAGTGACCTCACAATCACAAACTGCACTCACAGGACCAGCACTGGCCTATCAGGCACTCAGCCACAAGTGACATAACAAACACAAAATGCACTCACACCACCAGCACTGGCCTATCAGGCACTCAGCCACAAGTGACATCACACACACAAACTGCAGCCACAGGACCAGCACTGGCCTATCAGGCACTGAGCCACAAGTCACATCACAAACACAAACTGCAGCCACTTCACCAGCACTGGCCTATCAGGCACTGATCCACAAGTGACATCACACACACAAACTGCACCCACAGGACCAGCACTGGCCTGTCAGGCACTCAGCCACAAGTGACATCACAACCACAAACTGCACCCACAGGACCAGCACTGGCCTATCAGGCACGCAGCCACAACTGACCTCACAAACACAAACTGCACCCACTTCACCAGCACTGGCCTATCAGGCACTCAGCCACAAGTGACATCACAAACACAAACTGCAGCCACTTCACCAGCACTGGCCTATCAGGCACTCAGCCACAACAGACATCACAAACACAAACTGCACTCACATAGCCAGCACTGGCCTATCAGGCACTCAGCCACAACTGACCTCAAAATCACAAACTACACCCACAGGACCAGCACTGGCCTGTCAGGCACTCAGCCACAAGTGACATCACAAACACAAACTGCACTCACAGGACCAGCACTGGCCTATCAGGCACTCAGCCACAAGTGACATCACACACACAAACTGCAGCCACGTGACCAGCACTGGCCTATCAAGCACTGAGCCACAAGTGACCTCACAAACACAAACTGCACTCACATAGCCAGCACTGGCCTATCAGGCACTCACCCACAACAGACATCACAACCACAAACTGCACCCACAGGATCAGCACTGGCTTGTCAGGCACTGAGCCACAAGTGACCTCACAAACACAAACTGCAGCCACAGGACCAGCACTGGCCTATCAGGCACGCAGCCACAACTGACCTCACAACCACAAACTGCACCCACAGGACCAGCACTGGCCTGTCAGGCATTGAGCCACAAGTGACATCACAAACACAAACTGCACCCACAGGACCAGCACTGGCCTATCAGGCACTGAGGCACAAGTGACCTCACAAACACAAACTGCACCCACAGGACCAGCACTGGCCTATCAGGCACTCAGCCACAACTGACATCACAACCACAAACTGCACTCATATAGCCAGCACTGGACTATCAGGCACTGAGCCACAAGTCACATCACAAACACAAACTGCACTCACATAGCCAGCACTGGCCTATCAGGCACTCAGCCACAAGTGACCTCAAAATCAAAAACTGCACCCACAGGACCAGCACTGGCTTGTCAGGCACTGAGCCACAAGTGACCTCGCAAACACAAACTGCAGCCACTTCACCAGCACTGGCCTAACAGGCACTCAGCCACAAGTGACCTCACAAACACAAACTGCACCCACAGGACCAGCACTGGCCAAACAGGCACTGAGCCACAAGTCACATCACAAACACAAACTGCACTCACACAGCCAGCACTGGCCTATCAGGCACTCAGCCACAAGTGACATCACACACACAAACTGCAGCCACAGGACCAGCACTGGCCTATCAGGCACTGAGCCACAAGTGACCTCACAAACACAAACTGCAGCCACTTCACCAGCACTGGCCTATCAGGCACTGATCCACAAGTGACATCACACACACAAACTGCACCCACAGGACCAGCACTGGCCTATCAGGCACTCAGCCACAACTGACCTCACAAACACAAACTGCAGCCACAGGATCAGCACTGGCTTGTCAGGCACTCAGCCACAAGTGACATCACAAACACAAAATGCAGCCACAGGACCTGCACTGGCCTATCAGGCGCTCAGCCACAACAGACATCACAAACACAAACTGCAGCCACAGGACCAGCACTGGCCTATCAGGCACTCAGCCACAAGTGACCTCACAGCAACAAACTGCACCCACAGGACCAGCACAGGCCTATCAGGCACTCAGCCACAAGTGACATCACAAACACAAACTGCACACACCTGACCAGCACTGGCCTATAAGGCACTCAGCCACAAGTGACCTCACAAACACAAACTGCACTCACATAGCCAGCACTGGCCTATCAGGCACTCAGCCACAACTGACCTCACAAACAGAAACTGCACTCACAGGACCACCACTGGCCTATCAGGCACTGAGCCACAAGTGACCTCACAACCACAAAGTGCACGCAGGTGACCAGCACTGGCCTACCAGGCACTGAGGCACAAGTGACCTCACAACCACAAACTGCAGCCACAACTCCAGCACTGGCCTATCAGGCACTGATCTACTAGTGACATCACACACACAAACTGCACTCACATAGCCAGCACTGGACTATCAGGCACTGAGCCACAAGTCACATCACAAACACAAACTGCACTCATATAGCCAGGACTGGCCTATCAGGCACTCAGCCACAGGTGACCTCACAACCACAAACTGCACCCACGTGACCAGCACTGGCCTATCAGGCACTGAGCCACAAGTGACATCACAAACACAAACTGCACCCACATCACCAGCACTGGCCTATCAGGCACTCAGCCACAAGTGACCTCACAATCACAAACTGCACCCACAAGATCAGCACTGGCCTGTCAGGCACTCAGCCACAAGTGACATCACACACACAAACTGCAGCCACGTGACCAGCACTGGCCTATCAAGCACTGAGCCACAAGTGACCTCACAATCACAAACTGCACTCACAGGACCAGCACTGGCCTATCAGGCACTCAGCCACAAGTGACATCACAAACACAAAATGCACTCACATAGTCAGCACTGGCCTATCAGGCACTCAGCCACAGGTGACATCACAAACACAAACTGCACTCACACCACCAGCACTGGCCTATCAGGCACTCAGCCACAAGTGACATCACACACACAAACTGCAGCCACAGGACCAGCACTGGCCTATCAGGCACTGAGCCACAAGTGACATCACAAACACAAACTGCACCCACGTAACCAGCACTGGCCTATCAGGCACTCAGCCACAAGTGACATAACAAACACAAACTGCACTCACACCACCAGCACTGGCCTATCAGGCACTCAGCCACAAGTGACCTCACAACCACAAAATGCACCCACAGGACCAGCACTGGCCTATCAGGCACTCAGCCACAAGTGAGCTCACAAACACAAACTGCACCCACTTCACCAGCACTGGCCTATCAGGCACTCAGCCACAAGTGACCTCACAACCAGAAACTGCACTCACATAGCCAGCACTGGCCTATCAGGCACTGAGCCACAAGTGACATCACAACCAGAAACTGCACACACCTGACCAGCACTAGCCTGTCAGGCCCTCAGCCACAAGTGACATCACAAACACAAACTGCACCCACATCACCAGCACTGGCCTATCAGGCACTGAGCCACAAGTGACATCACAAACACAAACTGCAGCCACTTCACCAGCACTGGCCTAACAGGCACTCAGCCACAAGTGACCTCACAGTCACAAACTGCACCCACCTGACCAGCACTGGCCTATCAGGCACTCAGCCACAAGTGACATCACAAACACAAACTGCACCCACAGGACCAGCACTGGCCAAACAGGCACTGAGCCACAAGTCACATCACAAACACAAACTGCACTCACAGGACCAGCACTGGCCTATCAGGCACTCAGCCACAAGTGACATCAAACACACAAAATGCAGCCACAGGACCAGCACGGGCCTATCAGGCACTCAGCCACAAGTGACATCACACACACAAACTGCAGCCACTTCACCAGCACTGGCCTATCAGGCACTCAGCCACAAGTGACATCACACACACAAACTGCACCCACAGGACCAGCACTGGCTGGTCAGGCACTCAGCCACAAGTGACATCACACACACAAACTGCAGCCACGTGACCAGCACTGGCCTATCAAGCACTGAGCCACAAGTGACCTCACAATCACAAACTGCACTCACAGGACCAGCACTGGCCTATCAGGCACTCAGCCACAAGTGACATAACAAACACAAACTGCACTCACACCACCAGCACTGGCCTATCAGGCACTCAGCCACAAGTGACATCACAAACACAAACTGCACTCATATAGCCAGCACTTGCCTATCAGGCACTCAGCCACAAGTGACCTCACAACCACAAACTGCACCCACAGGACCAGCACTGGCCTATCAGGCACTCAGCCACAGGTGACCTCACAACCAAAAACTGCACCCACTTCACCAGCACTGGCCTATCAGGCACTCAGCCACAGGTGACCTCACAACCACAAACTGCACCCACAGGACCAGCACTGGCCTATCAGGCACTGAGCCACAAGTGACCTCACAAACACAAACTGCAGCCACTTCACCAGCACTGGCCTATCAGGCACTCAGCCACAAGTGACATCACACACACAAACTGCACCCACAGGACCAGCACTGGCTGGTCAGGCACTCAGCCACAAGTGACATCACACACACAAACTGCAGCCACGTGACCAGCACTGGCCTATCAAGCACTGAGCCACAAGTGACCTCACAATCACAAACTGCACTCACAGGACCAGCACTGGCCTATCAGGCACTCAGCCACAAGTGACATAACAAACACAAACTGCACTCACACCACCAGCACTGGCCTATCAGGCACTCAGCCACAAGTGACATCACACACACAAACTGCAGCCACGTGACCAGCACTGGCCTATCAAGCACTGAGCCACAAGTGACCTCACAAACACAAACTGCACTCACAGGACCAGCACTGGCCTATCAGGCACTCAGCCACAAGTGACCTCACAACCACAAACTGCACCCACAGGACCAGCACTGGCCTATCAGGCACTCAGCCACAGGTGACCTCACAACCAAAAACTGCACCCACTTCACCAGCACTGGCCTATCAGGCACTCAGCCACAGGTGACCTCACAACCAAAAACTGCAGCCACATGACCAGCACTGGCCTATCAGGCACTCAGCCACAAGTGACCTCACAATCACAAACTGCACCCACAGGACCAGCACTGGCCTATCAGGCACTGAGCCACAAGTGACCTCACAAACACAAACTGCACCCACTTCACCAGCACTGGCCTATCAGGCACTCAGCCACAAGTGAAATCACAAACACCAACTGCACCAAGGTGACCAGCACTGGCCTATCAGGCACTGAGCCACAAGTGACATCACAAACACAAACTGCAGACATGTGACCAGCACTGACCTGTCAGGCATTGAGCCAAAAGTGACCTCACAAACACAAACTGCACCCACAGGATCAGCACTGGCTTGTCAGGCACTCAGCCACAAGTGACCTCAAAACCACAAACTGCACCCACAGGATCAGCACTGGCGTATCAGGCACTGAGCCACAACTGACATCACAAACACAAACTGCACTCACATAGCCAGCACTGGCCTATCAGGCACTCAGCCACAAGTGACCTCACAACCACAAACTGCACTCACATAGCCAGCACTGGCCTATCAGGCACTCAGCCACAACTGATCTCAAAATCACAAACTACACCCACAGGATCAGCACTGGCCTGTCAGGCACTCAGCCACAAGTGACATCACACACACAAACTGCAGCCACTTCACCAGCACTGGCCTATCAGGCACTCAGCCACAAGTGACATCACACACACAAACTGCAGCCACGTGACCAGCACTGGCCTATCAAGCACTGAGCCACAAGTGACCTCACAAACACAAACTGCACTCACAGGACCAGCACTGGCCTATCAGGCACTCAGCCACAAGTGACATCACAAACACAAACTGCACCCACGTAACCAGCACTGGCCTATCAGGCACTCAGCCACAACAGACATCACAAACACAAACTGCACTCACATAGCCAGCACTGGCCTATCAGGCACTCAGCCACAAGTGACCTCACAGCAACAAACTGCACCCACAGGACCAGCACTGGCCTATCAGGCACTGAGCCGCAAGTGACCTCAAAATCACAAACTGCACCCACAGGATCAGCACTGGCCTATCAGGCACTGAGCCACAAGTGAAATCACAAACACCAACTGCACCAAGGTGACCAGCACTGGCCTATCAGGCACTCAGCCACAAGTGACATCACAAACACAAACTGCACCCACAGGACCAGCACTGGCCTATCAGGCACTGAGCCACAAGTGACATCACAAACACAAACTGCACTCACAAATCCAGCACTGGCCTATCAGGCACTGAGCCACAAGTGACATCACAACCACAAACTGCACCCACAGGATCAGCACTGGCTTGTCAGGCACTGAGCCACAAGTGACATCACAAACACAAACTGCACTCACATAGCCAGCACTGGCCTATCAGGCACTCAGCCACAAGTGACATCACAAACACAAACTGCACCCACTTCACCAGCACTGGCCTATCAGGCACTCAGCCACAACAGACATCACAAACACAAACTGCACCAAGGTGACCAGCACTGGCCTATCAGGCACTCAGCAACATGTGACATCACAAACACAAACTGCAGCCACTTCACCAGCACTGGCCTATCAGGCACTCAGCCACAAGTGACATCACAAACACAAACTCCACCCACGTAACAAGCACCGGCCTATCAGGCACTCAGCCACAAGTCACATCACAAACACAAACTGCACCCACCTGACCAGCACTGGCCTATCAGGCACTCAGCCACAAGTGACATCACAAACTCCACCCACAGGACTCGCACTGGCCTATCAGGCACTGAGTCAAAAGTGACATCACAACCACAAACTGCAGCCACATCACAAGCACTGGCCTATCAGGCACTCAGCCACAAGTGACATCACAACCACAAACTGCACTCACATAGCCAGCACTGGCCTATCGCGCACTGAGCCACAAGTGACATCACAACCACAAACTGCACCCACAGGACCAGCACTGCCCTATCAGCCACTGAGCCACAAGTGACATCACAAACACAAACTGCACCCACAGGACCAGCACTGGCCTATCAGGCACTGAGCCACAAGTGACATCACAAACACAAACTGCACCCACATGTCCAGCATGGCCTATCAGGCACTGAGCCACAAGTGACCTCACAACCACCAACTGCAACCAGATGATTAGCACTGGTCTATCAGGTACTAAGGGAAAACTGACCTCACATCTACAAAAAACAGCCAATTACCTAGCCCTGGCCTACCACGCACTGAGGCACAAGTGACCTCATAATCAGAAACTGCAGGCCCATGACCACTACTGGCCTACAGGTGCTAAGGGAAAGTGACCTCATAACTAGAAACAACAGCGACATAACCAGCACTGGCCTATGAGGCACTGAGGCATAAGTGACCTCAAAACTACAAATAACAGCCATTTACCTAGCAGTGGCCTGTCAGGCCCTAAGACACAAGTGACCTCATAATGAGAAGCTGCAGCAACATCACCAGCACTGCCTATCAGACACTGAGCCACAAGTGACCTCACAACCACAAACTGCACCCACCTGACCAGCACTGGCCTATCAGGCACTCAGCCACAAGTGACCTCAAAACCACAAACTGCACCCACGTGACCAGCACTGGCCTGTCAGGCACTCAGCCACAAGTGACCTCACAAACACAAACTGCACCCACCTGACCAGCACTGGCCTATCAGGCACTCAGCCACAAGTGACATCACAACCACAAACTGCACTCACACCACCAGCACTGGCCTATGAGGCACTGAGGCATAAGTGACCTCAAAACTACAAATAACAGCCATTTACCTAGCAGTGGCCTGTCAGGCCCTAAGACACAAATGACCTCATAATGAGAAGCTGCAGCAACATCACCAGCACTGGCCTATCAGACACTGAGCCACAAGTGACATCACAACCTCAAACTGCAGCCACGTGTCTAGCACTGGACTATCAGGCACTCAGCCACAAGTGACCTCACAACCACAAACTGCACCCACCTGACCAGCACTGGCCTATCAGGCACTCAGCCACAAGTGACATCACAACCACAAACTGCACCCACGTGACCAGCACTGGCCTATCAGGCACTCAGCCACAAGTGACCTCACAACCACAAACTGCAGCCATGTGACTAGTATTGGCCTATCAGGCACTGAGCCACAAGTGACATCACAAACACAACCTGCACCCACATGACCAGCACTGGCCTAGCAGGGACTGAGCCACAAGTGACATCACAAGCACAAAAGCAGCAATGTGTTTGATGCTGTCTAATCAGGTGGTAACGCAAAAGTCACCTCACAAATACAAAAAAGGAGCAATGTGGCTCCTAGTGGCCTAGCAGATACTGAGGCCAAATGACTCCACAAACACAAGCAGCAGCAATATGCAGCAAGCTGGACTGTCAGGTGCTCAGGCTGAAGTGACCTCACAGGCAGCCATGAAGCCATATATCTGCTCCTGGCCTCTTTGTGACTGAGGGACAATTGAGCTAAACAAGCACAAACAGCAGCAATGTCCATGCTGATCACCAGTCACATACTGATGCACAACTGACCACAAAAGCACAAACAGCAGCAATGGGCCTGCTCCTCGTTTATGAGGCATGGAGACACAAGAGACCTCACCAGCACCACCAAAGCTACATGCATGCTGTTGGCCTACCAGATTCAGAGGCACAACTCACCTCACAAGCACAAATGGCATCGACCTGCCTGCTGCTGCCCTATCTTTGACTGAGTCACAAGGGAGCTGAAAAGTGCAAACCTTCACAGATGAGAAGCTCACCTGGGCCACTTGCACGTCCCTTGATTACAGTGTGATCACTCCACACAGAACAGTCTTCTGCAAATGGCTTTCATCTCCTGGCAAGACTCTCTCCAGATCATGGCACAGCGCCACTCTGGCACCCTGCACACAAATCACAAAAGGGAACGATTGGTCTCGCTTTTCCTTTAGTACCATCAAGTCCCAGCTGGGAGCCTTTGCACTGCAGCACCTACACAATGACAGCAGGATGCCACTTCCATTTCTACTGCATTTCTAGGGACAGAGATCAGCTGAGGGAGCACCTGCACTGCAAAGGCTTTCTGACACTCTCAGATCAACTCGGCACTACATCAGCCATCAACCTGATGCCAGACCTCTGCTCTGCCACCTACTCTACAAACACACTGTCTCTGCCCCACACAGCTGCCTCTTCTGCTAGATACAACCAAGTGCCAGCAAGAAGAGATGCATGCAGGACACTCGCCACTTGCACACTCCCCAGCCACTGCTCTGCTCGCTGCCTTCCCTTGGCTTCTCAATCCAGACACTCAGGCAAGCTCTTGTGGCAACATCACAAGGTGGCCAAGGCACTCTAGGCTCACAAGGCACGTGCAAATGAGCAGCACAAGATCAGGCACAGAGCTGCCTCCTTGGGCAATGCTGCTCTTTTCAGAGGGAAGGATCCTGCTTTCTTTGGGCACAGCAGGCTGCTGCTTTCCACCCCCATCCCCTCAGGAAGCTCCAGCTAGGGATGGGGGAATGGGGATTTTCTTTAGTAATACAAAAGATACAGATACAATGCAGAAACAGTTGAAAGTCCTGAAGGCCTCCTGAGCCCAAAGGAACCTCCCTTCCTTTCCTTTAGTTACTTGCACAAGGAGCCCTGGGGAAGGGAAAAAGGGTGCAGAGCCTTTGAAATGAGGCCCAAGCAATGAGACAGACCCACACTGGATGGCTGCTGAAATGACAGCTCTCCTGGCTGCGCAGCCTCTGCAGCACCAGTCCGCGCTCCACAGCTGGCTTCACAGAGCACTGAGGGCTGGGTGCCACGGGCAACCTGGCCCTGGGCACATCTTCACCCCTCGCAGAGCCAGCAGCCCAAGAGCTCTGAGACTTCCTCAGGTCAAGCTATGGAGGCTTTGGGGCACTCACAAAAGGCACTCAGGACATGCTGGCATCTATTGTAAGGGTCTTGGACTCATCCTGCATGGCACCACAACCTCCTAGGAAAAGGAGGGTGCACAAGAGCATTTGTTGAGCGGGCTGGCAGGAACAGCAGTTGTGGGATGTGGAATTTGCAGCACAGCAGAGGTACCAGGAGGTGAACCCACACCCCAAGTCACCCAGGGAAGACAGGCGCATTTATGGAAGCCTTCGCATCCATACGTAGCCTCTTCTCAGTCACTTGCAGCTGCTTTCAGAGAGGGCTCACGACGCTGGCCAAGATGTTGACAGGTACAGGGACTCAGCCTGGCATCCTGCCTCCACCCTCAGCGGCTCTAGGACTGCACTGGGAACCTCATGAGTGGAGCAACCTAGAAAGAAAGAAAGAATTGGAGTGTTACTATCAGTTCTGCTGGCCTTACAGAGTCGCAACAGGCAGGGGCAAATGTCTCCCCTCTGTGCTGAGCTCTATTGGTGAGAGCACAGCCAGCAGGGCCACCAAGACATTCTACCCCTCTTTTTGGCACAGGTGACACCATGTCTGTATACCAGGTCCCATTTGGGCTCTCCAGTTCTGCACAGGCACTAACACACTGCAGGGAGTCCAGCACAGGGACACCAAGATGGTCAGGAGCTGCAGCGTGGGGCATAAAAGGAGAGGCTGCGAGAGCTGGCTTTGTTCAGCCTAGACAAGAGAAGGCCAAGGGAGATCTTCACGCTGTGCACAGCTACCTTATGGAGGGCACAGAGAAGAGGGAGCTGGATTTTCTTGGAGGTGCACACTAGTAGCATGAGAGGCAACAGGGACAAATCGGACAATGGGAAATGCTTCTGAGATGTTAAGAAGAAACCTTTTTCTCCGTGACGGTGGCCAAACTGCGGCACACGGATCCAGAGAGGTTCCCAGATCTCCATCCTTAGAGATAATCAAAACTTCACTGGAAAAGGCCCCAAGATACCTCCTCTACTGGCACCTGCCTGGAGCAGGGCGTTGGAGCCCTGCTACCTCCACATGGCTCCCCCATTGCAGCCTCAAGGAATATGCTATTGTGAGACTCTTGCCAAAGGCACCAGAGGCTTTGGAGATGCCGCCTCCACCGCTCAACAAGCACAGGTGTCTCAGAGCCACCCATCGCCCTCACAGGCCTGACTTCTTGTGAGGGGGTATCTCCCCTCTCTGCAAGGCTCTGCGTAGGCACAACGTGCAGAAATGCCTCTGACTGCTTTCATTAACTACCCATCTCGCTGAGGGATAGCAATGGATTAGCGTCTGAGATGGGAAGATGCAATGAGGGTCCAGATTCTACAGAAAGCCTTTAAGGAGGGAGAAGAGAACTCTCTCCAGCCGTCAGTAAAATCCCAAAGACTCACGGAAGCATCAAACCCTTCCGAAACTGCAAGCCTGAACCTCAGCTGACACAAACCACCAAACTGGGAGCAGCCCTGCCTCGCACCACGATGCTCCAAGGAGGGAACACAGTCACCAACAGTCCTCACCCAGGTCTCCCAGAAGGACACTGTGATGGCAGGCTGGGCCTTGGGAGCAGAGCACTGCTCTCTCCAGACACCTCCTCCCATGCTGAGCACCAAAACACTGGCGCCACCACCCGGCTCCACCACAGGGCATCTTGCACTGTAACATGCCGTTACCTCCACACCTCACAGAGGGTTGGCAACCAACACACGCCTCTGCATCAGCGACACACAGCCCACAGCACTACACATGGCAGCACACAGGGCACCCCAAGCACCCCACAACACACAAAGCCCAACTCTCCAGACCTTCCATTCCTTTCTAGTCCTCCAAGGCCTTGCAACAGGCTCTGCCTCTGAACAGCCACTCGCAGCCCGGGGCCTGCTCACTTCCCACCTTCCCACCAGGAAGCAGAGAAGAAGTGCTCTCAGGGGCTGATCAGGCCAGCTCTTGCCTCTCACTTGTGCCTCAACTTCTCTGAACAAGAAATCTCTTTCAAAATGTGGCCCATACCCTTTTTGGGGGGTGACATTCCTTCTGTCTCCTCCAACTGCCTTTGCACCCATTCTCCAATGACTGCATACGTGCACAGAAAATCAGAGACTCCTAAAGTGTTACAGTTCCAAACATGTCATAAAAGCAGCTGGACACCTCAAAGACAGACACAGCATTCAGACCTTGCAGGAAAATCTCACAAGCTCCCTGCTCTTTTGACAGGGGCAACTTCTAAAGCACACACACCCTGGCAAGAAGAGATTATTCACACCACTGCTCACTCCAGCACTACATTCACTTAGCAGCCTCAAAAGTCTAGCTGCACTTCCTAGCTGACTGCGAGGACGCTGCAAGCTTCTACTTAGCAACAAGTGGAAAGGCAAACTCCATGTCCATGCTCACCACAGAACATCATCTGCATTTTAAATGTAGCAGTATTAACTCATGATGAAGG
This sequence comes from Apteryx mantelli, assembly GCF_036417845.1. Taxonomy (NCBI): domain Eukaryota; kingdom Metazoa; phylum Chordata; class Aves; order Apterygiformes; family Apterygidae; genus Apteryx; species Apteryx mantelli. The sequence goes on from NC_089983.1 coordinate 257,537, forward strand.
AGTGGAATAAAATTTGTGTCAGATGATGTGGAACATCCACTTCTGCTTGATTAATGAGTTGCATTTCTGTATTGCTGTAGAGCTCTGCAGGGGTCAAGCCCTCCTCTGAGCACACACAACAAACCCAGAAGTGACCTCACCACCACCATCCAAGCCATGTGTCTTCTCCTCACCTCTCAGCTGCTCACTTAGAGGTGACCTCACAAGTGCGTATCCCCACCACATGCCTGCTTATCAGGGAAAGAAGTTTCCTCCATATAACTTCCCCAGACATCAACTACTGCCGGCCTAGCAGGTACTCTGACAAAAGACACCTCACAAGCAATGCCCATGCCTAACTGCCTGCTGCTGGCCTAGCACGGACTCAGAAAGACATGACCTCACAGCCACCTTCACGGCCATGTCTCTGTCACTGGCCTAGAAGACTCCAAGACAGAAATTACCTCACTATAAGTTCCCCAGCCAAGAGACAAATCCTGCCTTATCAGCTCCTCACCCTGAAACGATCTCAAAAATACAGATCCCAGACGTGGACCTGCTGCTGCCCTACCGACTGCTCAGGTAGAAACGACCTCAGAAACACCTTTCCACTCACAGAGCTCCTGAGATCCAATCAGTTCATCACTTACAAGTGACCGCACAAGCAACAGACAAGCCTTCTTCCTCCAGATGGCCTTTCAGGTACTCAAGTAGAAATGACCTCAAAAGCAAGAGCCCATCATCTGCCTCCTGCTGGCCTATCAGCTACTTACAAAGAATTGATTTCACACTGGTGATTTTCTGGCATAGCTCTCATAGACAGTGGGGACCTCACTACCCACACCCTGACCATGGGGCTCTTGCCACCTGCAGCTCCCCCTCCCATCCTCCAGGGCTGAGCCACCTACTGAACGGCCTCCCTGATTCACATCATCACATCACAGATTCACATCAAGGCTTCATAATACTCACAATACTCTGAAACACCCATTGCCTACCAGTTACTACACCAAAAGATTAGCTTCTGCTACGCATTATCAACACCTAGCCTATGAAACTTAAGAATTGCAGAACAGCCTGCAAGTAACTCTTGGCAACATTTTCTAATGGGAGGATTGTGTGGGAGCAGCAATCATGAAACTGTAGACAGCAGGGCCTCGTGTCCCAGGCAGAGAGAGAAGCCTTCCCGCAACTCACAAGTGTGGTTCCTTCCCCAATGCTGAACAAAACCAGAAAATCCTCTACACATCCAGGACAACAAGCATTCTCCTATTTTGGGCCCTGACAATTGGAGACACGTGGAAGGACTCAGGCCAGGGCGTTTCAATTGGTGAAACCAGCAGAGACACAATTCAGCAACTCTTCACCCTGACCTAGGAGCATGGAAAGAACAACGGCAAGTGCAAGCACTGGCCGTTCATCAACTTTCAAGGCCCTGACAAGCAAAACAGCTCACACTTACACAGCTCTTCTGCAAACACCCTTCACCCTGCTGCCAGGCTCACAGGTCGCGGCGCAAAGCAAGAGGCAGGGAGCAAAAACAACGGCTAAGGCACGGCATGACATGCGGGCACAGCCTCTCTCAGAGACGCTCGGAAATGCAGTTTTCACAACAAAATCACCATTGGGAAGGGCACCTCGCGACGACACCAGCAGCCTGCTCACACTTTGCCCAGCACCTCCCAAACGCAGCTCCGAGCAGCACCTGGGGCTGCGCTGGCAGCAGCAGCTCAGGGAAACGCTTTAACAGGGATCCCAGACCCAACACAGGGCCAAAGCTTCCTGCCCCCAAACCCCACCGAGCCGCCCTGGCCCAGCTGCTCGCGGCAGGCCGCCACGTCTGGCTGCAGGGCAGCTCCCGCCTCTGGCCCACGTCGCTCTGGCCCCTGCTCACGGCCCCACCAGCCCCTGCTGCAGCTCCTGCAGCAAAGCAGCCCCGGCGCCAGCACCGCTGCCCCCGCCCCGGCGGGAGGGCACCTGCCGCCATTTGAACGCGCCCGCAGCCCCCAGCAAACCCTCTCGCCCGCTCGCTTCTCGCCTGCTTTGCTCCCGCTCCTCTTTCACCTCTTTGACGTCTTTTTTTTTCCACATTTGGACTGCAATTGGCTGACAGAGCCATCAGTGAAATCGATGCCCGCCCTCCTTCTCCTGACAGCCAATAGGAGGGCTGCACTGGGGCGATGCCATGGCAACATTGGGCCCTCCTGCCATTGCAGCCAGCTCTGCCCCCTCCACCGCGGTCGAGCGCCATGTTGTGGGCGGGCAGTGCGGGGCCCCGGGGCGCGGCCGCTGCCCCGCCGGGGCTGGGCTGTGCGGCAGGGGCCCCGCGGGGCTGCTGGCTGCCCTGCGCCCTGGGGGCTGTGCGGGACAGAGGGGGGCAGCGCTGGGGCCTGTGCTGGTGGTATCCGTGGTGCCGGCGTGGGGGCCCTGGGGCTGGCCAGGGCGCTGGAGCCCACAGGCAGCGTCCTGCTGCCCCCAGGGTAGGGCAGGGCAGGGCAGGGCAGTGTCCTCTCCCCCTCCTGCCCTGGCCCCCTGCCCACGGCAGCCCTGGGGCTCGGCTAGGGAGCGGTGGTGTGGGGTTGTGAGGGGGCTGGGGGAGATGGCTGTGTTGGGCTCACCCCAGCACTGCCCACCACAGCTCAGAGAAAAGACCTTGGCGTCAGCCAGGACCTGTTGAATGAGGATTGCACCTCTGCCTGTTTCCAATCTGCTCTCTCCAATGTATTTTCTTTTGGGTACAGTGATTTGAGCCCAGTTTGCAGGAGGACAGGGGCAGTGGCCATCTGAAGATGGCATCTCTGAGCCCAAAAAATGCTGCGCCAAGTTGGAAGGATCCAGGGGGAAAGAACAGAGATTTTCCCGAACACCCAGTGGACTTGGGGTTATTAAAAGGTGAAGGTTTTATTCTCATATATGGACATTTCCAGCAGGCTCTTGAGAGCCCCATGGAGCTGCAGGCCATCTCAGCGTCTGGGATGCAGGACCCCAAAGGGGGCCCCACTCCCAGGGGAACCTGTCATGGATTCCCATGCCCCCCCTCACCCTAAGAGGTGATGGAGCTGGCCGCACAGAAGCCTTAGGGCTCAGGACAGCCCCAGCCCCAGGACCCAGGAGTCCTGGCTGCCACATTGTCCCCCGAGCCAGAGGGGACCCTCAGGCAGGGCTCTCGCAGCAGCCCCCAGCCCTGTCCAGCCACCCCCCCAGCCCGGGATCCACAGCAGTTTTGGCAGTTAACAGTCTATGGGAAGGAGCTCCCGAAGCCCTTACTCCCAGTGGAGAGCTGCAGTAGTGTTGGGAACAAGGAACTGCAGTCCCGGCTGATGGTGTCCATCCAGCAGTCCTCCATCTTGCTTGCCCCCTTGCCCTCAGATCACCTCTGCATCCAATGAGGAAGGACGCTCTTCCTGTCTTGTCACCCAAAACTCCTTTCCAACATGCCCCTGCTCCTCCGCCTGTTGGTGAGGGGCCCCAACGTGGCCCCACTGCCTCCTGTCCCCTCTCCTTGCCATGGAGCCACTATGAAGGGCAGCCGTGGGGAGGGTGTGAGCAGTGCCCAGGAGTGCCTGGGCCTCACAGGGAAGTGAGGGTCCCCAGCCATGACACCGGGGAGACCTCCCTGTGATGTGGCACGTCCCATTGGGACCTCAGCTTGTGTCATCTGGGGGCTCAGTAGGTCACTGCCATGGAGATGGCACAGGCAGGGAGAGAGCAGAGGGATTTCCCCTCATGTCCTGGAAAGCCATCACTTCCCTTCACTGCAGTTATTTTCCATAATTTTCTGATAAATTCTTCAGGAACGTCTCCAGACAGTGCCAAAGACTGTGAAATATCTCAAACGGGGCACTGGAGACATCACTTCTGCGCCCCTGCACTGACAGGTCACTGCACTGGGCAGACCTGTGCAGGAATCTGGGGTTTGGGGGGTTGGCATTTTTACAGGATCCAAGGCGTGTGGGATGAACCAGCACAAAGCATGGCCACAGGCTGAGAAATGCTTTGGTGAGCCTCAAAACTGGTTTCTGCTGTGGGCCACTCTTTTTGTGGAAGCAGGATGTAGGATTATGTGGGACAGGACGTAGCCTTCCTCCTTTAGGCACCAAGGCAGGCTCTTTGCTTTTAGAAGTACTCGGCAAGGTTTCTCAGTCGGCAGTGCTTGAGACAGAGATGCTATGCCAGAAAAGAGCAAACATAGCCTTAACACACATCATCCAGAGGCCCTTATCCAGGACCCTGGAGCCTGCCAGGCTCCAAAGCCATGGGCGAGGCCAGGTAGCAAATGTGGGGAAGTTTTCCCATTTCCCATGAAATTTGCCCGTCTTTCCTTTTGGCTGAGCCTGAGAAAAGCCATTTCTCATCCCTGGGCCTCATTTGGTCCTTGTGCTTTTCAGTGTCACCTTGGGGCTGTGCTTCTCCCCTGGGTACGCTCCTCAGCCCCCTGCCCTCCTCTCCGAAGGCACCCTTGCTCTCCCGGGGTCTGTACAGCCCCGACATCCTGGATCTCCCACAATTTATGACTCTGGGCTTCTCAGGACATGCCCACACACTGCAGTGCTGCTGTTCAGGCTCCAGTGCAGAGCCTATGAGGCAGTGCAATGCCTCAGGACGTGCATTTTGACTCACTCCCAAGTTTGTGAGATGACCAGCTCCCAGCTCTGCAGCTGCTGAAGCTTGAGAGCATCCCTGCAACCGACCTTCCTGCTCTTGCTAGTCTCTGCACAGTCCTGGGGCAAATCTTGCAGAAGGGAGACTCCATTCACCTTGAATAGTGTCAGAGATGTGGCTTTCCAAGTCACTGCAAAAGGAAGGACTCCTTTACTTCTTTGGGTTGCTTCCTGAGCCTGTGGCACCCGCTCTACGATGCTGGGAGCCCCAGCTCTGCAGCCTGATGTCTCTGCCCTTTGCCTCCTTTGTCTCCTGCTTGTCTACCCAAAGTCTTCTCTCCACACCAAAGCCATGGGAAGTGTTGCTTTGGAGAGTTCATTAGAAGCTGTGACATGTTGTGAATCTGAAGGCCTGATGGAGGCTAGTCTGGGACATGGCTGTGCCCACAGACCCCCTCCTGCTGCCAGCCCAAGGATCCAGGAAGGTCTCCAGGGAGAGCAGTGGGCTTGGGGGTGGGTGAGATGGGTTTCCCTCAACATCTCTGGGTCATGCATGGGTTTCTCTAAGTGTTCAGGAAAATCCCTCTTCTCTAGGGGCTTGCATCAAGACTTTTCCAGACTTTTGTTCAGAAACACAGCCTGGTCTGGGATCCCCAAGAGCAGCACGGCCCCCAGCATCGCCCGGGACCCCCAGGAGCTGTCTGGCTCTCTCTTCTGTTCCCCCATTCCCCGATTAAATGGACACTTTGTAACCTCACCTTTACAACACTCCACCTGGACACTGCAACATTGTGACTCCTCCCCTAGCTCATTCCCATAGGCAGCTGCTGATTTGCGACCTGCCTATTGGCTGGCAGGAGGAGGGGGGCGGGTCTGGATTTCACTGACGGCTCTGTCAGACAATTGGAGTCCACCATGTGGAAGAAAAACAGACGTGAAAGAGAGAGGTGGAAGAGGAGAGGGAGCGAAGCAGGGGAGGCTTTGGGTGGAAAGCAGGACCGGGCTTGGGCAGCTTGTTTCTCACAAGAACGTGAGAAACGCTCTGCCCCCCCGGCCAGTATAACTGCTCTGCCTGGCACTGAGGCACAGGAGGACTCAGGGTGGAGATTGGGCTCTGCAGAGAAGAGCCCCAGGGGCAGAGTTAGGAAACAAGAAAAGACCTCGAATGCGGAAAGCCGGCATCTTTAAGTACACCAGAAACCAGCAGGGGCTGGAAAATGCCCCAAGCTGTCATAAAAGATTCTGAGCATAAAGAAAAATCAATGAAAAAAAAAATCCCTGTTCAAATGTGAATAATAGATGGATGTAACCGAGTAACCTTAAAAGAAGTAGCTTCAGCAGTTACAGTTAAAACCAAACTATAACAACCGAATGGCCTTGGTAGGGTTTACTTTTTGTTTGGGTTTTACAGAGTGACCCTCTGAAGAGCAACAACTTGAAAAGAAGCAGCCAGAAAGAGTGGTAGAATTGTTAGGCTAAGTAACGTGTTTTTTAAAAGTATCTAAATAATAGAATGAACCTAGGAGCCAGAAGAGAAGTAACATCAAAGGAAGATGGCATACCTAAGAATGAGAGGATACTCATACCAGGCTGATAACGAAACTCAACAGCTGTATTCTAGTGTTTGTAAAAATTCATGATCCTAAGTAAGGGGCTAACACCTTCCCTTGATGAAAGGAAAGGAAAGAAAGAGAAAAAGATGGTAAAATCTATGCATAAGTGTAACAGCTGTTGATCTGAAGTTAAAGTTGTCTGTTTACTATAGAGAAGACAGGGAAATATGGGAAAATAATAAAAAAAAGGTGACCAATTCTATTTGAAGCTCCTCTAAAGGGAACTATTCCAGCTTGGGGAACAAACTGATCTTTCGGTGCAGGAAAGAAATGCTTGCAATTAAAGGAAATAAGATATCAGTGTTAAGATATTGAACTGGAACAACACTCGGATTCACCGAATTTGGGTCAATAGGCCAGACCAATCATGTTGCTATTAGGATTAAGACTGTTATTTTTAACAGTTGTTTACGTGTTACTGCAAATGGGCACGCTTTGCTTTTGGCGTCTGTTAATAGCAGTGCGCATTTCCCCAGTACACTGTGCTTACCAAAAAGCCGCCCACTGCACACCAAGGGGAATTTGCTGACTTCTGAAATAAATGCGTGTGTCTGGCGGTGTCAAGGGGTGGAGTGACAGGCGCCACACAGGCAAGCGTGGGACTCCGGATGGTGCAGCCCACAGAAGAGGGGTTTGCTCTGGGGTGATCCCAGGAGTTAAGGAACCTTGGGTGCATCACAGCTGGAGCCACCACACTGTGGGGTTGCTGCAGCCTGGGGGCAACCGTCTAACGACCCCACGACTGACAATTCCAGACAGAGGAGAAATGACACCACAGACTCACCCCATAAACATCTAGGTGCTGTGGAACCATTCCCCACAGAACGACCTGTTCATGGCTGCTGTTGCCAACTGAGCAGTGCTGTGGGCTGAGCACTAGGTTACCTGTTGATGTGCACGCTGTTATTGACTGAGGCCATACAGCCTTTGTGTAACTGCGGGCTGGCGTTGTTTTGACTCGCTATAGAAAAGAATAAGCCACAGAAGTTGGTGCGGACTCTGACCGACCATCAGCTGGCCTGTGGATGTGAATGGCGTGGTGAGGAGAATCTGGGCAAAACTGTACCAGAAGGGTGACCAATAAAGGGCGAGAGCAGTTGCTGTACCGTGCATCTATGATTTAACTGTAGAGCTCTGATATGTATATATATATTTTCAGTTCTGTTATATTTCTAGCTTTTTTTGTTATAACCTCTTATCTCTAATAAATTCTCATACTTGACAAATGATGATCTCTCGGAGTTCAGTGCAAATAAACCCGAAAGAATCACAGACGCCCCTCTATTGGCGTGTCACAGGTAACACTCACAAGGGGCATCAAATCTCTTGAACGGGATGCTTGGTTACTGTCCAGATGGTGGTGGCAGTCTCCTTTGCCAGGGTCCTTCCAGCAGTGGTTTCCACTGGATCAGATGAGACTCCCCAAACTGTTCTTCTGGGGAATTTTTATAGTCCAGCTGGCTTGTGGTCCTGTGTGACCTCTCCAGCATATGCATGAGCCATTGCTACTGATTACCTCAAACTACATACCAAAGCATCTCCTAACTCTCCTAAGAATGCACAGAAGACTGTCCTACATGGCCACTTCTTCATTTGCAGGAGCAGTTTCTACTGTCAATTTTCAAGGGCCTTAAGTATTTACAATTTAATCAGTTCTGCAGCAGGAACTGCTGCAGAGATTCTGAAACAGCCAGATACTCCACCTGAGGTGGTACTCACCACATTTAAGCACAGGAATTGGTCCAGGCACAGCAGGATCTGCCTCTAGAAATCTCTAGAACTGTCCGAAACACCCACTTGGAGAGGTTCTGCACCAGTCAGTCCAACACTTAATTTGGAAAGTGGTAGGAGTTCAGCCAATCTCCTAGTTTCAGGTCCATCCCCTGTCTCAAACCTGCCCATCAGCTCACCTGTGTGGATTACTACATGGGGGAGTTCCTGGGCCACCCAGGGGATTAATGACTTGAGTGCTCTGAGTGCGCATACAGGCACAGGCCTGATAGCCTGTTGCCCACCCACGCCACAATTCTAACTGTAAGAGAAACCTGAATTTCATACCTGGAACTTGATTTCCAAAGCTTTTGCCACAAGTACTGGCTCTTAGCTAGCACTCTGGCCTACCTCTGCAAGCAAGTGAGGCAGGAGAGTTGTTTCCTGTGTCTAAAGACAGGTGGGATGAATCAACCTTTATTTCATGGCATTGCATATAAACAAAGAGAAAATGAGAATCCCTTGTGCAGTTCTGGTCTCCCACCTCAGGAAAGAAAAGTAGGACTAGGAAAAGGGAAGGGAAAGTTGATGAAGGCAGCAAGACGAATTTCACCACACATGACATTAGTTACTCTTGTCACACCTTCAACTGACTGGGTTCTGAAATGGATCCTCCCAACCATACCATAGCGGGAAAATTCTTCCTCAAGGCCTTTTCAGTCACTCCTCAAATGTAAATCCTCTTCTTCACACTGCTGTGGGTGATTTATCTGCTCACTGCCATGGGGAATATGGTCATGATAGCCATCATTTGACTCAACCACCAGTTCCACCCCTAGCGTATCTCTTCCCCAGCAGCTTCTCCTTCCTAGATGTTTGGTTCCCTTTGCCCCTAAAAGGTTTGTTGGCCTCATCTTGGAGATTAAGACCATCCCATGGCTGCTTGCCAGTTCCAGACCTTTGTTTCCATGTTCCTGGCCACAGCTGATTTCAACCTACTTGTTGTGATGTCTTTTGATTGCTGCGGGGCCATTTGCAACCCATCGCACTGTACCATCTTTATGAAGCCCTGGTTGGACTCCACACTCATCTTCACCCATTGGGTGATGGCATCTCTATCCTTGCTCAGCCCCACCATCTTATGTACCAAGGTACCCTGTGTCCCCAGTACAGAGACTCTTTCTTCTGTGGCCTCATCCCTTTGATGAGAGCAGCCTGCATGGGCACCAGCTACCTTCAAACATGAGCTTTGTTCCCTTCTCTGCTATGTTGCTGAGCTCCTTCACACTGACCCCTGTGTCTTATGTGTGCACTAGATGCACTATCCGGAGAATACCCTCTGGGAAAGAGCCTTCTTCACCTGCATACCTCACACTGCCATTGTCACTATTGCATATGGTAGCTCCATTTTTGGCTACGAGGGGCCTGAATACAGCAAATCCTTTGAACCAACCAAAGCCTGATGAAAGGCTTCAACAGAGGGTTACCCCCATGGTGAGCAGAGAAGCTGCTTTGCTGTAAGCTCTCAGCAGCCTTGCAGGTTTCTCTAAGAAAGTACATTGAGGAGAAGCATGATTTTAGCTGACATCCAGCAGACTAAGAAGACACAACATTTTGAGTGCTGGAACTTACCCAGCAAATGGGAAGCTGGGACTGTCACCTCTGATTCACTGAGGCTACAGTGATATTGCTGTAGGTGACTGGGCTTGAGCTTTTGCTCAAATAATTACAGCCAGTGGTTCAATTTCAGCAAATCTTCCAGATGAACCCAGTCCAGAGATTCCCTTATGCCAGACTAGAAGCAGAGAGTAAGACAGAGCATCTGGGATCTAGGACTAACCTGAGCCCCAAGTTAAAATGCCAGTGCAAACATGGGGTATTGCCCACTACTGAGCTTCCCATTTTACTCTCTGTGTAAGAGTCACCCACTACACTCTGAGACAGGGTCTGGGGGACAACAGAGTCTGTGGAGAACCTCTCTTTCACTCCTTGAAATCCATCATCTCCTTCTCCCCTCCACCCTTGTATTTTTGAGGCATCCTATTTGTGGAGTCTTCTGCTCCTTTCCTTTATATGTCTAAAACCAAATGCAAAGGTGGAGGGGAAAAAAAATGTCAGTATTTATTGCCTATGTTTTCCTTTGGCTTCCTTCTGTTAAATGTGTTTTTTGGTTTAAAAAAGAAATTAGCAGCTAAATAAATAAAGAGATTTGAGACTGAAATAGTGAGTTCATCAACTTCACTGGAGGTGCCTGTGAGCAGCTGGAGTGTGCACTTGTTTTCCCTTGGTCCCTACATAGTCAACAGAGGGAGAGAGAGAGCTCTAGAGAGAGGCTGGGTCCTCCCAGCCTGTAACCAGCAGGCGAAAGAAGTGTTACCAGTCTCTTCCAGACACTCTTCTCTCTCTCTGCACTGACAAGATGGGAGGAAGCTAACTTGCTCAAACTGAAGTGCCTGACTTTTAGACATCTAAAACATCACCCTGCTTAGTATTTTCTTTGTTCCAGACCCTTCCTATTTTAAATAATCAAAAGGACAGCCTTTAAGTTCTTTAAGATGAGACAATCCCACTCCTCCCCTAGAGGGAAGGCAAGGCATTTCGGTCAGGACATTTAATAACAATGGAATTTGGCAATGCTTTGGCAAGAACTCTATTTCAGTGCACAGTGATATCAGATGAGACTGTCTGACACAGACATTTCCAATGACTGAATGGAACCCTCATGAATTTCACTATTTGGAGTATTAAAGAAGGCAAGCTATACTTGTTCTCTATGTCTCCCCCTTTTCTGGAGAAAGAGAGAGGAAGAAGCTGTGGAAGAAAGCAGGGGATTACAGAAGAGATGCTCAGTACTGGCTTGTTTTGAAAGCAACAGCCTCACAGATTTTCCAAGTCAAAAAAGGCAAGCACCGACAAGTAGAAGGAATAACTTTCCAAATACTTATCTAAATGGATGGACTGGCATCTGCAGATAATAGTAAGTACTTTTGCTGGGAGATTAGGTTGGCTTTTGAAGCACAGATGTGATGGATGTTTGCAATAGGTCAAAGTGAACAGGGAATTTCCCAGGCATGGCATGAACTAGTTCACAACCTCTTTACAATACTGTGCTTGTGAGAAAGAATCCTTTGTGAGCATTTGGAGAAGGTAGAAAGAAGACAGTAAAATCTCTGAGGACTGTAAATGTGAAGCAGAGAAATCAGGGTGCGATGAATGGCTGAGAGGAATATTTCTGTCTGTGCTACCTAGGAAGCAAGCAAGGGAGCAAAGAAGGAAGGATCTACCCTCCCGTCCAGACTGTGAAATTCTCACACTTGTTTCTTCATGCTCCTGTCTCAGCAGGATGTACTGAAATTAGACATGGGACCAGGAAATGAAACTATAGTTGCTGAGTTCATCCTGGAGGGTTTCTCAGGGCTTGATCAAAGACTACAGCAATTTCTCTCCCTGCTCCTTCTACTCACATACCTGACAACAGTGACGGGGAACACAACGATCATTTTCCTCATGTGTGTGGATCACCGCCTGCAAACTCCCATGTACTTTTTCATCAGCAATCTGGCATTCCTGGAAATCTGGTTTACATCCTCCACAACCATCACATTGTTGGCAATTCTGAGCTCTGGAAGGAGACCAGTCTCATTAAGCAGCTGCTTTGCCCAATCCTATTTCTATTTTGCCCTGGGTTTTATAGAGTTCGCTCTCCTTGTTGTCGTGTCCTTTGACCGCTACGTTGCCATCTGCCAACCTTTGCATTATGCTGCTGCCATGAAGTGGCAGCTCTGCACCCACCTGGTTGCTGCTGCGTGGGTCCTAGGCTTCACACTCTTCAGCTACCGCCTGGTCTTGCTCTCAAAGCTGACTTTCTGTGGCCCCAACAAGATCCACCATTTTTTTTGTGATAACTCCCCCTTATTCACACTGTCCTGCTCTGATGCCAGCCCGCTTTGGAAAGTAGACACCATTTTCATATCGCTTGTAGTGCTGGGTTCCTTATGTCTAATCATAGTGTCCTCCATGTGCATCTTCCACTGTATTCTGCACATGCCATCAGCATCTGGGAGGAAGAAAGCTTTTGCTACATGTTCTTCCCATCTCACTGCCTTAGCCATTGTCTATGGATGCTGCATTGTTCTCTATGCACGGCCCTCAGAAGGGGTTTCCTTGGAGAACAACAGAATTGTAGCTTTGCTGAACACTGTCCTGTACCCGTTCTTAAACCCCTTCATCTACAGTCTCAGAAAAGGGACTGTGAAACTGGCCCTGAAGGGAGCCATTGGCCGTGCAAAGGCTCGGCTTTTTCCCCAGTCATGATGCTTTTCATGACAGCAATTCTGATTATGTATCATATATCATGTCACACACATATATATGTAGCTATTAAATACAGGTGCCTCGGGAGATTTATGTTCTCATTGGATTATAGTGGTGAAAGGAAGCAATGTGAATTGTGAGTCTTGGTTACAGGGGGTTCTTATAAACAAAATCTAAAAAATATTAATAAAACGTTGAACACACACTTCTTAGGACTGCGACATAGACTGCCAGTGCATGCTGACACAAGGAAGTTTTCATAAGTCATCTCAGGAAATTTAGCTGAAAACTCGGGGGACAATGTCCAAGGGTTGTTGAGAAAAGCTCAGAACACCTTCTCTCCCTGAATAACAGAAGATGCTAAACACGAAAATTAAGCTCAGACATTACAATGGGTTCAAATTCACTGGATTCAAATCCATAAAACACTTCTCGGTTTCATTAGTGTGATGAAGACAGCCTCACTGATTTGCCAGTGATAGCATGCAGACAACAGCTTTTTTTATTCACTTTGTCTTATTGGGAGGGAGGGGTACTACCAATAAACATAATTGGCGCGGGCTCTCTTTTCTTCTAACATAGCAGAATCCTAGAAACTCTTTGCTCTTAATTAACCATCCAGGTAACCTCCCAATCCAGTGAAATGGGGGGGGGGGGGGAGAGGAGGGGGCAGGGTTCTGAGCTTTCCCTGCCAAAAGGCTCGCTGCCTTGTGGATCTCTGCTGCAACCTTCACACCATGCACTGCCCTGGGCCCTGAAACAAGACATCCAGGGGCTGACTTCCAGGAGGAGGCCGCAGAGAGCAGTTTTGACATGGTGGGACTTTTTTCTCTGGCATAGTGAACAGGAAATGGTCTTGCCATGACAGAGCTCTCAGAGGTACTCTTTTGAGCAGCAGTGCCACAGTCATTACCTTTCAAAATGGGCACTTAAGGAAAACTTCCAAAGACAAAATATATCTTCAGAAAATAATTGGTCTCTTACAACAAGTTCTCCCAGACGCACATACAACAGTGAGTGATGTTTCAAGGGCTCAGAGCTTATTTTTTGTTCTGAAAATGAAGAAAATCACAGCATTGCTTTTGGACCCTGAAAATCATCGCCTGCATGAATACCTGACTGGATAGAAGCCAAAAACATGCTGAGGTGATGTCCATAAGGCAAGGTAAAAGACCAGCAGCAGGCCCATTGGCTTGGTAGGTGATTATGAGATCAGTTGTGTCTGATAGGCCACCAGGAAGCTGATGGCTGGGGACATTTTTATGAGATTAGTTGTTTCTCAGAAGCTCATAGGAGAGTAGGAGGCCCACGATCATAAAGATGAAAGTGAGGTCACTTCTGCCTCTACAGGTGATGGACCAGGAGCAGGCATACGGGTGGGAAAGTGGCTGTGAGGTGACTTCTATGGGTGAAGCTGATAGGCCAGCACTTGACTCCTGTCTGGGATAAGAGGTTGCGAGGTCCTGCCTGCCTGAGTACCTGCTAGGCCACCAACAGGCACAGGGCTAGGATGTGGGTTTAGTGGTCACTCCTGTCTCTGGTGGGTGCGACTTGGTCTGTGCAGAGAGTGAGGAGTGGCATGGACAGCCCTGGGCTGTGAGTGGTTTTGGGCCACTGGGCTCTGTGAGAGACACAGAAATATATTTTTTAATGGTGCAGGCCTGATAATACCAGAGATATTTAGAAAATGTCAATAAAAAATGAAACAAGAAAGAAATTAATAAAATGATCTAAAATGAAGAAATGTTTTGTAACACTTCCCAGCTTTTAAATTTTTTTGTGTTCTTGTTGTCTGTCTTTGCTTTGTTGTCTTTTTTTTAATATACCTTTTTTTTTTTTTTTTTTTTTGAAAAGGAAAGCGATTTCCAGAATTGGGGTGGGATGCAATCACAGGGTCACTGGTGGCTGGTGCCATTGTAGGTGCCCTGGTCCACTCTGCCCACCCTCTATCTGCAGCTTCAAGGGGCTCCGGTCTTCCACAGGTCCCCTGTGAGAGCTGCCAGGCCTAGGGATATACCGCAGACATACCGGGACCTCTCCACGTGCCACTGGGTGCTTGTGGTTAGAACAGAGCTCTGCCTGAAAAGGTGGAGAAGAATTTTCAACATTTAAAAAATATGAGCACACTTTCATCAGCTAAAATGACTAATTTTAGTGTCCACTTTTCCCATGATAAAATAGTGGAAATGTTCAGGCAGGGTATGAATCTCAGGAGAAGAAATGTTGATCTGCCCCTCAATTTGTTACCACTGCTCTGTTTATTATGCTGTGGATGTAATCTCAGTAATTCCTCACATATTTTCACATGTCCTGATTAAATTGATCATTTCTAAAGGCATCTTTGCATCAGACAAACTAGACATATCTTACTCTTTATCCATCAGGTACCTCTCAACTCTCCAGCTGCTGCTCTGAGCTTCAGGGCATCTGAAGCCTGCCTCGTCGTTCAGGAGTCTAATTATCTCTTTAAACAGCTCCTTAGTTCTGTTTCTGTCTATCCTTTCCTATCTATCTGTCAAAATCATTTCAAGGAGGGTTATTCCTTGTGGAAAGTGGACCACACTGGAGGCAGCTTGCACTTAACATACAGTTGAGGAGTGTCTTTTACCTTTTATTAAACTGTATCCTATTTTATTTTTGCTTGTTTGCAGTTGAGAAAAATCCTCCTGTGTCTGCAGCTAGTTGTCTAAGGAAAGCAGGTGGGAATTGGTGCGTAGAAGCTGTAACATTCAGCTACAGACTCGAGTGGAAAAAAGTTAGATTTTAACAAGAGTCATATAAATCCCCAGTGGCTGATGAGAGAAATGGCAGGGTTGGGGAGGTGAGGAGGAAAGTTGTCCATAAAGGTCTCATATGGAAAATACTGCTTTTCCTACATGTCTGGACTTCATTAGGAGACCCTCTGGGTCAGTACAAATTGGAGAATGTGGCTATCACTTATTCTGTAAGCTGAAAAATAAAGGAAGCTTAAAAAGGAGAAATCCTTTTTTTTTCAGGTGCTCATGGAAATCTTGCTCTTGTAAATACACTCCTGAATCCTCTCCAATTAGGCACACAAGAACTGAAGAAAATTAGGGGGAGTGACATGCCTTGTTAGGGCTTTTGGCATTTTAATGGCCTCTTGAGTGTATTTGGTGCTGAGTCTATGAACCTGAGGGGGGACATTGTACTGCCTCCCAAGACTGAGGGGACATTGAACAAGCCTCTCAAGAAATTAAAATCAGAAGTAAATTCCAAAGTTTCTTGGAGCGTTAATGGGTCCCACTGAGGGTTGTTACCAAGGAAGGCTCCCCAGGGGCTGATGAGAGCAGAAAGCTGGAGGCCCTGATTGCAGCTAGGCAAAGGCAATGTGTGGGTGGCTCTGATGCCAAGTAAGCCTTGATGTGTTTTATCAAGCAGAATGGCCAGGCACTGACACCCAGCCCCTGGGCAGGGTGATCTTTTCCCTCGCGCTTTGCTCAGGACTCTTCCTGGGGGCAGTGTGAGGGTGGGGGTGTGCAATGCCGAGTGCAGGACAGTGATACAGCACCTCCTGAGTCCCCAGGGACGAGAAGGCAGCGAGGTCACAGTGCTTTAAGGAAACATCTTCTTGAGGGCCTCAGTGGCAGGGACAACAGCCATAGCCAAGAGGACAAAGAGCTCAGTTTTGTAGGCAGCCTTCAGCCTTGGCAGTGCCCATGGCTGTCTCCACTACAGGCTGTCCTACGCTGTCCCACACCTGTGTCTGTTTCCCTGCAGACTGTACACACCAACCTGCTTTGCCACCTTGTTCTCACCCATGGATGTCCCTACCTCTACTCATGTCTCTCTGTCCTCACTTGGTTTTCCTTGAATCACAAAGCCAGGGGCTGATCACAGACACCCTCTAGGTGACCTGTAGCACCACAGCACTACCCTTCAAGTGACATTTCCTTTTCCTAATGTTACATCTGAACCCCACAAGCTGCTGTTTGTGGCTTTTTTCCCTTCTCATGCTTTTTCCCACTACCAAGAAAAGCTCCATCATCTCTGAAATCACCCTTCAAGCAGTCACAAGCTACTACTCTCCTGCCCTTCACCTCCACTTCATCAGGCTAAAGAAGCGCAGGTCCCCCCAACCTCTCCCCATGGATGCGGTTATTCCTCCCTACTCACAGGACTTGACACTTCCCTTGTAAATCTCCATGAGGTGTCTGTTGGCCAAATCACCCAAGTTTCTCAAGGTCCTTCTAGACTGAAGTTCCTCTGTGTCAAAAAAAAAAACCTCAAACCCCAAACCCACAAAACAGGAAAGGGTAAACAGGTGTGGGCTGACTATATGGGAGGGGATAAGGATGTTAAAAGGCACAAACTTAGAAGGGGGAAAGGGGGGGGGGAAAAGGGAGAAATTAAAAGTGAAGCAAAGGCTTGATCAAGACCTTTGGGGGAGTCCTGCCAAGAAGCCCTGCATCTGAACAATTCTGAATGGAGGAGGAGAAGAAAGCTGACCTACTTCCACCGTTGGAAACTGTGTGGTTTCTGAAGCTCATTCCTCCTGCCTGCCTATGTCCCTCTGAATGGCAGCCCTCAAGCATATGACTGGTCTCCCCCTTCCATTTTGGGGCAATCTACAAGCATGATGAGTGTTGCTTCCTCCGTGTCACTAATAAAGATGATAAACAGGACAGGTTCCTGGAGAGATCAGTGGTACTCCACTTATTTCTGGCTACCAGGGAGAGTGCTACCCATTCACCAGTGCCCTCTGAGCCTGACTATCCAAGCAGCTTTTTACCTATCCGGTTGTCTATCTGCCTAGGCAGTAATGTTCTAACTTGCAAACAAGAATATTGTTGAAGACAGTGTCAAACACCTTGCTAAAGTCCAGGAAAAAAGTCATTTACTCTTCTCCAGCCACAAATACAGTTATTTAATCATAGAAGTCAATCATGTTGGTGAAGTACAATTTACCCTGGGTAAATCCATGCTGACTGCTCTCTATCACCTTCTCCTTCATGTGCCCAGAAATGTGATGTGAGAGGATTCACTCCATGACACACTCCTCACCAAAGTGAAGCTAAACTACCTGCAGCTCCCCAGGTAGTCCTGTTGGCCTTTTTTGAAGATGGATGTAACATTTGCCTTTTTCCAGTCATTGGGACCTTGCCCAGTCTCCCCAGTCTTTCAATTATGATAGCAAGTGGCCTTGCTATGACAGCAGCCAGCTCTCACAGCATCCTCATATGCAGCCCATCCAACCCCATTAACTTGCATAGTTTGAGGTCTCACAAGTAATCCCTCACTAACCTCATCCCCTGTTGGTTGTTCTTCTCCTCAGGAGTCCTGAAGTAAGGCACAACAGCCTGAGAGACCTTTTCTGTGAAAATGAAAGCTAACAAGGCATTGGTTTCTTCAGATCTATCTGCATCTGCTGTTACTAGATTCCCTGCCCCATTCAGCAGTGAGCCCGCCTTTTCCTTTTTATTCTTACTGGAGCAGTAGCAGCTCATCCTCATGCTCTTGACATCCTCTGCAAGTGTCAATCCTAGGGGAGCTTTGTCTTCCCGAACACCATGCCTACCTTGCCAGACAATATTTCTAAATTCCTCCTTTGCAGCCTCTCTCTCCTCCTCCTTCCCATATGCTACCTTATTGCCCTGTACCTCAGGTGCGAGTTCCCTCTTTAGCCAAGCTGGTCCCCTGACATGGCTACTGGTTTTACTGTGCATCAGGATGGACCATTCTTGTGCTTGGTGGGTGCTGTCCTTAAAGCCCTGCCAGTTTTCCAGAGCTGCCTCTCATGGGCTCCCCCACCAGTCCCAAGGACAGGCCCAAGTCTGCTCCTCTGAAGCCCAGCGTCTGTACTCTGCTGCTGTCCTTCTTCGCTCCCTTCAGGATCTGGGACTCCACTTTTTCATGGTCACTGTAGGCGAGGCTGACACTGACTATCCCATGCCTGAGCAGTTCCTCCTTGTTTGCAATTTCCACATCCAGGAAAGCATCACCTGTATTGGCCCATCTGGCAGCTGTGCTAAGAAGTTTTCCCTGACGTCTTCCAAAAACCTCCTGGACTCCTTACACTCTGCTGTTTGTCCTTGCAGTGAATGTCAGGGAGATTATGGTCTCCCCATAAGAACCAGAGCCCGTGAGCCACAGATTTCCTCAGGTTGCTTAAAGGAGATTGCGTCCACCTCCTCACCCAGATCACATGGTCTGTAGCTCCCATCACAATGTCATCCTTATTCTCATGCTTACCCACAAGCTCTCATGCAGCTCCTTGTCCATCCCAGGGAAGAGCTCCATACATCTGAGCTGCCCCTTCACAGAAAGGCCATTCCCCCTCCTCATCTTCCCCAACAGTTTCTCCTGAAGAGCTTGTACTGTGCTATCATAGGCCTCCAGTCATGTGAGTGATCCCACCACATCTCAGTTATTCTGGCAATGCTGTAGTCCTGGGACAACTTGTGCATCTCCATCTGCTCTTGTCTGTGCCCCAGGTTGCATTCGCTTGCATATATTTGGGTTGCAGAGCCTCAGCTGTGGCACAGAGCACAGATTGCTCATGGTGAACCATGTTACCAAGAGTCAAGGACGCTGTATGTGCAATGGCCCACTTCAGTGCAGGGACATGCTGGCATAGATAGCAGGTGTCAATGTAATGGTGAAAGGAGGTTCCCACTAAGGGAGCAAACCCTGCAGTACCTAAGGCTGGAGGAAAACAGAGCTGGGCTGTGCAGAAATGGCAGGAAAGGGCTTTGCTGCCTGAGCTGGCTTTGTAGCACCACAGGGCCTGTGAAAGAGGTCAACCGATCTCCAGGAAGGACAAGGTGCCACTGAAGAAGTCCCTGGGCCTGAACAGCCTGTGATCCAGCCATTCTGTGGACATCATTAGCACAGTCCCTGTTCATATCATCTGGGATGAGAAGAGGTTCAGGGGTGGGAGAGCTAGAAGGGTTTGAGAGTGCAGAAACTACAGCGGAGGCCTTGGTATGATGTGCCTCCCAGTTTTGCAGCTGCTTGAATGTAGATGGGATGGACTTTGCCTAGAGGCAGTGGTGGAATTCAGTTATTTGGGCACAGGTAGAAAACCTGAGATGGCAGCACCAACAGAGAAAGGAGATCTTTCTCTGACAGCCCTCCTGAGACAGAAGCAGGTCTTCTTTGAGTCTGGCCTTGAACTGAATGTCCCTGACATCCAAGAGGAAGTTCTTGGGCACTTGAAATAGAATTGAATAGCATTGAATAGGCTTTCAATATGGCACATGTGAGTTTTGGCTGAAGACAAAAGGATCCCTCTGACATTTGGCTCTGCCTTTTCCAAACCAGTTGGTCTGTCCTTCCATCACAGAGCACTGACACTGAGACCCCTTGCCCTGAGGGTCGATCCCTGTTCAGGCCAAGGTCTCAGCCCACCTGACTCAGCCCCTCGCTGACTAGCTGCACATGGGACCCTGTTATGGGCACCAAGGGCCCATGGACCGCAACAGAGAGACCTTGCCACTTCTTCAGAAGCAGATCCCATAATATACGGCCTAAATTAGGCCTCCAGTATTTCTCTGCCTTCTCCCTATACATACAACTCTACAGCTTTCTTTTTAACTCCCTAGCACTAGGAGAAGATGCTGAGATGGGACTGGAAGGACTAGGAGCTCGTCCTAGGAAAGGCAGCTATGCAAAAGAGAGAAGAGCAACATGAGCAAGCTCAAAGGCAGGTCCTGAGCGATTACTCTGGAGTGTGCTTGGCCCTAAAGCTTGGCTGGCCCCGGGGGATGGCACCTCCAGGGCAGAGCAAAGACGTGTTCATGTGGGAGCTCCTGCTGACACTCTACCTGTTTTCCCTTTTATAGTAATGGAGCTGTCAGTAAAGGGGGTGGAGTGCTTTCAAAATGTGAACATCCACCTACAAATGCAAAATAAAGAGCACTGGTGCCTGTTCCCAGTGAGAGTGACTGACCTGTGCCTGGTGATGGATTGAGTTGCAGGGCTTACACAGACCAGAGGCTGTACAGCCCCACTGGGAGAGTCAGGGTGCCCGGGAGCATCGAGGGTGAGCAGGACTGTACAGAGCCCCAGATGTCTCTGCGGGGCTGGCAGGGTCTGAGGGAGATCCTCACACTCTGAGAGTGGGAAGCCAGGCAGTACAGCCTACAGCAACTCAAATGATGCTGGAAACCATCGTGAACAAGGAAATCTCACTGTTGTGGGGGAGAGAGACCCACTTCCTGAGCGGGATCCCTCCTCGCCTGCACCTGCTCTCCAAAGTACATGAGGTCAGTCAGTCTCTCTATTGACCAGAAAAGGAGATTTCAGCAGAAATTGCTCCCCCCAGGTTTTGCCATTGCCAGACAAGCTGGGTATCTCCGGCCTCATTTCTGAGCAGCAGAGAGCAGGAGATGTTTCTGGGGCATGAATCATCCTGTGCTATATGTTACCACGTAAACCCAGGCAGAACACCACCTCCTCTTCACTGAAAGCAAGGGCAACGTGAGAGGCACTGCCTCAGACATCTCTTCATCGTGTATGAAACTCCTTGCATCTGTCGTTAATCCCTTCTGGCCTCTACTCGCCATTCCACAAGAGTGCAGGTGTTATGGAAGTCCCATAACATATTTTCCAGCTCTGTACTGGAGCTACATGCCTACAGCTGGGCAAATGAATCTTGCTACTGAATAACTCTCTAGACCCAACTGATTGTATTCACCAACTGTCCAATGATTTCATTAAAGCAGGAACTGAAAGTACCTAACTCGCATGTAGACATCTGTGTTATCAAAAGCCATTTTTAGGTGTTTAAATACAGAACTGAACTTTCATCCTTAAGGATGGGTAATGTGAATCCCACACCGTGGGACCCAGTTACCTCATATGTCCCAGGAGAGCCTGCCTGGCCTCCAGTTGATGTTCAAAGAAAGCTTTGGTCTCCTGGAGGTCTTGAGTCATATGTCACAGCCCAATGTGGCTGTCTCTGATTTTCTAGGATGCCCTTCCCTACCTTTAGAGAAGTGGTTGGTCTCTTACCTATGCAAATTGTGATGTTGGTTAAGAACAAGCCTTTAGAGTCACCAGGAGAAATCAACAGTGCCTATATGAACCTGTTTTTCATCTACTGTAGGACAGATGAATCATGTCAAAAAGGGTGCCTATGCCTTTTCAAAGACATATTAGAAGCCTACATAATGAGATCAAATGTAGCTATCTAAAATTGGCAGACATGATTTCAACCCAAGCAGTTATCACATACAGCCTAGTCATCATCAAAACCAGTTCCCAAGTTCTTTTATGCTTTGTAGGGTGTTGAGCTCTACCCACAGAGCAAGTCGCTTGTGCCCTGTGTGGCTTTGGGCAAGATGGTGTCTCCCGCAGGACTGAAACTGAAGGCAAATTCTTACACTCTGGGTCCCTTTACAATGTATTCAGAAGCCAGTTGAGGCCCTGCTGAAGAGCCCTAAGTTGCCTGTTATGCAAACAGCTGAAGCTCTCAGCCTTTCAGTCATGGCACAGGGGCTCCAGACGCAATTGAATGGTACTGCCCTTGCAGTTGGCCTCCTGGTGCTGGTTAAAGTCTGAGCAGAGGTCCATGACAGTCTCTGGAGGGAACAGCAGGGACCCCAGAGATTAGCAGCCCAGACAGTGGTGTTTAATCTACTGCATAAACATAGGCAATGCCCCTCCATCCCCAGGAAACATGGTAGTCACAAGGCAGTACTGCTCTCATGTCGAGAGTCGGTCAGCATCTACCTCTTTGTTTCCTGTTTTCCAGGACCAAGTAATTTTGACATATCCCTTCAGGGAGGATTAACCATACAGCAGAGCCCTGTGTTTAAGGCCATTCCAGCAAATCTGCTCTCCCTCTCTTTTCCACATTGCCCCTCTGAGGAATACCAGTGTTAACTGGCCACCAGCTGGATTTTGTATCACTGATCACAGTCCTTTGAATTTAGACGCTAGCTCAAATGCAGACATAGCAATCTAAATTTGGCTGTGGAAAAGTACATTTATGTCCTATCTACCAGCCTTCTGTGGGTGTCTCAGATACCTGAGGGTATCTCAGCGGGTACCTGACACCCATGTTTAGGTAAAGTAGTCTCACCTTTTGCCAACGTATGTGAATGACTGCCCTAAATTTAAAGGAGATGTTACTTACTCCAGGGGACATGCCTTTGTCTGTCCACAGGACAACAGGGGCTAACAGCTTCTCAAGCACTCACTTTAATGTGGCACCTTCATTAATAATAATCTGGATCTTGATGTTTCACATTCTCATTCACACTCACGCTCCTCAGAGAACAGAGAATGGGTTTCAAGAAACTCAATTCTAATTGTAGAGCCAGCTAATCCTGTCTGAGACCCAAGACCTCCTGCTGTATCTTTTTGTTCCTCAGGCTGTAAATGAAGGGGTGGACCATCGGAATCAGGCTGATATCACTATAGGACTGCTTAACCATTGGGGTGAAGTTGCAGGAGAAGCGATTGATTTCATTGTGACCACAAAAAGTCAATTGTGACTAAAAAGTGCTGTTATTGCACTTGCAAATAATCCTCCCATCCCAGATCCACCTGCTAGTGGGAGGCAGATCCTCCCATTCATCAGGGTTTCATAGCGCAATGCTCTGCATATGGCTGTATAGGGATCATGTGACATTAAAACTAGAAGTTTAACACACTGCTGTTGCCAGAAAACAAGAGCAAGAAATTTGCATGAAGCAGCCAATAATGGAAATAGATCTTTCCAGTCAGAAAGCTCGACAATGTCCTGGATAAGATAGTGGAAATACTGCAGACACCCAGGAAAGACAGATTCCCTTGTGAGGGCGCTGAACAGCCACCACAAGAGGGTGATGAGGGTGTTTCCAACCACTGTTGTGATGTAGCTCACTAAATGTAGCATCACTGTTGTGACGTAGCCATCTAAAAAATAGACATCAAGGGCTCAGTCCAGTTGTTTACACAAAGGTTCCCAAAGCTCTCTGAAATGTGTGATGGGCTGCTGTTCAGATGGACACTGACAGTCTGGAGAAAGAGGCTGACAGAAATCTCAGGAGACAATAGAACAGAACTAAAAACAGAATACACATATCAGAGCTCTGGGGCAGCCTGGAGAAGGGAAGGCTGAGGGGTGATCTTGTTGCGATCTGCGGCTGTCTCGTGGGAGGCCACAGGGAGGAGAGAGCCAGACTGTTTTGGAGGTGCACAGAGACAGGAATGGGCAGAAGCTGGAGCAAGGGGAACTCCAGTTAGACAGTAGGAGTAATTTTTCACCGTGACAGTAGTCAAACACTGGAACAGGATGCCAGAGTACTTATGGGATCTCTTGGCCAGGAGGTTTTTCTAAACGAGGCAGTCCTTCCTTTAGGCCACTCTGAACCTGTATGCTAAATATACTACATTGGGTTAACACAGAGAGGTCACTCAAAGAAATACTAAAAGGTAAATGCTGATGAATGGTGTTCACCTGCAAAGGTCCTGGATTCCTGTCGAAATAGATAAATGTAAATCATCACTAACAAAACCATTTGGATGCCTGGCTAACACCACAGGAGCCAATACAGTTCAATATGCCCTAGCTCTTAGAATTACCCAGTACCAATATATGAGAAACTGGGAAATTAGTGAAGACTCTGGTGGGAAAGAAGATGGTTTTTTTGAAGTTGTTCAGAGAGTAGCCAGGAGAAGGTGGGGTTGGAAAGACAGTGCGTGAACACATACTGTGGAGAATCAAGCCTGCAAACAGTCTGTGACTTCTTTTGCTTCTTTCCTTCTGTGTCCTTCTTTCCCCCACCCTGATGAACTGATGGTCATAACCTCACCCTACATCAAACATTTCTATCCGTTCCCACGGCTAAGAGCAGAGTTTTCTTCCCTGTGACCCCAAAGCATGACCATGATACAAATGACCAACAGTGTTAATAACAGCAGTGCTGTTTCCCAAGGAGAGACGGAAGCCACAAAAAACCCAATGGTTTGCAAAGAAACTGTGGAAGTGCTCAGCGTCTCATCACTTGGCACATTTTTTGAAGGACGAGAGAGCCAAAAACTGATATTTCACTTGTTCACACTGAATACATCTCAGAAGACTGTAAGAATAAGTAGAATTGGTAAAGACAAAGAACACACTGGGCAAAAATCTGTACAATGATATTCATGTTTAAACAGAGAGAATTTCAAATCGGGGGGAGAACAGCAGAGGGCTTTTGGTGCCTGTGCCCTCCTTGTGGTCTTTGGGAAAGAGAGGAGTGCCTCAGCACTCCTAGAGAGTCGTGGCGGTCTGTGGCCAGTAAAAGAGTCAGAGAGTTTTGGCTGCTCTCGCCATTGGTGTCAGTCCTGGAAGAGGATGAGCTCTCTCTTCAAGCTCGAGGGGAGTGGGCCGTTGTGTCTGCTAAATCATCTGAGATGTTGGAGGTACCTGGCTTTGGAGAAGATGCTGATTGCTGCCAGGGAGCTGCGGAATTAACTCTTCTGTGTAATAATAAGGTGGTAGACAGGGTCCCGAGGCTCTCAGGGGTAGCACTAGCTCTTTCAGAGTGGGCACAGGGCTTTGAAGGCTCCATCCGATTTCCTGCAATGTCTGGGAAGAAGGAAAGTGGCTTTTGGCTACCAGGCTTTGGAGGCGGTATGGGAGGCCTTGCAGAGGTGTTGACTTGAGTGTTTGGTGAAACAGGTTGTTTTCTCTGGCTCTCATTTGCAATCCTTGGTTTTGTAGAAGATGATGTTTGCCCGAGAAATTGCACAGCAGCCAGCTGTGGTGAGTCCTCTGCCTTTTGTGTTAGCACCTGAGGGAATTTTGGAGGTGCTGTTTCTGTGGGTGCTGGCAGAGGAGTGGCATGCTGCCTAATGTGTTTCTTGGGCAATTCTGCTTTGCTGAGAATCATTTCTCATTGAGGAGAAATCTTCTTGCCCATCCCTTCTGCTGTCGGCTTTCAAGCTTGAGAAGTCTTCAGATTTCCTTGCTTATACACCTCAGCCCAGTCAATCTGCGACGTTAACTGTATGCCAGTGCCCTTCAGCTTTTCAAAGCCCAACACCATCTCAAGGAGCACCTTTGTTACCAGAACAGAGCTAAATCCAAGTTTCTCTGAAAGTGATCGTTCATACTTATACTTGCGTAGTATGTGCCTGACCGCCTTTTCCACAAGAGACTCGATAATCTGCTCTTCGTTTCGGAAACGCTTGCCTCCTCTGAGCTGATTCTTCTTTGCCACCCTTTTAGCAAGCTGGCTCCTTGGGGGGAGATGAGGTCCCGCCTATCCATATGTCCAGTTGCCAAGAGAGAATCAGCATGAAAAAAAAATTATATATTTCGTTACAATTTGGAATGTGAAAGATAGCAGATATTTTCTAAACATGAAGAGCCCTTTGTGGTGTTTTTTTTATTGGTAGTAGTGGCTTCTGATTAACTTTGGTCAAAACCAGAACCAGGCTAAACTCTGCTCTTGTTTGGACCATGCCCACTGAAGCCAAGGGAGCAGGGTGGGAGTGGAAAAGAGCAAATGGCCTCTTATGCTGAAGACGTGACAGAGTTTTGGTGTGACAAACCAGCTGATGGGATGTGGGAGTCTAGACTAAATCCACACAGTTAAACAGTCGCTTTCTGAGAACCATCATTTTGGCTTGTCAAAGGGCTCCCTGCCCCACCTCTCTCATGACCAGCAGCTTTGGATATTGAGCGGACCTCAGCAGTGTGAGGCATCAGAGACATCTGTAACCAAAAGTAGCATCTTTGCCTTTCAATCTGTCACCAGTCATGGATGCTACAGCTCAGCTCAGCCTCAGCTATGACTTAATGTGTTTTCAGTCCACATGAGAGACACTGGAAGAAATGCAGCAGAGAAAAAATTGCCCTCTGAAGGATGGAAGTAGAAAAGGGATTAAAAGTCAGTCTCAGTGAGCACTGAAGTTATCATCCCCCAGTACAGGAAGGCTGTTCTTGCCTCACCTTGGGACTGTGTATGGTTGTTGGCTCAGGGGTTCATGTGAAGGCTTATGGAAGTGCTATGGCTGTAAGAAACGTGACTCCTGCAGCTGCCTGAGCCCCGAGACAGCCTCACTGAAGTCCTCAGGCCTGCCTACCTGGACTGTCTTGCTGGAGACGATTTTTGTATCCCATTTCCCTGTAGAGCTCATCTTACATTGCTACCTATGCCAGAAGTGAATTTGCCTTCAAGATAGACAGCACAAGACATGCACCACCTACTGTAAAAGCAAGAGCTGCAGTGACATCATGCACATGTGTCTCCACTGTGCCCATAAAGCACACTGGCTATCGTGCGACTACTCCAAAAGCAGTGTTTCAGGGACAACCCTAAGAATACCTGAATTTGAAGACTACATTGTTCTAGTGCAATGTAAAGGAGCAAGATGTGATTCTTAGGTAGACATTGTAGTTACAATTCATGCAGATATCATGCAGAGTTGGATGGGATACCAAGAAAAAACACCTGCAACATGCGACTGATCCTAGGATGTCATTTTGCTTGAGCTGGAAAAATAGAAAGTTACCTGGGAAAGTGGAGGGTTTTCTTCGATCCTCTCCAATTTCTTGGCTTTAAGTTTCTGCTTCCGCAGTGGAGGTGGCTTGTTGTTTAGCCTACGTGGAGGTTTCTCCAGGGGTGGTCTTGGAGCGATTTTAGCCAGTGGAGGTGGCACAGATGTAGGCTTGGGCTGAGGTTCCCCCGCAGATGGTTTTGGTTTGCTCTCCCCATGTCCCCAGGATTTGTCAGGGAGGTGGGATCCTTCTTCCATTACTGCACTGAATACTTGGGCAACAATGTCCTTGGTGAGATCTTGGAGGGCTGAGAATAATGCTGTCTTTTCTTTGAAGAAATGAGGAGTGCCAGAGGGAAACTGGCCATGATGGTCCTGAGAAGCTTCAGGGGGGCTTGCTTTTTTCAGGACAGCTGTGATTTCTTTTTCAGGCTCTTTGCTAGCCCCTGGTGCAGATCTCATCTTGGTCTTGTGAGACAGAAATTCAGCTGCCTTTTCATTAACAGTCTGCAAGAAGAGGGAAGAGGATGAAAATCTTACCAGAGTAAGCCCGTGAAGCACAGAGACTCAGTGAGGGAAGGCTAAACTAGGCAAATCCCATCTCTAGTTTGAAGAGGGGCCAAAGCCCAGTCTGAGGTCCAAGCCTCAGTGAGTTTTAATGACAGGTCTAGTGGAATCCAAGTTTTTAACTGGGCAAGTTCAGATCTTGCCCCCAAGGTGGACACCAGGTCAGGCAGCCCAATGTCATGGTTTGGACACCACGGGATGCTGCTGAGCACATGCTCTGCCAATGCTTGCAGAGAGCTGGGCAGTGCTGTGAGCACAGCTGAGCTCATGACATAGGTGGCACTTGTGCCTCCCCAGGCTTGAGGGCAGGATCATGAGTGTCAGAGCCAGATTGCAGCTTTCATTCAGCCACACATTCAGGGCTGCCAGTTCTTGCAATTTGAGTGTGATTTTCCCAGGGGATTTGCTTCAAGCCCCACCCTCCAGAAATGAGCAGACTATGGATTCTAAGAGCTTCTGTTCTGGGATAGTTGTAGCTTCATAGTTGTGGGAAAAAACCTTGACAGCTTCATCCAAGTCTACTCTGAATAGCTCAGAAGGTAGCAGAACATACAAAATCTCTCTGCCTCTGTCCTTATTTTAAAAACTTGTAGACTTTTACTGTCTGGCTTATGGGGGGCTTTAGATAACTAAACACCATGACTCTAGTTTAGAGCAAAACAGCATGTACTTGCTCTTCTTCCAGGATCTTGTCCCATGCATTTGTCCTGCTTATAGCACCAAGATTGTTCTCTGGCCATGTGCTGACGTGCATGAATCTGAAGCTTATACTCAAGGCTCTGTGGAATGAGGGTTTTTCTGTGGAGATGGAGCCTTTGCCAGATCCCCCTCAGGGCCTCCCTGTAGCCCAAAGAGGAGGAATGGCCCAGTACTATAAGCAGCCTGCAGGAGGCACGTGCCTTTAAGAAAAGTGCCTCCTGCTCACGCTGCGGTTCAGCTTTCAAGTGATGAAAGTCAAGAAGAGAAAGTCTCCACCGCCTTCCTTTCTCAATCCCTTACACCCCAAATTCACACTGTTGGGTGCAGAGAAGGGCATTACACAGAGCTGGTCGTGTATGCAAATAATGCAAACCCCTCAGGAAGGGGCTAAGGCTGAGATTTTGCTGCATGTATCTCTATACAACACTATACATTCAGTTTCCAATCAAATCAGATCACAGTCTTTGCGGCTTTGCACTCCGGGAAAAGGCCCGCGGGCCCAAGGTTTAGAAGAGAGAGACAGCTGGATGAAAAGCCCTCACCGCTTCCTCCACCCGCTTCCTGTCCTTCCTGCATGCAATTTTGGCAGCAGACGTGTCCAGTATTCTCCACTCCAGGTCCTGCCCAGCTCTGGTCATGCATTGCTTTTCCCAGTGCCTTCCTAAGCTGGAGGTGGCAGGGTAGTGGCAGAAGTAGAAATGGCCCCTCTCGGTCTGACAGGAACACCTTTGACACTCAGTCTCTGGGCTGCAGCTGGGCTCTCCATAAGCTGCCATGACATCCTCTATTTTCTGGGTGGTTTCTTCTATGACTGTCTGGAGGCTGTTAAACACCTCCCTGTCAGCGAGGAAGTCCATGAAGCTGGCAAATTCCTCGGCAGCTGGGTGGGAGGGGAAAAAGCGAGCATGCTGCTCCTCTTCCGCTTCCTCCACGGTGTTCCTCTCTCGGATGCTCCCAGAAGAAACGTCTCTGCCACAGCATGACTCCTGCGGGTCTTGGCATCCACCACATGCCCTCAGTCTAAGCTGGACTCTCCAGTCGGTGCGCTTGTGGAAGGACATGTCTCGCTGTGAAGGAGCAAAGCAGAGAGTCATTCAGGAGGAGACTGGAAAGGTTAGAGAAGCCGTCACTTGTCGATCACTGACTATAGCCCTCAGCATGTGATTGGTGTTATAGCTCCATTGTGAAGCCATTGCAGGGAATAACCATGCTCTGGGGAAAGGCCTGCTATCCTAATGAGTGAAACGAAGACCCTTCCCATTCCCTTCTTGCCTTCCCCTTGCAGATTTCTACCTTGTAGATGTATGAATGCACTGCACTACATGGGATAAAAGAGTTGTTTGGTCCTCTTTTGCAGACATGGGAAATATGATCAGCCCCAGGTCACAGTGTGAGGTGCAGCCAACTCCAAGCTTTATTTGCTCGAGCTGTTGTTTGCTGCTGTACCACTTCTAGTAAATCAGTTTGTGATACTCCGTGTCTAAGACTCTGCTTCGGGAAACCTAGGGTCAAGGAACTTCTTCAACACCCCAGTAGCCGTTTGCTTCGTCCTCACTCAGCATTATTCGGTTACCGCCACTTAGGCAGACTCACCACAAGTATTCCGTTTCAGTTTCACCTGGCTTTCTGCTTATATTTTCTGCTTCCGACCTCAATCATTCTGTGATTCTGTGATATCTCTCTTGCCAAATTGTCAATTGTAATGGATCCCAGGGAGTGATTCGCATAGTATATCGTGGAGCACCACCCCCAGGTCCCTCGATTCATTCCCTTTTAACAGTGGGTCTAGCTTCATATTCAGGGGGATTTGAGGGGGACAAAGGATCATCTTCTCCTGGCTCGCTATCATCGGGATCACCCCACATGTCTCCATCCCAGTCTTCAGGGCATACTATTAGCGTCCTAATCTGTACAATGTCAGGGGGGCAGGGAGCCCCCATAAGCATCATCTCAACCTTTTCTCCCAACTTCTGTCTTTTCTCTTTTTCCTCCTGTAACTCTTTCTGCAGCTGCTCAATTTTCAAAGACAGTAACAACTCAGCTGCCTTTCGATCTTCTATTTCTTCCTTTAGGTCCTGCTCCTCTTTATTTTTATTCTTCCTTTCTTGATATGCAGCTTCTAAACAGGTACCTAGCACCTTGCAGTTAATTCCTTTCCCTTTTCCATCCTTTATATGGCCCCTGGTCACTTTTAGGTATTCTTCAACAGCTTCCCAATTATGCCAATTGTCACGAGCCCATTCTTCTGAGAAGTTGGGACTCGGGTTCACTCCATGCCTCCCGAGATAATTGGTGATACTACTTGCCATCCTGCCGACTACACCAATTTGTTGCGGATGAGTGATGCACTTCACTCGTAAGAGAGAAGCAGCAATATGTTTTATTGAGATAAGACAGTGATTTAACAAGGTTTGATGGCAAGGTACACTCGGTTGTTTACTGCATGGAGGGTAAAACAATAACTACATATAAGGTTCAAACCAAATTGTCAAGGAGGCCCTCCCGTTGAGTCACGAGGTTCAGAGTGGACCCCCTTGCTTTCCAAACTCCTTCTCAGAGGAGTCTGGGTGCGCCTGGATCCAATCTTAGTCCCAGATTTGGTCAACGGTTTATGTCTAAAGGATTATGTGCACAATCAATCAGAGATGCAACTTAGCAAAGTTTCAGTGCACTATTAGTCACTTAGGGAGGATCTGCTGCAGGTAAGGGATCTCCCAACCTCGAGGAGTGACCTTGAGAGGTGTCCCTGTTTAGGAGGAGATCCTGCCGTGCAGCCTGCTGCCAATGCAGTAGAGCTCAACGGGCTCTGGGCTGCCTCCTATTTACGGGGTAAGATGATTGACTTGTAGTCATATTTGCATGCCAACTGTATTTGGGTTGGTGCATGCTCAATTAGCCCTTGGCTATCATGCTGTTATCTGTCTCCCCAAATTTCGATTTGAACTGGGTGCAGCCATCACAACTGTTAGTGATGTTTATCGCCTGAGCAGGGTTATGCAGAGGTCAGGCTGGGGTAGGGGGGAGCACACTGTCACCGTTTCCTGCTTGGGTTTTTGAAGGGGAGGCAAGGAAAGATGGGATGGCTTTAGTTCTTCCTCTTCCCGTCTCTTCCCTGAGTCCAGAGCCATCCCAGCACCACTAATAGGCAGGAAGTGTTCCCTGGCAGCAGCTTGGCTGGAATTTGCAGCCAGCCTCTCTAATCCCTCGGTCACTCTCTCCAGGATTCTCCTGGACACCACACCTTCAGTAGCCATGGCACTGACCTTGCCTCTGGGAGAAGATCTGCAGGATGTTTCCAGAGCAGGCAGCTTGGTTCGACTTGTAGATCCTGATGTTTTACCTGCAGAGGCCTCCAGGCCTCCATGTGCCTGCCTAGCTGCCTTGGTTGGCAGAGGTGGTAAGTCAGGCAGATGTGGTGTCTCTGCTCTTGCACAAGTCCTGCCAGGCAGTGTCTCCCTGTGTCCCAAAGGAGCCTTCCTTACAAGGCCGATGGAGGGAGGCACATGATGGGAGTGATTGCATTGGTACGAGGGCCCCTGAAGCACAGGGAACCTCAGCCCCGTGTTGAATGGAAGATCATGGCCGAGTATGGCCCGGCTGAGCTTGGCCCAGAGCTGCTCTCTGCCTCTCAGCGCAGAGCTCACGGGGTCTGTGTGGGCCCTGGAGCATCCAGGTTGGCGTGCTTTGTCTCAGAGAAAATCCCCAGGCTAGGAAGAAATACCCCCTTGCTGGAGGAGCTCATGCCCCAGCTCCCCTTCCCCATCATCCTTGTGCTCTCTCTGCGGGTCCCATCCCTGCTGCCTGCCTCTCCCTCCAGCCCCATCACTCACCTCTCTCCTGCGCTCCTGTGTGCCTGGAAGCCCATCCATGGGCTGCGAGCAGACGTTTGCCTGCCGCTCCTTGCCCATCTCCAGGATCCTCTTCCAGAGACCTGCCACTCTGGCACCAAGGGGAGCTGCTTCCTCCTGACTGAGCCGCTCTCCTCAGAGTGAGGACGTCAGGGCTCTGGCCCCAGCAAGGACACGGTCACCACAGGGACTGCCCCATCACAATGGCCTTGTGGGCACAATGCCACTCCCATCACAAAGCCCTGGTGGTCGCCATGGGGACCCCCCATCACAATGCCTTGGTGGTCGCCACGGGGACTCCCATCACAATGCCTTGGTGGTGCCCATGGGGACCCCCCATCACAATGCCTTGGTGGTCGCCACGGGGACTCCCATCACAATGCCTTGGTGGTGCCCATGGGGACCCCCCATCACAATGCCTTGGTGGTCACTGTGGGGATCCCCATCTCAATGCCTTGGTGGCCACCGTGGGGACATCCATCACCACATCATTGCCTCCAAGCCTCTTATTCCAGCTCTGAGCCTGCCTGGGAGCTGGGATCTGCAGAGCAGGACAAATTTTCCTCTCCCCAGCTCAGCGCTCCTTGGGCCTTGCAGAGGCTGCCCTTCTTCAGACAATCCATTGCAGAAATCCACTACAAGGCCACCCCTGTTGGTCTGCCCCCTAATCCTCACCCATACACTCTCGAATGCCTCACCGTCCGTCCCTAGGCAGAGCTCCCTGCATTCCCACTGCTCTCTCGCGTTTCTCTTCCCCACATCACCCTGCACCTTTTCATTGCCATCCCACACCATTACATCCTCACTCTTTTTTGAGTCACCCTCTCCTCCCACTCACTCCCACTTTAAGGCTCTCTTCACCAGCTTGGCCACCTGGCTGACCATCAGGTTGGCAGATGGGAACAGTCTCCTTCCAAATGAAGCGTGACAACCTGCAGCTTCACTCCCTCACTGCGGGCTCAGCTTCAGCACCTCCTCCAGCTGCTGTAACCCCAGGCCAGCCTGCAAAGCAGGTGCTCCCCTCTCCTGTGATCCTCTTCCTACTCATGGGGTTTGTTTTCAGCCAGAAATTCCTCTCATCACAAAACTGCAAGGACTGGCATGGGCTGAGAGCAGGACTGTAGGCAATGGACCATGTGCTGCTGCAGCATGGTTTTACACCCCCCTCAGCTCGATGTGACATCAACCCCCAACCTGCTACCATAAAAAGAGAAAAAAAAGCTGAACTTGGGTGCTGAGCTTCAGAAGATGGGCTTGTTTCTCCCCACACTCATTTACTACCCTCGAGCCCTCTGCCCTGTGGCTGCACTGAAGAGCCAGGCCGCAGCCTCTTGACTCTGCCCTTTCCCATCATGCCCCTGGGACAGCCAGAATGAAATTAAGCCCTTGAGATTGAAGGGTGGGGGAATGGAGTTAATACCATTAATTAATTGCGTTTAATATGCAACCCTCTGACTTTTATTTAAGAAAAAAGTTTCTTTTCTCTTCTTCCTCTCAATTTCCTGATTTTCCCCATAACAGGAGAGCAGAAAATCCGTATCTTTTAAAAGGGCTCCCTAGTTTTACATACCTGCCTTCTGCACCTTTTAAGCACCCTCTCTCCCCCCTGCCTCACCCCCCACACCCCCTAGTTCCTTTCCTTTGCTTCAGCCGCATCCTAAGAGTGAGAAAGCATAAGTGGGGAGGGAGAGAACAAAAAAGAGATAACAAGAATGAACAGCAGAGGGAGGACAAAAGAACATTATGTATGGAAATGCTTGCAAGCCCTCTCAGACACACAGAAGAAATCATTTCCTTCCAAAACCTGTACACTGAAAATGACCTAAAAAGTGAACCAATTCTGCATCCTTGTGGAATTTAGCGCCTAGAGTTGCCAGGGACACACTGCTGTAATGATCACTTTTGAGATGACAAAGCCTTCCAAGAGGCAGCCTAGCCTGCAGCAGACCACTTCCAGGACCAGGGCAGAGCAAGGCAGGTGTCTTCATTGTGCTCCGCTTCTTATCTTAGCCAGTCCTCACTTTTAATAACAGGTTTCCAATCAGGCTTTACAGGGTGTGAACTACAGGGACAGTAAAACAGCAGAAAATATCACTTGTGCACTTTCACACAGAAGCAACACACATGAGGGAAGGGATAGTCATGAAAAAACTGCTATCAGGGTACATGACAGCAATATGAATTATGGTATCCAAAATGCAGAATTAAAACATGACTCCTCAGGACATATTTCTTCTTCTTGCACCAGTGCATGCTCAGATCTGCACAGCTGCTGCTGCTGGCAGCATGTTGGGTGCATCACTGTGCCAGGGCCAAGGCCACCCCACAGGCACTGGCTGAAGCCCCCGTCCCTCTTGCACTGACTCTCTCACGCTCCACCGTGAAGCAGCAGTGTTGCATCACGGTGCTCTTGTGCCAGCGCTCTGCTGGCCGGCGGCCCAAGCGTCGAGGGTATCAGACGTACAAAGCGTCCGCAGAACAAAGCTGATATCCTTAACTGCACCTTTCCTGTCATACAGAGAACATCGGCTGTCAATATGTTACCGAATTTGACTTACAAAAAAATCAGGGCGTCGATTTTAAGTGCAAATCCATTCCTATCAAAATCCATTCTCGGTCAGCACATGCTGGTACTTCAGAAGGGAAAACCCAAGGTGACAAAAAATGCCTGTGTGCTCCAGTCCAGCTTTTAGCCAGAGGCACATTTCATGCTGATCCTTCAGTCACAACTCGCCAGCATCGGTCTCCCAGCAGACACAAAGCACAACCCAGCCTTCTCCCGGCAACATCCAGGGGTAACTACAAACAGGGTGAACATGGGCTGCGGAAGCTCCGGGGGAAGGAGCGGCCCCGGCAGGGCAGGCTCATTCCCCATGCAGAGGGGCTGCGTGGTGCAGGGCTGCTCACAGCTCCCGCTCACCCCCACGACACTTCCCCAGGGGCTTCTCAGCAGGAAGCTCCAGGCAGGGACGACACCAAAGGCAAGGAGCTTCCCTGAGCCTCTGCTTCCAGATCCCTGCTGCTGTGGTGGGGGAAAGGGAAAAGAGCCCGAGACTCTGAAGCCCACAGAGAGACCAGCAGGTCTGCGAGGAAGCTCAGAAAGCGCCTTCACACCACTCTGCCCACAGGCAGCACCAGCAGCACTTCTGCTGGCTCCACCACGCCTGCTGTCACCTCCAGCCTGGAGCCACCACAAGCCCAGATGCACCCGCGTCCTCCCCTTGCGGCTGGGACGGCGCTGACAAACGGCCACCGCAGCCGGCACTGAGCCGCGGGGCCGCCAGCACAAGGGCACAAGAGCCGGGGGCTCCCACGGGGCCGCAGGCGGCCCAGGCCGGGCCGGGCCTTCCCCAGCAGCTGCTCGCACACACTGGGCCGCGGCAGCTCCGGCTGCCCCGTGCGCACAGCCGCTCGCTCTGCCCAGCCCGCGGCCCTCGGCCCTCGGCCCTCGGCCCTCGGCCCTGGCGCGGCAGCTCCCGGCGCTGCGGCTCAAGGCTCCGGGCGGCCCCGCGCCGGGAGACGCTGCCCCGCGCGGCACCAGCCGCCTCTCGGCCCCTCCCTCCCCGCAGGGCCCGGGCAGCCCCGCCCCCGCCCCTCGCCACGCTCCTCTGAGCCAGTACGCATGCTCCGCAGGAGGCGGCACTTCCGGCCCTGTGGGGGCGGGGCCTGTGTGTCCATGGCCACCGGCCCTGGTGCCGCCGGCCCCGCCGCTGCTGGGCCCCACCGCGGCGCCGCTCTCGAGGCCGCGGAGAAGCAGCTGCGGCAGCGGCGGGTGTTGGCGGCTGCTGCGCAGGGAGCCTGGAGCGATGCTGCGGCCCGGCGTGTGCTCGTGTGGCCAGAGCCTGTGGCAGCTGCTGCTGGCTGGGGCCGGGGGCGGGGAGCGAGGGAGAGCAGCGCCGGGGTCGGGGAGTGAGGGGGAGCGGCTCTGGGCTGGCCCTGGGCTGCGGGAGTTGTGCTGCAGGGGAGTGTCGGTGGGGAAACACTGCTGCCGGGGCGCTGCTGCCACAGGGCCCTGCTCTGCCCCAGGGCCTGGGCAAGTCTCCACGAGGGGATGCAGGCACATGTGACAGGAGCCCCGGGAGGCCGTGGCCTTTTTTTCAGAAGTAGACGAACAACCCAGGGGCCATCGCAGCCTTTGGCATTATCTGCCATGAGCAGGTGGCCCTGAAATTTTGTCTCCATCAGCAGCCCAAGAAAGGGGCTGGAGGGGGGATCCCAGAGTGTCCCTCTGCTGGGAGAGCATAGAGAAGCTCTGGAGGCCGGCCCAGAGGAGCCACCTGAGCATAGAGATGGTAGGGAGTGTATCCCCTCCAGGCGACCATAGAGGTGGGGCATGGTGCTTTGCAGACTGTCCCTCGCCATGGAGACCATTGAGCCGGCGTGGGCCGAGCCAACCCCAGAAAGTCCCCGAGACTCGTGACCCTCCTGAACTCCTGCTCTCACCGAGCTTTCCTTTCCACCCCTTCTTCATCCCACGCTACTTCCAGTGCTACCTCCAGGAGAGAAATGTGATTGGTTCCAGTTTCCTGCACATGTTACACATCACAGCAAATACAGCCCTTCCCTATTTCTGGGGTTTGACCACAGGTGTGAAACACTGGTGCTGGCTGATGTTCAAGATCTTTTCACGGTGCAAAAAGCATTCCCAGCTTTTACATTTGTGGTGCTTTTCCATGTAGCCTGGGCACCTCTCTCACAAAATCCTGGACAAACCATTTAAAGACTAATAGCCAGGGCCTTGTGCTGCCCCAGATCTACACATCAGCTTGCAGTTAAGGCACCTTATTCTTGTACCCATGTTATTTGCAGTCTCACAGCAGGCAGAAATGGCAATAATGCAGCTATGGAGATGTTTGTGCAAAGCCCAGCTTTTTTTTTACCCTTGGACATGATGAAGATGTGTTTAGTAATGTGTATCAGATCCTTAGACAACAGAGTTTTGCTTAGCACAACTGTCCTGTTTATGGACCACCAACAAAACAGTGGCCATTGCCCCTGCTATTTAGACTGACTAAATAGTGCTACTTTCTGTGGATGGTTTAGAAATGGAGGGTAGATCATATGGCACTGCCTGTCCAACCCCAGCCACTTTTATGATAAAGGCTGGCAGATGGAAAGTCTGATCAGAAAAAAAACAAAACAAAACAAAATTCCCTTTGACTCTAGGGGATCACTGACCCAAACACTTGTAAGATCTCTGTATTTGTATTGCTTAAATCAGTAGCGGGGAAATAGAAAGATGGGTGCCAAAGCTGTTCCTTCACGCTGCAGCCCCAAAGCCTGTGTGCCCTTTGGGAACCACAAGGTGATGGAGAAGCAGGACCTCAACATCAAGATCAAGTAGCTGCAGCACCTCCAAGGCCTGCACTGTTAAAGGATGCTGGATCCAGTGGATTTTTGAATAAAGGATTCCTCCTTCCTGGTCCACTGGAAGGGAAGCTACTGCACTTCTCTGTTCCCTGGTCCTGCCAGCAGTGAGGTGGGACATGTACTTCCAAGAGGCATACACACACTCTGTACGGACATGGTTGACCACCAAAAAATCAACTCCGGCAGGGGCACAGTACCTTTACAGGCACCACAGAGACGTGAGCAGCACTCACAAACATGAACGATACAAACGGCCTGGTCCTGTTCTTGCTCACCAGCTAATCAGACTCAAAGCTTGCAGGAGACCTCACACGCACCCTCGCACGGATGTCTCTGGTAGCTGACTGCCTTGACATCTGCAAGCCTTCCACACATGCACTCATGCAGAACAGAGAGCATGCTCACCCAGAAAAGAGCTAGGAATAGGATTTAATACTATGATAGGCTACACTGCAGAGAGCAGGTACACAGCCTGGCCAGACAAGTGTCCTTGCCAGCAGCTTGCTTACACATGACTGGCCCCTTTTATTCCCTTTGCCTCCATTTTCCCATGCTGCTTCTTCCATGATGCAGCTTGATCCCTCCCTTTCTCCAGCTTTATCCCCTTTGAAATAAACAGCCCATCTCTAAGTATTTTTTTCTTCATTGGTCCCAGTTTTACTGCCTATGTACTCAAGTTTAATATTTCTGGTACTGTTAGCTAGGTAACCCCTGGCTCATATGGTGCATCTGATATCGTTACCTCGGTACTGCTGGTGCTGCAAGAGTCTACTCCCCGAAGGATCCCCAATATGACAGTTATGTGTGAAGCTTGTCCTTTTCTCATATAACTCTTCCTTAACCACCGCTGAAATCCAGCCATTGCTCACCGTGCTGTCTGTAACTTGGCAGAGTCTCATTCTGTTCCCTGCAGTGTCCAATGATTTCTCATAGCCGCTAGTTTCTCAAGTCCTGTTCAGTTATCTCAACCCCGAGCCAGAGCCTAGTTGTCTGCCTGCATACCCTAACCCTGTGTTGCCGGTGGAGCTGTGGGTCTGGATGGGAAGACCCAGGGCCACCACATCCTTCACTGTGGTGCACAAGGACCCACCTGGAACAGGATGACCAAGGTGCCCAAGAGCGCCCAAGTGCTCTGCTGGGCTGAGCTTTGGTCACCCAATGTGCCATAGCTTTCCTGGGGTCCCACATGAGGAGATGGATTTTCCTATAAAGAGTTCACCCTTGTAGAATTCCCTTCAGAAATGGGACACACACACACAAACTTTAAAAGAGCTGTTAAGGGCAATTCTGCCCCTCAGAGGCCCTAACAAAATGAAATGCTGATTAGAAACAACTGCACAGGAGTAAAGCAATGGCAATGCCTTCCCTTCCTCTGTGCTTTGTTTTTCCCTGTGGAATGCAAAATAAAAGGAGAAAAGGGATCTCTGTGTGTTGATTATTTCTCTAAAATATGTTTCCTTTTATCAATTGTACATGCTTCTGCCCATCACTTTGCCATATAAAGATATGGATAGAGACAGAAGTGTAAAATAAGAGGGGATAGGGAGGAATATATAATTTCATTCATGGACAAGAAGAAAAAAGTGTGATAGAAGCATACATAGTTTATTTGAAAAAAATCTTGATCCTGAAATAATCCTTCAGGAAAGAAAAGGAAGGTAGAAAATGCCTAATTATCCAAGAAGAATTTTTTTTTTTTCCTTCAGGAGAATGCATCCTAGAGTCATCAATGGAGCTAGATAAAGCAGGGCTTTAAACAGTGGACATGCTGACAGTACCTTATGAAAATATGAATTTTTAAGAAATCTCCCTCCAGAGTGAATAATAAAACTATCATCTGCATGCTATCATTGACAAATCAATGAGGCTGTCTTCATCACACTGATGAAACCGAGAAGTGTTTTATGGATTTGAATCCAGTGAATTTGAACCCATTGTAATGTCTGAGCTTAATTTTCGTGTTTAGCATCTTCTGTTATTCAGGGAGAGAAGGTGTTCTGAGCTTTTCTCAACAACCCTTGGACATTGTCCCCCGAGTTTTCAGCTAAATTTCCTGAGATGACTTATGAAAACTTCCTTGTGTCAGCATGCACTGGCAGTCTATGTCGCAGTCCTAAGAAGTGTGTGTTCAACGTTTTATTAATATTTTTTAGATTTTGTTTATAAGAACCCCCTGTAACCAAGACTCACAATTCACATTGCTTCCTTTCACCACTATAATCCAATGAGAACATAAATCTCCCGAGGCACCTGTATTTAATAGCTACATATATATGTGTGTGACATGATATATGATACATAATCAGAATTGCTGTCATGAAAAGCATCATGACTGGGGAAAAAGCCGAGCCTTTGCACGGCCAATGGCTCCCTTCAGGGCCAGTTTCACAGTCCCTTTTCTGAGACTGTAGATGAAGGGGTTTAAGAACGGGTACAGGACAGTGT
Source organism: Apteryx mantelli (assembly GCF_036417845.1). NCBI lineage: Eukaryota > Metazoa > Chordata > Aves > Apterygiformes > Apterygidae > Apteryx > Apteryx mantelli. The sequence continues at coordinate 297,119 of NC_089983.1, forward strand.
TCAGCAAAGCTACAATTCTGTTGTTCTCCAAGGAAACCCCTTCTGAGGGCCGTGCATAGAGAACAATGCAGCATCCATAGACAATGGCTAAGGCAGTGAGATGGGAAGAACATGTAGCAAAAGCTTTCTTCCTCCCAGATGCTGATGGCATGTGCAGAATACAGTGGAAGATGCACATGGAGGACACTATGATTAGACATAAGGAACCCAGCACTACAAGCGATATGAAAATGGTGTCTACTTTCCAAAGCGGGCTGGCATCAGAGCAGGACAGTGTGAATAAGGGGGAGTTATCACAAAAAAAATGGTGGATCTTGTTGGGGCCACAGAAAGTCAGCTTTGAGAGCAAGACCAGGCGGTAGCTGAAGAGTGTGAAGCCTAGGACCCACGCAGCAGCAACCAGGTGGGTGCAGAGCTGCCACTTCATGGCAGCAGCATAATGCAAAGGTTGGCAGATGGCAACGTAGCGGTCAAAGGACACGACAACAAGGAGAGCGAACTCTATAAAACCCAGGGCAAAATAGAAATAGGATTGGGCAAAGCAGCTGCTTAATGAGACTGGTCTCCTTCCAGAGCTCAGAATTGCCAACAATGTGATGGTTGTGGAGGATGTAAACCAGATTTCCAGGAATGCCAGATTGCTGATGAAAAAGTACATGGGAGTTTGCAGGCGGTGATCCACACACATGAGGAAAATGATCGTTGTGTTCCCCGTCACTGTTGTCAGGTATGTGAGTAGAAGGAGCAGGGAGAGAAATTGCTGTAGTCTTTGATCAAGCCCTGAGAAACCCTCCAGGATGAACTCAGCAACTATAGTTTCATTTCCTGGTCCCATGTCTAATTTCAGTACATCCTGCTGAGACAGGAGCATGAAGAAACAAGTGTGAGAATTTCACAGTCTGGACGGGAGGGTAGATCCTTCCTTCTTTGCTCCCTTGCTTGCTTCCTAGGTAGCACAGACAGAAATATTCCTCTCAGCCATTCATCGCACCCTGATTTCTCTGCTTCACATTTACAGTCCTCAGAGATTTTACTGTCTTCTTTCTACCTTCTCCAAATGCTCACAAAGGATTCTTTCTCACAAGCACAGTATTGTAAAGAGGTTGTGAACTAGTTCATGCCATGCCTGGGAAATTCCCTGTTCACTTTGACCTATTGCAAACATCCATCACATCTGTGCTTCAAAAGCCAACCTAATCTCCCAGCAAAAGTACTTACTATTATCTGCAGATGCCAGTCCATCCATTTAGATAAGTATTTGGAAAGTTATTCCTTCTACTTGTCGGTGCTTGCCTTTTTTGACTTGGAAAATCTGTGAGGCTGTTGCTTTCAAAACAAGCCAGTACTGAGCATCTCTTCTGTAATCCCCTGCTTTCTTCCACAGCTTCTTCCTCTCTCTTTCTCCAGAAAAGGGGGAGACATAGAGAACAAGTATAGCTTGCCTTCTTTAATACTCCAAATAGTGAAATTCATGAGGGTTCCATTCAGTCATTGGAAATGTCTGTGTCAGACAGTCTCATCTGATATCACTGTGCACTGAAATAGAGTTCTTGCCAAAGCATTGCCAAATTCCATTGTTATTAAATGTCCTGACCGAAATGCCTTGCCTTCCCTCTAGGGGAGGAGTGGGATTGTCTCATCTTAAAGAACTTAAAGGCTGTCCTTTTGATTATTTAAAATAGGAAGGGTCTGGAACAAAGAAAATACTAAGCAGGGTGATGTTTTAGATGTCTAAAAGTCAGGCACTTCAGTTTGAGCAAGTTAGCTTCCTCCCATCTTGTCAGTGCAGAGAGAGAGAAGAGTGTCTGGAAGAGACTGGTAACACTTCTTTCGCCTGCTGGTTACAGGCTGGGAGGACCCAGCCTCTCTCTAGAGCTCTCTCTCTCCCTCTGTTGACTATGTAGGGACCAAGGGAAAACAAGTGCACACTCCAGCTGCTCACAGGCACCTCCAGTGAAGTTGATGAACTCACTATTTCAGTCTCAAATCTCTTTATTTATTTAGCTGCTAATTTCTTTTTTAAACCAAAAAACACATTTAACAGAAGGAAGCCAAAGGAAAACATAGGCAATAAATACTGACATTTTTTTTCCCCTCCACCTTTGCATTTGGTTTTAGACATATAAAGGAAAGGAGCAGAAGACTCCACAAATAGGATGCCTCAAAAATACAAGGGTGGAGGGGAGAAGGAGATGATGGATTTCAAGGAGTGAAAGAGAGGTTCTCCACAGACTCTGTTGTCCCCCAGACCCTGTCTCAGAGTGTAGTGGGTGACTCTTACACAGAGAGTAAAATGGGAAGCTCAGTAGTGGGCAATACCCCATGTTTGCACTGGCATTTTAACTTGGGGCTCAGGTTAGTCCTAGATCCCAGATGCTCTGTCTTACTCTCTGCTTCTAGTCTGGCATAAGGGAATCTCTGGACTGGGTTCATCTGGAAGATTTGCTGAAATTGAACCACTGGCTGTAATTATTTGAGCAAAAGCTCAAGCCCAGTCACCTACAGCAATATCACTGTAGCCTCAGTGAATCAGAGGTGACAGTCCCAGCTTCCCATTTGCTGGGTAAGTTCCAGCACTCAAAATGTTGTGTCTTCTTAGTCTGCTGGATGTCAGCTAAAATCATGCTTCTCCTCAATGTACTTTCTTAGAGAAACCTGCAAGGCTGCTGAGAGCTTACAGCAAAGCAGCTTCTCTGCTCACCATGGGGGTAACCCTCTGTTGAAGCCTTTCATCAGGCTTTGGTTGGTTCAAAGGATTTGCTGTATTCAGGCCCCTCGTAGCCAAAAATGGAGCTACCATATGCAATAGTGACAATGGCAGTGTGAGGTATGCAGGTGAAGAAGGCTCTTTCCCAGAGGGTATTCTCCGGATAGTGCATCTAGTGCACACATAAGACACAGGGGTCAGTGTGAAGGAGCTCAGCAACATAGCAGAGAAGGGAACAAAGCTCATGTTTGAAGGTAGCTGGTGCCCATGCAGGCTGCTCTCATCAAAGGGATGAGGCCACAGAAGAAAGAGTCTCTGTACTGGGGACACAGGGTACCTTGGTACATAAGATGGTGGGGCTGAGCAAGGATAGAGATGCCATCACCCAATGGGTGAAGATGAGTGTGGAGTCCAACCAGGGCTTCATAAAGATGGTACAGTGCGATGGGTTGCAAATGGCCCCGCAGCAATCAAAAGACATCACAACAAGTAGGTTGAAATCAGCTGTGGCCAGGAACATGGAAACAAAGGTCTGGAACTGGCAAGCAGCCATGGGATGGTCTTAATCTCCAAGATGAGGCCAACAAACCTTTTAGGGGCAAAGGGAACCAAACATCTAGGAAGGAGAAGCTGCTGGGGAAGAGATACGCTAGGGGTGGAACTGGTGGTTGAGTCAAATGATGGCTATCATGACCATATTCCCCATGGCAGTGAGCAGATAAATCACCCACAGCAGTGTGAAGAAGAGGATTTACATTTGAGGAGTGACTGAAAAGGCCTTGAGGAAGAATTTTCCCGCTATGGTATGGTTGGGAGGATCCATTTCAGAACCCAGTCAGTTGAAGGTGTGACAAGAGTAACTAATGTCATGTGTGGTGAAATTCGTCTTGCTGCCTTCATCAACTTTCCCTTCCCTTTTCCTAGTCCTACTTTTCTTTCCTGAGGTGGGAGACCAGAACTGCACAAGGGATTCTCATTTTCTCTTTGTTTATATGCAATGCCATGAAATAAAGGTTGATTCATCCCACCTGTCTTTAGACACAGGAAACAACTCTCCTGCCTCACTTGCTTGCAGAGGTAGGCCAGAGTGCTAGCTAAGAGCCAGTACTTGTGGCAAAAGCTTTGGAAATCAAGTTCCAGGTATGAAATTCAGGTTTCTCTTACAGTTAGAATTGTGGCGTGGGTGGGCAACAGGCTATCAGGCCTGTGCCTGTATGCGCACTCAGAGCACTCAAGTCATTAATCCCCTGGGTGGCCCAGGAACTCCCCCATGTAGTAATCCACACAGGTGAGCTGATGGGCAGGTTTGAGACAGGGGATGGACCTGAAACTAGGAGATTGGCTGAACTCCTACCACTTTCCAAATTAAGTGTTGGACTGACTGGTGCAGAACCTCTCCAAGTGGGTGTTTCGGACAGTTCTAGAGATTTCTAGAGGCAGATCCTGCTGTGCCTGGACCAATTCCTGTGCTTAAATGTGGTGAGTACCACCTCAGGTGGAGTATCTGGCTGTTTCAGAATCTCTGCAGCAGTTCCTGCTGCAGAACTGATTAAATTGTAAATACTTAAGGCCCTTGAAAATTGACAGTAGAAACTGCTCCTGCAAATGAAGAAGTGGCCATGTAGGACAGTCTTCTGTGCATTCTTAGGAGAGTTAGGAGATGCTTTGGTATGTAGTTTGAGGTAATCAGTAGCAATGGCTCATGCATATGCTGGAGAGGTCACACAGGACCACAAGCCAGCTGGACTATAAAAATTCCCCAGAAGAACAGTTTGGGGAGTCTCATCTGATCCAGTGGAAACCACTGCTGGAAGGACCCTGGCAAAGGAGACTGCCACCACCATCTGGACAGTAACCAAGCATCCCGTTCAAGAGATTTGATGCCCCTTGTGAGTGTTACCTGTGACACGCCAATAGAGGGGCGTCTGTGATTCTTTCGGGTTTATTTGCACTGAACTCCGAGAGATCATCATTTGTCAAGTATGAGAATTTATTAGAGATAAGAGGTTATAACAAAAAAAGCTAGAAATATAACAGAACTGAAAATATATATATACATATCAGAGCTCTACAGTTAAATCATAGATGCACGGTACAGCAACTGCTCTCGCCCTTTATTGGTCACCCTTCTGGTACAGTTTTGCCCAGATTCTCCTCACCACGCCATTCACATCCACAGGCCAGCTGATGGTCGGTCAGAGTCCGCACCAACTTCTGTGGCTTATTCTTTTCTATAGCGAGTCAAAACAACGCCAGCCCGCAGTTACACAAAGGCTGTATGGCCTCAGTCAATAACAGCGTGCACATCAACAGGTAACCTAGTGCTCAGCCCACAGCACTGCTCAGTTGGCAACAGCAGCCATGAACAGGTCGTTCTGTGGGGAATGGTTCCACAGCACCTAGATGTTTATGGGGTGAGTCTGTGGTGTCATTTCTCCTCTGTCTGGAATTGTCAGTCGTGGGGTCGTTAGACGGTTGCCCCCAGGCTGCAGCAACCCCACAGTGTGGTGGCTCCAGCTGTGATGCACCCAAGGTTCCTTAACTCCTGGGATCACCCCAGAGCAAACCCCTCTTCTGTGGGCTGCACCACCCGGAGTCCCACGCTTGCCTGTGTGGCGCCTGTCACTCCACCCCTTGACACCGCCAGACACACGCATTTATTTCAGAAGTCAGCAAATTCCCCTTGGTGTGCAGTGGGCGGCTTTTTGGTAAGCACAGTGTACTGGGGAAATGCGCACTGCTATTAACAGACGCCAAAAGCAAAGCGTGCCCATTTGCAGTAACACGTAAACAACTGTTAAAAATAACAGTCTTAATCCTAATAGCAACATGATTGGTCTGGCCTATTGACCCAAATTCGGTGAATCCGAGTGTTGTTCCAGTTCAATATCTTAACACTGATATCTTATTTCCTTTAATTGCAAGCATTTCTTTCCTGCACCGAAAGATCAGTTTGTTCCCCAAGCTGGAATAGTTCCCTTTAGAGGAGCTTCAAATAGAATTGGTCACCTTTTTTTTATTATTTTCCCATATTTCCCTGTCTTCTCTATAGTAAACAGACAACTTTAACTTCAGATCAACAGCTGTTACACTTATGCATAGATTTTACCATCTTTTTCTCTTTCTTTCCTTTCCTTTCATCAAGGGAAGGTGTTAGCCCCTTACTTAGGATCATGAATTTTTACAAACACTAGAATACAGCTGTTGAGTTTCGTTATCAGCCTGGTATGAGTATCCTCTCATTCTTAGGTATGCCATCTTCCTTTGATGTTACTTCTCTTCTGGCTCCTAGGTTCATTCTATTATTTAGATACTTTTAAAAAACACGTTACTTAGCCTAACAATTCTACCACTCTTTCTGGCTGCTTCTTTTCAAGTTGTTGCTCTTCAGAGGGTCACTCTGTAAAACCCAAACAAAAAGTAAACCCTACCAAGGCCATTCGGTTGTTATAGTTTGGTTTTAACTGTAACTGCTGAAGCTACTTCTTTTAAGGTTACTCGGTTACATCCATCTATTATTCACATTTGAACAGGGATTTTTTTTTTCATTGATTTTTCTTTATGCTCAGAATCTTTTATGACAGCTTGGGGCATTTTCCAGCCCCTGCTGGTTTCTGGTGTACTTAAAGATGCCGGCTTTCCGCATTCGAGGTCTTTTCTTGTTTCCTAACTCTGCCCCTGGGGCTCTTCTCTGCAGAGCCCAATCTCCACCCTGAGTCCTCCTGTGCCTCAGTGCCAGGCAGAGCAGTTATACTGGCCGGGGGGGCAGAGCGTTTCTCACGTTCTTGTGAGAAACAAGCTGCCCAAGCCCGGTCCTGCTTTCCACCCAAAGCCTCCCCTGCTTCGCTCCCTCTCCTCTTCCACCTCTCTCTTTCACGTCTGTTTTTCTTCCACATGGTGGACTCCAATTGTCTGACAGAGCCGTCAGTGAAATCCAGACCCGCCCCCCTCCTCCTGCCAGCCAATAGGCAGGTCGCAAATCAGCAGCTGCCTATGGGAATGAGCTAGGGGAGGAGTCACAATGTTGCAGTGTCCAGGTGGAGTGTTGTAAAGGTGAGGTTACAAAGTGTCCATTTAATCGGGGAATGGGGGAACAGAAGAGAGAGCCAGACAGCTCCTGGGGGTCCCGGGCGATGCTGGGGGCCGTGCTGCTCTTGGGGATCCCAGACCAGGCTGTGTTTCTGAACAAAAGTCTGGAAAAGTCTTGATGCAAGCCCCTAGAGAAGAGGGATTTTCCTGAACACTTAGAGAAACCCATGCATGACCCAGAGATGTTGAGGGAAACCCATCTCACCCACCCCCAAGCCCACTGCTCTCCCTGGAGACCTTCCTGGATCCTTGGGCTGGCAGCAGGAGGGGGTCTGTGGGCACAGCCATGTCCCAGACTAGCCTCCATCAGGCCTTCAGATTCACAACATGTCACAGCTTCTAATGAACTCTCCAAAGCAACACTTCCCATGGCTTTGGTGTGGAGAGAAGACTTTGGGTAGACAAGCAGGAGACAAAGGAGGCAAAGGGCAGAGACATCAGGCTGCAGAGCTGGGGCTCCCAGCATCGTAGAGCGGGTGCCACAGGCTCAGGAAGCAACCCAAAGAAGTAAAGGAGTCCTTCCTTTTGCAGTGACTTGGAAAGCCACATCTCTGACACTATTCAAGGTGAATGGAGTCTCCCTTCTGCAAGATTTGCCCCAGGACTGTGCAGAGACTAGCAAGAGCAGGAAGGTCGGTTGCAGGGATGCTCTCAAGCTTCAGCAGCTGCAGAGCTGGGAGCTGGTCATCTCACAAACTTGGGAGTGAGTCAAAATGCACGTCCTGAGGCATTGCACTGCCTCATAGGCTCTGCACTGGAGCCTGAACAGCAGCACTGCAGTGTGTGGGCATGTCCTGAGAAGCCCAGAGTCATAAATTGTGGGAGATCCAGGATGTCGGGGCTGTACAGACCCCGGGAGAGCAAGGGTGCCTTCGGAGAGGAGGGCAGGGGGCTGAGGAGCGTACCCAGGGGAGAAGCACAGCCCCAAGGTGACACTGAAAAGCACAAGGACCAAATGAGGCCCAGGGATGAGAAATGGCTTTTCTCAGGCTCAGCCAAAAGGAAAGACGGGCAAATTTCATGGGAAATGGGAAAACTTCCCCACATTTGCTACCTGGCCTCGCCCATGGCTTTGGAGCCTGGCAGGCTCCAGGGTCCTGGATAAGGGCCTCTGGATGATGTGTGTTAAGGCTATGTTTGCTCTTTTCTGGCATAGCATCTCTGTCTCAAGCACTGCCGACTGAGAAACCTTGCCGAGTACTTCTAAAAGCAAAGAGCCTGCCTTGGTGCCTAAAGGAGGAAGGCTACGTCCTGTCCCACATAATCCTACATCCTGCTTCCACAAAAAGAGTGGCCCACAGCAGAAACCAGTTTTGAGGCTCACCAAAGCATTTCTCAGCCTGTGGCCATGCTTTGTGCTGGTTCATCCCACACGCCTTGGATCCTGTAAAAATGCCAACCCCCCAAACCCCAGATTCCTGCACAGGTCTGCCCAGTGCAGTGACCTGTCAGTGCAGGGGCGCAGAAGTGATGTCTCCAGTGCCCCGTTTGAGATATTTCACAGTCTTTGGCACTGTCTGGAGACGTTCCTGAAGAATTTATCAGAAAATTATGGAAAATAACTGCAGTGAAGGGAAGTGATGGCTTTCCAGGACATGAGGGGAAATCCCTCTGCTCTCTCCCTGCCTGTGCCATCTCCATGGCAGTGACCTACTGAGCCCCCAGATGACACAAGCTGAGGTCCCAATGGGACGTGCCACATCACAGGGAGGTCTCCCCGGTGTCATGGCTGGGGACCCTCACTTCCCTGTGAGGCCCAGGCACTCCTGGGCACTGCTCACACCCTCCCCACGGCTGCCCTTCATAGTGGCTCCATGGCAAGGAGAGGGGACAGGAGGCAGTGGGGCCACGTTGGGGCCCCTCACCAACAGGCGGAGGAGCAGGGGCATGTTGGAAAGGAGTTTTGGGTGACAAGACAGGAAGAGCGTCCTTCCTCATTGGATGCAGAGGTGATCTGAGGGCAAGGGGGCAAGCAAGATGGAGGACTGCTGGATGGACACCATCAGCCGGGACTGCAGTTCCTTGTTCCCAACACTACTGCAGCTCTCCACTGGGAGTAAGGGCTTCGGGAGCTCCTTCCCATAGACTGTTAACTGCCAAAACTGCTGTGGATCCCGGGCTGGGGGGGTGGCTGGACAGGGCTGGGGGCTGCTGCGAGAGCCCTGCCTGAGGGTCCCCTCTGGCTCGGGGGACAATGTGGCAGCCAGGACTCCTGGGTCCTGGGGCTGGGGCTGTCCTGAGCCCTAAGGCTTCTGTGCGGCCAGCTCCATCACCTCTTAGGGTGAGGGGGGGCATGGGAATCCATGACAGGTTCCCCTGGGAGTGGGGCCCCCTTTGGGGTCCTGCATCCCAGACGCTGAGATGGCCTGCAGCTCCATGGGGCTCTCAAGAGCCTGCTGGAAATGTCCATATATGAGAATAAAACCTTCACCTTTTAATAACCCCAAGTCCACTGGGTGTTCGGGAAAATCTCTGTTCTTTCCCCCTGGATCCTTCCAACTTGGCGCAGCATTTTTTGGGCTCAGAGATGCCATCTTCAGATGGCCACTGCCCCTGTCCTCCTGCAAACTGGGCTCAAATCACTGTACCCAAAAGAAAATACATTGGAGAGAGCAGATTGGAAACAGGCAGAGGTGCAATCCTCATTCAACAGGTCCTGGCTGACGCCAAGGTCTTTTCTCTGAGCTGTGGTGGGCAGTGCTGGGGTGAGCCCAACACAGCCATCTCCCCCAGCCCCCTCACAACCCCACACCACCGCTCCCTAGCCGAGCCCCAGGGCTGCCGTGGGCAGGGGGCCAGGGCAGGAGGGGGAGAGGACACTGCCCTGCCCTGCCCTGCCCTACCCTGGGGGCAGCAGGACGCTGCCTGTGGGCTCCAGCGCCCTGGCCAGCCCCAGGGCCCCCACGCCGGCACCACGGATACCACCAGCACAGGCCCCAGCGCTGCCCCCCTCTGTCCCGCACAGCCCCCAGGGCGCAGGGCAGCCAGCAGCCCCGCGGGGCCCCTGCCGCACAGCCCAGCCCCGGCGGGGCAGCGGCCGCGCCCCGGGGCCCCGCACTGCCCGCCCACAACATGGCGCTCGACCGCGGTGGAGGGGGCAGAGCTGGCTGCAATGGCAGGAGGGCCCAATGTTGCCATGGCATCGCCCCAGTGCAGCCCTCCTATTGGCTGTCAGGAGAAGGAGGGCGGGCATCGATTTCACTGATGGCTCTGTCAGCCAATTGCAGTCCAAATGTGGAAAAAAAAAGACGTCAAAGAGGTGAAAGAGGAGCGGGAGCAAAGCAGGCGAGAAGCGAGCGGGCGAGAGGGTTTGCTGGGGGCTGCGGGCGCGTTCAAATGGCGGCAGGTGCCCTCCCGCCGGGGCGGGGGCAGCGGTGCTGGCGCCGGGGCTGCTTTGCTGCAGGAGCTGCAGCAGGGGCTGGTGGGGCCGTGAGCAGGGGCCAGAGCGACGTGGGCCAGAGGCGGGAGCTGCCCTGCAGCCAGACGTGGCGGCCTGCCGCGAGCAGCTGGGCCAGGGCGGCTCGGTGGGGTTTGGGGGCAGGAAGCTTTGGCCCTGTGTTGGGTCTGGGATCCCTGTTAAAGCGTTTCCCTGAGCTGCTGCTGCCAGCGCAGCCCCAGGTGCTGCTCGGAGCTGCGTTTGGGAGGTGCTGGGCAAAGTGTGAGCAGGCTGCTGGTGTCGTCGCGAGGTGCCCTTCCCAATGGTGATTTTGTTGTGAAAACTGCATTTCCGAGCGTCTCTGAGAGAGGCTGTGCCCGCATGTCATGCCGTGCCTTAGCCGTTGTTTTTGCTCCCTGCCTCTTGCTTTGCGCCGCGACCTGTGAGCCTGGCAGCAGGGTGAAGGGTGTTTGCAGAAGAGCTGTGTAAGTGTGAGCTGTTTTGCTTGTCAGGGCCTTGAAAGTTGATGAACGGCCAGTGCTTGCACTTGCCGTTGTTCTTTCCATGCTCCTAGGTCAGGGTGAAGAGTTGCTGAATTGTGTCTCTGCTGGTTTCACCAATTGAAACGCCCTGGCCTGAGTCCTTCCACGTGTCTCCAATTGTCAGGGCCCAAAATAGGAGAATGCTTGTTGTCCTGGATGTGTAGAGGATTTTCTGGTTTTGTTCAGCATTGGGGAAGGAACCACACTTGTGAGTTGCGGGAAGGCTTCTCTCTCTGCCTGGGACACGAGGCCCTGCTGTCTACAGTTTCATGATTGCTGCTCCCACACAATCCTCCCATTAGAAAATGTTGCCAAGAGTTACTTGCAGGCTGTTCTGCAATTCTTAAGTTTCATAGGCTAGGTGTTGATAATGCGTAGCAGAAGCTAATCTTTTGGTGTAGTAACTGGTAGGCAATGGGTGTTTCAGAGTATTGTGAGTATTATGAAGCCTTGATGTGAATCTGTGATGTGATGATGTGAATCAGGGAGGCCGTTCAGTAGGTGGCTCAGCCCTGGAGGATGGGAGGGGGAGCTGCAGGTGGCAAGAGCCCCATGGTCAGGGTGTGGGTAGTGAGGTCCCCACTGTCTATGAGAGCTATGCCAGAAAATCACCAGTGTGAAATCAATTCTTTGTAAGTAGCTGATAGGCCAGCAGGAGGCAGATGATGGGCTCTTGCTTTTGAGGTCATTTCTACTTGAGTACCTGAAAGGCCATCTGGAGGAAGAAGGCTTGTCTGTTGCTTGTGCGGTCACTTGTAAGTGATGAACTGATTGGATCTCAGGAGCTCTGTGAGTGGAAAGGTGTTTCTGAGGTCGTTTCTACCTGAGCAGTCGGTAGGGCAGCAGCAGGTCCACGTCTGGGATCTGTATTTTTGAGATCGTTTCAGGGTGAGGAGCTGATAAGGCAGGATTTGTCTCTTGGCTGGGGAACTTATAGTGAGGTAATTTCTGTCTTGGAGTCTTCTAGGCCAGTGACAGAGACATGGCCGTGAAGGTGGCTGTGAGGTCATGTCTTTCTGAGTCCGTGCTAGGCCAGCAGCAGGCAGTTAGGCATGGGCATTGCTTGTGAGGTGTCTTTTGTCAGAGTACCTGCTAGGCCGGCAGTAGTTGATGTCTGGGGAAGTTATATGGAGGAAACTTCTTTCCCTGATAAGCAGGCATGTGGTGGGGATACGCACTTGTGAGGTCACCTCTAAGTGAGCAGCTGAGAGGTGAGGAGAAGACACATGGCTTGGATGGTGGTGGTGAGGTCACTTCTGGGTTTGTTGTGTGTGCTCAGAGGAGGGCTTGACCCCTGCAGAGCTCTACAGCAATACAGAAATGCAACTCATTAATCAAGCAGAAGTGGATGTTCCACATCATCTGACACAAATTTTATTCCACTCCTTCATCATGAGTTAATACTGCTACATTTAAAATGCAGATGATGTTCTGTGGTGAGCATGGACATGGAGTTTGCCTTTCCACTTGTTGCTAAGTAGAAGCTTGCAGCGTCCTCGCAGTCAGCTAGGAAGTGCAGCTAGACTTTTGAGGCTGCTAAGTGAATGTAGTGCTGGAGTGAGCAGTGGTGTGAATAATCTCTTCTTGCCAGGGTGTGTGTGCTTTAGAAGTTGCCCCTGTCAAAAGAGCAGGGAGCTTGTGAGATTTTCCTGCAAGGTCTGAATGCTGTGTCTGTCTTTGAGGTGTCCAGCTGCTTTTATGACATGTTTGGAACTGTAACACTTTAGGAGTCTCTGATTTTCTGTGCACGTATGCAGTCATTGGAGAATGGGTGCAAAGGCAGTTGGAGGAGACAGAAGGAATGTCACCCCCCAAAAAGGGTATGGGCCACATTTTGAAAGAGATTTCTTGTTCAGAGAAGTTGAGGCACAAGTGAGAGGCAAGAGCTGGCCTGATCAGCCCCTGAGAGCACTTCTTCTCTGCTTCCTGGTGGGAAGGTGGGAAGTGAGCAGGCCCCGGGCTGCGAGTGGCTGTTCAGAGGCAGAGCCTGTTGCAAGGCCTTGGAGGACTAGAAAGGAATGGAAGGTCTGGAGAGTTGGGCTTTGTGTGTTGTGGGGTGCTTGGGGTGCCCTGTGTGCTGCCATGTGTAGTGCTGTGGGCTGTGTGTCGCTGATGCAGAGGCGTGTGTTGGTTGCCAACCCTCTGTGAGGTGTGGAGGTAACGGCATGTTACAGTGCAAGATGCCCTGTGGTGGAGCCGGGTGGTGGCGCCAGTGTTTTGGTGCTCAGCATGGGAGGAGGTGTCTGGAGAGAGCAGTGCTCTGCTCCCAAGGCCCAGCCTGCCATCACAGTGTCCTTCTGGGAGACCTGGGTGAGGACTGTTGGTGACTGTGTTCCCTCCTTGGAGCATCGTGGTGCGAGGCAGGGCTGCTCCCAGTTTGGTGGTTTGTGTCAGCTGAGGTTCAGGCTTGCAGTTTCGGAAGGGTTTGATGCTTCCGTGAGTCTTTGGGATTTTACTGACGGCTGGAGAGAGTTCTCTTCTCCCTCCTTAAAGGCTTTCTGTAGAATCTGGACCCTCATTGCATCTTCCCATCTCAGACGCTAATCCATTGCTATCCCTCAGCGAGATGGGTAGTTAATGAAAGCAGTCAGAGGCATTTCTGCACGTTGTGCCTACGCAGAGCCTTGCAGAGAGGGGAGATACCCCCTCACAAGAAGTCAGGCCTGTGAGGGCGATGGGTGGCTCTGAGACACCTGTGCTTGTTGAGCGGTGGAGGCGGCATCTCCAAAGCCTCTGGTGCCTTTGGCAAGAGTCTCACAATAGCATATTCCTTGAGGCTGCAATGGGGGAGCCATGTGGAGGTAGCAGGGCTCCAACGCCCTGCTCCAGGCAGGTGCCAGTAGAGGAGGTATCTTGGGGCCTTTTCCAGTGAAGTTTTGATTATCTCTAAGGATGGAGATCTGGGAACCTCTCTGGATCCGTGTGCCGCAGTTTGGCCACCGTCACGGAGAAAAAGGTTTCTTCTTAACATCTCAGAAGCATTTCCCATTGTCCGATTTGTCCCTGTTGCCTCTCATGCTACTAGTGTGCACCTCCAAGAAAATCCAGCTCCGTCTTCTCTGTGCCCTCCATAAGGTAGCTGTGCACAGCGTGAAGATCTCCCTTGGCCTTCTCTTGTCTAGGCTGAACAAAGCCAGCTCTCGCAGCCTCTCCTTTTATGCCCCACGCTGCAGCTCCTGACCATCTTGGTGTCCCTGTGCTGGACTCCCTGCAGTGTGTTAGTGCCTGTGCAGAACTGGAGAGCCCAAATGGGACCTGGTATACAGACATGGTGTCACCTGTGCCAAAAAGAGGGGTAGAATGTCTTGGTGGCCCTGCTGGCTGTGCTCTCACCAATAGAGCTCAGCACAGAGGGGAGACATTTGCCCCTGCCTGTTGCGACTCTGTAAGGCCAGCAGAACTGATAGTAACACTCCAATTCTTTCTTTCTTTCTAGGTTGCTCCACTCATGAGGTTCCCAGTGCAGTCCTAGAGCCGCTGAGGGTGGAGGCAGGATGCCAGGCTGAGTCCCTGTACCTGTCAACATCTTGGCCAGCGTCGTGAGCCCTCTCTGAAAGCAGCTGCAAGTGACTGAGAAGAGGCTACGTATGGATGCGAAGGCTTCCATAAATGCGCCTGTCTTCCCTGGGTGACTTGGGGTGTGGGTTCACCTCCTGGTACCTCTGCTGTGCTGCAAATTCCACATCCCACAACTGCTGTTCCTGCCAGCCCGCTCAACAAATGCTCTTGTGCACCCTCCTTTTCCTAGGAGGTTGTGGTGCCATGCAGGATGAGTCCAAGACCCTTACAATAGATGCCAGCATGTCCTGAGTGCCTTTTGTGAGTGCCCCAAAGCCTCCATAGCTTGACCTGAGGAAGTCTCAGAGCTCTTGGGCTGCTGGCTCTGCGAGGGGTGAAGATGTGCCCAGGGCCAGGTTGCCCGTGGCACCCAGCCCTCAGTGCTCTGTGAAGCCAGCTGTGGAGCGCGGACTGGTGCTGCAGAGGCTGCGCAGCCAGGAGAGCTGTCATTTCAGCAGCCATCCAGTGTGGGTCTGTCTCATTGCTTGGGCCTCATTTCAAAGGCTCTGCACCCTTTTTCCCTTCCCCAGGGCTCCTTGTGCAAGTAACTAAAGGAAAGGAAGGGAGGTTCCTTTGGGCTCAGGAGGCCTTCAGGACTTTCAACTGTTTCTGCATTGTATCTGTATCTTTTGTATTACTAAAGAAAATCCCCATTCCCCCATCCCTAGCTGGAGCTTCCTGAGGGGATGGGGGTGGAAAGCAGCAGCCTGCTGTGCCCAAAGAAAGCAGGATCCTTCCCTCTGAAAAGAGCAGCATTGCCCAAGGAGGCAGCTCTGTGCCTGATCTTGTGCTGCTCATTTGCACGTGCCTTGTGAGCCTAGAGTGCCTTGGCCACCTTGTGATGTTGCCACAAGAGCTTGCCTGAGTGTCTGGATTGAGAAGCCAAGGGAAGGCAGCGAGCAGAGCAGTGGCTGGGGAGTGTGCAAGTGGCGAGTGTCCTGCATGCATCTCTTCTTGCTGGCACTTGGTTGTATCTAGCAGAAGAGGCAGCTGTGTGGGGCAGAGACAGTGTGTTTGTAGAGTAGGTGGCAGAGCAGAGGTCTGGCATCAGGTTGATGGCTGTTGCAGTGCCGAGTTGATCTGAGAGTGTCAGAAAGCCTTTGCAGTGCAGCTGCTCCCTCAGCTGATCTCTGTCCCTAGAAATGCAGTAGAAATGGAAGTGGCATCCTGCTGTCATTGTGTAGGTGCTGCAGTGCAAAGGCTCCCAGCTGGGACTTGATAGTACTAAAGGAAAAGCGAGACCAATCGTTCCCTTTTGTGATTTGTGTGCAGGGTGCCAGAGTGGCGCTGTGCCATGATCTGGAGAGAGTCTTGCCAGGAGATGAAAGCCATTTGCAGAAGACTGTTCTGTGTGGAGTGATCACACTGTAATCAAGGGACGTGCAAGTGGCCCAGGTGAGCTTCTCATCTGTGAAGGTTTGCGCTTTTCAGCTCCCTTGTGACTCAGTCCCAGATAGGGCAGCAGCAGGCAGGTCGATGCCATTTGTGCTTGTGAGGTGAGTTGTGCCTCTGAATCTGGTAGGCCAACAGCATGCATGTAGCTTTGGTGGTGCTGGTGAGGTCTCTTGTGTCTCCATGCCTCATAAACGAGGAGCAGGCCCATTGCTGCTGTTTGTGCTTTTGTGGTCAGTTGTGCATCAGTATGTGACTGGCGATCAGCATGGACATTGCTGCTGTTTGTGCTTGTTTAGCTCAATTGTCCCTCAGTCACAAAGAGGCCAGGAGCAGATATATGGCTTCATGGCTGCCTGTGAGGTCACTTCAGCCTGAGCACCTGACAGTCCAGCTTGCTGCATATTGCTGCTGCTTGTGTTTGTGGAGTCATTTGGCCTCAGTATCTGCTAGGCCACTAGGAGCCACATTGCTCCTTTTTTGTATTTGTGAGGTGACTTTTGTGTTACCACCTGATTAGACAGCATCAAACACATTGCTGCTTTTGTGCTTGTGATGTCACTTGTGGCTCAGTCCCTGCTAGGCCAGTGCTGGTCATGTGGGTGCAGGTTGTGTTTGTGATGTCACTTGTGGCTCAGTGCCTGATAGGCCAATACTAGTCACATGGCTGCAGTTTGTGGTTGTGAGGTCACTTGTGGCTCAGTGCCTGATAGGCCAGTGCTGGTCACGTGGGTGCAGTTTGTGGTTGTGATGTCACTTGTGGCTGAGTGCCTGATAGGCCAGTGCTGGTCAGGTGGGTGCAGTTTGTGGTTGTGAGGTCACTTGTGGCTGAGTGCCTGATAGTCCAGTGCTAGACACGTGGCTGCAGTTTGAGGTTGTGATGTCACTTGTGGCTCAGTGTCTGATAGGCCAGTGCTGGTGATGTTGCTGCAGCTTCTCATTATGAGGTCATTTGTGTCTTAGGGCCTGACAGGCCACTGCTAGGTAAATGGCTGTTATTTGTAGTTTTGAGGTCACTTATGCCTCAGTGCCTGATAGGCCAGTGCTGGTGGTGTGAGTGCAGTTTGTGGTTGTGATGTCACTTGTGGCTGAGTGCCTGATAGGCCAGTGCTGGTCAGGTGGGTGCAGTTTGTGGTTGTGAGGTCACTTGTGGCTGAGTGCCTGATAGTCCAGTGCTAGACACGTGGCTGCAGTTTGAGGTTGTGATGTCACTTGTGGCTCAGTGTCTGATAGGCCAGTGCTGGTGATGTTGCTGCAGCTTCTCATTATGAGGTCATTTGTGTCTTAGGGCCTGACAGGCCACTGCTAGGTAAATGGCTGTTATTTGTAGTTTTGAGGTCACTTATGCCTCAGTGCCTCATAGGCCAGTGCTGGTGGTGTGAGTGCAGTTTGTGGTTGTGATGTCACTTGTGGCTCAGTGCCTGATAGGCCAGTGCTGGTGGTGTGAGTGCAGTTTGTGGTTGTGATGTCACTTGTGGCTGAGTGCCTGACAGGCCAGTGCTGGTCCTGTGGGTGCAGTTTGTGGTTGTGAGGTCACTTGTGGCTGAGTGCCTGATAGGCCAGTGCTGGTCAGGTGGGTGGAGTTTGTGGTTGTGAGGTCACTTGTGGCTCAGTGTCTGATAGGCAGTGCTGGTGATGTTGCTGCAGCTTCTCATTATGAGGTCACTTGTGTCTTAGGGCCTGACAGGCCACTGCTAGGTAAATGGCTGTTATTTGTAGTTTTGAGGTCACTTATGCCTCAGTGCCTCATAGGCCAGTGCTGGTTATGTCGCTGTTGTTTCTAGTTATGAGGTCACTTTCCCTTAGCACCTGTAGGCCAGTAGTGGTCATGGGCCTGCAGTTTCTGATTATGAGGTCACTTGTGCCTCAGTGCGTGGTAGGCCAGGGCTAGGTAATTGGCTGTTTTTTGTAGATGTGAGGTCAGTTTTCCCTTAGTACCTGATAGACCAGTGCTAATCATCTGGTTGCAGTTGGTGGTTGTGAGGTCACTTGTGGCTCAGTGCCTGATAGGCCAGTGCTGGACATGTGGGTGCAGTTTGTGTTTGTGATGTCACTTGTGGCTCAGTGCCTGATAGGCCAGTGCTGGACATGTGGGTGCAGTTTGTGTTTGTGATGTCACTTGTGGCTCAGTGCCTGATAGGCCAGTGCTGGTCCTGTGGGTGCAGTTTGTGTTTGTGATGTCACTTGTGGCTCAGTGGCTGATAGGGCAGTGCTGGTCCTGTGGGTGCAGTTTGTGGTTGTGATGTCACTTGTGGCTCAGTGCGCGATAGGCCAGTGCTGGCTATGTGAGTGCAGTTTGTGGTTGTGAGGTCACTTGTGGCTGAGTGCCTGATAGGCCAGTGCTTGTGATGTGGCTGCAGTTTGTGGTTGTGATGTCACTTTTGACTCAGTGCCTGATAGGCCAGTGCGAGTCCTGTGGGTGGAGTTTGTGATGTCACTTGTGGCTGAGTGCCTGATAGGCCAGTGCTGGTCAGGTGGGTGCAGTTTCTGGTTGTGAGGTCACTTGTGGCTCCGTGCCGGATAGGTCAGTGCTGGTGATGTGGGTGGAGTTTGTGTTTGTGATGTGACTTGAGGCTCAGTGCCTGATAGGCCGGTGCTGGTCATGCGGGTGGAGTTTGTGTTTGTGATGTCACTTGTGGCTCAGTGCCTGATAGGCCAGTGCTGGTCAGGTGGGTGCAGTTTGTGTTTGTGATGTGACTTGTGGCTGAGTGCCTGATAGGCCGGTGCTGGTCATGCGGGTGCAGTTTGTGTTTGTGATGTCACTTGTGGCTCAGTGCCTGATAGGCCAGTGCTTGTTACGTGGGTGGAGTTTGTGTTTGTGATGTCACTTGTGGCTGAGTGCCTGATAGGCCGGTGCTGGTCACATGGCTGCAGTTTGTGGTTGTGATGTGACTTGTGGCTCAATGCCTGATAGGCCAGTGCTGGTCCTGTGGGTGGAGTTTGTGATTGTGATGTCACTTGTGGCTCAGTGCCTGACAGGCCAGTGCTATTCATGCGGGTGGAGTTTGTGTTTGTGATGTCACTTGTGGCTCAGTGCCTGATAGGCCACTGCTGGTCACATGGCTGCAGTTTGTGGTTGTGATGTGACTTGTGGCTCAGTGCCTGATAGGCCAGTGCTGGTCAGGTGGGTGCAGTTTGTGTTTGTGAGGTCACTTGTGGCTGAGTGCCTGATAGGCCGGTGCTGGTCCTGTGGGTGGAGTTTGTGTTTGTGATGTGACTTGAGGCTCAGTGCCTGATAGGCCGGTGCTGGTCATGCGGGTGGAGTTTGTGTTTGTGATGTCACTTGTGGCTCAGTGCCTGATAGGCCAGTGCTGGTCAGGTGGGTGCAGTTTGTGTTTGTGATGTGACTTGTGGCTGAGTGCCTGATAGGCCGGTGCTGGTCATGCGGGTGCAGTTTGTGTTTGTGATGTCACTTGTGGCTCAGTGCCTGATAGGCCAGTGCTGGTCAGGTGGGTGCAGTTTGTGTTTGTGATGTGACTTGTGGCTGAGTGCCTGATAGGCCGGTGCTGGTCATGCGGGTGCAGTTTGTGTTTGTGATGTCACTTGTGGCTCAGTGCCTGATAGGCCAGTGCTGGTCAGGTGGGTGCAGTTTGTGTTTGTGATGTGACTTGTGGCTGAGTGCCTGATAGGCCAGTGCTGGTGATGTGGGTGGAGTTTGTGTTTGTGATGTCACTTGTGGCTGAGTGCCTGAGAGGCCAGTGCTGGTCCTGTGGCTGCAGTTTGTGTTTGTGATGTCACTTGTGGCTCAGTGCCTGATAGGCCAGTGCTGGTCACATGGCTGCAGTTTGTGGTTGTGATGTCACTTGTGGCTCAATGCCTGATAGGCCAGTGCTGGTCCTGTGGGTGGAGTTTGTGATTGTGATGTCACTTGTGGCTCAGTGCCTGACAGGCCAGTGCTATTCATGCGGGTGGAGTTTGTGTTTGTGATGTCACTTGTGGCTCAGTGCCTGATAGGCCAGTGCTGGTCAGGTGGGTGCAGTTTGTGTTTGTGAGGTCACTTGTGGCTCAGTGCCTGATAGGCCGGTGCTGGTCCTGTGGGTGGAGTTTGTGATTGTGATGTGACTTGTGGCTCAATGCCTGATAGGCCAGTGCTGCTCAAATGGCTGTAGTTTGTGGTTGTGATGTTACTTGTGGCTGAGTGCCTGACAGGCCAGTGCTGGTCCTGTGGGTGGAGTTTGTTTTTGTCATGTCTCTTGTGGCTCAGTGCCTGATAGGCCAGTGCTGGTCGTGTGGGTGCAGTTTGTGGTTGTGATGTCATTTGTGGCTCAGTGCCTGATAGGCCAGTGCTGGTCATGCGGGTGCAGTTTGTGGTTGTGAGGTCACTTGTGTCTCAGTGCCTGATAGGGCAGTGCTGGTGATGTGGGTGCAGTTTGTGTTTGTGATGTGACTTGTGGCTCAATGCCTGATAGGCCAGTGCTGGTCGTGTGGGTGGTGTTTATGTTTGTGATGTCACTTGTGGCTCAGTGCCTGATAGGCCAGTGCTTGTGATGTGGGTGCAGTTTGTGTTTGTGATGTCACTTGTGGCTCAGGGCCTGACAGGCCAGTGCTGGTGGTGTGAGTGCAGTTTGTGTTTGTGATGTCACCTGTGGCTGAGTGCCTGATAGGCCAGTGCTGGCTATGTGAGTGTATTTTGTGTTTGTGATGTCACTTGTGGCTGAGTGCCTGATAGGCCAGTGCGAGTCCTGTGGGTGGAGTTTGTGATGTCACTTGTGTCTCAGTGCCTGATAGGCCCGTGCTGGTCACATGGCTGTAGTTTGTGTTTGTGATGTCATTTGAGGCTCAGTGCCTAATAGGCCAGTGCTGGTCATGCGGGTGCAGTTTGTGGTTGTGATGTCACTTGTGGCTCAGTGCCTGATAGGCCCGTGCTGGTCACATGGCTGCAGTTTGTGTTTGTGATGTCACTTGTGGCTCAGTGCCTGATAGGCCAGTGCTGGTCCTGTGGGTGGAGTTTGTGTCTGTGATGTCACTTGTGGCTCAGTGCCTGATAGGCCAGTGCTGCTCAAATGGCTGCAGTTTGTCTTTGTGATGTCATTTGTGGCTCAGTGCCTGATAGGCCAGTGCTGGTCATGCGGTTACAGTTTGTGGTTGTGATGCCACTTGTCACTCAGTGCCTGATAGGCCAGTGCTGGTCACATGGCTGCAGTTTGTGGTTGTGAGGTCACTTGTTGCTCAGTGCCTGATAGGCCAGTGCTGATCCTGTGGGTGGAGTTTGTGGTTGTGATGTCACTTGTGGCCGAGTGCCTGATAGGCCAGTGGTAGTCATGTGGGTGCAGTTTGTGATTGTGAGGTCACTTGTGGCTCAGTGCCTGATAGGCCAGTGCTGGTCCTGTGGGTGCAGTTTTTGTTTGTGATGTCACTTGTGGCTCAGTGCCTGATAGGCCAGTGCTAGAGATGTGGGTGCAGTTTGTGTTTGTGAGGTCACTTGTGGCTCAGTGCCTGACAGGTCAGTGCTGGTCACATGTCTGCAATTTGTATTTGTGATGTCAGTTGTGGCTCAGTGCCTGATAGGCCAGTGCTGTTCATGTGGCTGCAGTTTGTGTTTGTGATGTCACTTGTGGCTCAGTGCCTGATAGGCCAGTGCTGTTCATGTGGCTGCAGTCTGTGGTTGTGATGTTACTTGTGGCTCAGTGCCTGATAGGCCAGTGCTGCTCCTGTGGGTGGAGTTTGTGTTTGTGATGTCACTTGTGGCTCAGTGCCTGATAGGCCAGTGCTGTTCATGTGGGAGCATTTTATGATTGTGAGGTCACTTGTGGCTCAGTGCCTGATAGGCCAGTGCTGGTGATGTGGCTGCAGTTTGTGGTTGTCAGGTCACTTGGGGCTGAGTGCCTGATAGGCCAGTGCTGGTCCTTTTGGTGGAGTTTGTGTTTGTGATGTCACTTGTGGCTCAGTGCCTGATAGGCCAGTGCTCTTCATGTGGGTTTAGTTTGTGGTTGTGATGTCACTTGTGGCTCAGTGCCTGATAGGCCAGTGCTGGTCACATGGCTGCAGTTTGTGTTTGTGAGGTCACTTGTGGCTCAGTGCCTGATAGGCCAGTGCTGGTCCTGTGGCTGCAGTTTGTGTTTGTGAGGTCACTTGTGGCTCAGTGCCTGATAGGCCAGTGCTGCTCAAATGTCTGCTGGTTTTAACCTGTCAGGTTATTTCTGCCTTTAGCACCACATAATGCCATGGTAGGCGCATGGCTCCTCTTTGTCGTCGTGAGGTCATTGTGCGCCTGTACCTTATAGGGCAGCAGGAAGCACATGGTGTCGATGCAGACCTGATTTCAGTTCTGCCTTTGCGTCTGATAGGCCAGTAGCAGGTACAAGGCTTTACAGCTTAGTTGGAAATCCCTTTTTCTCACTACCTGACTGAGAGCATAAGAAGGACCTTATTGCCAGCAATAATACTTAAAAACTTAGAAATATGACTCCTGCTCCTCATTACCAGTACCCGAGAGCAAAGAAAACAGAACAGATTATCTTATTTGTTTGGCACCCCAGATAGAACACAGCGAGGTTCTCATCTGGTGAGCACTGGCACTGGTCTTGCGTGCCTGCGTTTATTGGCCGTGGGCTCCCAGAGATCTACTTCAATGGGCACAGCAAATGCCCCGGGTGTGGGAGGACCCGGAAAAGGCAGCTCGACTGTTTTGTACAAGAGTAGAGGGACATCCCATTTGTTAGGGGGATGTTCAAGTATTGTTTCAACAGATATTTCAGCCAGGGGATAGAGAATGGATATTGAAAAAAGGATAGGGAATTGGCAGACTGAGATGATAACCGACAGCCTTGCCCACGAGGAGATCTGAATTGGGATTATAATAATACAAATGATTGGGCAGCGTGTCAAATGGCATGCCAAAATCTGGTTTTAGCTATACGACCTGCAGGGCAAATGGGTGTTATCTCAGAAAAGGTACTATCGTTAGCAAAAGTCTGAGGAACACTCGATTTTTGGAATATTTGCTTGTGGCAAATTATGCTCTTACGCTATGGAGGGATGTCTGTGGAAAATGTTAATGAAAGGCTGGCAGTGAGCCTATTGGTCCAGCAAGCGGCACCAGCTATCCATGAGTATTTCAGAAACCATGCTCCAGGGTGGCAGGGAGAGAATTTACAGAAGATTCACTGTATTACAGCAGCTGGACCTTTACTAGAAACATTTGAGAGCTGTGACAGTATGGGCACACATGTTACATGGTTGAGGGCTCATCTGTCACACAAGAGGAAGATCTCCATTTGGGTTATCTGATGGTTGCCTCTCTGGTCATCTACCAGTAATGTCTAGTCAGTGCCCACATGTACCACCAGCATGTGCTAATGTGCTTGAGGCACCACGTACAGGCAATGGCTTGTGATGTTCCTGAGCGAGAAACCTGGTCTGAAGGAGCCTCTGGAAATGAGGCAGCAGGCTGTGAGCTGGGGAGCTCTTCAGACAGCTTGAAGGCTGGTCACCTCTTCCAAAATGACCTTTGAAATTATGATTCATGACCAGGCAAACAGGACAGTGCCTGCCCTCACCTTTCCTGCCTTGTGCTCCAGACTGACTTGGGCACAAGTCCATCCTGAGCTGAAAACTCAGCAGTCCCGGGGGTGCAGCAGTGCACCCAGGCTCATCCACCTTGCTGAAGGGCTCGGCTTCTTTTCTCAAGCACGCCCCACACAAACCGAGCTGCGAGGCTCCTTAGGAGTGACTTACATCTCAGTAGCTCTGAAGTCAGGCAGAGGTTAAGGTCCTTTTCTGTCTGTGTAGCTAGGTCTGTAATTTAAGCGGAGCAGAAATTATACCCTATTATTAAGTCATCGGTTTGTCTTGGTAGGTGTGTTCTGACACTTTGTCTCGATGTACTATCTATCTGGTTGATACAGTTTTCATCAGTTTACATTTTACATCCTGTTTACATGTGTTTACATGTGTTAGTTTGCATAGATACAGAGTTATTAGTTACATAGCAGCCTATTCTACATGGCTCAATATTCTCATACAAACTTCCTTTTCACCAGCACACAGGCAGGCCAGAGGACAACGCCAACTCTCATTTATGTTCCACACGTCCACGTAAGGTGGAGGCTTTTGGAGTCTCCTGGGAAGCTCCATTTACAACATTACTACAGAACAGTCCAGCATATGCACAAGTTTTGTTGCTTGCCAATTCAGATGGATGGATAGGTATTGTTTTGAGTTTCCTTTTCCAGTTTCAAGGGCACTTAAGTGAAGATGAAGCACCTGAATGCTGTGCTTTCCCAAGCAACTGGATACTGTTATCACGAGGGCACCCTACCTGAACCTATTAACATTTGCTTAGCCGGAAAACAATACTGAAAACTTTTTTCTGAAGTGTTTTCGGAGTCAAGATTCACTCGGACCCAGCCTTCCCCACATTCTCACACACACAGGCTTACTCGACAGATCTGGAAGTTTGCCTAGGGGAATCAGTGCGGTGACTTTGAGATGGCTGTTTATATCCTGCGCCCAGTGTATGCAATGAGTGCAATGTAAAAGGCAATCAAGATGTGCTCACTAAAAGCATACCTTCCCACAGTCTGCCACTGCAAAGTAGAGTTGTTACATTGTTCAGCAGAGAAATCAGTTGAGCACTTCAACGCCTTAACTACAGTGTCAGCTCTTGCTTCATAAAGGCCAAAGCTTGAAAAATTACGAAGCTCAATCCCATCTTGTGTTTCAGCGACTTTAGGAAGACAACTACCTCGATTTCCATCAGCAGACTTCAGGAGGAGTACAGCCTTCACTTTCCAGGCTTCTGAGAGTTGGCCTTACAGGAAGGTGTTTAAAAGATGAAACAGGTTACTCTCCAGCTGATGATGTCTTCCTGAACACGGAAACACAAACCCTAACTGGATGCGTTTACCATCAAAGGCTTTGCAAGTGCTTAACTTGGATGCTGTTGGTAAATTCCTTCTAAAATTGAATACTGAAATTCCAGCACGTCAAGAGTTTCTGGCAGCAAAGCAGGTCCCTTTTCTCACAGAAGGCTCCAGTAGTTCAGGGCTAAGCCCCCAGGTCAGGGGTCAGTGCTGGCCCTGGAAACAGTCCTCCATTTCCTCAGGATGGGGGGAGCCATGTCGCTCTCTGATGTCCAGGAGCCAAGGTGCAAAGGTTCCACCTTATCTTTCCAAAGAGGATGAGAAGAAAATGGATTTAGGATATAACAATTAACGTAGGCCTCCTCAAAGAGTTCAAAGCCTTCAGCCCAAGTAGCAGTACCTCAGACATTGACATCTTTGAGGCTCTACCTGAAGCCTTTCTTGCCGTTCCTTCAAATGACATCATCAAATATCACGACTCATGCTGTCCTGCTATCTAAAGCCTTGCAGCTTCTCCACAAACTTTTGCTGCTTCCTTCCCCACAGTCCATCTGCCTCCTCCCATTTCCACTTCATATCTTTAACAGTTCACTAAACTCAGTCCACTAGTCCATGGATCTGATCTATCTCCAGATAGACAAGCAGGACTTGATAGCAAAGCCTTTCATGCCTTCTTAAAAAGTTGCAAGTTATTGGATTTTTGTCTCCCAGAATTGGTCGGCAATAGCTGAGGAGAAAGGGTAAAGGTGGGAGGAAGAAAAAGGTATTCTGCATTTCCAGATAATACTTAAATACCAACTAGCAAAGCTAACCTGCTGTTGTTTAGAAAAGAATGTCAATGAATAAAGCGGCAAAACACTTGAAGGTTTTGGTTTCCTTATTTGCAGTACTTTTAACCTTATTGAAAGAGAAGAATTTACAGTTCTATTTCATCATGCTGTGAATTGAGTTTTCCTGATGATAGAGAATATATACAGCTAACTCTTAAATCTTCGGATATTGTGCCCACAAAGGGAAACCTCTGGTCTTTCAAGCAAAAGATTACAATTGACTTCTAACAGATAACCCTCTCCTGCTTATACACTAATCAAGGTCACATGTACAGGAAACACTCAAAGATGACAAAGCACCTTTTTAAACCAGGACACTTTTGGAGTATACTTTCCTTTGATCACACAAGTCACTAAGCCTTTAACTATGGCAAGGGATTCCCTCTACCTTGAATCTCCATATAGTTTGCATTTTAAAAATTCTTAAGAAATGGCTTTTTACTACTACTATAAAAGCTCAGTGTTGGCAGAAGTTTTTCAAGCACACAAATGTATTGATGCCTCAGTTTACCTAAAGATAAATTCAACAGAACCCATGTCCTAGGTTAAAGGAAGGCAAAGAAACCCCATCCTTGCCTCTATTTATACATTTTCTGTTGGGGGGGGGTTCTTTCTGAATAGCCTACTGTAAAGCGCAGGGGCAGCAGAATTTTACATTAAACTATTTAGAGTTTATGCCTAACCTCTCCAAAGAAATCCAATTGCTCTTAAAGAATCAATTCTAAAAGTCCAATGGTAGAGAGCCCAGTTAAGAGCCACCGGTGCCAACAACTTACATATTATGCCAACGCATTACGTATTGCCACCATTTAGACTCTCTACAAGAGCAGGGAGGAGAATGCTTCAGAGTCAGGCACTTGCTCCTCCTCTTCAGTAGATTCCTGGGCAGAATGTTGCTCATCATCATCAGCGGAGGATGGGGAATCGCTGCTGTAGACTGCGTGTTTCCATCTGCAAGCAATTCAAAGGCAATAACAAAAACAAGATTAGGTCACACTAAGTCAAAAATCAAGTGCAGTCTACCCCAGAAGGTACTGTGAGATCTAGGAAGTTTCCAGCCCATTATATGTATTTGTCGTGCATCTGATTTCAAACTGCATTACATGTTCTTCCTTGGGAGAGCAAAATTCCATCTTTGTTGGGAAGTTAAAAAAAAAAAAAGGCACATGGTACTTATATGCAGCTTGACTTTGGCATATGATAGGCCAGAGCCTTGCAAAGTAACTGTAAAGCCTTACAAAGTAGCTGTATTTGTGAATCTATTGCCCCTGATTTCCCCTGAACTTCGTATTCACAGCTGTTACCAAAAACAGCAGGACAAGTCAAGAAGGGAGCTCCTGAGAGAGCTTCAATTAATTACGATGCATACAGGATGATAATCCTGATGCATACAGGTTTTGGCTTGAACCTTTTTATAGGTTTTTATTCCCCTTGTTCAAGTCTTGCACAGGCTGCGGAACATGGGCGAGGTACTGCCTTCACGAGGTATTGCATAATTACCCCTCTTCCTCAAGGCATGATCAGCTCAACTACTGCAACATCCTCTTCTGTCCTGAAGTACAGCCTTGCCCCACTCAGATCCATTCAGAAAGTTGCTCTAAAGGTCATCTTCTGAACTTATTCCCTTCATCACAAAGCGCATTCTCCTGAAACCCTTCAAGTGTCTTCTCTCACAGCAAACAGAGTTGCTAAGGCCTTTCATGAATTACCCTCCTTCCTACATTATCTCCCACTGAGTGCCCAGAAAACAGCTCTGAATTCTGAGCTGGCCCTGACAGCACCTCTCACTGACTAACCCCTCAATACAAAAATGCAGAAGCATGTTCTCTTCTTACCTGCCACCTTCACGCTTGGGAGAAGGTTTGCATATGCACCTGGCAGTCTTCCTTACCTCCTGAAAATTCTTGCTGGGCTGCTCAAAACCCATGAAAACTGTCAGGCTACTGCTGCAGTGAGAGCAGTGCTCATCATTCAGAGTAGGACTGCGTTTCCTTGTATTCCCACCTCTTGACAGCCATCTCTTGCTTTTTCTCTTGTGCTCGGTTATAAGCATTTGGGAAAAGGACTGTTTTTGTTTGCTGACTCTCTGTCCGGAGCTTACCGGCAGGGCCCTGGAGTCCCCGACTATGGCTTGTAAGCGCTAAGGCTATACAGAAATGTGAATAGATTAAAAAAATATCCAATAGCTCAACTCATTTCAGCTGTTTCAGAGGAGGCTTTTGGCCAGAACACAGTAAAGAAAATTGAAAGCCAGAACTAACCTGCACTGCCATCTTGAGTGTCAGCAGTTTCCTCATCAGTTCTCCTCGGGAGTACGTATCCAAGTTTTCCTAATGACAAGAAACAAGAAGGGTCAGTCACAAACACGCAGAAAATCTGACGTATGCACACTTGGTGCCTACACAGTAACTTTATCAAGGCTCTGCATGGACACAAAAGATGAGCATGCAGTTCTACGATGCCGAAAGCAAGGAAGCATTGCTGGAATCCAACCATCTAGTTTTACCTATTTTCACAAGAGGCACATTCACATTTAGGCCTATATCTGTCAGTCTAAGAGAGATGAGAAAATGGATGCATATTTTAAGACAAGAAGAAAACCTGTACTTTTAAATTCAGTTCATGGCCTACTTTGTCTCTCTGTTAACATGTTGATTCATGGCCCAGGACAAGTTTTTTTTTTTAAAAAAAACAAAAAACCCAGACATCCACAGAGATTCCTGAAGTATATGAATTTATCTTTGCTTTTTATCCTAGAGTTCACAGAATCACAGAATGGTTGAGGTTGGAAGGGACCTCTGGAGATCATCTAGTCCGACCCTCCTGCTCAGGAAGGGTCACTTAGCACATGTTGCCCAGGACTGTGTCCAGATGGCTTGAATATCTCCGAGGAAGGAGCCAACCACAGCAGGCATTGCCCACACCAAGGCACCTAGGACAGGAGCCTGGAAGGTCTTGAAGGTGGTGAGCTTCAAAGGGAGCTGAGCTGACAACACAAGGGGAAACAGATGACAACACGAATCAGGCAATCGGGACACCATGGTGTGTGTTCGACTGGCTGCAAGATGGCTGTTGGCATGCAAGCGTGCTTAAGGAAGGCAAAGTGTTAAGAGAAAAAGCACGAGTCAGCTTTCAAGGACAATTAGATGTACGGGGCTGCCAGTTTATGGGGGACAGTGCAGGCAGCTTCCTAACACTCACTGCTGAGCAGGAAGCCCGAACTCTGACAAACAGGCCTTTCAAATATCCTGTGAAAGTCCATGAGCACAGAAGCAAGGCAGCTGCTAGGGGTTTCATGTCGAGACTCCACACTGGACCAAATTAGGCCCCTAATTCCAGCACCTACTCAAAAATAATTACAAAACCCATATATCTGCATAATAACATCAGACACGTAAAAAGAAGTACTTGTGAACTATTCTTTAAATAACAAACAGGGTTAAAAAAAAAAAAACTCTTTGGGGCAATAGTAAATGCGTATACATGACATTCTTACAAACTGCAGGATACAGAAGAAAATTGTTTGTCAGCAAACCAATTTAACCTGACCTCTCTGCAGGGCACAGTTCAGGACACCCTCACAAGTTACATACCTCCAATTTTCTAGAGAAGGTCCAGAAAAGAAACTACCTTGATAAAAACAGTGGAACGGGGCTTGTCCAGAAAAGATGTGATTTGCTTACTTGGTTTGGAAGCTCTGCCAGCATAAAAGAAACAAACAAGAAAACAAACCAAAAAACCATACACACACACACCAAAGAGTTACAAAGGGATTATTTAAGAGTCTTGTCTAAACTCTACCTTAGTTTAAGTAAAGGGCTCCTAAGGGTGCACAAGGAATTTATCTTCCACCGTTACTGCAAACGGCAGGACACTACAAAGGTCACCCCTAGGAGAAGGGCGTTCAGACTACGCCTAAAAGAGCCACTGGCACACTGAAGACTCTCATTCACTTTCAACATGCATTTTCCCTTTCACAAAAACCTTACAAAGCCACTTCAGCCAGTAACTAGCCAGGAGAGTTGTTCCTCCCCCAACCCCCTTTTTTTTTCTTTCTTTCCAGAGAGAGCTTGTAGTATTCTACAGCTTCCGACAGAAGCTATATTAGCATAAATGCTCCAGCTGATTTAGACTTCCTCGACCAAAAGATCTTAGACTTTCGGCTGAAATGCTCTCGCTGCTGCCCATGGGGAGAGGCACAGAGCCAGAAAACAATGCCTGGAGTCCAGGGCACTCTGCTGACGTGGGCATCTCTCCTGCTGGCACTAGAAACAGAGCATCCCGTCACATTCGGTTCGCACAGATTATATGTGACCTCACAACCACAAATTGCAGGCACATGACCAGCACTGGCCTATCAGGCACTCAGCCACAAGTGACCTCACAACCACAAACTGCAGCCACGTGACCAGCAGTGGCCTAACAGATCCTGAGCCACAGGTGACCTCACAAACACAAACTGTAGCCACATCACCAGCACTGGCCTATCAGGCACTGAGCCACAACAGACATCACAAACACAAACTGCACCCACATGACCAGCACTGGCTTATCAGGCAGTGAGCCACCAGTGACATCACAAACACAAACTGCACCCACATCACCAGCACTGCCCTATCAGGCACTGAGACACAAGTGACCTCACAATCACAAACTGCAGCCACGTGACCAGCAATGCCCTATCAGGCACTGATCCACAAGTGACATCACAACTACAAACTGCACCCGCTTGACCAGCACTGGCCTATCAGGCACTGAGCCACAAGTGACATCACAAACACAAACTGCAGCCACATCACCAGCACTGGCCTATCAGGCACTGAACCACAAGTGACATCACAACCACAAACCGAAGCCACATCACCAGCAATACCCTATCAGGCACTGAACCACAAGTGACATCACAAACACAAACTGCACCCACATCACCAGCACTGGCCTATCAGGAACTGAGCCACAAGTGACCTCACAATCACAAACTGCACCCACCTGACCAGCACCGGCCTATCAGGCACTGAGCCACAAGTGACATCACAAACACAAACTGCACCCACAGGACCAGCACTGGCCTATCAGGCACTGAGCCACAACTGACATCACAAACACAAACTGCACCCACAGGACCAGCACTGGCCTATCAGGCACTGAGACACAAGTGACATCACAAACACAAAGTGCAGCCACATCACCAGCACTGGCCTATCAGGCACTGAGCCACAAGTGACATCACAAACACAAACCGAAGCCAAAAGACCAGCCTTGGCCTATCAGGCACTGAGCCACAAGTGATATCACAACCACAAACCGCACTCACATCACCAGCACTGGCCTATCAGGAACTGAGCCACAAGTGACATCACAAACACAAACTGCAGCCATGTGACCAGCACTGGCCTATCAGGCACTGAGCAACATGTGACACCACAAACACAAACTGCACCCACATCACCAGCACTAGCGTATCAGGCACTGAGACACAAGTGACATCACAAACACAAACTGCACCCGCATGACCAGCACTGGCCTATCAGGCACTGAGCCACAAGTGATCTCACAACCACAACCTGCACCCACATCACCAGCACTGCCCTATCAGGCACTGAGCCACAAGTGACATCACAACTACAAACTGCACCCACATCACCAGCACTGGCCTGTCAGGCACTGAGCCACAAGTGACATCACAAACACAAACCGCACTCACATCACCAGCACTGGCCTATCAGGCACTGAAACACAAGTGACATCACAAAAACAAACTCCACCCACAGAACGAGCACTGGCCTATCAGGCTCTGATCCACAAGGGACCTCACAACCACAAACTGCAGCCATGTGACCAGCACTGGCCTATCAGGCACTAAGCCACAAGTGACATCACTAACACAAACTGCACCAACAGTACCAGTACTGGCCTATCAGGCACTCAGCCACAAGTGACATCACAAACACAAACTCCACACACAGAACGAGCACTGGCCTATCAGGCTCTGAGCCACAAGTGACATCACAACCTCAAACTGCAGCCATGTGACCAGCACTGGCCTATCAGGCACTGAGCCACAAGTGACATCACAAACACAAACTGTAGCCATGTGACCAGCACTGGCCTATCAGGCACTGAGCAACATGTCACACCACAAACGCAAACTGCACCCACATCACCAGCACTGGCGTATCAGGCACTGAGACACAAGTGACATCACAAACACAAACTGCACCCACATCACCAGCAATGCCCTATCAGGCACTGAGCCACAAGTGACCTCACAAACACAAACTGCACACACATGACCAGCACTGGCCTATCAGGCACTGAGCCACAAGTGACATCACAAACACAAACCGCACCCACAGGACCAGGACTGCCCTATGAGGCACTGAGCCACAAGTGACATCACAAACACAAACTGCACACATATCACCAGCACAGGCCTATCAGGCCCTGAGCCACAAGTGACATCACCAACACAAACTGCACCCACATGTCCAGCACTGGCCTATCAGGCACTCAGCAACATGTGACATGACAAACACAAACTGCACCCACGTAACCAGCACTGGCCTATCAGGCACTCAGCCACAAGTGACATCACAACCACAAACTGAACCCACAGGACCAGCACTGGCCTATCAGGCACTGAGCCACAAGTGACATCACAAACTGCACCCACATGACCAGCACTGGCCTATCAGGCACTGAGACACAAATGACATCACAACCAAATGAGCAAGGAGCTCCTGGCAAAACTCAACCAGAAGAAGGAAGTATACATAAAGTGGAAAGGGGGACAGGCCACTTGGGAGGAATATAGGAATGTTGTCAGAGTATGCAGGGATGCGACGAGGAAGGCTAAGGCCCGTTTGGAATTAAATCTGGCTAGAGATGTCAAGGACAGCAAGAAGGGCTTCTTCAAATACATCAGCAGTAAGAGGAAGACTAGGGAAAATGTGGGCCCTTTGCTGAATGGGGTGGGTGCCCTGGTGACGAAGGATGCAGAGAAGGCAGAGTTACTGAATGCCTTCTTTGCTTCAGTCTTTACTGCTCAGGCCAGCCCTCAGGAACCCCAGATCCTGGAGGCAAGAGAGAAAGTCTGGAGAGAGGAAGACTTTCCCTTGGTGGAGGAGGAGTGGGTTAGAGATCATTTAAGCAAACTTGACACCCACAAATCCATGGGCCCTGATGGGATGCACCCACGAGTGCTGAGGGAGCTGGCGGACGTTATTGCACAGCCACTCTCCATCATCTTTGAAAGGTCATGGAGAACAGGAGAGGTGCCCGAGGACTGGAAGAAAGCCAATGTCACCCCAGTCTTCCAAAAGGGCAAGAAGGAGGACCCAGGGAACTACAGGCCAGTCAGCCTCACCTCCATCCCTGGAAAGGTGATGGAGCAGCTCATTCTGGAGGCCATCTCCAAGCATGTGGAGGAAAAGAAGGTGATCAGGAGTAGTCAGCATGGCTTCACCAAGGGGAAATCATGCCTAACCAATCTGATAGCCTTCTATGATGGAATGACTGGCTGGGTAGATGAGGGGAGAGCAGTGGATGTTGTCTACCTAGACTTCAGCAAGGCTTTTGACACTGTCTCCCATAGCATCCTCATAGACAAGCTCAGGAAGTGTGGATAAGATGAGTGGACAGTGAGGTGGATTGAGAACTGCTGAATGGCAGAGCTCAGAGAGTTGTGCTCAGTGGCACAGAGTCTAGTTGGAGGCCTGTAGCTAGCGGTGTCCCCCAGGGGTCAGTACTGGGTCCAGTCTTGTTCAACTTCTTCATCAATGACCTGGATGAAGGCACAGAGTGCACCCTCAGCAAGTTTGCTGATGATACAAAACTGGGAGGAGTGGCTGATACACCAGAGGGCTGTGCTGCCATTCAAAGAGGCTTGGACAGGCTGGAGAGGTGGGCAGAGAGGAACCTCATGAAGTTCAACAAAGGGAAGTGCAGGGTCCTGCACCTGGGGAGGAATAACCCCAGTCACCAGTACAGGTTGGGGGTTGACCTGCTGGAAAGCAGCTCTGCGGAGAAGGACCTGGGAGTGCTGGTGGACACCAAGTTAAGTATGAGGCAGCAATGTGCCCTTGTGGCCAAGAAGGCCAATGGTATCCTGGGGTGCATCAGGAAGAGTGTTGCCAGCAGGTCGAGGGAGGTGATTCTCCCCGTCTACTCAGCCCTGGTGAGGCCACATCTGGAGTACTGCGTCCAGTTCTGGGCTCCCCAGTACAAGAGGGATGTGGCACTACTGGAGCGAGTCCAGCGAAGGGCCACAAAGATGATTAGGGGACTGGAGCATCTCTCTTATGAGGAAAGGCTGAGAGAGCTTGGCCTGTTTAGCTTGGAGAAGAGAAGGCTGAGAGGAGATCTTATCAACGTGTACAAGTATCTGAAGGGAGGGAGTCGAGAGGATGGGACCAGACTCTTTTCAGTGGTGCCGAGCGACAGGACGCGAGGCAACGGGCACAAACTGAAACACAGACAATTCCATCTGAGCATGAGAAAAAACTTTTTCACTGTGAGGGTGACAGAGCACTGGAAGAGGTTGCCCCGAGAGGTGGTGGAGTCTCCTTCTCTGGAGATATTCAAAACGCGCCTGGATGCAATCCTGTGCAATCTGCTCTAGGTGACCCTGCTTGAGCAGGGGGTTTGGACTAGATGATCTCCAGAGGTCCCTTCCAACCTCAGCGATTCTGTGATTCTGTGATTCTGTGCAAACTGCAGCCACATCACCAGCACTGGCCTATCAGGCACTCAGCCACAAGTGACATCACAAACACAAACTGCACCCACATCTCCAGCACTGACCTATCAGGCACTGAGCCACAAGTGACATCACAACCACAAACTACACCCACATCACCAGCACTGACCTATCAGGCACTGAGCCACAAGTGACATCACAACCACAAACTCCACCCACATCACCAGCACAGGCCTATCAGGCACTGAGCCACAAGTGACATCACAACTACAAACTGCACCCACATCACCAGCACTGGCCTATCAGGCACTGAGCCACAAGTGACCTCACAACCACAAACCGCACTCACATCACCAGCACTGGCCTATCAGGCACTGAAACACAAGTGACATCACAAAAACAAACTCCACCCACAGAACGAGCACTGGCCTATCAGGCTCTGATCCACAAGGGACCTCACAACCGCAAACTGCAGCCATGTGACCAGCACTGGCCTATCAGGCACTCAGCCACAAGTGACCTCACAAACACAAACTGCACCCACATCACCAGCACTGGCCTATCAGGCACTGAGCCACAAGTGACATCACAACCACAAACTCCACCCACATCACCAGCACTGGCCTATCAGGCACTGAGCCACAAGTGACATCACAAACACAAACTGCACCCGCATGACCAGCACTGGCCTATCAGGCACTGAGCCACAAGTGACATCACAAACACAAACTGCACCCACGTGACC
The DNA here is from genome assembly GCF_036417845.1 of Apteryx mantelli. NCBI lineage: Eukaryota > Metazoa > Chordata > Aves > Apterygiformes > Apterygidae > Apteryx > Apteryx mantelli. The sequence goes on from NC_089983.1 coordinate 331,860, forward strand.
AGCACGGGCCTATCAGGCACTGAGCCACAACTGACATCACAAACACAAACTGCACCAACAGTACCAGCACTGGCCTATCAGGAACTGAGCCACAACTGACATCACAAAGACAAACTCTATCCACATCACCAGCACTGGCCTATCAGGCACTGAGCCACAAATAACATCACAACCACAAACTGCACACACAAGACCAGCACTGGCCTATCAGGCACTCAGCAACATGTGACATCACAAACACAAACTGCACCCACATCACCAGCACTGGCCTATCAGGCACTCAGCCACAAGTGACATCACAACCACAAACAGCAGCCATGTGACCAGCACTGGCCTATCAGGCACTCAGCCACAAGTGACATCACAACCACAAACTGCACTCATATAGCCAGGACTGGCCTATCAGGCACTGAGCCACAAGTGACATCACAAACACAAACTGCACTCATATAGCCAGGACTGGCCTATCAGGCACTGAGCCACAAGTGACATCACAAACACAAACTGCAGCCACATCACCAGCACTGGCCTATCAGGCACTGAGCCACAAGTGACATCACAAACACAAACTGCAGCCACGTGACCAGCACTGGCCTGTCAGACATTGAGGCACATATGACCTCACAAGCACAAAAGCAGCAATGTGCTTGATGCTGTCTAATCAGGTGGTGAAGCAAAAGTCACCTCACAAATACAAAAAAGGAGCAATGTGGCTGCTGGTGGCCTGGCAGATACTGAGGCCAAATGACTCCACAAACACAAGCAGCAGCAATATCCATCAAGCTGGACTGTCAGGTGCTCATGCTGAAGTGATCTCACAGGCAGCCATGAAGCCAGATAGCTGCTCCTGGCCTCTTTGCAACTGAGGCACAATTGACCTAAACAAGCACAAACAGCAGCAATGTGCATGCCGATCGCCAGTCACATACTGATGCACAACTCACCACAAAAGCACCAACAGCAGCAACGGACCTGCTCACCCTTTAGGAGGCACTGAGACACAAGAGACCTCACCATCATCACCGACGCTACATGCATGCTGTTGGCCTACCAGATTCAGAGGCACGACTCGCCTCACAAGCACAAATGGCATCGACCTGCCTGCTGCTGCCCTATCTTTGACTGAGTCACAAGGGAGCTGAAAAGTGCAAACCTTCACAGAGGAGAAGCTCACCTGGGCCACTCGCATGTCCCTTGATTACGCTGTGACCACTCCATACAGAACAGTCTTCTGCAAATGGCTTTCATCTCCTGGCAAGACTCTCTCCAGATCATGCGACAGCTCCACTCTGCCACCCTGCACACAAATCACAAAAGGAACAATCGGTCTCGCTTTTCCTTTAGTACCATCAAGTCCGAGCTGGGAGCCTTCGCACTGCAGCACCTACACAATGGCAGCAGGATGCCACTTCCATTTCTAGTGCATTTCTAGGGACAGAGATCAGCTGAGGGAGCAGCTGCACTGCAAAGGCTTTCTGACACTCTCAGATCAACTCGGCACTGCAACAGCCATCAACCTGACGCCAGACCTCTGCTCTGCCACCTACTCTACAAACACACTGCCTCTGCCCCACACAGCTGCCTCTTCTGCTAGATACAACCAAGTGCCAGCAAGAAGAGATGCATGCAGGACACTCGCCACTTGCACACTCCCCAGCCACTGCTCTGCTCGCTGCCTTCCCTTGGCTTCTCAATCCAGACACTCAGGCAAGCTCTTGCGGTAACACCACAAGGTGGCCAAGGCACTCTAGGCTCACAAGGCCTGTGCAAATGAGCAGCACAAGATCAGGCACAGAGCTGCCTCCTTGGGTGATGCTGCTCTTTTCAGAGGGAAGGATCCTGCTTTCTTTGGGCACAGCAGGCTGCTGCTTTCCACCCCCATCCCCTCACGAACCTCCTGCTAGGGATGGGGACATGGGGATTTTCTGTAGTAATACAAAAGTTACAGATACAACACAGAAACACTTGAGAGTCCGGAAGGCCTCCTGAGCCCAAAGGAACCTCCCTTCCTTTCCTTTAGTTACTTGGACAAGGAGCTTGGACGGGGAAGGGAAAAAGGGTGCAGAGCCTTTGAAATGAGGCCCAAGCAATGAGACAGCCCCACACTGGATGGCTGCTGAAATGACAGCTCTCCTGGCTGCGCAGCCTCTGCAGCACCAGTCCGCGCTCCACAGCTGGCTTCACAGAGCACTGAGGGCTGGGTGCCACGGGCAACCTGGCCCTGGGCACATCTTCACCCCTCGCAGAGCCGGCAGCCCAAGAGCTCTGAGACTTCCACAGGTCAAGCTATGGACGCTTTGGGGCACTCACACAAAGGCACTCCAGACATGCTGGCATCTATTATAAGGGTCTTGGACTCGTCCTATATGGCACCACAACCTCCTAGGAAAAGGAGGGGGCACCGTAGCATTTGTTGAGCGGGCTGGCAATAACAGCACTTGTGGGAGGCGGAATTTGCAGCACAGCAGAGGTACCAGGAGCTGAACCCACAACCCAAGTCACCCAGGGAAGACAGGCGCATTTATGGAAGCCTTCGCATCCATACGTAGCCTCTTCTCAGTCACTTGCAGCTGCTTTCAGAGAGGGCTCACGACGCTGGCCAAGATGTTGACAGGTACAGGGACACAGCCTGGCATCCTGCCTCCATCCTCAGCGCCTCTAGCACTGCACTGGGAACCTCCATGAGTGGAGCAACCTAGAAAGAAAGAAAGAATCGGAGTGTTACTGGCAGTTCTGCTGGCCTTACAGAGTCGCAACAGGCAGGGGCAAATGTCTCCCCTCTGTGCTGAGCTCTATTGGTGAGAACACAGCCAGCAGGGCCACCAAGACGTTCTACCCCTCTTTTTGGCACAGGTGACACCATGTCTGTATACCAGGTCCTGTTTGGGCTCTCCAGTTCTGCACAGGCGCTAACACACTGCAGGGAGTCCAGCACAGGGACACCAAGACGGTCAGGGGCTGCAGCGTGGGGCATAAAAGGAGAGGCTGCGAGAGCTGGCTTTGTTCAGCCTAGACAAGAGAAGGCCAACGGGGATCTTCATGCTGTGCACAGCTACCTTATGGAGGGCACAGAGAAGACGGAGCCGGATTTTCTTGGAGGTGCACACTAGTAGCATGGGAGGCAACGGGGACAAATCGGACAATGGGAAATGCTTCTGAGACATTAAGAAGAAACCTTTTTCTCCGTGACGGTGGCCAAACTGCGGCACAGGGATCCAGAGAGGTTCCCAGATCTCCATCCTTGGAGGTAATCAAAACTTCACTGGAAAAGGCCCCAAGATACCTCCTCTACTGGCACCTGCCTGGAGCAGGGCGTTGGAGCCCTGCTACCTCCACATGGCTCCCCCATTGCAGCCTCAAGGAATATGCTATTATGAGACTCTTGCCAAAGGCACCAGAGGCTTTGCAGATGCCGCCTCCACCGCTCAACAAGGACAGGTGTCTCAGAGCCACCCATCGCCCTCACAGGCCTGACTTCTTGTGAGGGGGCATCTCCCCTCTCTGCAAGGCTCTGCGTAGGCACAACGTGCAGAAATGCCTCTGACTGCTTTCATTAACTACCCATCTCGCTGAGGGACTGGAATGGATTAGCGTCTGAGATGGGAAGATGCAATGAGGGTCCAGATTCAGCAGAAAGCCTTTAAGGAGGGAGAAGAGAACTCTCTCCAGCAGTCGGTAAAATCCCAAAGACTCACGGAAGCATCAAACCCTTCCGAAACTGCAAGCCTGAACCTCAGCTGACACAAACCACCAAACTGGGAGCAGCCCTGCCTCGCACCACGATGCTCCAAGGAGGCAACACGGTCACCAACAGTCCTCACCCACGTCTCCCAGAAGGACACCGTGATGGCAGGCTGGGCCTTGGGAGCAGAGCACTGCTCTCTCCAGACACCTCCTCCCACGCTGAGCAGCAAAACACTGGCGCCACCACCCGGCTCCACCACAGGGCATCTCGCACTCTAACACGCCGTTACCTCCACACCTCACAGAGGGTTGGCAACCAACACACGCCTCTGCATCAGCGACACACAGCCCACAGCACCACACACGGCAGCACACAGGGCACCCCAAGCACCCCACAACACACAAAGCCCAACTCTCCAGACCTTCCATTCCTTTCTAGTCCTCCAAGGCCTTGCAACAGGCTCTGCCTCTGAACAGCCACTCACAGCCCGGGGCCTGCTCACTTCCCACCTTCCCACCAGGAAGCAGAGAAGAAGTGCTCTCACAGGGGCTGATCAGGCCAGCTTTTCCCTCTCGCTTGTGCCTCAACTTCTCTGAACAAGAAATCTCTTTCAAAATGTGGCCCATACCCTTTTTGGAGGGTGACATTCCTTCCATCTCCTCCAACAGCCTTTGCACCCATTCTCCAATGACTGCATACGTGCACAGAAAATCAGAGATCCCTAAAGTGTTACAGTTCTAAACGTGTCATAAAAGCAGCTGGACACCTCAAAGACAGACACAGCATGCAGACCTTGCAGGAAAATCTCACAAGCTCCCTGCTCTTTTGACAGGGGCAACTTCTAAAGCACACACACACCCTGGCAAGAAGAGATTATTCACACCACTGCTCACACCAGCACTACATTCACTTAGCAGCCTCAAAAGTCTAGCTGCACTCCCTAGCTGACCGCGAGGACGCTGCAAGCTTCTACTTAGCAACAAGTGGAAAGGCCAACTCCATGTCCATGCTCACCACAGATGCACCACTGCATTTTAAATGTAGCAGTACTAACTCATGATGATGGAGTGGAATAAAATTTGTGTCAGATGATGTGGAATATCGACTTCTGCTTGATTAATGAGTTGCATTTCTGTATTGCTGTAGAGCTCTGCAGGGGTCAATCCCTCCTCTGAGCACATGCAACAAACCCAGAAGTGACCTCACCACCAGCATCCAAGCCATGCATCTTCCCCTGACCTGTCAGCTGCTCACACAGAGGTGTCATCACATCACAGATTCACATCATGGCCTCATAATACTCACAGTGCTCTGAAACACCCATTGCCTACCAGTTACTACACCAAAAGATTAGCTTCTGCTATGCATTATCAACACCTAGCCTATGAAATTTAAGAATTGCAGAACAGCCTGCAAGTAATTCTTGGCAACATTTTCTAACGGGAGGATTGCATGGGAGCAGCGATCATCAAACTGAAGACAGCAGGGCCTCGTGTCCCAGGCACAGGGAGAAGCCTTCCCGCAACTCAGAACTCTGGTTCCTTCCCCAATGCTGAACAAAACCAGAAAATCCTCTACACATCCAGGACAACAAGCATTCTCCTATTTTAGGCCCTGACAACTGGAGGCACGTGGAAGGACTCAGGCCAGGGCATCTCAGTTGGTGAAACCAGCAGAGACACAATTCAGCAACTCTTCACCCTGACCTAGGAGCATGGAAAGAACAACGGCAAGTGCAAGCACTGGCCGTTCATCAACTTTCAAGGCCCCTGACAAGCAAAACAGCTCACACTTACAGAGCTCTTCTGCAAACACCCTTCACCCTGCTGCCAGGCTCACAGGTCTCGGTGCAAAGCAAGAGGCAGGGAGCAAAAACAACGGCTAAGGCACGGCATCACATGCGGGCACAGCCTCTCTCAGAGCCACTCGGAAATGCAGTTTTCACAACAAAAGACACCATCGGGAAGGGCACCTCGCGACGACACCAGCAGCCTGCTCACACTTTGCCCAGCACCTCCCAAACGCACCTCGAAGCAGCACCTGGGGCTGCGCTGGCAGCAGCAGCTCAGGAAAATGCTTTAACAGGGATCCCAGAGCCACCACAGGGCCAAAGCTTCCTGCCCCCAAACCCCACCGAGCCGCCCCGGCCCAGCTGCTCGCGGCAGGCCGCCACGTCTGGCTGCAGGGCAGCTCCCCCCTCTGGCCCACGTCGCTCTGGCCCCTGCTCACGGCCCCACCAGCCCCTGCTGCAGCTCCTGCAGCAAAGCAGCCCCGGCAAAGCCAGCACCGCTGCCCCGCCCCGGCGGGAGGGCACCCGCCGCCATTTGAACGCGCCCGCAGCCCCCACCAAACGCTCTCGCCCGCTCGCTTCTCGCCTGCTTTGCTCCCGCTCCTCTTCCACCTCTTTCTTTGACGTCTTTTTTTTCCCCACATGCTGGACTGCAATTGGCTGGCAGAGCCATCAGTGAAATCGATGCCCGCCCTCCTCCTCCTGACAGCCAATAGAAGGGCTGCACTGCGGCGATGCCATGGCAACGCTGGGCCCTCCTGCCCTGGCGGCCAGCTCCGCCCCCTCCCCCTTGGTCGGGCGCCATGTTGTGGGCGGCAGCGCGGGGCGCGGCGGGGCCTGGGTGCAGCGTGGTGCTGTGTGGGCGGGCAGTGCGGGGCCCCGGGGTGCGGCCGCTGCCCCGGCGGGGCTGGGCTGTGCGGCAGGGGCCCCGCGGGGCTGCTGGCCGCCCTGCGCCCTGGGGGCTGTGCGGGGTGTGGGGGGGGCAGCACTGGGGCCTGTGCTGGTGGCCTCCGTGGTGCCGCTGTGGGGGCCCTGGGGCTGGCTGTGGCACCAGAGCCCTCAGGCAGCGTCCTCCTGCCCCCAGGGCAGGGCAGGGCAGGGCAGTGTCCTCTCGCCCCTCCTGCCCCGGCCGCCTGCCCACGGCAGCCCTAGGGCTTGGCTAGGTAGCGGTGGTGTGGGGTCGCGAGGGTGCTGGGGGAGATGGCTGTGTTGGGCTCACCCCAGCGCTGCCCACCCAGCTCAGAGAAAAGACCTTGGTGTCAGCCAGGACCTGTTGAATGAGGATTGCACCTCCGCCTGTTTCCAGGCTGCTCTCTCCAATGTATTTTCTTTTGGGTGCAGAGGTTTGAGCCCAATTTGCAGGAAGACAGGGTCTGTGGCCATCTGAAGGTGGCATCTCTGAGCCCAAAACATGCTGCGCCAAGCTGGAAGCATAAAAGGATCGAGGGGGAAGGAAGAGAGATTTTTCCCAAACACCCAGAGGACTTGGGGTTATTAAAAGGTGAAGGTTTTATTATCATATACGGACATTTCCAGCAGGGTCTTGAGAGCCCCATGGAGCTGCAGGCCACCTCAGCATCTGGGATGCAGGACCCCTTTCCTCTCAGAGCCAGACCCCAAAGAGGACCCACTCCCAGGGAAACCTGTCATGGATTCCCATGCCCCCCCCCCACCCTAAGAGGCGATGGAGCTGGCCGCACAGAAGCCTTGGGGCTCAGGACAGCCCCATCCCCAGGACCCAGCAGTCCTGGCTGCCACATTGTCCCCCGAGCCAGAGGGGACCCTCAGGCAGGGCTCTCGCAGCAGCCCCCAGCCCTGTCCAGGCACCCCCACAGCCCAGGATCCACAGCAGTTTTGGCAGTTAACAGTCTCTGTGCGACACCTCGGGAAGGATCTCCCAAAGCCCTTACCCTCGGTGGAGAGCCGCAGGAGCGCAGGGGACAAGGAGCTGTGGTCCTGGCTGATGGTGTCCATCCAGCAGTCCTCCATCTCGCTTGCCCTCTTGCTCTCGTTTCACCTCTCCAGCCAGAGAAACAGGACGCTCTTCCCATCTCATTACCCAAAACTCCTTTCCAACATGCCCCTGCTCCTCCGTCTGTTGGTGAGGGGCCCCAACGTGGTCCCACTGCCTCCTGTCCCCTCTCCTTGCCGTGGAGCCACTATGAAAGGCAGCCGTGGGGAGGGTGTGAGCAGTGCCCAGGAGTGCCTGGGCCTCACAGGGAAGTGAGGGTCCCCGCCCACGACACCGGGGAGACCTCCCTGTGATGTGGCACGTCCCATTGTGACCTCAGCTCGTGTCATCTGGGGGCTCTGTAGGTCACTGCCATGGAGATGGCACAGCCAGGGAGAGAGCAGAGAGATTTCCCCTCACGTCCTGGAAAGCCATCACTTCCCTTCACTGCAGTTATTTTCCATAATTTTCTGATAAATCCTTCAGGAATGTCTCCAGACAGTGTCAAAGACTGTGAAATATCTCAAACGGGGCACTGGAGATGTCACTTCTGCGCCCCTGCACTGACAGGTCACTGCACTGGGCAGACCTGTGCAGGAATCTGGGGTTTGGGGGTTGGCGTTTTTACAGGATCCAAGGCATGTGGGATGAACCAGCACAAAGCATGGCCACAGGCTGAGAAATGCTTTGGTGAGCCTCAAAACTGGTTTCTGCTGTGGGCCCCTCTTTTTGTGGAAGCAGGATGCAGGACAATGTGGGACAGGACGTAGCTTTCCTCCTTTAGGCACCAAGGCAGGATCTCTGCTTTTAAAAGTGCTCAGCAAGGTTTCTCAGTCGGCAGTGCTTGAGCTAGAGATGCTATGCCAGAGAAGAGCAAACATAGCCTTAACACACGTCATCCAGAGGCCCTTATCCAGGACCCTGGAGCCTGCCAGGCTCCAAAGCCATGGGCGAGGCCAGGTAGCAAATGTGGGGAAGTTTTCCCATTTCCCATGAAGTTTGCCCATCTTTCCTTCTGGCTGAGCCTGAGGAAGCCATTTCTCATCCCTGGGCCTCATTTGGTCCTTGTGCTTTTCAGTGTCACCTTGGGGCTGTGCTTCTCCCCTGGGTACGCTCCTCAGCCCCCTGCCCTCCTCCCCAAAGGCACCCTTGCTCTCCTGGGTCTGTACAGCCCCGACATCCTGGATCTCCCACATTTTATGACTCTGGGCTTCTCAGGACATGCTCACACACTGCAGTGCTGCTGTCCAGGCTCCGGTGCAGAGCCTATGAGGCAGTGCAATGCCTCAGGACGTGCATTTTGACTCACTCCCAAGTTTGTGAGATGACCAGCTCCCAGCTCTGCAGCTGCTGAAGTTTGAGAACATCCCTACAACCGACCTTCCTTCTCTTCCTAGTCTCTGCACAGTCCTGGGGCAAATCTTGCAGAAGGGAGACTCCATTCACCTTGAATAGTGTCAGAGATGTGGCTTTCCAAGTCACTGCAAAAGGAAGGACTCCTTTACTTCTTTGGGTTGCTTCTTGAGCCTGTGGCACCCCCTCTGTGATGCTGGGAGCCCCAGCTCTGCAGCCTGGTGTCTTTGCCCTTTCTCTCCCGTGTCTCCTGTTTGTCTACCCAAAGTCTTCTCTCCACACCAGGGGCATGGGAAGTGCTGCTTTAGAGAGCTCATTTGAAGCTGTGACATGTTGTGAATCTGAAGGCCTGAAGGAGGCTAGTCTGGGACATGGCTGTGCCCACAGACCCCCTCCTGTTCCCAGCCTGAGGATCCAGGAAGGTCTCCAAGGAGAGCAGTGGGCTTGGGGGTGGGTGAGATGGGTTTCCCTCAACATCCCTGGGTCCTGCATGGGTTTCTCTGAGTGCTCAGGAAAATCCCTCTTCTCTAGGGGCTTGCATCAAGACTTTTCCAGACTTTTGTACAGAAACACAGCCTGGTCTGGGATCCCCAAGAGCAGCACGGCCCCCAGCATCGCCCGGGACCCCCAGGAGCTGTCTGGCTCTCTCTTCTGTTCCCCCATTCCCCGATTAAATGGACACTTTGTAGCCTCACCTTTACAACACTCCATCTGGACACTGCAACATTGTGACTCCTCCCCTAGCTCATTCCCATAGGCAGCTGCTGATTTGCGACCTGCCTATTGGCTGGCAGGAGGAGGGGGGCGGGTCTGGATTTCACTGACGGCTCTGTCAGCCAATCGGAGTCCACCATGTGGAAGAAAAACAGACGTGAAAGAGAGAAGTGAAAGAGGAGAGGGAGCGAAGCAGGGGAGGCTTTGGGTGGAAAGCAGGACCGGGCTTGGGCAGCTTGTTTCTCACAAGACCGTGAGAAACGCTCTGCCCCCCCTGGCCAGTATAACTGCTCTGCCTGGCACTGAGGCACAGGAGGACTCAGGGTGGAGATCGGGCTCTGCAGAGAAGAGCCCCAGGGGCAGAGTTAGGAAACAAGAAAAGACCTCGAATGCGAAAAAACAGCATCTTTAAGTACACCAGAAACCAGCAGGGGCTGGAAAATGCCCCAAGCTGTAGTAAAAGTTTCTGAGCATAAAGAAAAATCAATGAAAAAAAAGAAAAACTGTTCAAATTTGAAAAATAGATGGATGTAACCGAGTAACCTTAAAAGAAGTAGCTTCAGCAGTTACAGTTAAAACCAAACTATAACAACCTAATGGCCTTGGTAGGCTTTTCTTTTTGTTTGGGTTCTACAGAGTGACCCTCTGAAGAGCAACAACTTGAAAAGAAGCAGCCAGAAAGAGTGGTAGAATTGTTAGGCTAAGTAATGTGTTTTTTAAAAGTATCTAAATAATAGAATGAACCTAGGAGCCAGGAGAGAAGTAACATCAAAGGAAGATGGCAGACCTAAGAATGAGGGGATACACATACCAGGCTGATAACGAAACTCAACGGCTGTATTCTAGTGTTTGTAAAAATTGATGATCCTAAGGAAGGGGCTAACACCTTCCCTTGATGAAAGGAAAGGAAAGAAAGAGAAAAAGATGGTAAAATTAAGCATAAATGTAACAGCTGTTGATCTGAAGTTAAAGTTGTCTGTTTCCTATAGAGAAGACAGGGAAATACGGAAAAAGAGTAATAAAAAAAAGGTGACCAACTCTATTTGAAGCTCCTCTAAAGGGAACTATTCCAGCTTGGGGAACAAACTGATCTTTCGGTGCAGGAAAGAAATGCCTGCAATTAAAGGAAATAAGATTTCTGTGTTAAGATATGGAGCTGGAACAACACTCGGATTCACCGAATTTGGGTCAATAGGCCAGACCAATCATGTTGCTATTAGGATTAAGACTGTTATTTTTAACAGTTGTTTATGTGTTACTGCAAATGGGCACGCTTTGCTTTTGGCGTCTATTAATAGCAGTGCGCATTTCCCCAGTACACTGTGCTTACCCAAAAGCCGCCCACTGCACACCAAGGGGAATTAGCTGACTTCTGAAATAAATGCGTGTGTCTGGCAGTGTCAAGGGGTGGAGTGACAGGCGCCACACAGGCAAGCGTGGGACTCTGGATGGTGCAGCCCACAGAAGAGGGGTTTGCTCTGGTGTGATCCCAGGAGTTAAGGAACCCCGGGTGCATCACGGCTGGAGCCACCACACTGTGGGGTTGCTGCAGCCTGGGGGCAACCGTCTAACGACCCCACGACTGACAATTCCAGACAGAGGAGAAGTGACACCACAGACTCACCCCATAAACATCTAGGTGCTGTGGAACCATTCCCCACAGAAAGACCTGTTAGTGGGCAAGTTGTTACTAACTGAACAGTGCTGTGGGCTGAGCACTAGGTTACCTGTTGATGTGCATGCTGTTATTGACTGAGGCCATACAGCTTTTGTGTAACTGCGGTCTGGCGTTGTTTTGACTCGCTATAGAAAAGAGTAAGCCACAGAAGTTGGTGTGGACTCTGACCGACCATCAGCTGGCCTGTGGATGTCAATGGCGTGATGAGGAGAATCCAGGCAAACTACCAGGTTTGTTATAAGCTCTTATCTCTAATAAATTCTCATACTTGACAAATGATGATCTCTTGGAGTTCAGTGCAAATAACCCCCGAATTCAAAAGAATCACAGACACCCCTCTATTGGCGTGTCACAGGTAACACTCACAAGGGGCATCAAATCTCTTGAACGGGATGCTTGGTTACTGTCCAGATGGTGGTGGCAGTCTCCTTTGCCAGGGTCCTTCCAACAGTGGCTTCCACTGGATCAGATGAGACTCCCCGAACTGTTCTTCTGGGGAATTTTTATAGTCCAGCTGGCTTGTGGTCCTGTGTGACCTCTCCAGCATATGCATGATCCATTGCTACTGATTACCTTAAGTTGCATATCAAAGCATCTCCTAACTCTCCTAAGAATGCACAAAAGACTGTCCTACATAGCCGCTTCTTCATTTGCAGGAGCAGTTTGTACTGTCGATTTTCAAGGGCCTTAAGTATTTACAGTTTAATCAGTTCTGCAGCAGGAGCTGCTGCAGAGATTCTGAAACAGCCAGATACTCCACCTGAGGTGGTACTCACCACATTTAAGCACAGGAATTGGTCCAGGCACAGCAGGATCTGCCTCTAGAAATCTCTAGAACTGTCTGAAATACCCACTTGGAGAGGTTCTGCACCAGTCAGTCCAACACTTAATTTGGAAAGTGGTAGGAGTTCTGTCAGTCTCCTAGTTTTAAGTCCATCCCCTGTTTCAGACGACCAGCCCCAGGGCCCCCACGCTGCCGCCAGGGCTGCCACCAGCACAGGCCCCAGTGCTGCCCCCCCCCACGCCCCGCACAGCCCCCAGGGCGCAGGGCGGCCAGCAGCCCCGCGGGGCCCCTGCCGCACAGCCCAGCCCCGCCGGGGCAGCGGCCGCACCCCGGGGCCCCGCACTGCCCGCCCACACAGCACCACGCTGCACCCAGGCCCCGCCGCGCCCCGCGCTGCCGCCCACAACATGGCGCCCGACCAAGGGGGAGGGGGCGGAGCTGGCCGCCAGGGCAGGAGGGCCCAGCGTTGCCATGGCATCGCCGCAGTGCAGCCCTTCTATTGGCTGTCAGGAGGAGGAGGGCGGGCATCGATTTCACTGATGGCTCTGCCAGCCAATTGCAGTCCAGCATGTGGGGAAAAAAAAGACGTCAAAGAAAGAGGTGGAAGAGGAGCGGGAGCAAAGCAGGCGAGAAGCGAGCGGGCGAGAGCGTTTGGTGGGGGCTGCGGGCGCGTTCAAATGGCGGCGGGTGCCCTCCCGCCGGGGCGGGGCAGCGGTGCTGGCTTTGCCGGGGCTGCTTTGCTGCAGGAGCTGCAGCAGGGGCTGGTGGGGCCGTGAGCAGGGGCCAGAGCGACGTGGGCCAGAGGGGGGAGCTGCCCTGCAGCCAGACGTGGCGGCCTGCCGCGAGCAGCTGGGCCGGGGCGGCTCGGTGGGGTTTGGGGGCAGGAAGCTTTGGCCCTGTGGTGGCTCTGGGATCCCTGTTAAAGCATTTTCCTGAGCTGCTGCTGCCAGCGCAGCCCCAGGTGCTGCTTCGAGGTGCGTTTGGGAGGTGCTGGGCAAAGTGTGAGCAGGCTGCTGGTGTCGTCGCGAGGTGCCCTTCCCGATGGTGTCTTTTGTTGTGAAAACTGCATTTCCGAGTGGCTCTGTGAGAGGCTGTGCCCGCATGTGATGCCGTGCCTTAGCCGTTGTTTTTGCTCCCTGCCTCTTGCTTTGCACCGAGACCTGTGAGCCTGGCAGCAGGGTGAAGGGTGTTTGCAGAAGAGCTCTGTAAGTGTGAGCTGTTTTGCTTGTCAGGGCCTTGAAAGTTGATGAACGGCCAGTGCTTGCACTTGCCGTTGTTCTTTCCATGCTCCTAGGTCAGGGTGAAGAGTTGCTGAATTGTGTCTCTGCTGGTTTCACCAACTGAGATGCCCTGGCCTGAGTCCTTCCACGTGCCTCCAGTTGTCAGGGCCTAAAATAGGAGAATGCTTGTTGTCCTGGATGTGTGGAGGATTTTCTGGTTTTGTTCAGCATTGGGGAAGGAACTAGAGTTCTGAGTTGCGGGAAGGCTTCTCCCTGTGCCTGGGACATGAGGCCCTGCTGTCTTCAGTTTGATGATCGCTGCTCCCATGCAATCCTCCCGTTAGAAAATGTTGCCAAGAATTACTTGCAGGCTGTTCTGCAATTCTTAAATTTCATAGGCTAGGTGTTGATAATGCATAGCAGAAGCTAATCTTTTGGTGTAGTAACTGGTAGGCAATGGGTGTTTCAGAGCACTGTGAGTATTATGAGGCCATGATGTGAATCTGTGATGTGATGACACCTCTGTGTGAGCAGCTGACAGGTCAGGGGAAGATGCATGGCTTGGATGCTGGTGGTGAGGTCACTTCTGGGTTTGTTGCATGTGCTCAGAGGAGGGATTGACCCCTGCAGAGCTCTACAGCAATACAGAAATGCAACTCATTAATCAAGCAGAAGTCGATATTCCACATCATCTGACACAAATTTTATTCCACTCCATCATCATGAGTTAGTACTGCTACATTTAAAATGCAGTGGTGCATCTGTGGTGAGCATGGACATGGAGTTGGCCTTTCCACTTGTTGCTAAGTAGAAGCTTGCAGCGTCCTCGCGGTCAGCTAGGGAGTGCAGCTAGACTTTTGAGGCTGCTAAGTGAATGTAGTGCTGGTGTGAGCAGTGGTGTGAATAATCTCTTCTTGCCAGGGTGTGTGTGTGCTTTAGAAGTTGCCCCTGTCAAAAGAGCAGGGAGCTTGTGAGATTTTCCTGCAAGGTCTGCATGCTGTGTCTGTCTTTGAGGTGTCCAGCTGCTTTTATGACACGTTTAGAACTGTAACACTTTAGGGATCTCTGATTTTCTGTGCACGTATGCAGTCATTGGAGAATGGGTGCAAAGGCTGTTGGAGGAGATGGAAGGAATGTCACCCTCCAAAAAGGGTATGGGCCACATTTTGAAAGAGATTTCTTGTTCAGAGAAGTTGAGGCACAAGCGAGAGGGAAAAGCTGGCCTGATCAGCCCCTGTGAGAGCACTTCTTCTCTGCTTCCTGGTGGGAAGGTGGGAAGTGAGCAGGCCCCGGGCTGTGAGTGGCTGTTCAGAGGCAGAGCCTGTTGCAAGGCCTTGGAGGACTAGAAAGGAATGGAAGGTCTGGAGAGTTGGGCTTTGTGTGTTGTGGGGTGCTTGGGGTGCCCTGTGTGCTGCCGTGTGTGGTGCTGTGGGCTGTGTGTCGCTGATGCAGAGGCGTGTGTTGGTTGCCAACCCTCTGTGAGGTGTGGAGGTAACGGCGTGTTAGAGTGCGAGATGCCCTGTGGTGGAGCCGGGTGGTGGCGCCAGTGTTTTGCTGCTCAGCGTGGGAGGAGGTGTCTGGAGAGAGCAGTGCTCTGCTCCCAAGGCCCAGCCTGCCATCACGGTGTCCTTCTGGGAGACGTGGGTGAGGACTGTTGGTGACCGTGTTGCCTCCTTGGAGCATCGTGGTGCGAGGCAGGGCTGCTCCCAGTTTGGTGGTTTGTGTCAGCTGAGGTTCAGGCTTGCAGTTTCGGAAGGGTTTGATGCTTCCGTGAGTCTTTGGGATTTTACCGACTGCTGGAGAGAGTTCTCTTCTCCCTCCTTAAAGGCTTTCTGCTGAATCTGGACCCTCATTGCATCTTCCCATCTCAGACGCTAATCCATTCCAGTCCCTCAGCGAGATGGGTAGTTAATGAAAGCAGTCAGAGGCATTTCTGCACGTTGTGCCTACGCAGAGCCTTGCAGAGAGGGGAGATGCCCCCTCACAAGAAGTCAGGCCTGTGAGGGCGATGGGTGGCTCTGAGACACCTGTCCTTGTTGAGCGGTGGAGGCGGCATCTGCAAAGCCTCTGGTGCCTTTGGCAAGAGTCTCATAATAGCATATTCCTTGAGGCTGCAATGGGGGAGCCATGTGGAGGTAGCAGGGCTCCAACGCCCTGCTCCAGGCAGGTGCCAGTAGAGGAGGTATCTTGGGGCCTTTTCCAGTGAAGTTTTGATTACCTCCAAGGATGGAGATCTGGGAACCTCTCTGGATCCCTGTGCCGCAGTTTGGCCACCGTCACGGAGAAAAAGGTTTCTTCTTAATGTCTCAGAAGCATTTCCCATTGTCCGATTTGTCCCCGTTGCCTCCCATGCTACTAGTGTGCACCTCCAAGAAAATCCGGCTCCGTCTTCTCTGTGCCCTCCATAAGGTAGCTGTGCACAGCATGAAGATCCCCGTTGGCCTTCTCTTGTCTAGGCTGAACAAAGCCAGCTCTCGCAGCCTCTCCTTTTATGCCCCACGCTGCAGCCCCTGACCGTCTTGGTGTCCCTGTGCTGGACTCCCTGCAGTGTGTTAGCGCCTGTGCAGAACTGGAGAGCCCAAACAGGACCTGGTATACAGACATGGTGTCACCTGTGCCAAAAAGAGGGGTAGAACGTCTTGGTGGCCCTGCTGGCTGTGTTCTCACCAATAGAGCTCAGCACAGAGGGGAGACATTTGCCCCTGCCTGTTGCGACTCTGTAAGGCCAGCAGAACTGCCAGTAACACTCCGATTCTTTCTTTCTTTCTAGGTTGCTCCACTCATGGAGGTTCCCAGTGCAGTGCTAGAGGCGCTGAGGATGGAGGCAGGATGCCAGGCTGTGTCCCTGTACCTGTCAACATCTTGGCCAGCGTCGTGAGCCCTCTCTGAAAGCAGCTGCAAGTGACTGAGAAGAGGCTACGTATGGATGCGAAGGCTTCCATAAATGCGCCTGTCTTCCCTGGGTGACTTGGGTTGTGGGTTCAGCTCCTGGTACCTCTGCTGTGCTGCAAATTCCGCCTCCCACAAGTGCTGTTATTGCCAGCCCGCTCAACAAATGCTACGGTGCCCCCTCCTTTTCCTAGGAGGTTGTGGTGCCATATAGGACGAGTCCAAGACCCTTATAATAGATGCCAGCATGTCTGGAGTGCCTTTGTGTGAGTGCCCCAAAGCGTCCATAGCTTGACCTGTGGAAGTCTCAGAGCTCTTGGGCTGCCGGCTCTGCGAGGGGTGAAGATGTGCCCAGGGCCAGGTTGCCCGTGGCACCCAGCCCTCAGTGCTCTGTGAAGGCAGCTGTGGAGCGCGGACTGGTGCTGCAGAGGCTGCGCAGCCAGGAGAGCTGTCGTTTCAGCAGCCGTCCAGTGTGGGGCTGTCTCATTGCTTGGGCCTCATTTCAAAGGCTCTGCACCCTTTTTCCCTTCCCCGTCCAAGCTCCTTGTCCAAGTAACTAAAGGAAAGGAAGGGAGGTTCCTTTGGGCTCAGGAGGCCTTCCGGACTCTCAAGTGTTTCTGTGTTGTATCTGTAACTTTTGTATTACTACAGAAAATCCCCATGTCCCCATCCCTAGCAGGAGGTTCGTGAGGGGATGGGGGTGGAAAGCAGCAGCCTGCTGTGCCCAAAGAAAGCAGGATCCTTCCCTCTGAAAAGAGCAGCATCACCCAAGGAGGCAGCTCTGTGCCTGATCTTGTGCTGCTCATTTGCACAGGCCTTGTGAGCCTAGAGTGCCTTGGCCACCTTGTGGTGTTACCGCAAGAGCTTGCCTGAGTGTCTGGATTGAGAAGCCAAGGGAAGGCAGCGAGCAGAGCAGTGGCTGGGGAGTGTGCAAGTGGCGAGTGTCCTGCATGCATCTCTTCTTGCTGGCACTTGGTTGTATCTAGCAGAAGAGGCAGCTGTGTGGGGCAGAGGCAGTGTGTTTGTAGAGTAGGTGGCAGAGCAGAGGTCTGGCGTCAGGTTGATGCCTGGTGCAGTGCCGAGTTGATCTGAGAGTGTCAGAAAGCCTTTGCAGTGCAGCTGCTCCCTCAGCTGATCTCTGTCCCTAGAAATGCACTAGAAATGGAAGTGGCATCCTGCTGCCATTGTGTAGGTGCTGCAGTGCGAAGGCTCCCAGCTCGGACTTGATGGTACTAAAGGAAAAGCGAGACCGATTGTTCCTTTTGTGATTTGTGTGCAGGGTGGCAGAGTGGAGCTGTCGCATGATCTGGAGAGAGTCTTGCCAGGAGATGAAAGCCATTTGCAGAAGACTGTTCTGTATGGAGTGATCACAGCGTAATCAAGGGACATGCGAGTGGCCCAGGTGAGCTTCTCCTCTGTGAAGGTTTGCACTTTTCAGCTCCCTTGTGACTCAGTCAAAGATAGGGCAGCAGCAGGCAGGTCGATGCCATTTGTGCTTGTGAGGTGAGTTGTGCCTCTGAAGCTGGTAGGCCAACAGCATGCCCATAGCTTTGGTGATGCTTGTGTCTCAGTGCCTCCTAAAGGGTGAGCAGACCCTTTGCTGCTGTTGGTGCTTTTGTGGTGAGTTGTGCATCAGTATGTGACTGGCGATCAGCATGGACATTGCTGCTGTTTGTGCTTGTTGAGGTCAGTTGTGCCTCAGTTGCAAAGAGGCCAGGAGCAGCTATTTGGCTTCATGGCTGCCTGTGAGGTCACTTCAGCATGAGCACCTGAGAGTCCACCTTGATGCATATTGCTGCTGTTTGTGTTTGTGCAGTTATTTGGCCTCAGTACCTGCTAGGCCACCAGCAGCCACGTTGCTACTTCTTTGTATCTGTGAGGCCACTTCTGCTGAGTGCTTGATAGGCCAGTGCTAGGTCCAGGGCTGCTGTTTTTGGTTGAGAGGTCACTTGTTCCTCTACTGCCTGATAGGCCAGTGCTGATCCTGTGGGTGGAGTTTGTGGTTGTGAGGTCACTTGTGGCCGAGTGCCTGATAGGCCAGTGGTAGTCATGTGGGTGCAGTTTGTGGTTGTGAGGTCACTTGTGGCTCAGTGCCTGATAGGCCAGTGCTGGTCCTGTGGGTGCAGTTTGTGATTGTGAGGTCACTTGTGGCTCAATGCCTGATAGAACAGTGCTGATGATGTGGGTGGAGTTTGTGTTTGTGATGTCACTTGTGGCTCAGTGCCTGATAGGCCAGTGCTGGTGATGTGGCTGCAGTTTGTGGTTGTGATGTCACTTGTGGCTGAGTGCCTGATAGGCCAGTGCTGGTGATGTGGGTGGAGTTTGTGTTTGTGATGTCACTTGTGGCTCAGTGCCTGATAGGCCAGTGCTGTTCATGTGGGTGCAGTTTGCGATTGTGATGTAACTTGTGGCTCAGTGCCTGATAGGCCAGTGCTGGTCCTGTGTGTGCAGTTTGTGGTTTTGATGTCACTTGTGGCTCAGTGCCTGATAGGCCAGTGCTGGTGATGTGGGTGGAGTTTGTGTTTGTGATGTCACTTGTGGCTCAGTGCCTGATAGGCCAGTGCTGGTCACATGGGTGGAGTTTGTGATTGTGATGTCACTTGTGGCTCAGTGCCTGATAGGCCGGTGCTGGTCATGTGGATAGAGTTTGTGGTTGTGATGTCACTTGTGGCTCAGTGCCTGATAGGCCAGTGCTGTTCATGTGGGTGGAGTTTGTGTTTGTGATGTCACTTGTGGCTCAGTGCCTGATAGGCCAGTGCTGGTCACGTGGGTGCAGTTTGTTGTTGTGATGTCATTTGCGGATCAGTGCCTGATAGGCCAGTGCTGGTCACGTGGGTGGAGTTTGTGGTTGTGATGTCACTTGTGGCTCAGGGCCTGATAGGCCAGTGCTGGTGATGTGGCTGCAGTTTGTGTTTGTGATGTCACTTGTGGCTCAGTGCCTGATAGGCCAGTGCTGGTGATGTGGGTGGAGTTTGTGTTTGTGATGTCACTTGTGGCTGAGTGCCTGATAGGCCAGTGCTGCTCAAATGGCTGTTGTTTGTGTTTGTGATGTCACTTGTGGCTCAGTGCCTGATAGGCCAGTGCTGGTGATGTGGGTGCAGTTTGTGGTTGTGAGGTCACTTGTGGCTGAGTGCCTGATAGGCCAATGCTGTTCATGTGGGTGCCGTTTGTGTTTGTGATGTCACTTGTGGCTCAGTGCCTGATAGGCCAGTGCTGGTGGTGTGGGTGCAGTTTGTAGTTGTGATGTCACTTGTGGCTCAGTGCCTGATAGGCCAGTGCTGGTCACGTGTGTGCAGCTTGTTGTTGTGATGTCATTTGCGGATCAGTGCCTGATAGGCCAGTGCTGGTCACGTGGGTGGAGTTTGTGTTTGTGATGTAACTTGTGGCTCAGTGCCTGATAGGCCAGTGCTGGTCACGTGGGTGCAGCTTGTTGTTGTGATGTCATTTGCGGATCAGTGCCTGATAGGCCAGTGCTGGTCACGTGGGTGGAGATTGTGTTTGTGATGTCACTTGTGGCTCAGTGCCTGATAGGCCAGTGCTGGTGATGTGGGTGCAGTTTGTGGCTGTGAGGTCACTTGTGGCTCAGTGCCTGATAGGCCAGTGCTGGTCCTGTGGGTTCAGTTTGAGGTTGTGATGTCACTTGTGGCTCAGTTCCTGATAGGCCAGTGCTGGTCATGTGGGTGCAGTTTGTGTTTGTGATGTCACTTGTGGCTCAGTGCCTGATAGGCCAGTGCTGGTCATGTGGGTGGAGTCTATGGTTGTGATGTCACTTGTGGCTCAGTGCCTGATAGGCCAATGCTGGTCATGTGGGTGGAGTTTGTGGTTGTGAGGTCACTTGTGGCTCAGTGCCTGATAGGCCAGTGCTGGTGATGTGGGTGGAGTTTGTGTTTGTGATGTCACTTGTGGCTCAGTGCCTGATAGGCCAGTGCTGGTCATGTGGGTGGAATCTATGGTTGTGATGTCACTTGTGGCTCAGTGCCTGATAGGCCACTGCTGGTCATGTGGGTGGAGTTTGTGGTTGTGATGTCTCTTCTGGCTCAGTGCCTGGTAGACCAGTGCTAGTCACGTGGCTGCAGTTTGTGTTTGTGATGTCACTTGTGGCTGAGTGCCTGATAGGCCAGTGCTGGTCCTGTGAGTGCAGTTTGTGTTTGTGATGTCACTTGTGGCTCAGTGCCTGATAGGCCAGTGCTGTTCATGTGGGTGCAGTTTGTGGTTGTGATGTCACTTGTGGCTCAGTGCCTGATAGGCCAGTACTGGTCACATGGCTGCAGTTTGTGGTTGTGATGTCACTTGTGGCTCAGTGCCTGATAGGCCAGTGCTGGTGATGTGGGTGGAGTTTGTGTTTGTGATGTCACTTGTGGCTGAGTGCCTGATAGGCCAGTGCTGCTCAAATGGCTGTTGTTTGTGTTTGTGATGTCACTTGTGGCTCAGTGCCTGATAGGCCAGTGCTGGTGATGTGGCTGCAGTTTGTGGTTGTGATGTCACTTGTGGCTCAGTGCCTGATAGGCCAGTGCTGGTCATGTGGGTGCAGTTTGTGTTTGTGATGTCACTTGTGGCTGAGTGCCTGATAGGCCAGTGCTGGTGATGTGGGTGCAGTTTGTGGCTGTGAGGTCACTTGTGGCTCAGTGCCTGATGGGACATTGCTGGTCCTGTGGCTGCAGTTTGTGGTTGTGAGGTCACTTGTGGCTCAGTGCCTGATAGGTCATGCTGGTCCTGTGGGTGGAGTTTGTGGTTGTGATGTCACTTGTGGCTCAGTTCCTGGTAGACCAGTGATTTTCATGTGGCTGCAGTTTGTGTTTGTGATGTCACTTGTGGCTCAGTGCCTGATAGGACATTGCTGGTCCTGTGGGTGCAGTTTGTGGTTGTGATATCACTTGTGGCTGAGTGCCTGATAGGCCAGTGCTGGTCACGTGGGTTCATTTTGTGGTTGTGAGGTCACTTGTGGCTCAGTGCCTGATAGGCCAGTGCTGGTCATGTGGGTGCAGTTTGTGGTTGTGATGTCACTTGTGGCTCAGTGCCTGATAGGCCAGTGCTGGTCACATGGCTGCAGTTTGTGTTTGTGATGTCACTTGTGGCTCAGTGCCTGATAGGCCAGTGCTGGTCACATGGCGGCAGTTTGTGTTTGTGATGTCACTTGTGGCTCAGTGCCTGATAGGCCAGTGCTGGTGATGTGGGTGGAGTTTGTGTTTGTGATGTCACTTGTGGCTGAGTGCCTGAGAGGCCAGTGCTGGTCCTGTGGCTGCAGTTTGTGTTTGTGATGTCACTTGTGGCTCAGTGCCTGATAGGCCAGTGCTGGTCACATGGCTGCAGTTTGTGGTTGTGATGTCACTTGTGGCTCAGTGCCTGATAGGCCAATGCTGTTCATGTGGCTGCAGTTTGTGTTTGTGATGTCACTTGTGGCTCAGTGCCTGATAGGCCAGTGCTGGTCACATGGCTGCAGTTTGTGGTTGTGATGTCACTTGTGGCTCAGTGCCTGATAGGCCAGTGCTGGTGGTGTGGCTGCAGTTTGTGTTTGTGATGTCACTTGTGGCTGAGTGCCTGATAGGCCAGTGCTGGTCCTGTGGGTGCACTTTGTGTTTGTGATGTCAACTGTGGCTGAGTGCCTGATAGGCCAGTGCTGGTGATGTGGCTGCAGTTTGTGTTTGTGATGTCACTTGTGGATCAGTGCCTGATAGGCCAGTGCTGGTCATGTGGCTGCAGTTTGTGTTTGTGATGTCACTTGTGGCTCAGTGCCTGATAGGCCAGTGCTGGTCCTGTGGGTGCAGTTTGTGGCTGTGAGGTCACTTGTGGCTCCGTGCCTGATAGGCCAGTGCTGGTGATGTGGCTGCAGTTTGTGTTTGGGATGTCACTTGTGGCTCAGTGCCTGACAGGGCCCTGCTGGTCCTGTGGGTTGAGTTTGTATTTGTGTTGTCACTTGTGGCTGAGTGCCTGATAGGCCAGTGCTGGTCATGTGGGTGGAGTTTGTGGTTGTGATGTCACTTGTGGCTCAGTGCCTGATAGGCCAATGCTGTTCATGTGGGTTCATTTTGTGGTTGTGATGTCACTTGTGGCTCAGTGCCTGATAGGCCAGTGCTGTTCCTGTGGGTGCAGTTTGTGGTTGTGAGGTCACTTGTGGCTCAGTGCCTGATAGGCCAGTGCTGGTCATGTGGGTGCAGTTTGTGGTTGTCAGGTCACTTGTGGCTCAGTGCCTTATAGGCCAGCGTTGGTCACATGGCTGCAGTTTGTGTTTGTGATGTCACTTGTGGCTCAGTGCCTGATAGGGCAGTGCTGGTCCTGTGGGTTCAGTTTGAGGTTGTGATGTCACTTGTGGCTCAGTGCCTGATAGGCCAGTGCTGGTGATGTGGCTGCAGTTTGTGTTTGTGATGTCACCTGCGGCTGAGTGCCTGATGGGCCAGTGCTGGTGATATGGGTGGAGTTTGTGTTTGTGATGTCACTTGTGGCTCAGTGCCTGATAGGCCAGTGCTGGTGATGTGGCTGCAGTTTGTGGTTGTGATGTCACTTGTGGCTCAGTGCCTGATAGGCCAATGCTGTTCATGTGGGTGCAGTTTGTGTGTGTGATGTCACTTGTGGCTCAGTGCCTGATAGGCCAGTGCTGGTCATGTGGGTGGAGTTTGTGGTTGTGATGTCACTTGTGGCTCAGTGCCTGATAGGCCACTGCTGGTCATGTGGGTGGAGTTTGTGTTTGTGATGTCACTTGTGGCTCAGTGCCTGATAGGCCAGTGCTGGTGATGTGGCTGCAGTTTGTGTTTGTGATGTCACTTGTGGCTAAGTGCCTGATAGGCCAGTGCTGGTGATGTGGGTGCAGCTTGTTGTTGTGATGTCATTTGCGGATCAGTGCCTGATAGGCCAGTGCTGGTCACGTGGGTGGAGTTTGTGTTTGTGATGTCACTTGTGGCTCAGTGCCTGATAGGCCAGTGCTGGTCACATGGCTGCAGTTTGTGGTTGTGAGGTCCCTTGTGGCTCAGTGCCTGATAGGCCAGTGCTGGTGGTGTGGGTGCAGTTTGTGTTTGTGATGTCACTTGTGGCTCAGTGCCTGATAGGCCAATGCTGTTCATGTGGGTGCAGTTTGTGTGTGTGATGTCACTTGTGGCTCAGTGCCTGATAGGCCAGTGCTGGTCATGTGGGTGGAGTTTGTGGTTGTGATGTCACTTGTGGCTCAGTGCCTGATAGGCCACTGCTGGTCATGTGGGTGGAGTTTGTGTTTGTGATGTCACTTGTGGCTCAGTGCCTGATAGGCCAGTGCTGGTGATGTGGCTGCAGTTTGTGTTTGTGATGTCACTTGTGGCTCAGTGCCTGATAGGCCAGTGCTGGTGATGTGGGTGCAGCTTGTTGTTGTGATGTCATTTGCGGATCAGTGCCTGATAGGCCAGTGCTGGTCACGTGGGTGGAGTTTGTGTTTGTGATGTCACTTGTGGCTCAGTGCCTGATAGGCCAGTGCTGGTCACATGGCTGCAGTTTGTGGTTGTGAGGTCCCTTGTGGCTCAGTGCCTGATAGGCCAGTGCTGGTGGTGTGGGTGCAGTTTGTGTTTGTGATGTCACTTGTGGCTCAGTGCCTGATAGGCCAGTGCTTGTCCTGTGGGTGCACTTTGTGTTTGTGATGTCACCTGTGGCTGAGTGCCTGATAGGCCAGTGCTGGTGATGTGGCTGTAGTTTGTGTTTGTGATGTCACTTGTGGCTCAGTGCCTGATAGGTCAGTGCTGGTGATGTGGGTGGAGTTTGTGGTTGTGATGTCTCTTCTGGCTCAGTGCCTGGTAGACCAGTGCTAGTCACGTGGCTGCAGTTTGTGTTTGTGATGTCACTTGTGGCTCAGTGCCTGATAGGATATTGCTGGTCCGGTGGCTGCAGTTTGTGTTTGTGATGTCACTTGTGGCTCAGTGCCTGATAGGATATTGCTGGTCCTGTGGCTGCAGTTTGTGTTTGTGATGTCACTTGTGGCTCAGTGCCTGATAGGCCAGTGCTGGTCATGTGGCTGCAATTTGTGTTTGTGATTTCACTTGTGGCTCAGTGCCTGATAGGCCACTGCTGGTCCTGTGGGTGGAGTTTGTGGTTGTGATGTCACTTGTGGCTGAGTGCCTGATAGGCCAGTGCTGGTCATGTGGGTGGAGTTTGTGGTTGTGATGTCACTTGTGGCTCAGTGCCTGATAGGCCAGTGCTGGTGATGTGGGTGCAGTTTGTGGTTGTGATGTCACTTGTGGCTGAGTGCCTGATAGGCCAGTGCTGGTCGCGTGGGTGGAGTTTGTGGTTGTGATGTCACTTGTGGCTCAGTGCCTGATAGGCCAGTGCTGGTCATGTGGCTGCAGTTTGTGATGTCACTTGTGGCTCAGTGCCTGACAGGGCCCTGCTGGTCCTGTGGGTGGAGTTTGTCTTTGTGTTGTCACTTGTGGCTGAGTGCCTGATAGGCTAGTGCTGGTCCTGTGGCTGCAGTTTGTTGTTGTGATGTCACTTGTGGCTCAGTGCCTGATAGGCCAGTACTGGTCACATGGGTGCAGTCTGTGGTTGTGATGTCACTTGTGGCTCAGTGCCTGATAGTCCAGTGCTTGTCACATGGCTGCAGTTTGTGTTTGTGATGTCACTTGTGGCTCAGTGCCTGATAGGCCAGTGCTTGTCCTGTGGGTGCACTTTGTGTTTGTGATGTCACCTGTGGCTGAATGCCTGATAGGCCAGTGCTGGTCCTGTGGCTGCAGTTTGTGTTTGTGATGTCACTTGTGGCTCAGTGCCTGATAGGCCAGTGCTGGTGATGTGGCTGCAGTTTGTCTTTGTGTTGTCACTTGTGCCTGAGTGCCTGATAGGCCAGTGCTGGTCCTGTGGCTGCAGTTTGTTGTTGTGATGTCACTTGTGGCTCAGTGCCTGACAGGCCAGTGCTGGTGATGTGGGTGCAGTTTGTGTGTGTGATGTCACTTGTGGCTCAGTGCGTGGTAGACCAGTGATTTTCATGTGGCTGCAGTTTGTGGTTGTGATGTCACTTGTGGCTCAGTGCCTGATAGGCCAGTGCTGGTCCTGTGGGTGGAGTTTGTGGTTGTGATGTCACTTGTGGCTCAGTGCCTGATAGGACATTGCTGGTCCTGTGGCTGCAGTTTGTGGTTGTGAGGTCACTTGTGGCTCAGTGCGTGATAGGATATTGCTGGTCCTGTGGCTGCAGTTTGTGTTTGTGATGTCACTTGTGGCTCAGTGCCTGATAGGCCAGTGCTGGTCCTGTGGCTGCAGTTTGTGTTTGTGATGTCACTTGTGGCTCAGGGCCTGATAGGCCAGTGCTGGTGATGTGGGTGCAGTTTGTGGTTGTGAGGTCACTTCTGGCTCAGTGCCTGATCGGCCAGTGCTGGTCATGTGGGTGCAGTTTGTGGTTGTGAGGTCACTTGTGGCTCAGTGCCTGAGAGGCCATGCTGGTCCTGTGGGTGCAGTTTTTGTTTGTGATGTCACTTGTGGCTCAGTGCCTGATAGGCCATGCTGGTCATGCGGGTGGAGTTTGTGTTTGTGATGTCACTTGTGGCTCAGTGCCTGATAGGCCAGTGCTTGTCACATGGCTGCAGTTTGTGTTTGTGATGTCACTTGTGGCTGAGTGCCTGATAGGCCAGTGCTGGTGATGTGGCTGCAGTTTGTGATTGTGATGTCACCTGTGGCTGAGTGCCTGATAGGCCAGTGCTGGTGATGTGGGTGCAGTTTGTGTTTGTGATGTCACTTGTGGCTCAGTGCCTGAGAGGCCAGTGCTGGTCCTGTGGCTGCAGTTTGTGTTTGTGATGTCACTTGTGGCTCAGTGCCTGATAGGCCAGTGCTGGTCCTGTGGGTGCAGTTTGTGTTTGTGATGTCACTTGTGGCTCAGTGCCTGATAGGGCAGTACTGGTCACGTGGGTGCTGTTTGTGGTTGTGATGTCACTTGTGGCTCAGTGCCTGATAGGCCAGTGCTGCTCAAATGTCTGCTGGTTTTAACCTGTCAGGTTATTTCTGCCTTCAGCACCACATAATGCCATGGTAGGCGCATGGCTCCTCTTTGTCGTCGTGAGGTCATTGTGCCCCTGTACCTTATAGGGCAGCAGGAAGCACATGGTGTCGATGCAGACCTGATTTCAGTTCTGCCTTTGCGTCTGATAGGCCAGTAGCAGGTACAAGGCTTTACAGCTTAGTTGGAAATCCCTTTTTCTCACTACCTGACTGAGAGCATAAGAAGGACCTTATTGCCAGCAATAATACTTAAAAACTTAGAAATATGACTCCTGCTCCTCATTACCAGTACCCGAGAGCAAAGAAAACAGAACAGATTATCTTATTTGTTTGGCACCCCAGATAGAACACAGCGAGGTTCTCATCTGGTGAGCACTGGCACTGGTCTTGCGTGCCTGCGTTTATTGGCCGTGGGCTCCCAGAGATCTACTTCAATGGGCACAGCAAATGCCCCGGGTGTGGGAGGACCCGGAAAAGGCAGCTCGACTGTTTTGTACAAGAGTAGAGGGACATCCCATTTGTTAGGGGGATGTTCAAGTATTGTTTCAACAGATATTTCAGCCAGGGGATAGAGAATGGATATTGAAAAAAGGATAGGGAATTGGCAGACTGAGATGATAACCGACAGCCTTGCCCACGAGGAGATCTGAATTGGGATTATAATAATACAAATGATTGGGCAGCGTGTCAAATGGCATGCCAAAATCTGGTTTTAGCTATACGAACCGCAGGGCAAATGGGTGTTATCTCAGAAAAGGTACTATCGTTAGCAAAAGTCTGAGGAACACTCGATTTTTGGAATATTTGCTTGTGGCAAATTATGCTCTTACGCTATGGAGGGATGTCTGTGGAAAATGTTAATGAAAGGCTGGCAGTGAGCCTATTGGTCCAGCAAGCGGCACCAGCTATCCATGAGTATTTCAGAAACCATGCTCCAGGGTGGCAGGGAGAGAATTTACAGAAGATTCACTGTATTACAGCAGCTGGACCTTTACTAGAAACATTTGAGAGCTGTGACAGTATGGGCACACATGTTACATGGTTGAGGGCTCATCTGTCACACAAGAGGAAGATCTCCATTTGGGTTATCTGATGGTTGCCTCTCTGGTCATCTACCAGTAATGTCTAGTCAGTGCCCACATGTACCACCAGCATGTGCTAATGTGCTTGAGGCACCACGTACAGGCAATGGCTTGTGATGTTCCTGAGCGAGAAACCTGGTCTGAAGGAGCCTCTGGAAATGAGGCAGCAGGCTGTGAGCTGGGGAGCTCTTCAGACAGCTTGAAGGCTGGTCACCTCTTCCAAAATGACCTTTGAAATTATGATTCATGACCAGGCAAACAGGACAGTGCCTGCCCTCACCTTTCCTGCCTTGTGCTCCAGACTGACTTGGGCACAAGTCCATCCTGAGCTGAAAACTCAGCAGTCCCGGGGGTGCAGCAGTGCACCCAGGCTCATCCACCTTGCTGAAGGGCTCGGCTTCTTTTCTCAAGCACGCCCCACACAAACCGAGCTGCGAGGCTCCTTAGGAGTGACTTACATCTCAGTAGCTCTGAAGTCAGGCAGAGGTTAAGGTCCTTTTCTGTCTGTGTAGCTAGGTCTGTAATTTAAGCGGAGCAGAAATTATACCCTATTATTAAGTCATCGGTTTGTCTTGGTAGGTGTGTTCTGACACTTTGTCTCGATGTACTATCTATCTGGTTGATACAGTTTTCATCAGTTTACATTTTACATCCTGTTTACATGTGTTTACATGTGTTAGTTTGCATAGATACAGAGTTATTAGTTACATAGCAGCCTATTCTACATGGCTCAATATTCTCATACAAACTTCCTTTTCACCAGCACACAGGCAGGCCAGAGGACAACGCCAACTCTCATTTAAGTTCCACACGTCCACGTAAGGTGGAGGCTTTTGGAGTCTCCTGGGAAGCTCCATTTACAACATTACTACAGAACAGTCCAGCATATGCACAAGTTTTGTTGCTTGCCAATTCAGATGGATGGATAGGTATTGTTTTGAGTTTCCTTTTCCAGTTTCAAGGGCACTTAAGTGAAGATGAAGCACCTGAATGCTGTGCTTTCCCAAGCAACTGGATACTGTTATCACGAGGGCACCCTACCTGAACCTATTAACATTTGCTTAGCCGGAAAACAATACTGAAAACTTTTTTCTGAAGTGTTTTCGGAGTCAAGATTCACTCGGACCCAGCCTTCCCCACATTCTCACACACACAGGCTTACTCGACAGATCTGGAAGTTTGCCTAGGGGAATCAGTGCGGTGACTTTGAGATGGCTGTTTATATCCTGCGCCCAGTGTATGCAATGAGTGCAATGTAAAAGGCAATCAAGATGTGCTCACTAAAAGCATACCTTCCCACAGTCTGCCACTGCAAAGTAGAGTTGTTACATTGTTCAGCAGAGAAATCAGTTGAGCACTTCAACGCCTTAACTACAGTGTCAGCTCTTGCTTCATAAAGGCCAAAGCTTGAAAAATTACGAAGCTCAATTCCCATCTTGTGTTTCAGCGACTTTAGGAAGACAACTACCTCCATTTCCATCAGCAGACTTCAGGAGGAGTACAGCCTTCACTTTCCAGGCTTCTGAGAGTTGGCCTTACAGGAAGGTGTTTAAAAGATGAAACAGGTTACTCTCCAGCTGATGATGTCTTCCTGAACACGGAAACACAAACCCTAACTGGATGCGTTTACCATCAAAGGCTTTGCAAGTGCTTAACTTGGATGCTGTTGGTAAATTCCTTCTAAAATTGAATACTGAAATTCCAGCACGTCAAGAGTTTCTGGCAGCAAAGCAGGTCCCTTTTCTCACAGAAGGCTCCAGTAGTTCAGGGCTAAGCCCCCAGGTCAGGGGTCAGTGCTGGCCCTGGAAACAGTCCTCCATTTCCTCAGGATGGGGGGAGCCATGTCGCTCTCTGATGTCCAGGAGCCAAGGTGCAAAGGTTCCACCTTATCTTTCCAAAGAGGATGAGAAGAAAATGGATTTAGGATATAACAATTAACGTAGGCCTCCTCAAAGAGTTCAAAGCCTTCAGCCCAAGTAGCAGTACCTCAGACATTGACATCTTTGAGGCTCTACCTGAAGCCTTTCTTGCCGTTCCTTCAAATGACATCATCAAATATCACGACTCATGCTGTCCTGCTATCTAAAGCCTTGCAGCTTCTCCACAAACTTTTGCTGCTTCCTTCCCCCCAGTCCATCTGCCTCCTCCCATTTCCACTTCATATCTTTAACAGTTCACTAAACTCAGTCCACTAGTCCATGGATCTGATCTATCTCCAGATAGACAAGCAGGACTTGATAGCAAAGCCTTTCATGCCTTCTTAAAAAGTTGCAAGTTATTGGATTTTTGTCTCCCAGAATTGGTCGGCAATAGCTGAGGAGAAAGGGTAAAGGTGGGAGGAAGAAAAAGGTATTCTGCATTTCCAGATAATACTTAAATACCAACTAGCAAAGCTAACCTGCTGTTGTTTAGAAAAGAATGTCAATGAATAAAGCGGCAAAACACTTGAAGGTTTTGGTTTCCTTATTTGCAGTACTTTTAACCTTATTGAAAGAGAAGAATTTACAGTTCTATTTCATCATGCTGTGAATTGAGTTTTCCTGATGATAGAGAATATATACAGCTAACTCTTAAATCTTCGGATATTGTGCCCACAAAGGGAAACCCCTGGTCTTTCAAGCAAAAGATTACAATTGACTTCTAACAGATAACCCTCTCCTGCTTATACACTAATCAAGGTCACATGTACAGGAAACACTCAAAGATGACAAAGCACCTTTTTAAACCAGGACACTTTTGGAGTATACTTTCCTTTGATCACACAAGTCACTAAGCCTTTAACTATGGCAAGGGATTCCCTCTACCTTGAATCTCCATATAGTTTGCATTTTAAAAATTCTTAAGAAATGGCTTTTTACTACTACTATAAAAGCTCAGTGTTGGCAGAAGTTTTTCAAGCACACAAATGTATTGATGCCTCAGTTTACCTAAAGATAAATTCAACAGAACCCATGTCCTAGGTTAAAGGAAGGCAAAGAAACCCCATCCTTGCCTCTATTTATACATTTTCTGTTGGGGGGGGGGGTTCTTTCTGAATAGCCTACTGTAAAGCGCAGGGGCAGCAGAATTTTACATTAAACTATTTAGAGTTTATGCCTAACCTCTCCAAAGAAATCCAATTGCTCTTAAAGATTCAATTCTAAAAGTCCAATGGTAGAGAGCCCAGTTAAGAGCCACCGGTGCCAACAACTTACATATTATGCCAACGCATTACGTATTGCCACCATTTAGACTCTCTACAAGAGCAGGGAGGAGAATGCTTCAGAGTCAGGCACTTGCTCCTCCTCTTCAGTAGATTCCTGGGCAGAATGTTGCTCATCATCATCAGCGGAGGATGGGGAATCGCTGCTGTAGACTGCGTGTTTCCATCTGCAAGCAATTCAAAGGCAATAACAAAAACAAGATTAGGTCACACTAAGTCAAAAATCAAGTGCAGTCTACCCCAGAAGGTACTGTGAGATCTAGGAAGTTTCCAGCCCATTATATGTATTTGTCGTGCATCTGATTTCAAACTGCATTACATGTTCTTCCTTGGGAGAGCAAAGTTCCATCTTTGTTGGGAAGTTAAAAAAAAAAAAAGGCACATGGTACTTATATGCAGCTTGACTTTGGCATATGATAGGCCAGAGCCTTGCAAAGTAACTGTAAAGCCTTGCAAAGCAGCTGTATTTGTGAATCTATTGCCCCTGATTTCCCCTGAACTTCGTATTCACAGCTGTTACCAAAAACAGCAGGACAAGTCAAGAAGGGAGCTCCTGAGAGAGCTTCAATTAATTACGATGCATACAGGATGATAATCCTGATGCATACAGGTTTTGGCTTGAACCTTTTTATAGGTTTTTATTCCCCTTGTTCAAGTCTTGCACAGGCTGCGGAACATGGGCGAGGTACTGCCTTCACGAGGTATTGCATAATTACCCCTCTTCCTCAAGGCATGATCAGCTCAACTACTGCAACATCCTCTTCTGTCCTGAAGTACAGCCTTGCCCCACTCAGATCCATTCAGAAAGTTGCTCTAAAGGTCATCTTCTGAACTTATTCCCTTCATCACAAAGCGCATTCTCCTGAAACCCTTCAAGTGTCTTCTCTCACAGCAAACAGAGTTGCTAAGGCCTTTCATGAATTACCCTCCTTCCTACATTATCTCCCACTGAGTGCCCAGAAAACAGCTCTGAATTCTGAGCTGGCCCTGACAGCACCTCTCACTGACTAACCCCTCAATACAAAAATGCAGAAGCATGTTCTCTTCTTACCTGCCACCTTCACGCTTGGGAGAAGGTTTGCATATGCACCTGGCAGTCTTCCTTACCTCCTGAAAATTCTTGCTGGGCTGCTCAAAACCCATGAAAACTGTCAGGCTACTGCTGCAGTGAGAGCAGTGCTCATCATTCAGAGTAGGACTGCGTTTCCTTGTATTCCCACCTCTTGACAGCCATCTCTTGCTTTTTCTCTTGTGCTCGGTTATAAGCATTTGGGAAAAGGACTGTTTTTGTTTGCTGACTCTCTGTCCGGAGCTTACCGGCAGGGCCCTGGAGTCCCCGACTATGGCTTGTAAGCGCTAAGGCTATACAGAAATGTGAATAGATTAAAAAAATATCCAATAGCTCAACTCATTTCAGCTGTTTCAGAGGAGGCTTTTGGCCAGAACACAGTAAAGAAAATTGAAAGCCAGAACTAACCTGCACTGCCATCTTGAGTGTCAGCGATTTCCCCATCAGTTCTCCTCGGGAGTACGTATCCAAGTTTTCCTAATGAGAAGAAACAAGAAGGGTCAGTCACAAACACGCAGAAAATCTGACGTATGCACACTTGGTGCCTACACAGTAACTTTATCAAGGCTCTGCATGGACACAAAAGATGAGCATGCAGTTCTACGATGCCGAAAGCAAGGAAGCATTGCTGGAATCCAACCATCTAGTTTTACCTATTTTCACAAGAGGCACATTCACTTTTAGGCCTATATCTGTCAGTCTAAGAGAGATGAGAAAATGGATGCATATTTTAAGACAAGAAGAAAACCTGTACTTTTAAATTTACTTCATGGCCTACTTTGTCTCTCTGTTAACATGTTGATTCATGGCCCAGGACAAGTTTTTTTTTTAAAAAAAAACAAAAACCCCAGACATCCACAGAGATTCCTGAAGTATATGAATTTATCTTTGCTTTTTATCCTAGAGTTCACAGAATCACAGAATGGTTGAGGTTGGAAGGGACCTCTGGAGATCATCTAGTCCGACCCTCCTGCTCAGGAAGGGTCACTTAGCACATGTTGCCCAGGACTGTGTCCAGATGGCTTGAATATCTCCGAGGAAGGAGCCAACCACAGCAGGCATTGCCCACACCAAGGCACCTAGGACAGGAGCCTGGAAGGTCTTGAAGGTGGTGAGCTTCAAAGGGAGCTGAGCTGACAACACAAGGGGAAACAGATGACAACACGAATCAGGCAATCGGAACACCATGGTGTGCGTTCGACTGGCTGCAAGATGGCTGTTGGCATGCAAGCGTGCTTAAGGAAGGCAAAGCGTTAAGAGAAAAAGCACGAGTCAGCTTTCAAGGACAATTAGATGTACGGGGCTGCCAGTTTATGGGGGACAGTGCGGGCAGCTTCCTAACACTCACTGCTGAGCAGGAAGCCCAAACTCTGACAAACAGGCCTTTCAAATATCCTGTGAAAGTCCATGAGCACAGAAGCAAGGCAGCTGCTAGGGGTTTCATGTCGAGACTCCACACTGGACCAAATTAGGCCCCTAATTCCAGCACCTACTCAAAAATAATTACAAAACCATATATCTGCATAATAACATCAGACATGTAAAAAGAAGTACTTGTGAACTATTCTTTAAATAACAAAGAGGGTTAAAAAAAAAAAAAACTCTTTGGGGCAATAGTAAATGCGTACACATGACATTCTTACAAACTGCAGGATACAGAAGAAAATTGTTTGTCAGCAAACCAATTTAACCTGACCTCTCTGCAGGGCACAGTTCAGGACACCCTCACAAGTTACATACCTCCAATTTTCTAGAGAAGGTCCAGAAAAGAAACTACCTTGATAAAAACAGTGGAACGGGGCTTGTCCAGAAAAGATGTGATTTGCTTACTTGGTTTGGAAGCTCTGCCAGCATAAAACAAACAAACAAGAAAACCAAAAAACCATACACACACACCAAAGAGTTACAAAGGGATTAATTAAGAGTCTTGTCTAAACTCTACCTTAATTTAAGTAAAGGGCTCCTAAGGGTGCACAAGGAATTTATCTTCCACCGTTACTGCAAACAGCAGGACACTACAAAGGTCACCCCTAGGAGAAGGGCGTTCAGACTACGCCTAAAAGAGCCACTGGCACACTGAAGGCTCTCATTCACTTTCAACATGCATTTTCCCTTTCACAAAAACCTTACAAAGCCACTTCAGCCAGTAACTAGCCAGGAGAGTTGTTCCTCCCCCAACCCCCTTTTTTTTTCTTTCTTTCCAGAGAGAGCTTGTTGTATTCTACAGCTTCCGACAGAAGCTATATTAGCATAAATGCTCCAGCTGATTTAGACTTCCTCGACCAAAAGATCTTAGACTTTCGGCTGAAATGCTCTCGCTGCTGCCCATGGGGAGAGGCACAGAGCCAGAAAACAATGCCTAGAGTCCAGGGCACTCTGCTGACGTGGGCATCTCTCCTGCTGGCACTAGAAATAGAGCATCCCGTCACATTCGCTTCGCACAGATTATATGAGACCTCACAACCACAAATTGCAGGCACATGACCAGCACTGGCCTATCAGGCACTCAGCCACAAGTGACCTCAAAACCACAAACTGCAGCCACGTGACCAGCAGTGGCCTAACAGATCCTGAGCCACAGGTGACCTCACAAACACAAAATGAACCCACGTGCCCAGCACTGGCCTATCAGGCACTGAGCCACAAGTAACATCACAACCACAAACTCCACCCACATGACTACCACTGGCCTATCAGGCACTCGGCCACAAGTGACCTGACAACCACAAACTGCAGCCACATGACCAGCACTGGCCTATCAGGCACTGAGCCACAAGTGACATCACAACCACAAACTGCAGCCATTTGAGCAGCACTGGCCTATCAGGCACTCAGCCACAAGTGACATCACAAACACAAACTGCAGCCATGTGACCAGCACTGGCCTATCAGGCACTGAGCCACAAGTGACATCAAAACCACAAACTGCACACACAGGACCAGCACTGGCCTATCAGGCACTCGGCCACAAGTGACATCACAACCACAAACTACAGGCATTTGAGCAGCACTGGCCTATCAGGCACTCAGCCACAAGTGATATCACAACCACAAACTGCACCCACATCACCAGCACTGGCCTATCAGGCACTGAGCCACAAGTGACATCACAACCACAAACTGCAGCCACATGACCAGCACTGGCCTATCAGGCACTCAGCCACAAGTGACATCACAAATACAAACTGCAGCCACGTGACCAGCACTCGCCTATCAGGCACTGAGCCACAAGTGACATCACAAACACAAACTGCAGCCACATCACCAGCACTGGACTATCAGGCACTGAGCCACAGGTGACATCACAACCACAAACTCCACCCACATCACCAGCACTGGCCTATCAGGCACTGAGCCACAAGTCACATCACAAACACAAACTGCACTCACACAGCCAGCACTGGCCTATCAGGCACTCAGCCACAAGTGACATCACACACACAAACTGCAGCCACATGACCAGCATTGGCCTATCAGACACTGAGCCACAAGCGACCTCACAACCACAAAATGAACCCACGTGACCAGCACTGGCCTATCAGGCACTGAGCCACAAGTGACATCACAAACACAAACTGCAGCCACATGAAAATCACTGGTGTACCAGGCACTGAGCCACAAGTGACATCAGAACCACAAACTCCACCCACATGACCAGCAGTGGCCTATCAGGCACTGAGCCACAAGCGACATCACAACCACAAACTGCACCCACAGGACAAGCAGTGGCCTATCAGGCACTGAGCCACAAGTGACATCACAAACAAACCTGCACACACATCACCAGCACTGGCCTATCAGGCACTCAGCCACAAGTGACATCACAAACACAAATTGCAGCCACATGACCAACACTGGCCTATCAGGCACTGAGCCACAAGTGACATCACAAACACAAAGTACACCTAAATCTGCAGCACTGGCCTATCAGGCACTGAGCCACAAGTGACATCACAAACACAAACTGCAGCCACATCACCAGCACTGGACTATCAGGCACTGAGCCACAGGTGACATCACAACCACAAACTCCACCCACATCACCAGCACTGGCCTATCAGGCACTGAGCCACAAGTCACATCACAAACACAAACTGCACTCACACAGCCAGCACTGGCCTATCAGGCACTGAGCCACAAGTGACATCACAAACACAAACTGCAGCCACATGAAAATCACTGGTGTACCAGGCACTGAGCCACAAGTGACATCAGAACCACAAACTCCACCCACATGACCAGCAGTGGCCTATCAGGCACTGAGCCACAAGTGACATCACAACCATAGACTCCACCCACATGACCAACACTGGCCTATCAGGCACTGAGCCACAAGTGACATCACAAACACAAAGTACACCTAAATCTGCAGCACTGGCCTATCAGGCACTGAGCCACAAGTGACATCACAAACACAAAATGAACCCACATCACCAGCACTGGCCTATCAGGCACTCAGCCACAAGTGACATCACAACCACAGACTGCAGCCACATGACCAGCACTGGCCTATCAGGCACTGAGCTACAAGTGACCTCACAACCACAAAATGAACCCACGTGACCAGCACTGGCCTATCAGGCACTGAGCCACAAGTGACATCACAAACACAAACTGCAGCCACATGACCAGCACTGGCCTATCAGGCACTGAACCACAAGTGACATCACAGACACAAACTCCACCCACATCACCAGCACTGGCCTATCAGGCACTGAGCCACAAGTGACCTAACAAACAAAAACTGCAGCCACATGAAAATCACTGGTCTACCAGGCACTGAGCCACAAGTGACATCACAAACACAAACTGCAGCCATGTGACCAGCACTGGCCTATCAGGCACTGAACCACAAGTGACATCACAACCACAAACTCCACCCACATGACCAGCACTCTTCTATCAGGCACTGAGCCACAAGTGACATCACAACCACAAACTCCACCCACATCACCAGCACTGGCCTATCAGGCACTGAGCCACAAGTGACATCACAACCACAAACTGCAGCCACATCACCAGCACTGGCCTATCAGGCACTGAGCCACAAGTGACATCACAACCACAAACTGCACCCACAGGACAAGCAGTGGCCTATCAGGCACTGAGCCACAAGTGACATCACAACGACAAACTCCACACACATGACCAGCATTGGCCTATCAGGCACTGAGCCACAAGTGACATCACAAACACAAACTGCAGCCACATCACCAGTACTGGCCTATCAGGCACTGATCCACAAATGACATCACAAACACAAACTGCAGCCATGTGACCAACACTGGCCTATCAGGCACTGAGCCACAAGTGACGTCACAAACACAAATTTCACCCACATCACCAGCACTGGCCTATCAGGCACTCAGCCACAAGTGACATCACAAACACAAACTCCACCCACATGACCAGCACTGTTCTATCAGGCACTGAGCCACAAGTGACATCACAAACACAATCTCCACCCACATCATCAGCACTGTTCTATCAGGCACTGAGCCACAAGTGACCTCACAATCACAAACTGCACCCACAGGACCAGCAATATCCTATCAGGCACTGAGCCACAAGTGACCTCACAACCACAAACTGCACCCACATGACTACCACTGGCCTATCAGGCACTCGGCCACAAGTGACCTCACAACCACAAACTCCACCCACAGGATCAGCACTGGCCTATCAGGCAGTAGAGGAACAAGTGACCTCTCAACCAAAAACAGCAGCCCTGGACCTAGCACTGGCCTATCAAGCACTCAGCAGAAGTGGCCTCACAGATACAAAGAAGTAGCAACGTGGCTGCTGGTGGCCTAGCAGGTACTGAGGCCAAATAACTGCACAAACACAAACAGCAGCAATATGCATCAAGGTGGACTCTCAGGTGCTCATGCTGAAGTGACCTCACAGGCAGCCATGAAGCCAAATAGCTGCTCCTGGCCTCTTTGCAACTGAGGCACAACTGACCTCAACAAGCACAAACAGCAGCAATGTCCATGCTGATCGCCAGTCACATACTGATGCACAACTCACCACAAAAGCACCAACAGCAGCAACGGACCTGCTCACCCTTTAGGAGGCACTGAGACACAAGCATCACCAAAGCTATGGGCATGCTGTTGGCCTACCAGCTTCAGAGGCACAACTCACCTCACAAGCACAAATGGCATCGACCTGCCTGCTGCTGCCCTATCTTTGACTGAGTCACAAGGGAGCTGAAAAGTGCAAACCTTCACAGAGGAGAAGCTCACCTGGGCCACTCGCATGTCCCTTGATTACGCTGTGATCACTCCATACAGAACAGTCTTCTGCAAATGGCTTTCATCTCCTGGCAAGACTCTCTCCAGATCATGCGACAGCTCCACTCTGCCACCCTGCACACAAATCACAAAAGGAACAATCGGTCTCGCTTTTCCTTTAGTACCATCAAGTCCGAGCTGGGAGCCTTCGCACTGCAGCACCTACACAATGGCAGCAGGATGCCACTTCCATTTCTAGTGCATTTCTAGGGACAGAGATCAGCTGAGGGAGCAGCTGCACTGCAAAGGCTTTCTGACACTCTCAGATCAACTCGGCACTGCACCAGGCATCAACCTGACGCCAGACCTCTGCTCTGCCACCTACTCTACAAACACACTGCCTCTGCCCCACACAGCTGCCTCTTCTGCTAGATACAACCAAGTGCCAGCAAGAAGAGATGCATGCAGGACACTCGCCACTTGCACACTCCCCAGCCACTGCTCTGCTCGCTGCCTTCCCTTGGCTTCTCAATCCAGACACTCAGGCAAGCTCTTGCGGTAACACCACAAGGTGGCCAAGGCACTCTAGGCTCACAAGGCCTGTGCAAATGAGCAGCACAAGATCAGGCACAGAGCTGCCTCCTTGGGTGATGCTGCTCTTTTCAGAGGGAAGGATCCTGCTTTCTTTGGGCACAGCAGGCTGCTGCTTTCCACCCCCATCCCCTCACGAACCTCCTGCTAGGGATGGGGACATGGGGATTTTCTGTAGTAATACAAAAGTTACAGATACAACACAGAAACACTTGAGAGTCCGGAAGGCCTCCTGAGCCCAAAGGAACCTCCCTTCCTTTCCTTTAGTTACTTGGACAAGGAGCTTGGACGGGGAAGGGAAAAAGGGTGCAGAGCCTTTGAAATGAGGCCCAAGCAATGAGACAGCCCCACACTGGACGGCTGCTGAAACGACAGCTCTCCTGGCTGCGCAGCCTCTGCAGCACCAGTCCGCGCTCCACAGCTGGCTTCACAGAGCACTGAGGGCTGGGTGCCACGGGCAACCTGGCCCTGGGCACATCTTCACCCCTCGCAGAGCCGGCAGCCCAAGAGCTCTGAGACTTCCACAGGTCAAGCTATGGACGCTTTGGGGCACTCACACAAAGGCACTCCAGACATGCTGGCATCTATTATAAGGGTCTTGGACTCGTCCTATATGGCACCACAACCTCCTAGGAAAAGGAGGGGGCACCGTAGCATTTGTTGAGCGGGCTGGCAATAACAGCACTTGTGGGAGGCGGAATTTGCAGCACAGCAGAGGTACCAGGAGCTGAACCCACAACCCAAGTCACCCAGGGAAGACAGGCGCATTTATGGAAGCCTTCGCATCCATACGTAGCCTCTTCTCAGTCACTTGCAGCTGCTTTCACAGAGGGCTCACGACGCTGGCCAAGATGTTGACAGGTACAGGGACACAGCCTGGCATCCTGCCTCCATCCTCAGCGCCTCTAGCACTGCACTGGGAACCTCCATGAGTGGAGCAACCTAGAAAGAAAGAAAGAATCGGAGTGTTACTGGCAGTTCTGCTGGCCTTACAGAGTCGCAACAGGCAGGGGCAAATGTCTCCCCTCTGTGCTGAGCTCTATTGGTGAGAACACAGCCAGCAGGGCCACCAAGACGTTCTACCCCTCTTTTTGGCACAGGTGACACCATGTCTGTATACCAGGTCCTGTTTGGGCTCTCCAGTTCTGCACAGGCGCTAACACACTGCAGGGAGTCCAGCACAGGGACACCAAGACGGTCAGGGGCTGCAGCGTGGGGCATAAAAGGAGAGGCTGCGAGAGCTGGCTTTGTTCAGCCTAGACAAGAGAAGGCCAACGGGGATCTTCATGCTGTGCACAGCTACCTTATGGAGGGCACAGAGAAGACGGAGCCGGATTTTCTTGGAGGTGCACACTAGTAGCATGGGAGGCAACGGGGACAAATCGGACAATGGGAAATGCTTCTGAGACATTAAGAAGAAACCTTTTTCTCCGTGACGGTGGCCAAACTGCGGCACAGGGATCCAGAGAGGTTCCCAGATCTCCATCCTTGGAGGTAATCAAAACTTCACTGGAAAAGGCCCCAAGATACCTCCTCTACTGGCACCTGCCTGGAGCAGGGCGTTGGAGCCCTGCTACCTCCACATGGCTCCCCCATTGCAGCCTCAAGGAATATGCTATTATGAGACTCTTGCCAAAGGCACCAGAGGCTTTGCAGATGCCGCCTCCACCGCTCAACAAGGACAGGTGTCTCAGAGCCACCCATCGCCCTCACAGGCCTGACTTCTTGTGAGGGGGCATCTCCCCTCTCTGCAAGGCTCTGCGTAGGCACAACGTGCAGAAATGCCTCTGACTGCTTTCATTAACTACCCATCTCGCTGAGGGACTGGAATGGATTAGCGTCTGAGATGGGAAGATGCAATGAGGGTCCAGATTCAGCAGAAAGCCTTTAAGGAGGGAGAAGAGAACTCTCTCCAGCAGTCGGTAAAATCCCAAAGACTCACGGAAGCATCAAACCCTTCCGAAACTGCAAGCCTGAACCTCAGCTGACACAAACCACCAAACTGGGAGCAGCCCTGCCTCGCACCACGATGCTCCAAGGAGGCAACACGGTCACCAACAGTCCTCACCCACGTCTCCCAGAAGGACACCGTGATGGCAGGCTGGGCCTTGGGAGCAGAGCACTGCTCTCTCCAGACACCTCCTCCCACGCTGAGCAGCAAAACACTGGCGCCACCACCCGGCTCCACCACAGGGCATCTCGCACTCTAACACGCCGTTACCTCCACACCTCACAGAGGGTTGGCAACCAACACACGCCTCTGCATCAGCGACACACAGCCCACAGCACCACACACGGCAGCACACAGGGCACCCC
The DNA here is from genome assembly GCF_036417845.1 of Apteryx mantelli. Classification (NCBI taxonomy): domain Eukaryota; kingdom Metazoa; phylum Chordata; class Aves; order Apterygiformes; family Apterygidae; genus Apteryx; species Apteryx mantelli. Next base: position 372,355 of record NC_089983.1, read on the forward strand.
AAGCACCCCACAACACACAAAGCCCAACTCTCCAGACCTTCCATTCCTTTCTAGTCCTCCAAGGCCTTGCAACAGGCTCTGCCTCTGAACAGCCACTCACAGCCCGGGGCCTGCTCACTTCCCACCTTCCCACCAGGAAGCAGAGAAGAAGTGCTCTCACAGGGGCTGATCAGGCCAGCTTTTCCCTCTCGCTTGTGCCTCAACTTCTCTGAACAAGAAATCTCTTTCAAAATGTGGCCCATACCCTTTTGGGGGGGTGACATTCCTTCCATCTCCTCCAACAGCCTTTGCACCCATTCTCCAATGACTGCATACGTGCACAGAAAATCAGAGACCCCTAAAGTGTTACAGTTCTAAACGTGTCATAAAAGCAGCTGGACACCTCAAAGACAGACACAGCATGCAGACCTTGCAGGAAAATCTCACAAGCTCCCTGCTCTTTTGACAGGGGCAACTTCTAAAGCACACACACACCCTGGCAAGAAGAGATTACTCACACCACTGCTCACACCAGCACTACATTCACTTAGCAGCCTCAAAAGTCTAGCTGCACTCCCTAGCTGACTGCGAGGACGCTGCAAGCTTCTACTTAGCAACAAGCGGAAAGGCAAACTCCATGTCCATGCTCACCACAGAACATCATCCACATTTGAAATGTAGCAGTACTAACTCATGATGATGGAGTGGAATCAAATTTGTGTCAGATGATGTGGAATATCGACTTCTGCTTGATTAATGAGTTGCATTTCTGTATTGCTGTAGAGCTCTGCAGGGGTCAATCCCTCCTCTGAGCACACGCAACAAACCCAGAAGTGACCTCACCACCAGCATCCAAGCCATGCGTCTTCCCCTGACCTGTCAGCTGCTCACACAGAGGTGTCATCACATCACAGATTCACATCATGGCCTCATAATACTCACAGTGCTCTGAAACACCCATTGCCTACCAGTTACTACACCAAAAGATTAGCTTCTGCTATGCATTATCAACACCTAGCCTATGAAATTTAAGAATTGCAGAACAGCCTGCAAGTAATTCTTGGCAACATTTTCTAACGGGAGGATTGCATGGGAGCAGCGATCATCAAACTGAAGTCAGCAGGGCCTCATGTCCCAGGCACAGGGAGAAGCCTTCCCACAACTCAGAACTCTGGTTCCTTCCCCAGTGCTGAACAAAACCAGAAAATCCTCCACACATCCAGGACAACAAGCATTCTCCTATTTTAGGCCCTGACAACTGGAGGCACGTGGAAGGACTCAGGCCAGGGCATCTCAGTTGGTGAAACCAGCAGAGACACAATTCAGCAACTCTTCACCCTGACCTAGGAGCATGGAAAGAACAACGGCAAGTGCAAGCACTGGCCGTTCATCAACTTTCAAGGCCCCTGACAAGCTGATGGGCGAGTGAAGAGTTAACAGGACTGAAGTTTGTCAATTGATATGCAGAAGAACTGATAGCACAAGAGCTGAGGTGCACAAAGCTGTTGAACAGAGGACTTAACAGGACTAAAGTCGTCTACCAACCGATATGCGCAAGGACTGATATGCGCAAGGCTGCGGAATGGAAGCATTAACAAGACTGAAGAAGTCTGACACCTGGAATCTGCACGGACCCCCGGGGAGGGAAGAAACAATACGGAGGTCCTGTGGTCTTGCCTCGCTAGCAGGGTCCTCCCAAGCAGACAAACAAACAGTCCTGGGATTGTGAAACTCGCAGAGGTCAGCAAAAGCGTTGTTTGCCCAGAGCCCCAGCCGTATAAAAAGAGACTTGGGAGCTAGGAGAGTTTGAGCAGGGACGGGAACCTGACCTGACCATCCTCTCCGCCTGGACCGTGAGTATTCCCCCCCCTCCCCTTTTCCTGGGACGCTGGGTTAAGGGAACTCCTCGAGGTTGAGAGCCCTCTCACTAGGAGAGTGAACAAGAAAGCTTTCAAGTAGGGATAAGCAGTCCTTCCAATTAATAACGCAGTAATCGACGGTTTCAGGTTATCCTTTCTAAATTAGTAACTGATGGTTTTGTGTTATCCTTTCTAAATTAGTAATCGCATTATTTTAATGGATGTTACTGATCCAAGAACTTGTGTGAGGAAATAAACATCTTTTTTTATTATTATTATATTACTGTCTTAGTCGTTGCTATCGAACCTTCATAGCATGACAGCATGACACAAGCAAAACAGCTCACACTTACAGAGCTCTTCTGCAAACACCCTTCACCCTGCTGCCAGGCTCACAGGTCGCGGCGCAAAGCAAGAGGCAGGGAGCAAAAACAACGGCTAAGGCACGGCATCACATGCAGGCACAGCCTCTCTCAGAGCCACTCGGAAATGCAGTTTTCACAACAAAAGACACCATCGGGAAGGGCACCTCGCGACGACACCAGCAGCCTGCTCACACTTTGCCCAGCACCTCCCAAATGCACCTCGAAGCAGCACCTGGGGCTGCGCTGGCAGCAGCAGCTCAGGGAAACGCTTTAACAGGGATCCCAGAGCCACCATAGGGCCAAAGGTTCCTGCCCCCAAACCCCACCGAGCCGCCCCGGCCCAGCTGCTCGCGGCAGGCCGCCACGTCTGGCTGCAGGGCAGCTCCCCCCTCTGGCCCACGTCGCTCTGGCCCCTGCTCACGGCCCCACCAGCCCCTGCTGCAGCTCCTGTAGCAAAGCAGCCCCGGCAAAGCCAGCACCGCTGCCCCGCCCCGGCGGGAGGGCACCCGCCGCCATTTGAACGCGCCCGCAGCCCCCACCAAACACTCTCGCCCGCTCGCTTCTCGCCTGCTTTGCTCCCGCTCCTCTTCCACCTCTTTCTTTGACGTCTTTTTTTTCCCCACATGTTGGACTGCAATTGGCTGGCAGAGCCATCAGTGAAATCGATGCCCGCCCTCCTCCTCCTGACAGCCAATAGGAGGGCTGCACTGCGGCGATGCCATGGCAACGCTGGGCCCTCCTGCCCTGGCGGCCAGCTCCGCCCCCTCCCCCTTGGTCGGGCGCCATGTTGTGGGCGGCAGCGCGGGGCGCGGCGGGGCCTGGGTGCAGCGTGGTGCTGTGTGGGCGGGCAGTGCGGGGCCCCGGGGTGCGGCCGCTGCCCCGGCGGGGCTGGGCTGTGCGGCAGGGGCCCCGCGGGGCTGCTGGCTGCCCTGCGCCCTGGGGGCCGTGCGGGGTGTGGGGGGGGCAGCACTGGGGCCTGTGCTGGTGGCATCTGTGGTGCCGCTGTGGGGGCCCTGGGGCTGGCCGTGGCGCCGGAGTCCACAGGCAGCATCCTGCTGCCCCCAGGGCAGGGCAGGGCAGGGCAGGGCAGGGCAGGGCAGTGTCCTCTCGCCCCTCCTGCCCCGGGTCCCTGCCCACGGCAGCCCCAGGGCTCGGCTAGGGAGCGGTGGTGTGGGGTCGTGAGGGTGCTGGGGGAGATGGCTGTGTTGGGCTCACCCCAGCACTGCCCACCCCAGCTCAGAGAAAAAACCTTGGGGTCAGCCAGGACCTGTTGAATGGGGATTGCACCTCTGCCTGTTTCCAATCTGCTCTCTCCAGTGTATTTTCTTTTGGGTGCAGAGGTTTGAGCCCAATTTGCAGGAGGACAGGGGCTGTGGCCATCTGAAGGTGGCATCTGTGAGCGCAAAACATGCTGCGCCAAGTTGGAAGGATCCAGGGGGAAGGAATAGAGATTTTCCCAAACACCCAGAGGACTTGGGGTTATTAAAAGGTGAAGGTTTTATTATCATATACGGACATTTCCAGCAGGGTCTTGAGAGCCCCATGGAGCTGCAGGCCACCTCAGCCTCTGGGATGCAGGACCCCTTTCCTGCCAGAGCCAGACCCCAAGGGGGGACCCACTCCCAGGAAAACCTGTCATGGATTCCCATGCTCCCCCCCCACCCTAAGAGGCGATGGAGCTGGCCGCACAGAAGCCTTGAGGCTCAGGACAGCCCCATCCCCAGGACCCAGCAGTCCTGGCTGCCACATTGTCCCCCGAGCCAGAGGGGACCCTCAGGCAGGGCTCTCGCAGCAGCCCCCAGCCCTGTCCAGGCACCCCCACAGCCCGGGATCCACAGCAGTTTTGGCAGTTAACAGTCTCTGTGCGACACCTCGGGAAGGATCTCCCAAAGCCCTTACCCTCGGTGGAGAGCCGCAGGAGCGCAGGGGACAAGGAGCTGTGGTCCTGGCTGATGGTGTCCATCCAGCAGTCCTCCATCTCGCTTGCCCTCTTGCTCTCGTTTCACCTCTCCAGCCAGAGAAACAGGACGCTCTTCCCATCTCATTACCCAAAACTCCTTTCCAACATGCCCCTGCTCCTCCGTCTGTTGGTGAGGGGCCCCAACGTGGTCCCACTGCCTCCTGTCCCCTCTCCTTGCCGTGGAGCCACTATGAAAGGCAGCCGTGGGGAGGGTGTGAGCAGTGCCCAGGAGTGCCTGGGCCTCACAGGGAAGTGAGGGTCCCCGCCCACGACACCGGGGAGACCTCCCTGTGATGTGGCACGTCCCATTGTGACCTCAGCTCGTGTCATCTGGGGGCTCAGTAGGTCACTGTCATGGAGATGGCACAGCCAGGGAGAGAGCAGAGAGATTTCCCCTCACGTCCTGGAAAGCCATCACTTCCCTTCACTGCAGTTATTTTCCATAATTTTCTGATAAATCCTTCAGGAATGTCTCCAGACAGTGTCAAAGACTGTGAAATATCTCAAACGGGGCACTGGAGATGTCACTTCTGCGCCCCTGCACTGACAGGTCACTGCACTGGGCAGACCTGTGCAGGAATCTGGGGTTTGGGGGTTGGCGTTTTTACAGGATCCAAGGCATGTGGGATGAACCAGCACAAAGCATGGCCACAGGCTGAGAAATGCTTTGGTGAGCCTCAAAACTGGTTTCTGCTGTGGGCCCCTCTTTTTGTGGAAGCAGGATGCAGGACAATGTGGGACAGGACGTAGCTTTCCTCCTTTAGGCACCAAGGCAGGATCTCTGCTTTTAAAAGTGCTCAGCAAGGTTTCTCAGTCGGCAGTGCTTGAGCTAGAGATGCTATGCCAGAGAAGAGCAAACATAGCCTTAACACACGTCATCCAGAGGCCCTTATCCAGGACCCTGGAGCCTGCCAGGCTCCAAAGCCATGGGCGAGGCCAGGTAGCAAATGTGGGGAAGTTTTCCCATTTCCCATGAAGTTTGCCCATCTTTCCTTCTGGCTGAGCCTGAGGAAGCCATTTCTCATCCCTGGGCCTCATTTGGTCCTTGTGCTTTTCAGTGTCACCTTGGGGCTGTGCTTCTCCCCTGGGTACGCTCCTCAGCCCCCTGCCCTCCTCCCCAAAGGCACCCTTGCTCTCCTGGGTCTGTACAGCCCCGACATCCTGGATCTCCCACATTTTATGACTCTGGGCTTCTCAGGACATGCTCACACACTGCAGTGCTGCTGTCCAGGCTCCGGTGCAGAGCCTATGAGGCAGTGCGATGCCTCAGGACGTGCATTTTGACTCACTCCCAAGTTTGTGAGATGACCAGCTCCCAGCTCTGCAGCTGCTGAAGTTTGAGAACATCCCTACAACCAGCCTTCCTGCTCTTCCTAATCTCTGCACAGTTTTGGGGCAAATCTTGCAGAAGGGAGACTCCATCCCCCTTGAATACTGTGAGAGATGTGGCTTTCCAAGTCACTGCAAAAGGAAGGACTCCTTTACTTCTTTGGGTTGCTTCTTGAGCCTGTGGCACCCCCTCTGTGATGCTGGGAGCCCCAGCTCTGCAGCCTGGTGTCTTTGCCCCTTCTCTCCCGTGTCTCCTGTTTGTCTACCCAAAGTCTTCTCTCCACACCAGGGGCATGGGAAGTGCTGCTTTAGAGAGCTCATTTGAAGCTGTGACATGTTGTGAATCTGAAGGCCTGAAGGAGGCTAGTCTGGGACATGGCTGTGCCCACAGACCCCCTCCTGTTCCCAGCCTGAGGATCCAGGAAGGTCTCCAGGGAGAGCAGTGGGCTTGGGGGTGGGTGAGATGGGTTTCCCTCAACATCCCTGGGTCCTGCATGGGTTTCTCTGAGTGCTCAGGAAAATCCCTCTTCTCTAGGGGCTTGCATCAAGACTTTTCCAGACTTTTGTACAGAAACACAGCCTGGTCTGGGATCCCCAAGAGCAGCACGGCCCCCAGCATCGCCCGGGACCCCCAGGAGCTGTCTGGCTCTCTCTTCTGTTCCCCCATTCCCCGATTAAATGGACACTTTGTAGCCTCACCTTTACAACACTCCATCTGGACACTGCAACATTGTGACTCCTCCCCTAGCTCATTCCCATAGGCAGCTGCTGATTTGCGACCTGCCTATTGGCTGGCAGGAGGAGGGGGGCGGGTCTGGATTTCACTGACGGCTCTGTCAGCCAATCGGAGTCCACCATGTGGAAGAAAAACAGACGTGAAAGAGAGAAGTGAAAGAGGAGAGGGAGCGAAGCAGGGGAGGCTTTGGGTGGAAAGCAGGACCGGGCTTGGGCAGCTTGTTTCTCACAAGACCGTGAGAAACGCTCTGCCCCCCCTGGCCAGTATAACTGCTCTGCCTGGCACTGAGGCACAGGAGGACTCAGGGTGGAGATCGGGCTCTGCAGAGAAGAGCCCCAGGGGCAGAGTTAGGAAACAAGAAAAGACCTCGAATGCGAAAAAACAGCATCTTTAAGTACACCAGAAACCAGCAGGGGCTGGAAAATGCCCCAAGCTGTAGTAAAAGTTTCTGAGCATAAAGAAAAATCAATGAAAAAAAAGAAAAACTGTTCAAATTTGAAAAATAGATGGATGTAACCGAGTAACCTTAAAAGAAGTAGCTTCAGCAGTTACAGTTAAAACCAAACTATAACAACCTAATGGCCTTGGTAGGCTTTTCTTTTTGTTTGGGTTCTACAGAGTGACCCTCTGAAGAGCAACAACTTGAAAAGAAGCAGCCAGAAAGAGTGGTAGAATTGTTAGGCTAAGTAATGTGTTTTTTAAAAGTATCTAAATAATAGAATGAACCTAGGAGCCAGGAGAGAAGTAACATCAAAGGAAGATGGCAGACCTAAGAATGAGGGGATACACATACCAGGCTGATAACGAAACTCAACGGCTGTATTCTAGTGTTTGTAAAAATTGATGATCCTAAGGAAGGGGCTAACACCTTCCCTTGATGAAAGGAAAGGAAAGAAAGAGAAAAAGATGGTAAAATTAAGCATAAATGTAACAGCTGTTGATCTGAAGTTAAAGTTGTCTGTTTCCTATAGAGAAGACAGGGAAATACGGAAAAAGAGTAATAAAAAAAAGGTGACCAACTCTATTTGAAGCTCCTCTAAAGGGAACTATTCCAGCTTGGGGAACAAACTGATCTTTCGGTGCAGGAAAGAAATGCCTGCAATTAAAGGAAATAAGATTTCTGTGTTAAGATATGGAGCTGGAACAACACTCGGATTCACCGAATTTGGGTCAATAGGCCAGACCAATCATGTTGCTATTAGGATTAAGACTGTTATTTTTAACAGTTGTTTACGTGTTACTGCAAATGGGCACGCTTTGCTTTTGGCGTCTATTAATAGCAGTGCGCATTTCCCCAGTACACTGTGCTTACCCAAAAGCCGCCCACTGCACACCAAGGGGAATTAGCTGACTTCTGAAATAAATGCGTGTGTCTGGCGGTGTCAAGGGGTGGAGTGACAGGCGCCACACAGGCAAGCGTGGGACTCTGGATGGTGCAGCCCACAGAAGAGGGGTTTGCTCTGGTGTGATCCCAGGAGTTAAGGAACCCCGGGTGCATCACGGCTGGAGCCACCACACTGTGGGGTTGCTGCAGCCTGGGGGCAACCGTCTAACGACCCCACGACTGACAATTCCAGACAGAGGAGAAGTGACACCACAGACTCACCCCATAAACATCTAGGTGCTGTGGAACCATTCCCCACAGAAAGACCTGTTAGTGGGCAAGTTGTTACTAACTGAACAGTGCTGTGGGCTGAGCACTAGGTTACCTGTTGATGTGCATGCTGTTATTGACTGAGGCCATACAGCTTTTGTGTAACTGCGGTCTGGCGTTGTTTTGACTCGCTATAGAAAAGAGTAAGCCACAGAAGTTGGTGTGGACTCTGACCGACCATCAGCTGGCCTGTGGATGTCAATGGCGTGATGAGGAGAATCCAGGCAAACTACCAGGTTTGTTATAAGCTCTTATCTCTAATAAATTCTCATACTTGACAAATGATGATCTCTTGGAGTTCAGTGCAAATAACCCCCGAATTCAAAAGAATCACAGACACCCCTCTATTGGCGTGTCACAGGTAACACTCACAAGGGGCATCAAATCTCTTGAACGGGATGGTTGGTTACTGTCCAGATGGTGGTGGCAGTCTCCTTTGCCAGGGTCCTTCCAACAGTGGCTTCCACTGGATCAGATGAGACTCCCCGAACTGTTCTTCTGGGGAATTTTTATAGTCCAGCTGGCTTGTGGTCCTGTGTGACCTCTCCAGCATATGCATGATCCATTGCTACTGATTACCTTAAATTGCATATCAAAGCATCTCCTAACTCTCCTAAGAATGCACAAAAGACTGTCCTACATAGCCGCTTCTTCATTTGCAGGAGCAGTTTGTACTGTCGATTTTCAAGGGCCTTAAGTATTTACAGTTTAATCAGTTCTGCAGCAGGAGCTGCTGCAGAGATTCTGAAACAGCCAGATACTCCACCTGAGGTGGTACTCACCACATTTAAGCACAGGAATTGGTCCAGGCACAGCAGGATCTGCCTCTAGAAATCTCTAGAACTGTCTGAAATACCCACTTGGAGAGGTTCTGCACCAGTCAGTCCAACACTTAATTTGGAAAGTGGTAGGAGTTCTGTCAGTCTCCTAGTTTTAAGTCCATCCCCTGTTTCAGACGACCAGCCCCAGGGCCCCCACGCTGGCGCCAGGGCTGCCACCAGCACAGGCCCCAGTGCTGCCCCCCCCACGCCCCGCACAGCCCCCAGGGCGCAGGGCGGCCAGCAGCCCCGCGGGGCCCCCGCCGCACAGCCCAGCCCCGCCGGGGCAGCGGCCGCACCCCGGGGCCCCGCACTGCCCGCCCACACAGCACCACGCTGCACCCAGGCCCCGCCGCGCCCCGCGCTGCCGCCCACAACATGGCGCCCGACCAAGGGGGAGGGGGCGGAGCTGGCCGCCAGGGCAGGAGGGCCCAGCGTTGCCATGGCATCGCCGCAGTGCAGCCCTCCTATTGGCTGTCAGGAGGAGGAGGGCGGGCATCGATTTCACTGATGGCTCTGCCAGCCAATTGCAGTCCAACATGTGGGGAAAAAAAAGACGTCAAAGAAAGAGGTGGAAGAGGAGCGGGAGCAAAGCAGGCGAGAAGCGAGCGGGCGAGAGTGTTTGGTGGGGGCTGCGGGCGCGTTCAAATGGCGGCGGGTGCCCTCCCGCCGGGGCGGGGCAGCGGTGCTGGCTTTGCCGGGGCTGCTTTGCTACAGGAGCTGCAGCAGGGGCTGGTGGGGCCGTGAGCAGGGGCCAGAGCGACGTGGGCCAGAGGGGGGAGCTGCCCTGCAGCCAGACGTGGCGGCCTGCCGCGAGCAGCTGGGCCGGGGCGGCTCGGTGGGGTTTGGGGGCAGGAAGCTTTGGCCCTGTGGTGGCTCTGGGATCCCTGTTAAAGCATTTTCCTGAGCTGCTGCTGCCAGCGCAGCCCCAGGTGCTGCTTCGAGGTGCGTTTGGGAGGTGCTGGGCAAAGTGTGAGCAGGCTGCTGGTGTCGTCGCGAGGTGCCCTTCCCGATGGTGTCTTTTGTTGTGAAAACTGCATTTCCGAGTGGCTCTGAGAGAGGCTGTGCCCGCATGTGATGCCGTGCCTTAGCCGTTGTTTTTGCTCCCTGCCTCTTGCTTTGCACCGAGACCTGTGAGCCTGGCAGCAGGGTGAAGGGTGTTTGCAGAAGAGCTCTGTAAGTGTGAGCTGTTTTGCTTGTCAGGGGCCTTGAAAGTTGATGAACGGCCAGTGCTTGCACTTGCCGTTGTTCTTTCCATGCTCCTAGGTCAGGGTGAAGAGTTGCTGAATTGTGTCTCTGCTGGTTTCACCAACTGAGATGCCCTGGCCTGAGTCCTTCCACGTGCCTCCAGTTGTCAGGGCCTAAAATAGGAGAATGCTTGTTGTCCTGGATGTGTAGAGGATTTTCTGGTTTTGTTCAGCATTGGGGAAGGAACCAGAGTTCTGAGTTGCGGGAAGGCTTCTCCCTGTGCCTGGGACACGAGGCCCTGCTGTCTTCAGTTTGATGATCGCTGCTCCCATGCAATCCTCCCGTTAGAAAATGTTGCCAAGAATTACTTGCAGGCTGTTCTGCAATTCTTAAATTTCATAGGCTAGGTGTTGATAATGCATAGCAGAAGCTAATCTTTTGGTGTAGTAACTGGTAGGCAATGGGTGTTTCAGAGCACTGTGAGTATTATGAGGCCATGATGTGAATCTGTGATGTGATGACACCTCTGTGTGAGCAGCTGACAGGTCAGGGGAAGATGCATGGCTTGGATGCTGGTGGTGAGGTCACTTCTGGGTTTGTTGCGTGTGCTCAGAGGAGGGATTGACCCCTGCAGAGCTCTACAGCAATACAGAAATGCAACTCATTAATCAAGCAGAAGTCGATATTCCACATCATCTGACACAAATTTGATTCCACTCCATCATCATGAGTTAGTACTGCTACATTTCAAATGCGGATGATGTTCTGTGGTGAGCATGGACATGGAGTTGGCCTTTCCACTTGTTGCTAAGTAGAAGCTTGCAGCGTCCTCGCAGTCAGCTAGGGAGTGCAGCTAGACTTTTGAGGCTGCTAAGTGAATGTAGTGCTGGTGTGAGCAGTGGTGTGAGTAATCTCTTCTTGCCAGGGTGTGTGTGTGCTTTAGAAGTTGCCCCTGTCAAAAGAGCAGGGAGCTTGTGAGATTTTCCTGCAAGGTCTGCATGCTGTGTCTGTCTTTGAGGTGTCCAGCTGCTTTTATGACACGTTTAGAACTGTAACACTTTAGGGGTCTCTGATTTTCTGTGCACGTATGCAGTCATTGGAGAATGGGTGCAAAGGCTGTTGGAGGAGATGGAAGGAATGTCACCCCCCCAAAAGGGTATGGGCCACATTTTGAAAGAGATTTCTTGTTCAGAGAAGTTGAGGCACAAGCGAGAGGGAAAAGCTGGCCTGATCAGCCCCTGTGAGAGCACTTCTTCTCTGCTTCCTGGTGGGAAGGTGGGAAGTGAGCAGGCCCCGGGCTGTGAGTGGCTGTTCAGAGGCAGAGCCTGTTGCAAGGCCTTGGAGGACTAGAAAGGAATGGAAGGTCTGGAGAGTTGGGCTTTGTGTGTTGTGGGGTGCTTGGGGTGCCCTGTGTGCTGCCGTGTGTGGTGCTGTGGGCTGTGTGTCGCTGATGCAGAGGCGTGTGTTGGTTGCCAACCCTCTGTGAGGTGTGGAGGTAACGGCGTGTTAGAGTGCGAGATGCCCTGTGGTGGAGCCGGGTGGTGGCGCCAGTGTTTTGCTGCTCAGCGTGGGAGGAGGTGTCTGGAGAGAGCAGTGCTCTGCTCCCAAGGCCCAGCCTGCCATCACGGTGTCCTTCTGGGAGACGTGGGTGAGGACTGTTGGTGACCGTGTTGCCTCCTTGGAGCATCGTGGTGCGAGGCAGGGCTGCTCCCAGTTTGGTGGTTTGTGTCAGCTGAGGTTCAGGCTTGCAGTTTCGGAAGGGTTTGATGCTTCCGTGAGTCTTTGGGATTTTACCGACTGCTGGAGAGAGTTCTCTTCTCCCTCCTTAAAGGCTTTCTGCTGAATCTGGACCCTCATTGCATCTTCCCATCTCAGACGCTAATCCATTCCAGTCCCTCAGCGAGATGGGTAGTTAATGAAAGCAGTCAGAGGCATTTCTGCACGTTGTGCCTACGCAGAGCCTTGCAGAGAGGGGAGATGCCCCCTCACAAGAAGTCAGGCCTGTGAGGGCGATGGGTGGCTCTGAGACACCTGTCCTTGTTGAGCGGTGGAGGCGGCATCTCCAAAGCCTCTGGTGCCTTTGGCAAGAGTCTCATAATAGCATATTCCTTGAGGCTGCAATGGGGGAGCCATGTGGAGGTAGCAGGGCTCCAACGCCCTGCTCCAGGCAGGTGCCAGTAGAGGAGGTATCTTGGGGCCTTTTCCAGTGAAGTTTTGATTACCTCCAAGGATGGAGATCTGGGAACCTCTCTGGATCCCTGTGCCGCAGTTTGGCCACCGTCACGGAGAAAAAGGTTTCTTCTTAATGTCTCAGAAGCATTTCCCATTGTCCGATTTGTCCCCGTTGCCTCCCATGCTACTAGTGTGCACCTCCAAGAAAATCCGGCTCCGTCTTCTCTGTGCCCTCCATAAGGTAGCTGTGCACAGCATGAAGATCCCCGTTGGCCTTCTCTTGTCTAGGCTGAACAAAGCCAGCTCTCGCAGCCTCTCCTTTTATGCCCCACGCTGCAGCCCCTGACCGTCTTGGTGTCCCTGTGCTGGACTCCCTGCAGTGTGTTAGCGCCTGTGCAGAACTGGAGAGCCCAAACAGGACCTGGTATACAGACATGGTGTCACCTGTGCCAAAAAGAGGGGTAGAACGTCTTGGTGGCCCTGCTGGCTGTGTTCTCACCAATAGAGCTCAGCACAGAGGGGAGACATTTGCCCCTGCCTGTTGCGACTCTGTAAGGCCAGCAGAACTGCCAGTAACACTCCGATTCTTTCTTTCTTTCTAGGTTGCTCCACTCATGGAGGTTCCCAGTGCAGTGCTAGAGGCGCTGAGGATGGAGGCAGGATGCCAGGCTGTGTCCCTGTACCTGTCAACATCTTGGCCAGCGTCGTGAGCCCTCTGTGAAAGCAGCTGCAAGTGACTGAGAAGAGGCTACGTATGGATGCGAAGGCTTCCATAAATGCGCCTGTCTTCCCTGGGTGACTTGGGTTGTGGGTTCAGCTCCTGGTACCTCTGCTGTGCTGCAAATTCCGCCTCCCACAAGTGCTGTTATTGCCAGCCCGCTCAACAAATGCTACGGTGCCCCCTCCTTTTCCTAGGAGGTTGTGGTGCCATATAGGACGAGTCCAAGACCCTTATAATAGATGCCAGCATGTCTGGAGTGCCTTTGTGTGAGTGCCCCAAAGCGTCCATAGCTTGACCTGTGGAAGTCTCAGAGCTCTTGGGCTGCCGGCTCTGCGAGGGGTGAAGATGTGCCCAGGGCCAGGTTGCCCGTGGCACCCAGCCCTCAGTGCTCTGTGAAGCCAGCTGTGGAGCGCGGACTGGTGCTGCAGAGGCTGCGCAGCCAGGAGAGCTGTCATTTCAGCAGCCGTCCAGTGTGGGGCTGTCTCATTGCTTGGGCCTCATTTCAAAGGCTCTGCACCCTTTTTCCCTTCCCCGTCCAAGCTCCTTGTCCAAGTAACTAAAGGAAAGGAAGGGAGGTTCCTTTGGGCTCAGGAGGCCTTCCGGACTCTCAAGTGTTTCTGTGTTGTATCTGTAACTTTTGTATTACTACAGAAAATCCCCATGTCCCCATCCCTAGCAGGAGGTTCGTGAGGGGATGGGGGTGGAAAGCAGCAGCCTGCTGTGCCCAAAGAAAGCAGGATCCTTCCCTCTGAAAAGAGCAGCATCACCCAAGGAGGCAGCTCTGTGCCTGATCTTGTGCTGCTCATTTGCACAGGCCTTGTGAGCCTAGAGTGCCTTGGCCACCTTGTGGTGTTACCGCAAGAGCTTGCCTGAGTGTCTGGATTGAGAAGCCAAGGGAAGGCAGCGAGCAGAGCAGTGGCTGGGGAGTGTGCAAGTGGCGAGTGTCCTGCATGCATCTCTTCTTGCTGGCACTTGGTTGTATCTAGCAGAAGAGGCAGCTGTGTGGGGCAGAGGCAGTGTGTTTGTAGAGTAGGTGGCAGAGCAGAGGTCTGGCGTCAGGTTGATGCCTGGTGCAGTGCCGAGTTGATCTGAGAGTGTCAGAAAGCCTTTGCAGTGCAGCTGCTCCCTCAGCTGATCTCTGTCCCTAGAAATGCACTAGAAATGGAAGTGGCATCCTGCTGCCATTGTGTAGGTGCTGCAGTGCGAAGGCTCCCAGCTCGGACTTGATGGTACTAAAGGAAAAGCGAGACCGATTGTTCCTTTTGTGATTTGTGTGCAGGGTGGCAGAGTGGAGCTGTCGCATGATCTGGAGAGAGTCTTGCCAGGAGATGAAAGCCATTTGCAGAAGACTGTTCTGTATGGAGTGATCACAGCGTAATCAAGGGACGTGCGAGTGGCCCAGGTGAGCTTCTCCTCTGTGAAGGTTTGCACTTTTCAGCTCCCTTGTGACTCAGTCAAAGATAGGGCAGCAGCAGGCAGGTCGATGCCATTTGTGCTTGTGAGGTGAGTTGTGCCTCTGAAGCTGGTAGGCCAACAGCATGCCCATAGCTTTGGTGATGCTTGTGTCTCAGTGCCTCCTAAAGGGTGAGCAGACCCTTTGCTGCTGTTGGTGCTTTTGTGGTGAGTTGTGCATCAGTATGTGACTGGCGATCAGCATGGACATTGCTGCTGTTTGTGCTTGTTGAGGTCAATTGTGCCTCAGTTGCAAAGAGGCCAGGAGCAGCTATTTGGCTTCATGGCTGCCTGTGAGGTCACTTCAGCATGAGCACCTGAGAGTCCACCTTGATGCATATTGCTGCTGTTTGTGTTTGTGCAGTTATTTGGCCTCAGTACCTGCTAGGCCACCAGCAGCCACGTTGCTACTTCTTTGTATCTGTGAGGCCACTTCTGCTGAGTGCTTGATAGGCCAGTGCTAGGTCCAGGGCTGCTGTTTTTGGTTGAGAGGTCACTTGTTCCTCTACTGCCTGATAGGCCAGTGCTGATCCTGTGGGTGGAGTTTGTGGTTGTGAGGTCACTTGTGGCCGAGTGCCTGATAGGCCAGTGGTAGTCATGTGGGTGCAGTTTGTGGTTGTGAGGTCACTTGTGGCTCAGTGCCTGATAGGCCAGTGCTGGTCCTGTGGGTGCAGTTTGTGGTTGTGAGGTCACTTGTGGCTCAGTGCCTGATAGAACAGTGCTGGTGATGTGTGTGCAGGTTTGTTTGTGATGTCACTTGTGGCTCAGTGCCTGATAGGCCAGTGCTGGTGATGTGGGTGCAGTTTGTGTTTGTGAGGTCACTTGTGGCTGAGTGCCTGATAGGATATTGCTGGTCCTGTGGGTGCATTTTGTGTTTGTGATTTCACTGGTGGCTCAGTGCCTGATAGGCCAGTGCTGGTCCTGTGGGTGGAGATGTGGTTGTGATGTCACTTGTGGCTAAATGCCTGATAGGCCAGTGCTGGTGATGTGGGTGGAGTTTGTGTTTGTGATTTCACTTGTGGCTCAGTGCCTGATAGGCCAGTGCTGGTCATGTGGGTGGAGTTTGTGGTTGTGATGTCACTTGTGGCTCAGTGCCTGATAGGCCAGTGCTGGTGATGTGGCTGCAGTTTGTGTTTGTGATGTCACTTGTGGCTCAGTGCCTGATAGGCCAGTGCTGGTGATGTGGGTGGAGTTTGTGGCTGTGAGGTCACTTGTGCCTCAGTGCCTGATAGGCCAGTGCTGGTGATGTGGCTGCAGTTTGTGTTTCTGATGTCACTTGTGGCTCAGTGCCTGACAGGGCCCTGCTGGTCCTGTGGGTGGAGTTTGTGTTTGTGATGTCACTTGTGGCTCAGTGCCTGATAGGCCAGTACTGGTCACATGGGTGTAGTCTGTGGTTGTGATGTCACTTGTGGCTCAGTGCCTGATAGGCCAGTGCTGGTCCTGTGGGTGGAGTTTGTGTTTGTGATGTCACTTGTGGCTCAGTGCCTGATAGACCAGTGCTTGTCACATGGCTGCAGTTTGTTTTTGTGATGTCACTTGTGGCTCAGTGCCTGATAGGCCAGTGCTGGTGATGTGGCTGCAGTTTGTGGTTGTGATGTCACTTGTGGCTCAGTGCCTGATAGGCCAGTGCTGGTGATGTGGGTGGAGTCTATGGTTGTGATGTCACTTGTGGCTGAGTGCCTGATAGGCCACTGCTGGTCATGTGGGTGGAGTTTGTGGTTGTGATGTCTCTTCTGGCTCAGTGCCTGGTAGACCAGTGCTAGTCACGTGGCTGCAGTTTGTGTTTGTGATGTCACTTGTGGCTGAGTGCCTGATAGGCCAGTGCTGCTCAAATGGCTGTTGTTTGTGTTTGTGATGTCACTTGTGGCTCAGTGCCTGATAGGCCAGTGCTGGTGATGTGGGTGCAGTTTGTGGCTGTGAGGTCACTTGTGGCTGAGTGCCTGATAGGCCAGTGCTGGTGATGTGGCTGCAGTTTGTGTTTGTGATGTCACTTGTGGCTCAGTGCCTGACAGGGCCCTGCTGGTCCTGTGGGTGGAGTATGTGGTTGTGATGTCACTTGTGGCTCAGTGCCTGATAGGCCAGTGCTGGTCATGTGGCTGCAGTTTGTTGTTGTGATGTCACTTGTGGCTGAGAGCCTGATAGGCCAGTGCTGGTCACATGGGTGTAGTCTGTGTTTGTGATGTCACTTGTGGTTCAGTGCCTGATAGGCCAGTGCTTGTCACATGGCTGCAGTTTGTGTTTGTGATGTCACTTGTGGCTCAGTGCCTGATAGGCCAGTGCTGGTGATGTGGGTGCAGTTTGTGGCTGTGAGGTCACTTGTGGCTGAGTGCCTGATAGGCCAGTGCTGGTGATGTGGCTGCAGTTTGTGTTTGTGATTTCACTTGTGGCTCAGTGCCTGATAGGCCAGTGCTGGTCCTGTGGGTGGAGTTTGTGTTTGTGATGTCACTTGTGGCTGAGTGCCTGATAGGCCAGTGCTGGTCATGTGGGTGCAGTTTGTGTTTGTGATGTCACTTGTGGCTCAGTGCCTGATAGGCCAGTGCTGGTGATGTGGCTGCAGTTTGTGTTTGTGATGTCACTTGTGGCTCAGTGCCTGATAGGCCAGTGCTGGTCACATGGCTGCAGTTTGTGTTTGTGATGTCACTTGTGGCTCAGTGCCTGATAGGCCAGTGCTGGTGATGTGGCTGCAGTTTGTGGTTGTGATGTCACTTGTGGCTGAGTGCCTGATAGGCCAGTGCTGGTGATGTGGGTGGAGTTTGTGTTTGTGATGTCACTTGTGGCTCAGTGCCTGATAGGCCCGTGCTGGTCATGTGGCTGCAGTTTGTGTTTGTGATGTCACTTGTGGCTCAGTGCCTGATAGGCCAGTGCTGGTGATGTGGGTGCAGTTTGTGGCTGTGAGGTCACGTGTGGCTCAGTGCCTGACAGGGCCCTGCTGGTCCTGTGGGTGGAGTTTGTGTTTGTGATGTCACTTGTGGCTCAGTGCCTGATAGGCCAGTGCTGGTCATGTGGCTGCAGTTTGTGTTTGTGATGTCACTTGTGGCTCAGTGCCTGATAGGCCAGTGCTGGTCATGTGGATAGAGTTTGTGTTTGTGATGTCACTTGTGGCTCAGTGCCTGATAGGCCAGTGCTGGTCCTGTGGGTGCAGTTTGTGGTTGTGATGTCACTTGTGACTCAGAGCCTGATAGGCCAGTGCTGGTCCTGTGGGTGGAGTTTGTGGTTGTGATGTCACTTGTGGCTCAGTGCCTGATAGGCCAGTGCTGGTCACGTGGGTTCATTTTGTGTTTGTGATGTCACTTGTGGCTCAGTGCCTGATAGGCCAGTGCTGGTCCTGTGGGTGCAGTTTGTGGTTGTGATGTCACTTGTGGCTCAGTGCCTGATAGGCCAGTGCTGGTCACATGGCTGCAGTTTGTGTTTGTGATGTCACTTGTGGCTCAGTGCCTGATAGGCCAGTGCTGGTGATGTGGCTGCAGTTTGTGGTTGTGATGTCACTTGTGGCTCAGTGCCTGATAGGCCAATGCTGGTCATGTGGGTGGAGTTTGTGTTTGTGATGTCACTTGTGGCTCAGTGCCTGATAGGCCAGTGCTGTTCATGTGGGTTCATTTTGTGGTTGTGATGTCACTTGTGGCTCAGTGCCTGATAGGCCAGTGCTGGTCATGTGGGTTCATTTTGTGGTTGTCAGGTCACTTGTGGCTCAGTGCCTGATAGGCCAGTGCTGGTCACATGGGTGGAGTTTGTGTTTGTGATGTCACTTGTGGCTCAGTGCCTGATAGGCCAGTGCTGGTCCTGTGGCTGCAGTCTGTGTTTGTGATGTCACTTGTGGCTCAGTGCCTGATAGGCCAGTGCTGGTCATGTGGATAGAGTTTGTGTTTGTGATGTCACCTGTGGCTGAGTGCCTGATAGGCCAGTGCTGGTGATGTGGCTGCAGTTTGTGTTTGTGATGTCACTTGTGGCTCAGT
The DNA here is from genome assembly GCF_036417845.1 of Apteryx mantelli. NCBI lineage: Eukaryota > Metazoa > Chordata > Aves > Apterygiformes > Apterygidae > Apteryx > Apteryx mantelli. The sequence goes on from NC_089983.1 coordinate 390,541, forward strand.
GCCTGATAGGCCAGTGCTGGTCATGTGGCTGCAGTTTGTGGTTGTGATGTCACTTGTGGCTCAGTGCCTGATAGGCCAGTGCTGGTGGTGTGGGTGGAGTTTGTGTTTGTGATGTCACTTGTGGCTCAGTGCCTGATAGGCCAGTGCTTGTCCTGTGGGTGCACTTTGTGTTTGTGATGTCACCTGTGGCTGAATGCCTGATAGGCCAGTGCTGGTGATGTGGCTGCAGTTTGTGTTTGTGATGTCACTTGTGCCTCAGTGCCTGATAGGCCAGTGCTGGTCCTGTGGCTGCAGTTTGTGGTTTTGATGTCACTTGTGGCTCAGTGCCTGATAGGCCAGTGCTGGTGATGTGGCTGCAGTTTGTGGCTGTGATGTCACTTGTGGCTCAGTGCCTGATAGGCCAGTGCTGGTGATGTGGCTGCAGTTTGTGGTTGTGATGTCACTTGTGGCTCAGTGCCTGATAGGCCAATGCTGGTGATGTGGGTGGAGTTTGTGTTTGTGATGTCACTTGTGGCTCAGTGCCTGATAGGCCAGTGCTTGTCACATGGCTGCAGTTTGTGTTTGTGATGTCACTTGTGGCTCAGTGCCTGATAGGCCAATGCTGTTCATGTGGGTGCAGTTTGTGGTTGTGATGTCACTTGTGGCTCAGTGCCTGATAGGCCAGTGCTGGTCATGTGGGTGGAGTTTGTGTTTGTGATGTCACTTGTGGCTGAGTGCCTGATAGGCCAGTGTTGGTCACATGGCTGCTGTTTGTTGTTGTGATGTCACTTGTGGCTCAGTGCCTGATAGGCCAGTGCTGGTGATGTGGGTGCAGTTTGTGGCTGTGAGGTCACTTGTGGCTCAGTGCCTGATGGGACATTACTGGTCATGTGGCTGCAGTTTGTGTTTGTGAGGTCACTTGTGGCTGAGTGCCTGATAGGCCAGTGCTCGTCACGTGGGTTCATTTTGTCGTTGTGAGGTCACTTGTGGCTCAGTGCCTGACAGGCCACTGCTGGTCATGTGGGTGGAGTTTGTGTTTGTGATGTCACTTGTGGCTCAGTGCCTGGTAGACCAGTGATTTTCATGTGGCTGCAGTTTGTGTTTGTGATGTCACTTGTGGCTCAGTGCCTGATAGGGCAGTGCTTGTCCTGTGGGTGCACTTTGTGTTTGTGATGTCACCTGTGGCTGAGTGCCTGATAGGCCAGTGCTGGTGATGTGGCTGCAGTTTGTGTTTGTGATGTCACTTGTGGCTCAGTGCCTGATAGGCCAGTGCTGGTGATGTGGGTGGAGTCTATGGTTGTGATGTCACTTGTGGCTGAGTGCCTGATAGGCCACTGCTGGTCATGTGGGTGGAGTTTGTGGTTGTGATGTCTCTTCTGGCTCAGTGCCTGGTAGACCAGTGCTAGTCACGTGGCTGCAGTTTGTGTTTGTGATGTCACTTGTGGCTGAGTGCCTGATAGGCCAGTGCTGCTCAAATGGCTGCAGTTTGTGTTTGTGATGTCACTTGTGGCTCAGTGCCTGATAGGCCAGTGCTGGTGATGTGGGTGGAGTTGTGTTTGTGATGTCACTTGTGGCTCAGTGCCTGATAGGCCAGTGCTGGTGATGTGGCTGCAGTTTGTGGTTGTGATGTCACTTGTGGCTCAGTGCCTGATAGGCCAGTGCTGGTGATGTGGCTGCAGTTTGTGTTTGTGATGTCACTTGTGGCTCAGTGCCTGACAGGGCCCTGCTGGTCCTGTGGGTGGAGTATGTGGTTGTGATGTCACTTGTGGCTCAGTGCCTGATAGGCCAGTGCTGGTCCTGTGGCTGCAGTTTGTTGTTGTGATGTCACTTGTGGCTGAGTGCCTGATAGGCCAGTACTGGTCACATGGGTGTAGTCTGTGTTTGTGATGTCACTTGTGGTTCAGTGCCTGATAGGCCAGTGCTTGTCACATGGCTGCAGTTTGTGGTTGTGATGTCACTTGTGGCTCAGTGCCTGATAGGCCAGTGCTGGTCATGTGGGTGCAGTTTGTGGTTGTGATGTCACTTGTGGCTCAGTGCCTGATAGGCCAGTGCTGGTGATGTGGGTGCAGTTTGTGGCTGTGAGGTCACTTGTGGCTGAGTGCCTGATAGGCCAGTGCTGGTGATGTGGCTGCAGTTTGTGTTTGTGATGTCACTTGTGGCTCAGTGCCTGATAGGCCAGTGCTGGTCCTGTGGGTGGAGTTTGTGGTTGTGATGTCACTTGTGGCTGAGTGCCTGATAGGCCAGTGCTGGTGATGTGGGTGCAGTTTGTGTTTGTGATGTCACTTGTGGCTGAGTGCCTGATAGGCCAGTGCTGGTGATGTGGCTGCAGTTTGTGTTTGTGATGTCACTTGTGGCTCAGTGCCTGATAGGCCAGTGCTGGTGATGTGGGTGCAGTTTGTGTTTGTGATGTCACTTGTGGCTCAGTGCCTGATAGGCCAGTGCTGGTGATGTGGGTGCAGTTTGTGTTTGTGATGTCACTTGTGGCTCAGTGCCTGATAGGCCAGTGCTGGTGATGTGGCTGCAGTTTGTGGTTGTGATGTCACTTGTGGCTGAGTGCCTGATAGGCCAGTGCTGGTGGTGTGGGTGCAGTTTGTGTTTGTGATGTCCCTTGTGGCTCAGTGCCTGATAGGCCAGTGCTGGTCATGTGGCTGCAGTTTGTGTTTGTGATGTCACTTGTGGCTCAGTGCCTGACAGGGCCCTGCTGGTCCTGTGGGTGGAGTTTGTGTTTGTGATGTCACTTGTGGCTCAGTGCCTGATAGGCCAGTGCTGGTCCTGTGGCTGCAGTCTGTGTTTGTGATGTCACTTGTGGCTCAGTGCCTGATAGGCCAGTGCTGGTCATGTGGATAGAGTTTGTGTTTGTGATGTCACTTGTGGCTCAGTGCCTGATAGGCCAGTACTGGTCACATGGGTGCAGTCTGTGGTTGTGAGGTCCCTTGTGGCTCAGTGCCTGATAGGCCAGTGCTGGTGATGTGGCTGCAGTTTGTGGTTGTGATGTCACTTGTGACTCAGAGCCTGATAGGCCAGTGCTGGTGATGTGGGTGGAGTTTGTGGTTGTGATGTCACTTGTGGCTCAGTGCCTGATAGGCCAGTGCTGGTCACGTGGGTTCATTTTGTGGTTGTGATGTCGCTTGTGGCTCAGTGCCTGACAGGGCCCTGCTGGTCCTGTGGGTGGAGTTTGTGTTTGTGATGTCACTTGTGGCTCAGTGCCTGATAGGCCAGTGCTGGTCCTGTGGGTGCAGTTTGTGGTTGTGATGTCACTTGTGGCTCAGTGCCTGATAGGCCAGTGCTGGTGGTGTGGGTGCAGTTTGTGTTTGTGATGTCACTTGTGGCTGAGTGCCTGATAGGCCAGTACTGGTCACATGGGTGCAGTCTGTGGTTGTGAGGTCCCTTGTGGCTCAGTGCCTGATAGGCCAGTGCTGGTGGTGTGGGTGCAGTTTGTGTTTGTGATGTCACTTGTGGCTCAGTGCCTGATAGGCCAGTGCTGGTGATGTGGGTGCAGTTTGTGGCTGTGAGGTCACTTGTGGCTCAGTGCCTGATGGGACATTACTGGTCATGTGGCTGCAGTTTGTGTTTGTGATTTCACTTGTGGCTCAGTGCCTGATAGGCCAGTGCTGGTCCTGTGGGTGGAGTTTGTGGTTGTGATGTCACTTGTGGCTCAGTGCCTGATAGGCCAGTGCTGGTCACATGGCTGCAGTTTGTGGTTGTGATGTCCCTTGTGGCTCAGTGCCTGATAGGCCAGTGCTGGTGATGTGGGTGCAGTTTGTGTTTGTGATGTCACTTGTGGCTCAGTGCCTGATAGGCCAGTGCTTGTCATGTGGGTGCAGTTTGTGGTTGTGATGTCACTTGTGACTCAGAGCCTGATAGGCCAGTGCTGGTCCTGTGGGTGGAGTTTGTGGTTGTGATGTCACTTGTGGCTCAGTGCCTGATAGGCCAGTGCTGGTCCTGTGGCTGAAATTTGTGATTGTGAGGTCACTTGTGGCTCAGTGCCTGATAGGCCAGTGCTGGTGATGTGGGTGCAGTTTGTGGCTGTGAGGTCACTTGTGGCTCAGTGCCTGATAGGCCAGTGCTGGTGATGTGGGTGCAGCTTGTTGTTGTGATGTCATTTGCGGATCAGTGCCTGATAGGCCAGTGCTGGTCACGTGGGTGGAGTTTGTGTTTGTGATGTCACTTGTGGCTCAGTGCCTGATAGGCCAGTGCTGGTCACATGGCTGCAGTTTGTGGTTGTGAGGTCCCTTGTGGCTCAGTGCCTGATAGGCCAGTGCTGGTGGTGTGGGTGGAGTTTGTGTTTGTGATGTCACTTGTGGCTCAGTGCCTGATAGGCCAGTGCTTGTCCTGTGGGTGCACTTTGTGTTTGTGATGTCACCTGTGGCTGAATGCCTGATAGGCCAGTGCTGGTGATGTGGCTGCAGTTTGTGTTTGTGATGTCACTTGTGGCTCAGTGCCTGATAGGCCAGTACTGGTCACATGGGTGTAGTCTGTGTTTGTGATGTCACTTGTGGTTCAGTGCCTGATAGGCCAGTGCTTGTCACATGGGTGGAGTTTGTGGTTGTGATGTCACTTGTGGCTCAGTGCCTGATAGGCCAGTGCTGGTCATGTGGGTGCAGTTTGTGGTTGTGATGTCACTTGTGGCTCAGTGCCTGATAGGCCAGTGCTGGTGATGTGGCTGCAGTTTGTGTTTGTGATGTCACTTGTGGCTGAGTGCCTGATAGGCCAGTGCTGGTGATGTGGCTGCAGTTTGTGTTTGTGATGTCACTTGTGGCTCAGTGCCTGATAGGCCAGTGCTGGTCCTGTGGGTGGAGTTTGTGTTTGTGATGTCACTTGTGGCTGAGTGCCTGATAGGCCAGTGCTGGTCATGTGGGTGCAGTTTGTGGTTTTGATGTCACTTGTGGCTCAGTGCCTGATAGGCCAGTGCTGGTGATGTGGCTGCAGTTTGTGGTTTTGATGTCACTTGTGGCTCAGTGCCTGATAGGCCAGTGCTGGTCACATGGCTGCAGTTTGTGTTTGTGATGTCACTTGTGGCTCAGTGCCTGATAGGCCAGTGCTGGTGATGTGGCTGCAGTTTGTGGTTGTGATGTCACTTGTGGCTGAGTGCCTGATAGGCCAGTGCTGGTGGTGTGGGTGCATTTTGTGTTTGTGATGTCCCTTGTGGCTCAGTGCCTGATAGGCCAGTGCTGGTCATGTGGCTGCAGTTTGTGTTTGTGATGTCACTTGTGGCTCAGTGCCTGACAGGGCCCTGCTGGTCCTGTGGGTGGAGTTTGTGTTTGTGATGTCACTTGTGGCTCAGTGCCTGATAGGCCAGTGCTGGTCCTGTGGCTGCAGTCTGTGTTTGTGATGTCACTTGTGGCTGAGTGCCTGATAGGCCAGTGCTGGTCATGTGGATAGAGTTTGTGTTTGTGATGTCACTTGTGGCTCAGTGCCTGATAGGCCAGTACTGGTCACATGGGTGCAGTCTGTGGTTGTGAGGTCCCTTGTGGCTCAGTGCCTGATAGGCCAGTGCTGGTGATGTGGTTGCATTTTGTGGTTGTGATGTCACTTGTGACTCAGAGCCTGATAGGCCAGTGCTGGTCATGTGGGTGGAGTTTGTGGTTGTGATGTCACTTGTGGCTGAGTGCCTGATAGGCCAGTGCTGGTCACGTGGGTTCATTTTGTGGTTGTGAGGTCACTTGTGGCTCAGTGCCTGATAGGCCAGTGCTGTTCCTGTGGGTGGAGTTTGTGTTTGTGATGTCACTTGTGGCTCAGTGCCTGATAGGCCAGTGCTGGTCACATGGCTGCAGTTTGTGTTTGTGATGTCACTTGTGGCTGAGTGCCTGATAGGCCAGTGCTGGTGATGTGGCTGCAGTTTGTGTTTGTGATGTCACTTGTGGCTCAGTGCCTGATAGGCCAATGCTGGTCATGTGGGTGGAGTTTGTGTTTGTGATGTCACTTGTGGCTCAGTACCTGATAGGCCAGTGCTGGTGATGTGGCTGCAGTTTGTGGTTGTGAGGTCACTTGTGGCTCAGTGCCTGACAGGGCCCTGCTGGTCCTGTGGGTGGAGTTTGTGTTTGTGATGTCACTTGTGGCTCAGTGCCTGATAGGCCAGTGCTGGTCCTGTGGCTGCAGTCTGTGTTTGTGATGTCACTTGTGGCTCAGTGCCTGATAGGCCAGTGCTGGTCATGTGGATAGAGTTTGTGTTTGTGATGTCACTTGTGGCTGAGTGCCTGATAGGCCAGTACTGGTCACATGGGTGCAGTCTGTGGTTGTGAGGTCCCTTGTGGCTCAGTGCCTGATAGGCCAGTGCTGGTGGTGTGGGTGCAGTTTGTGTTTGTGATGTCACTTGTGGCTCAGTGCCTGATAGGCCAGTGCTGGTGATGTGGGTGCAGTTTGTGGCTGTGAGGTCACTTGTGGCTCAGTGCCTGATGGGACATTACTGGTCATGTGGCTGCAGTTTGTGGTTGTGATGTCACTTGTGGCTCAGTGCCTGATAGGCCAGTGCTGGTCACATGGCTGCAGTTTGTGGTTGTGATGTCCCTTGTGGCTCAGTGCCTGATAGGCCAGTGCTGGTGGTGTGGGTGCAGTTTGTGTTTGTGATGTCCCTTGTGGCTCAGTGCCTGATAGGCCAGTGCTGGTGATGTGGGTGCAGCTTGTTGTTGTGATGTCATTTGCGGATCAGTGCCTGATAGGCCAGTGCTGGTCACGTGGGTGGAGTTTGTGTTTGTGATGTCACTTGTGGCTGAGTGCCTGATAGGCCAGTGCTGGTCACATGGCTGCAGTTTGTGGTTGTGAGGTCCCTTGTGGCTCAGTGCCTGATAGGCCAGTGCTGGTGGTGTGGGTGGAGTTTGTGTTTGTGATGTCACTTGTGGCTCAGTGCCTGATAGGCCAGTGCTGGTGATGTGGGTGCACTTTGTGTTTGTGATGTCACCTGTGGCTGAATGCCTGATAGGCCAGTGCTGGTGATGTGGCTGCAGTTTGTGTTTGTGATGTCACTTGTGGCTCAGTGCCTGATAGGCCAGTGCTGGTCATGTGGCTGCAGTTTGTGTTTGTGATGTCACTTGTGGCTCAGTGCCTGATAGGCCAGTGCTGGTGATGTGGGTGGAGTTTGTGGTTGTGATGTCACTTGTGGCTCAGTGCCTGATAGGCCAGTGCTGGTGATGTGGCTGCAGTTTGTGGTTGTGATGTCTCTTCTGGCTCAGTGCCTGATAGGCCAGTGCTGGTCATGTGGGTGCAGTTTGTGTTTGTGATGTCATTTGTGGCTGAGTGCCTGATAGGCCAGTGCTGGTCATGTGGGTGCAGTTTGTGTTTGTGATGTCACTTGTGGCTCAGTGCCTGATAGGCCAGTGCTGGTCCTGTGGGTGGAGTTTGTGGTTGTGATGTCACTTGTGGCTCAATGCCTGATAGGCCAGTGCTGGTCATGTGGATAGAGTTTGTGTTTGTGATGTCACTTGTGGCTGAGTGCCTGATAGGCCAGTGTTGGTCACATGGCTGCTGTTTGTTGTTGTGATGTCACTTGTGGCTCAGTGCCTGATAGGCCAGTGCTGGTCCTGTGGCTGCAGTTTGTGTTTGTGATGTCACTTGTAGCTCAGTGCCTTATAACCCAGCGTTGGTCACATGGCTGCAGTTTGTGTTTGTGATGTCACTTGTGGCTCAGTGCCTGATAGGGCAGTGCTGGTCCTGTGGGTGCAGTTTGTGGTTGTGATGTCACTTGTGGCTCAGTGCCTGATAGGCCAGTGCTGGTGATGTGGCTGCAGTTTGTGTTTGTGATGTCACCTGTGGCTGAGTGCTTGATAGGCCAGTGCTGGTGATGTGGCTGCAGTTTGTGGTTGTGATGTCACTTGTGGCTCAGTGCCTGATAGGCCAGTGCTGGTCATGTGGGTGGAGTCTATGGTTGTGATGTCACTTGTGGCTCAGTGCCTGATAGGCCAGTGCTGGTCACGTGGGTTCATTTTGTGGTTGTGATGTCTCTTCTGGCTCAGTGCCTGGTAGACCAGTGCTAGTCACGTGGCTGCAGTTTATGTTTGTGATGTCACTTGTGGCTGAGTGCCTGATAGGATATTGCTGGTCCTGTGGGTGCATTTTGTGTTTGTGATGTCACTTGTGGCTCAGTGCCTGATAGGCCAGTGCTGGTGATGTGGCTGCAGTTTGTGGTTGTGATGTCACTTGTGGCTCAGTGCCTGATAGGCCAGTGCTGGTCCTGTGGGTGCAGTTTGTGGTTGTGATGTCACTTGTGGCTGAGTGCCTGATAGGCCAGTGCTGGTGATGTGGGTGCAGTTTGTGGCTGTGAGGTCACTTGTGGCTCAGTGCCTGATAGGCCAGTGCTGGTGATGTGGGTGGAGTTTGTGTTTGTGATGTCACTTGTGGCTCAGTGCCTGATAGGCCAATGCTGTTCATTTGGGTTCATTTTGTGGTTGTCAGGTCACTTGTGGCTCAGTGCCTTATAGGCCAGCGTTGGTCACATGGCTGCAGTTTGTGTTTGTGATGTCACTTGTGGCTCAGTGCCTGATAGGGCAGTGCTGGTCCTGTGGGTTCAGTTTGAGGTTGTGATTTCACTTGTGGCTCAGTGCCTGATAGGCCAGTGCTGGTGATGTGGCTGCAGTTTGTGTTTGTGATGTCACCTGTGGCTGAGTGCCTGATAGGCCAGTGCTGGTGATGTGGCTGCAGTTTGTGTTTGTGATGTCACTTGTGGCTCAGTGCCTGATAGGCCAGTGCTGGTGGTGTGGGTGCAGTTTGTGGTTGTGATGCCTCTTGTGGCTCAGTGCCTGGTAGACCAGTGCTAGTCACGTGGCTGCAGTTTGTGTTTCTGATGTCACTTGTGGCTGAGTGCCTGATAGGATATTGCTGGTCCTGTGGGTGCATTTTGTGTTTGTGATGTCACTTATGGCTCAGTGCCTGATAGGCCAGTGCTGGTCCTGTGGGTGGAGTTTGTGGTTGTGATGTCACTTGTGGCTCAATGCCTGATAGGCCAGTGCTGGTCATGTGGATAGAGTTTGTGTTTGTGATGTCACTTGTGGCTCAGTGCCTGATAGGCCAGTGCTGGTCACATGGCTGCAGTTTGTGTTTGTGAGGTCACTTGTGGCTCAGTGCCTGATAGGCCAGTGCTGGTGATGTGGGTGCAGTTTGTGTTTGTGATGTCACTTGTGGCTCAGTGCCTGATAGGCCAGTGCTGGTGATGTGGGTGCAGTTTGTGGCTGTGAGGTCACTTGTGGCTCAGTGCCTGATAGGCCAGTGCTGGTCATGTGGCTGCAGTTTGTGTTTGTGATGTCACTTGTGGCTCAGTGCCTGACAGGGCCCTGCTGGTCCTGTGGGTGGAGTTTGTATTTGTGTTGTCACTTGTGGCTGAGTGCCTGATAGGCCAGTGCTGGTCCTGTGGGTGGAGTTTGTGGTTGTGATGTCACAGAATCACAGAATCACAGAATCACTGAGGTTGGAAGGGACCTCTGGAGATCATCTAGTCCAACCCCCCTGCTCCACCAGGGTCACCTAGAGCACATTGCACAGGATTGCATCCAGGCGGCTTTTGAATATCTCCAGAGAAGGAGACTCCACCACCTCTCGGGGCAACCTGTTCCAGTGCTCTGTCACCCTCACAGTGAAAAAGTTTTTCCTCATGTTAAGATGGAAGTGTCTGTGTTTCAGTTTGTGCCCATTGCCTCGCGTCCTGTCGCTCGGCACCACTGAAAAGAGTCTGGCCCCATCCTCTCGACACCCTCCCTTCAGATACTTATACACATTGATAAGATCTCCTCTCAGCCTTCTCTTCTCCAAGCTAAACAGGCCAAGCTCTCTCAGCCTTTCCTCATAAGAGAGATGCTCCAGTCCCCTAATCATCTTTGTGGCCCTTCGCTGGACTTGCTCCAGTAGTGCCACATCCCTCTTGTACTGGGGAGCCCAGAACTGGACGCAGTACTCCAGATGTGGCCTCACCAGGGCTGAGTAGAGGGGGAGAATCACTTCCCTCGACCTGCTGGCAACACTTTTTCTGATGCAGCCCAGGATACCATTGGCCTTCTTGGCCACAAGGGCACATTGCTGCCTCATACTTAACGTGGTGTCCACCAGCACTCCCAGGTCCTTCTCAGCAGAGCTGCTTTCCAGCAGGTCATCCCCCAACCTGTACTGCTGCATGGGGTTATTCCTCCCCAGGTGCAGGACCCTGCACTTGCCTTTGTTGAATTTCATGAGGTTCCTCTCTGCCCACCTCTCCAGCCTGTCCAAGTCTCTCTGAATGGCAGCACAGCCCTCTGGCGTATCGGCCACTCCTCCCAGTTTTGTATCATCAGCAAACTTGCTGAGTGTGCACTCTGTGCCTTCATCCAGGTCATTGATGAAGAAGTTGAACAAGACTGGACCCAGTACTGACCCCTGGGGGACACCGCTAGCTACAGGCCTCCAACTAGACTCTGTACCACTGATCACAACTCTCTGAGCTCTGCCATTCAGCCAGTTCTCAATCCACCTCACTGTCCACTCATCTAACCCACACTTCCTGAGCTTGTCTATGAGGATGCTATGGGAGACAGTGTCAAAAGCCTTGCTGAAGTCTAGGTAGACAACATCCACTGCTCTCCCCTCATCTACCCAGCCAGTCATTCCATCATAGAAGGCTATCAGATTGGTTAAGCATGATTTCCCCTTGGTGAAGCCATGCTGACTACTCCTGATCACCTTCTTTTCCTCCACATGCGTGGAGATGGCTTCCAGGATGAGCTGCTCCATCACCTTTCCAGGGATGGAGGTGAGGCTGACTGGCCTGTAGTTCCCTGGGTCCTCCTTCTTGCCCTTTTTGAAGACTGGGGTGACATTGGCTTTCTTCCAGTCCTCGGGCACCTCTCCTGTTCTCCATGACCTTACAAAGATGATGGAGAGTGGCTTAGCAATAACATGTCACTTGTGGCTGAGTGCCTGATAGGCCAGTGCTGGTCATGTGGGTTCATTTTGTGGTTGTCAGGTCACTTGTGGCTCAGGGCCTGATAGGCCAGTGCTGGTGATGTGGCTGCAGTTTGTGTTTGTGATGTCACTTGTGGCTCAGTGCCTGATAGGCCAGTGCTGGTGATGTGGCTGCAGTTTGTGTTTGTGATGTCACTTGTGGCTGAGTGCCTGATAGGCCAGTGCTGGTGATGTGGCTGCAGTTTGTGTTTGTGATGTCATTTGCGGATCAGTGCCTGATAGGCCAGTGCTGGTCACATGGGTGGAGTTTGTGTTTGTGATGTCACTTGTGGCTGAGTGCCTGATAGGCCAGTGCTGGTCACATGGCTGCAGTTTGTGGTTGTGATGTCACTTGCGGCTCAGTGCCTGATAGGCCAAAGCTGTTCATGTGCGTGCAGTTTGTGATTATGAGGTCCCTTGTGGCTCAGTGCCTGATAGGCCAGTGCTGGTCATGTGGCTGCAGTTTGTGGTTGTTGATGTCACTTGTGGCTCAGTGCCTGATAGGCCAGTGCTGGTCCTGTGGGTAGAGTTTGTGGTTGTGATGTCACTTGTGGCTCAGTGCCTGATAGGCCAGTGCTGGTGATGTGGGTGGAGTTTGTGGTTGTGATGTCACTTGTGGCTCAGTGCCTGATAGGCCAGTGCTGGTCCTGTGGGTGGAGTTTGTGGATGTGATGTCACTTGTGGCTCAGTGCCTGATAGGCCCGTGCTGGTGATGTGGCTGCAGTTTGTGGTTGTGATGTCACTTGTGGCTCAGTGCCTGATAGGCCAGTGCTGGTCCTGTGGGTAGAGTTTGTGGTTGTGATGTCACTTGTGGCTCAGTGCCTGACAGGGCCCTGCTGGTCCTGTGGGTGGAGTTTGTCTTTGTGTTGTCACTTGTGGCTGAGTGCCTGATAGGCCAGTGCTGGTCCTGTGGGTGGAGTTTGTGGTTGTGAGGTCACTTGTGGCTCAGTGCCTTATAGGCCAGTGCTGGTGATGTGGGTGCAGTTTGTGGTTGTGATGTCACTTGTGGCTCAGTGCCTGATAGGCCAGCGTTGGTCACATGGCTGCAGTTTGTGTTTGTGATGTCACTTGTGGCTCAGTGCCTGATAGGCCAGTGCTGGTGATGTGGGTGCAGTTTGTGGCTGTGATGTCACTTGTGGCTGAGTGCCTGATGGGACATTGCTGGTCCTGTGGGTGGAGTTTGTGGTTGTGATGTCACTTGTGGCTCAGTGCCTGATAGGCCAGTGCTGCTGATGTGGGTGGAGTTTGTGTTTGTGATGTCACTTGTGGCTCAGTGCCTGACAGGGCCCTGCTGGTCCTGTGGATGGAGTTTGTGGTTGTGAGGTCACTTGTGGCTCAGTGCCTGATAGGCCAGTGCTGGTCACGTGGGTGGAGTTTGTGTTTGTGATGTCACTTCTGGCTCAGTGCCTGATAGGCCAGTGCTGGTCACATGGCTGCAGTTTGTGGTTGTGAGGTCCCTTGTGGCTCAGTGCCTGATAGGCCAGTGCTGGTGGTGTGGGTGCAGTTTGTGTTTGTGATGTCACTTGTGGCTCAGTGCCTGATAGGCCAGTGCTTGTCCTGTGGGTGCACTTTGTGTTTGTGATGTCACCTGTGGCTGAGTGCCTGATAGGCCAGTGCTGGTGATGTGGCTGCAGTTTGTGTTTGTGATGTCACTTGTGGCTCAGTGCCTGATAGGCCAGTGCTGGTCACATGGCTGCAGTTTGTGTTTGTGATGTCACTTGTGGCTCAGTGCCTGATAGGCCAGTGCTGGTGATGTGGCTGCAGTTTGTGTTTGTGATGTCACTTGTGGCTCAGTGCCTGATAGGCCAGTGCTGGTGATGTGGGTGGAGTTTGTGTTTGTGATGTCTCTTCTGGCTCAGTGCCTGGTAGACCAGTGCTAGTCACGTGGCTGCAGTTTGTGTTTGTGATGTCACTTGTGGCTCAGTGCCTGATAGGATATTGCTGGTCCTGTGGCTGCAGTTTGTGTTTGTGATGTCACTTGTGGCTCAGTGCCTGATAGGCCAGTGCTGGTCCTGTGGCTGCAGTTTGTGTTTGTGATTTCACTTGTGGCTCAGTGCCTGATAGGCCAGTGCTGGTCCTGTGGGTGGAGTTTGTGGTTGTGATGTCACTTGTGGCTCAGTGCCTGATAGGCCAGTGCTGGTCACGTGGGTTCATTTTGTGGTTGTGATGTCTCTTCTGGCTCAGTGCCTGGTAGACCAGTGCTAGTCACGTGGCTGCAGTTTGTGTTTGTGATGTCACTTGTGGCTCAGTGCCTGATAGGCCAGTGCTGGTCATGTGGCTGCAGTTTGTGTTTGTGATGTCACTTGTGGCTCAGTGCCTGACAGGGCCCTGCTGGTCCTGTGGGTGGAGTTTGTATTTGTGTTGTCACTTGTGGCTGAGTGCCTGATAGGCCAGTGCTGGTCCTGTGGGTGGAGTTTGTGGTTGTGATGTCACAGAATCACAGAATCACAGAATCACTGAGGTTGGAAGGGACCTCTGGAGATCATCTAGTCCAACCCCCCTGCTCCACCAGGGTCACCTAGAGCACATTGCACAGGATTGCATCCAGGCGGCTTTTGAATATCTCCAGAGAAGGAGACTCCACCACCTCTCGGGGCAACCTGTTCCAGTGCTCTGTCACCCTCACAGTGAAAAAGTTTTTCCTCATGTTAAGATGGAAGTGTCTGTGTTTCAGTTTGTGCCCATTGCCTCGCGTCCTGTCGCTCGGCACCACTGAAAAGAGTCTGGCCCCATCCTCTCGACACCCTCCCTTCAGATACTTATACACATTGATAAGATCTCCTCTCAGCCTTCTCTTCTCCAAGCTAAACAGGCCAAGCTCTCTCAGCCTTTCCTCATAAGAGAGATGCTCCAGTCCCCTAATCATCTTTGTGGCCCTTCGCTGGACTTGCTCCAGTAGTGCCACATCCCTCTTGTACTGGGGAGCCCAGAACTGGACGCAGTACTCCAGATGTGGCCTCACCAGGGCTGAGTAGAGGGGGAGAATCACTTCCCTCGACCTGCTGGCAACACTTTTTCTGATGCAGCCCAGGATACCATTGGCCTTCTTGGCCACAAGGGCACATTGCTGCCTCATACTTAACGTGGTGTCCACCAGCACTCCCAGGTCCTTCTCAGCAGAGCTGCTTTCCAGCAGGTCATCCCCCAACCTGTACTGCTGCATGGGGTTATTCCTCCCCAGGTGCAGGACCCTGCACTTGCCTTTGTTGAATTTCATGAGGTTCCTCTCTGCCCACCTCTCCAGCCTGTCCAAGTCTCTCTGAATGGCAGCACAGCCCTCTGGCGTATCGGCCACTCCTCCCAGTTTTGTATCATCAGCAAACTTGCTGAGTGTGCACTCTGTGCCTTCATCCAGGTCATTGATGAAGAAGTTGAACAAGACTGGACCCAGTACTGACCCCTGGGGGACACCGCTAGCTACAGGCCTCCAACTAGACTCTGTACCACTGATCACAACTCTCTGAGCTCTGCCATTCAGCCAGTTCTCAATCCACCTCACTGTCCACTCATCTAACCCACACTTCCTGAGCTTGTCTATGAGGATGCTATGGGAGACAGTGTCAAAAGCCTTGCTGAAGTCTAGGTAGACAACATCCACTGCTCTCCCCTCATCTACCCAGCCAGTCATTCCATCATAGAAGGCTATCAGATTGGTTAAGCATGATTTCCCCTTGGTGAAGCCATGCTGACTACTCCTGATCACCTTCTTTTCCTCCACATGCGTGGAGATGGCTTCCAGGATGAGCTGCTCCATCACCTTTCCAGGGATGGAGGTGAGGCTGACTGGCCTGTAGTTCCCTGGGTCCTCCTTCTTGCCCTTTTTGAAGACTGGGGTGACATTGGCTTTCTTCCAGTCCTCGGGCACCTCTCCTGTTCTCCATGACCTTTCAAAGATGATGGAGAGTGGCTTAGCAATAACATGTCACTTGTGGCTGAGTGCCTGATAGGCCAGTGCTGGTCATGTGGGTTCATTTTGTGGTTGTCAGGTCACTTGTGGCTCAGGGCCTGATAGGCCAGTGCTGGTGATGTGGCTGCAGTTTGTGTTTGTGATGTCACTTGTGGCTCAGTGCCTGATAGGCCAGTGCTGGTGATGTGGCTGCAGTTTGTGTTTGTGATGTCACTTGTGGCTCAGTGCCTGATAGGCCAGTGCTGGTGATGTGGCTGCAGTTTGTGTTTGTGATGTCATTTGCGGATCAGTGCCTGATAGGCCAGTGCTGGTCACATGGGTGGAGTTTGTGTTTGTGATGTCACTTGTGGCTGAGTGCCTGATAGGCCAGTGCTGGTCACATGGCTGCAGTTTGTGGTTGTGATGTCACTTGCGGCTCAGTGCCTGATAGGCCAAAGCTGTTCATGTGCGTGCAGTTTGTGATTATGAGGTCCCTTGTGGCTCAGTGCCTGATAGGCCAGTGCTGGTCATGTGGCTGCAGTTTGTGGTTGTTGATGTCACTTGTGGCTCAGTGCCTGATAGGCCAGTGCTGGTCCTGTGGGTAGAGTTTGTGGTTGTGATGTCACTTGTGGCTCAGTGCCTGATAGGCCAGTGCTGGTGATGTGGGTGGAGTTTGTGGTTGTGATGTCACTTGTGGCTCAGTGCCTGATAGGCCAGTGCTGGTCCTGTGGGTGGAGTTTGTGGATGTGATGTCACTTGTGGCTCAGTGCCTGATAGGCCAGTGCTGGTGATGTGGCTGCAGTTTGTGGTTGTGATGTCACTTGTGGCTCAGTGCCTGATAGGCCAGTGCTGGTCCTGTGGGTAGAGTTTGTGGTTGTGATGTCACTTGTGGCTCAGTGCCTGACAGGGCCCTGCTGGTCCTGTGGGTGGAGTTTGTCTTTGTGTTGTCACTTGTGGCTGAGTGCCTGATAGGCCAGTGCTGGTCCTGTGGGTGGAGTTTGTGGTTGTGAGGTCACTTGTGGCTCAGTGCCTTATAGGCCAGTGCTGGTGATGTGGCTGCAGTTTGTGGTTGTGATGTCACTTGTGGCTCAGTGCCTGATAGGCCAGCGTTGGTCACATGGCTGCAGTTTGTGTTTGTGATGTCACTTGTGGCTCAGTGCCTGATAGGCCAGTGCTGGTGATGTGGGTGCAGTTTGTGGCTGTGATGTCACTTGTGGCTGAGTGCCTGATGGGACATTGCTGGTCCTGTGGGTGGAGTTTGTGGTTGTGATGTCACTTGTGGCTCAGTGCCTGATAGGCCAGTGCTGCTGATGTGGGTGGAGTTTGTGTTTGTGATGTCACTTGTGGCTCAGTGCCTGACAGGGCCCTGCTGGTCCTGTGGATGGAGTTTGTGGTTGTGAGGTCACTTGTGGCTCAGTGCCTGATAGGCCAGTGCTGGTCACGTGGGTGGAGTTTGTGTTTGTGATGTCACTTCTGGCTCAGTGCCTGATAGGCCAGTGCTGGTCACATGGCTGCAGTTTGTGTTTGTGATGTCACTTGTGGCTGAGTGCCTGATAGGCCAGTGCTGGTGGTGTGGGTGCAGTTTGTGTTTGTGATGTCACTTGTGGCTCAGTGCCTGATAGGCCAGTGCTTGTCCTGTGGGTGCACTTTGTGTTTGTGATGTCACCTGTGGCTGAGTGCCTGATAGGCCAGTGCTGGTGATGTGGCTGCAGTTTGTGTTTGTGATGTCACTTGTGGCTCAGTGCCTGATAGGCCAGTGCTGGTGATGTGGCTGCAGTTTGTGTTTGTGATGTCACTTGTGGCTCAGTGCCTGATAGGCCAGTGCTGGTCACATGGCTGCAGTTTGTGTTTGTGATGTCACTTGTGGCTCAGTGCCTGATAGGCCAGTGCTGGTGATGTGGCTGCAGTTTGTGTTTGTGATGTCACTTGTGGCTCAGTGCCTGATAGGCCAGTGCTGGTGATGTGGGTGGAGTTTGTGTTTGTGATGTCTCTTCTGGCTCAGTGCCTGGTAGACCAGTGCTAGTCACGTGGCTGCAGTTTGTGTTTGTGATGTCACTTGTGGCTCAGTGCCTGATAGGATATTGCTGGTCCTGTGGCTGCAGTTTGTGTTTGTGATGTCACTTGTGGCTCAGTGCCTGATAGGCCAGTGCTGGTCCTGTGGCTGCAGTTTGTGTTTGTGATTTCACTTGTGGCTCAGTGCCTGATAGGCCAGTGCTGGTCCTGTGGGTGGAGTTTGTGGTTGTGATGTCACTTGTGGCTCAGTGCCTGATAGGCCAGTGCTGGTCACGTGGGTTCATTTTGTGGTTGTGATGTCTCTTCTGGCTCAGTGCCTGGTAGACCAGTGCTAGTCACGTGGCTGCAGTTTGTGTTTGTGATGTCACTTGTGGCTCAGTGCCTGATAGGCCAGTGCTGGTCATGTGGGTGCAGTTTGTGTTTGTGATGTCACTTGTGGCTCAGTGCCTGAGAGGCCAGTGCTGGTCCTGTGGGTGGAGTTTGTGGTTGTGATGTCACTTGTGGCTCAGTGCCTGATAGGCCAGTGCTGGTGATGTGGCTGCAGTTTGTGTTTGTGATGTCACTTGTGGCTCAGTGCCTGATAGGCCAGTGCTGGTCCTGTGGGTGGAGTTTGTGGTTGTGATGTCACTTGTGGCTCAGTGCCTGATAGGCCAGTGCTGGTCACGTGGGTTCATTTTGTGGTTGTGATGTCTCTTCTGGCTCAGTGCCTGATAGGCCAGTGCTGGTGATGTGGCTGCAGTTTGTGTTTGTGATGTCACTTGTGGCTGAGTGCCTGATAGGCCAGTGCTGGTGATGTGGCTGCAGTTTGTGTTTGTGATGTCACTTGTGGCTCAGTGCCTGATAGGCCAGTGCTGGTGATGTGGGTGGAGTTTGTGGTTGTGATGTCTCTTCTGGCTCAGTGCCTGGTAGACCAGTGCTAGTCACGTGGCTGCAGTTTGTGTTTGTGATGTCATTTGTGGCTCAGTGCCTGATAGGATATTGCTGGTCCTGTGGCTGCAGTTTGTGTTTGTGATGTCACTTGTGGCTCAGTGCCTGATAGGCCAGTGCTGGTCATGTGGCTGCAGTTTGTGTTTGTGATTTCACTTGTGGCTCAGTGCCTGATAGGCCAGTGCTGGTCCTGTGGGTGGAGTTTGTGTTTGTGATGTCACTTGTGGCTCAGTGCCTGATAGGCCAGTGCTGGTCATGTGGGTGGAGTTTGTGTTTGTGATGTCACTTGTGGCTCAGTGCCTGATAGGCCAGTGCTGGTGATGTGGGTGGAGTTTGTGTTTGTGATGTCACTTGTGGCTCAGTGCCTGATAGGCCAGTGCTGGTCCTGTGGCTGCAGTCTGTGTTTGTGATGTCACTTGTGGCTCAGTGCCTGATAGGCCAGTGCTGGTCATGTGGATAGAGTTTGTGGTTGTGATGTCACTTGTGGCTCAGTGCCTGATAGGCCAGTACTGGTCACATGGGTGCAGTCTGTGGTTGTGAGGTCCCTTGTGGCTCAGTGCCTGATAGGCCAGTGCTGGTGGTGTGGGTGCAGTTTGTGTTTGTGATGTCACTTGTGGCTCAGTGCCTGATAGGCCAGTGCTGGTCATGTGGATAGAGTTTGTGTTTGTGATGTCACTTGTGGCTCAGTGCCTGATAGGCCAGTGCTGGTCATGTGGGTGCAGTTTGTGTTTGTGATGTCACTTGTGGCTCAGTGCCTGATAGGCCAGTGCTGATCATGTGGATAGAGTTTGTGTTTGTGATGTCGCTTGTGGCTCAGTGCCTGATAGGCCAGTGCTGGTCATGTGGGTGCAGTTTGTGTTTGTGATGTCACTTGTGGCTCAGTGCCTGATAGGCCAGTGCTGGTGATGTGGCTGCAGTTTGTGTTTGTGATGTCACTTGTGGCTCAGTGCCTGAGAGGCCAGTGCTGGTCCTGTGGCTGCAGTTTGTGGTTTTGATGTCACTTGTGGCTCAGTGCCTGATAGGCCAGTGCTGGTCACATGGCTGCAGTTTGTGATTGTGATGTCACTTGTGGCTGAGTGCCTGATAGGCCAGTGCTGGTCATGTGGATAGAGTTTGTGGTTGTGATGTCACTTGTGGCTGAGTGCCTGATAGGCCAGTGCTGGTGATGTGGCTGCAGTTTGTGTTTGTGATGTCACTTGTGGCTCAGTGCCTGAGAGGCCAGTGCTGGTCCTGTGGCTGCAGTTTGTGGTTTTGATGTCACTTGTGGCTCAGTGCCTGATAGGCCAGTGCTGGTCCTGTGGGTGGAGTTTGTGTTTGTGATGTCACTTCTGGCTCAGTGCCTGATAGGCCAGTGCTGGTCACATGGCTGCAGTTTGTGGTTGTGAGGTCCCTTGTGGCTCAGTGCCTGATAGGCCAGTGCTGGTCATGTGGCTGCAGTTTGTGGTTGTTGATGTCACTTGTGGCTCAGTGCCTGATAGGCCAGTGCTGGTCCTGTGGGTAGAGTTTGTGGTTGTGATGTCACTTGTGGCTCAGTGCCTGATAGGCCAGTGCTGGTGATGTGGGTGGAGTTTGTGGTTGTGATGTCACTTGTGGCTCAGTGCCTGATAGGCCAGTGCTGGTCCTGTGGGTGGAGTTTGTGGATGTGATGTCACTTGTGGCTCAGTGCCTGATAGGCCAGTGCTGGTGATGTGGCTGCAGTTTGTGGTTGTGATGTCACTTGTGGCTCAGTGCCTGATAGGCCAGTGCTGGTCCTGTGGGTAGAGTTTGTGGTTGTGATGTCACTTGTGGCTCAGTGCCTGACAGGGCCCTGCTGGTCCTGTGGGTGGAGTTTGTCTTTGTGTTGTCACTTGTGGCTGAGTGCCTGATAGGCCAGTGCTGGTCCTGTGGGTGGAGTTTGTGGTTGTGAGGTCACTTGTGGCTCAGTGCCTTATAGGCCAGTGCTGGTGATGTGGCTGCAGTTTGTGGTTGTGATGTCACTTGTGGCTCAGTGCCTGATAGGCCAGCGTTGGTCACATGGCTGCAGTTTGTGTTTGTGATGTCACTTGTGGCTCAGTGCCTGATAGGCCAGTGCTGGTGATGTGGGTGCAGTTTGTGGCTGTGATGTCACTTGTGGCTGAGTGCCTGATGGGACATTGCTGGTCCTGTGGGTGGAGTTTGTGGTTGTGATGTCACTTGTGGCTCAGTGCCTGATAGGCCAGTGCTGCTGATGTGGGTGGAGTTTGTGTTTGTGATGTCACTTGTGGCTCAGTGCCTGACAGGGCCCTGCTGGTCCTGTGGATGGAGTTTGTGGTTGTGAGGTCACTTGTGGCTCAGTGCCTGATAGGCCAGTGCTGGTCACGTGGGTGGAGTTTGTGTTTGTGATGTCACTTCTGGCTCAGTGCCTGATAGGCCAGTGCTGGTCACATGGCTGCAGTTTGTGTTTGTGATGTCACTTGTGGCTGAGTGCCTGATAGGCCAGTGCTGGTGGTGTGGGTGCAGTTTGTGTTTGTGATGTCACTTGTGGCTCAGTGCCTGATAGGCCAGTGCTTGTCCTGTGGGTGCACTTTGTGTTTGTGATGTCACCTGTGGCTGAGTGCCTGATAGGCCAGTGCTGGTGATGTGGCTGCAGTTTGTGTTTGTGATGTCACTTGTGGCTCAGTGCCTGATAGGCCAGTGCTGGTGATGTGGCTGCAGTTTGTGTTTGTGATGTCACTTGTGGCTCAGTGCCTGATAGGCCAGTGCTGGTCACATGGCTGCAGTTTGTGTTTGTGATGTCACTTGTGGCTCAGTGCCTGATAGGCCAGTGCTGGTGATGTGGCTGCAGTTTGTGTTTGTGATGTCACTTGTGGCTCAGTGCCTGATAGGCCAGTGCTGGTGATGTGGGTGGAGTTTGTGTTTGTGATGTCTCTTCTGGCTCAGTGCCTGGTAGACCAGTGCTAGTCACGTGGCTGCAGTTTGTGTTTGTGATGTCACTTGTGGCTCAGTGCCTGATAGGATATTGCTGGTCCTGTGGCTGCAGTTTGTGTTTGTGATGTCACTTGTGGCTCAGTGCCTGATAGGCCAGTGCTGGTCCTGTGGCTGCAGTTTGTGTTTGTGATTTCACTTGTGGCTCAGTGCCTGATAGGCCAGTGCTGGTCCTGTGGGTGGAGTTTGTGGTTGTGATGTCACTTGTGGCTCAGTGCCTGATAGGCCAGTGCTGGTCACGTGGGTTCATTTTGTGGTTGTGATGTCTCTTCTGGCTCAGTGCCTGGTAGACCAGTGCTAGTCACGTGGCTGCAGTTTGTGTTTGTGATGTCACTTGTGGCTCAGTGCCTGATAGGCCAGTGCTGGTCATGTGGGTGCAGTTTGTGTTTGTGATGTCACTTGTGGCTCAGTGCCTGAGAGGCCAGTGCTGGTCCTGTGGGTGGAGTTTGTGGTTGTGATGTCACTTGTGGCTCAGTGCCTGATAGGCCAGTGCTGGTGATGTGGCTGCAGTTTGTGTTTGTGATGTCACTTGTGGCTCAGTGCCTGATAGGCCAGTGCTGGTCCTGTGGGTGGAGTTTGTGGTTGTGATGTCACTTGTGGCTCAGTGCCTGATAGGCCAGTGCTGGTCACGTGGGTTCATTTTGTGGTTGTGATGTCTCTTCTGGCTCAGTGCCTGATAGGCCAGTGCTGGTGATGTGGCTGCAGTTTGTGTTTGTGATGTCACTTGTGGCTGAGTGCCTGATAGGCCAGTGCTGGTGATGTGGCTGCAGTTTGTGTTTGTGATGTCACTTGTGGCTCAGTGCCTGATAGGCCAGTGCTGGTGATGTGGGTGGAGTTTGTGGTTGTGATGTCTCTTCTGGCTCAGTGCCTGGTAGACCAGTGCTAGTCACGTGGCTGCAGTTTGTGTTTGTGATGTCATTTGTGGCTCAGTGCCTGATAGGATATTGCTGGTCCTGTGGCTGCAGTTTGTGTTTGTGATGTCACTTGTGGCTCAGTGCCTGATAGGCCAGTGCTGGTCATGTGGCTGCAGTTTGTGTTTGTGATTTCACTTGTGGCTCAGTGCCTGATAGGCCAGTGCTGGTCCTGTGGGTGGAGTTTGTGTTTGTGATGTCACTTGTGGCTCAGTGCCTGATAGGCCAGTGCTGGTCATGTGGGTGGAGTTTGTGTTTGTGATGTCACTTGTGGCTCAGTGCCTGATAGGCCAGTGCTGGTGATGTGGGTGGAGTTTGTGTTTGTGATGTCACTTGTGGCTCAGTGCCTGATAGGCCAGTGCTGGTCCTGTGGCTGCAGTCTGTGTTTGTGATGTCACTTGTGGCTCAGTGCCTGATAGGCCAGTGCTGGTCATGTGGATAGAGTTTGTGGTTGTGATGTCACTTGTGGCTCAGTGCCTGATAGGCCAGTACTGGTCACATGGGTGCAGTCTGTGGTTGTGAGGTCCCTTGTGGCTCAGTGCCTGATAGGCCAGTGCTGGTGGTGTGGGTGCAGTTTGTGTTTGTGATGTCACTTGTGGCTCAGTGCCTGATAGGCCAGTGCTGGTCATGTGGATAGAGTTTG
Organism: Apteryx mantelli; assembly: GCF_036417845.1. NCBI lineage: Eukaryota > Metazoa > Chordata > Aves > Apterygiformes > Apterygidae > Apteryx > Apteryx mantelli. The sequence continues at coordinate 412,742 of NC_089983.1, forward strand.
TGTTTGTGATGTCACTTGTGGCTCAGTGCCTGATAGGCCAGTGCTGGTCATGTGGGTGCAGTTTGTGTTTGTGATGTCACTTGTGGCTCAGTGCCTGATAGGCCAGTGCTGATCATGTGGATAGAGTTTGTGTTTGTGATGTCGCTTGTGGCTCAGTGCCTGATAGGCCAGTGCTGGTCATGTGGGTGCAGTTTGTGTTTGTGATGTCACTTGTGGCTCAGTGCCTGATAGGCCAGTGCTGGTGATGTGGCTGCAGTTTGTGTTTGTGATGTCACTTGTGGCTCAGTGCCTGAGAGGCCAGTGCTGGTCCTGTGGCTGCAGTTTGTGGTTTTGATGTCACTTGTGGCTCAGTGCCTGATAGGCCAGTGCTGGTCACATGGCTGCAGTTTGTGATTGTGATGTCACTTGTGGCTGAGTGCCTGATAGGCCAGTGCTGGTCATGTGGATAGAGTTTGTGGTTGTGATGTCACTTGTGGCTGAGTGCCTGATAGGCCAGTGCTGGTGATGTGGCTGCAGTTTGTGTTTGTGATGTCACTTGTGGCTCAGTGCCTGAGAGGCCAGTGCTGGTCCTGTGGCTGCAGTTTGTGGTTTTGATGTCACTTGTGGCTCAGTGCCTGATAGGCCAGTGCTGGTCCTGTGGGTGGAGTTTGTGTTTGTGATGTCACTTCTGGCTCAGTGCCTGATAGGCCAGTGCTGGTCACATGGCTGCAGTTTGTGGTTGTGAGGTCCCTTGTGGCTCAGTGCCTGATAGGCCAGTGCTGGTGGTGTGGGTGCAGTTTGTGTTTGTGATGTCACTTGTGGCTCAGTGCCTGATAGGCCAGTGCTTGTCCTGTGGGTGCACTTTGTGTTTGTGATGTCACCTGTGGCTGAGTGCCTGATAGGCCAGTGCTGGTGATGTGGCTGCAGTTTGTGTTTGTGATGTCACTTGTGGCTGAGTGCCTGATAGGCCAGTGCTGGTGATGTGGCTGCAGTTTGTGTTTGTGATGTCACTTGTGGCTCAGTGCCTGATAGGCCAGTGCTGGTGATGTGGGTGGAGTTTGTGGTTGTGATGTCTCTTCTGGCTCAGTGCCTGGTAGACCAGTGCTAGTCACGTGGCTGCAGTTTGTGTTTGTGATGTCACTTGTGGCTGAGTGCCTGATAGGATATTGCTGGTCCTGTGGCTGCAGTTTGTGTTTGTGATGTCACTTGTGGCTCAGTGCCTGATAGGCCAGTGCTGGTCCTGTGGCTGCAGTTTGTGTTTGTGATTTCACTTGTGGCTCAGGGCCTGATAGACCAGTGCTGGTCCTGTGGGTGGAGTTTGTGGTTGTGATGTCACTTGTGGCTCAGTGCCTGATAGGCCAGTGCTCGTCATGTGGGTGGAGTTTGTGTTTGTGATGTCACTTGTGGCTGAGTGCCTGATAGGCCAGTGCTTGTCACATGGCTGCAGTTTGTGTTTGTGATGTCACTTGTGGCTCAGTGCCTGATAGGCCAGTGCTGGTGATGTGGCTGCAGTTTGTGTTTGTGATGTCACTTGTGGCTGAGTGCCTGATAGGCCAGTGCTGGTCACGTGGGTTCATTTTGTGGTTGTGATGTCGCTTGTGGCTCAGTGCCTGATAGGCCACTGCTGGTCATGTGGGTGGAGTTTGTGGTTGTGATGTCACTTGTGGCTCGGTGCCTGGTAGACCAGTGATTTTCATGTGGCTGCAGTTTGTGTTTGTGATGTCACTTGTGGCTGAGTGCCTGATAGGATATTGCTGGTCATGTGGGTGGAGACTATGGTTGTGATGTCACTTGTGGCTCAGTGCCTGATAGGCCAGTGCTGGTCCTGTGGCTGCAGTTTGTTGTTGTGATGTCACTTGTGGCTCAGTGCCTGATAGGCCAGTACTGGTCACATGGGTGCAGTCTGTGGTTGTGATGTCACTTGTGGCTGAATGCCTGATAGGCCAGTGCTGGTCCTGTGGCTGCAGTTTGTGTTTGTGATGTCACTTGTGGCTCAGTGCCTGACAGGGCCCTGCTGGTCCTGTGGGTGGAGTTTGTCTTTGTGTTGTCACTTGTGGCTGAGTGCCTGATAGGCCAGTGCTGGTCCTGTGGCTGCAGTTTGTTGTTGTGATGTCACTTGTGGCTCAGTGCCTGATAGGCCAGTACTGGTCACATGGGTGCAGTCTGTGGTTGTGATGTCACTTGTGGCTCAGTGCCTGATAGGCCAGTGCTGGTCCTGTGGCTGCAGTTTGTTGTTGTGATGTCACTTGTGGCTGAGTGCCTGATAGGCCAGTACTGGTTACATGGGTGTAGTCTGTGGTTGTGATGTCACTTGTGGCTCAGTGCCTGATAGGCCAGTGCTGGTGATGTGGGTGCAGTCTGTGTTTGTGATGTCACTTGTGGCTCAGTGCCTGATAGGCCAGTGCTTGTCACATGGCTGCAGTTTGTGTTTGTGATGTCACTTGTGGCTCAGTGCCTGACAGGGCCCTGCTGGTCCTGTGGGTGGAGTTTGTCTTTGTGTTGTCACTTGTGGCTGAGTGCCTGATAGGCCAGTGCTGGTCCTGTGGCTGCAGTTTGTTGTTGTGATGTCACTTGTGGCTCAGTGCCTGATAGGCCAGTACTGGTCACATGGGTGCAGTCTGTGGTTGTGATGTCACTTGTGGCTCAGAGCCTGATAGGCCAGTGCTGGTGGTGTGGGTGCAGTTTGTGTTTGTGATGTCACTTGTGGCTCAGTGCCTGATAGGACATTGCTGGTCCTGTGGCTGCAGTTTGTGTTTGTGTTGTCACTTCTGGCTCAGTGCCTGATAGGCCAGTGCTGGTCACATGGCTGCAGTTTGTGGTTGTGAGGTCCCTTGTGGCTCAGTGCCTGATAGGCCAGTGCTGGTGGTGTGGCTGCAGTTTGTGTTTGTGATGTCACTTCTGGCTCAGTGCCTGATAGGCCAGTGCTGATGATGTGGCTGCAGTTTGTGGTTTTGATGTCACTTGTGGCTCAGTGCCTGATAGGCCAGTGCTGGTGATGTGGCTGCAGTTTGTGGTTTTGATGTCACTTGTGGCTCAGTGCCTGATAGGCCAGTGCTGGTGATGTGGCTGCAGTTTGTGTTTGTGATGTCACTTGTGGCTCAGTGCCTGATAGGCCAGTGCTGGTCATGTGGCTGCAGTTTGTGTTTGTGATTTCACTTGTGGCTCAGTGTCTGATAGGCCAGTGCTGGTCCTGTGGGTGGAGTTTGTGGTTGTGATGTCACTTGTGGCTCAGTGCCTGATAGGCCAGTGCTGGTGATGTGGGTGCAGTTTGTGGCTGTGAGGTCACTTGTGGCTCAGTGCCTGATAGGCCAGTGCTGGTGATGTGGCTGCAGTTTGTGTTTGTGATGTCACTTGTGGCTCAGTGCCTGATAGGCCAGTGCTGGTGATGTGGGTGCAGTTTGTGTTTGTGATGTCACTTGTGGCTGAGTGCCTGATAGGCCAATGCTGTTCATGTGGGTTCATTTTGTGGTTGTGATGTCACTTGTGGCTCAGTGCCTGATAGGCCAGTGCTGGTCATGTGGGTGCAGTTTGTGGTTGTCAGGTCACTTGTGGCTCAGTGCCTTATAGGCCAGCGTTGGTCACATGGCTGCAGTTTGTTTTTGTGATGTCACTTGTGGCTCAGTGCCTGATAGGGCAGTGCTGGTCCTGTGGGTTCATTTTGAGGTTGTGATTTCACTTGTGGCTGAGTGCCTGATAGGCCAGTGCTGGTGATGTGGCTGCAGTCTGTGTTTGTGATGTCACTTGTGGCTCAGTGCCTGATAGGCCAGTGCTGGTCATGTGGGTGGAGTCTATGGTTGTGATGTCACTTGTGGCTCAGTGCCTGATAGGCCACTGCTGGTCATGTGGGTGGAGTTTGTGGTTGTGATGTCTCTTCTGGCTCAGTGCCTGGTAGACCAGTGCTAGTCACGTGGCTGCAGTTTGTGTTTCTGATGTCACTTGTGGCTGAGTGCCTGATAGGATATTGCTGGTCCTGTGGGTGCATTTTGTGTTTGTGATGTCACTTATGGCTCAGTGCCTGATAGGCCAGTGCTGGTCCTGTGGGTGGAGTTTGTGGTTGTGATGTCACTTGTGGCTCAATGCCTGATAGGCCAGTGCTGGTCATGTGGGTGGAGTTTGTGGTTGTGATGTCACTTGTGGCTCAGTGCCTGATAGGCCAGTGCTGGTGATGTGGGTGGAGTTTGTGGTTGTGATGTCACCTGTGGCTGAGTGCCTGATAGGCCAGTGCTGGTGATGTGGCTGCAGTTTGTGTTTGTGATGTCACTTGTGGCTCAGTGCCTGACAGGCCAGTGCTGGTCATGTGGGTGGAGTCTATGGTTGTGATGTCACTTGTGGCTCAGTGCCTGATAGGCCACTGCTGGTCATGTGGGTGGAGTTTGTGGTTGTGATGTCTCTTCTGGCTCAGTGCCTGGTAGACCAGTGCTAGTCACGTGGCTGCAGTTTGTGTTTGTGATGTCACTTGTGGCTCAGTGCCTGGTAGGATATTGCTGGTCCTGTGGGTGCAGTTTGTGTTTGTGATGTCACTTGTGGCTCAGTGCCTGATAGGCCAGTGCTGGTGGTGTGGGTGCAGTTTGTGTTTCTGATGTCACTTGTGGCTCAGTGCCTGATGGGACATTGCTGGTCCTGTGGCTGCAGTTTGTGTTTGTGATGTCACTTGTGGCTCAGTGCCTGACAGGGCCCTGCTGGTCCTGTGGGTGGAGTTTGTATTTGTGTTGTCACTTGTGGCTGAGTGCCTGATAGGCCAGTGCTGGTCCTGTGGGTGGAGTTTGTGGTTGTGATGTCACAGAATCACAGAATCACAGAATCACTGAGGTTGGAAGGGACCTCTGGAGATCATCTAGTCCAACCCCCCTGCTCCACCAGGGTCACCTAGAGCACATTGCACAGGATTGCATCCAGGCGGCTTTTGAATATCTCCAGAGAAGGAGACTCCACCACCTCTCGGGGCAACCTGTTCCAGTGCTCTGTCACCCTCACAGTGAAAAAGTTTTTCCTCATGTTAAGATGGAAGTGTCTGTGTTTCAGTTTGTGCCCATTGCCTCGCGTCCTGTCGCTCGGCACCACTGAAAAGAGTCTGGCCCCATCCTCTCGACACCCTCCCTTCAGATACTTATACACATTGATAAGATCTCCTCTCAGCCTTCTCTTCTCCAAGCTAAACAGGCCAAGCTCTCTCAGCCTTTCCTCATAAGAGAGATGCTCCAGTCCCCTAATCATCTTTGTGGCCCTTCGCTGGACTTGCTCCAGTAGTGCCACATCCCTCTTGTACTGGGGAGCCCAGAACTGGACGCAGTACTCCAGATGTGGCCTCACCAGGGCTGAGTAGAGGGGGAGAATCACTTCCCTCGACCTGCTGGCAACACTTTTTCTGATGCAGCCCAGGATACCATTGGCCTTCTTGGCCACAAGGGCACATTGCTGCCTCATACTTAACTTGGTGTCCACCAGCACTCCCAGGTCCTTCTCAGCAGAGCTGCTTTCCAGCAGGTCATCCCCCAACCTGTACTGCTGCATGGGGTTATTCCTCCCCAGGTGCAGGACCCTGCACTTGCCTTTGTTGAATTTCATGAGGTTCCTCTCTGCCCACCTCTCCAGCCTGTCCAAGTCTCTCTGAATGGCAGCACAGCCCTCTGGCGTATCGGCCACTCCTCCCAGTTTTGTATCATCAGCAAACTTGCTGAGTGTGCACTCTGTGCCTTCATCCAGGTCATTGATGAAGAAGTTGAACAAGACTGGACCCAGTACTGACCCCTGGGGGACACCGCTAGCTACAGGCCTCCAACTAGACTCTGTACCACTGATCACAACTCTCTGAGCTCTGCCATTCAGCCAGTTCTCAATCCACCTCACTGTCCACTCATCTAACCCACACTTCCTGAGCTTGTCTATGAGGATGCTATGGGAGACAGTGTCAAAAGCCTTGCTGAAGTCTAGGTAGACAACATCCACTGCTCTCCCCTCATCTACCCAGCCAGTCATTCCATCATAGAAGGCTATCAGATTGGTTAAGCATGATTTCCCCTTGGTGAAGCCATGCTGACTACTCCTGATCACCTTCTTTTCCTCCACATGCGTGGAGATGGCTTCCAGGATGAGCTGCTCCATCACCTTTCCAGGGATGGAGGTGAGGCTGACTGGCCTGTAGTTCCCTGGGTCCTCCTTCTTGCCCTTTTTGAAGACTGGGGTGACATTGGCTTTCTTCCAGTCCTCGGGCACCTCTCCTGTTCTCCATGACCTTTCAAAGATGATGGAGAGTGGCTTAGCAATAACATGTCACTTGTGGCTGAGTGCCTGATAGGCCAGTGCTGGTCATGTGGGTTCATTTTGTGGTTGTCAGGTCACTTGTGGCTCAGGGCCTGATAGGCCAGTGCTGGTGATGTGGGTGGAGTTTGTGTTTGTGATGTCACTTGTGGCTCAGTGCCTGATAGGCCAGTGCTGGTGATGTGGCTGCAGTTTGTGTTTGTGATGTCACTTGTGGCTCAGTGCCTGATAGGCCAGTGCTGGTGATGTGGCTGCAGTTTGTGTTTGTGATGTCATTTGCGGATCAGTGCCTGATAGGCCAGTGCTGGTCACATGGGTGGAGTTTGTGTTTGTGATGTCACTTGTGGCTGAGTGCCTGATAGGCCAGTGCTGGTCACATGGCTGCAGTTTGTGGTTGTGATGTCACTTGCGGCTCAGTGCCTGATAGGCCAAAGCTGTTCATGTGCGTGCAGTTTGTGATTATGAGGTCCCTTGTGGCTCAGTGCCTGATAGGCCAGTGCTGGTGATGTGGCTGCAGTTTGTGGTTGTTGATGTCACTTGTGGCTCAGTGCCTGATAGGCCAGTGCTGGTCCTGTGGGTAGAGTTTGTGGTTGTGATGTCACTTGTGGCTCAGTGCCTGATAGGCCAGTGCTGGTGATGTGGCTGCAGTTTGTGTTTGTGATGTCACCTGTGGCTGAGTGCCTGATAGGCCAGTGCTGGTGATGTGGCTGCAGTTTGTGTTTGTGATGTCACTTGTGGCTCAGTGCCTGATAGGCCAGTGCTGGTGATGTGGCTGCAGTTTGTGTTTGTGATTTCACTTGTGGCTCAGTGCCTGATAGGCCAGTGCTGGTCACGTGGGTGCAGTTTGTGGTTGTGATGTCACTTGTGGCTCAGTGCCTGATAGGCCAGTGCTGGTCCTGTGGGTGGAGTTTGTGGATGTGATGTCACTTGTGGCTCAGTGCCTGATAGGCCAGTGCTGGTGATGTGGCTGCAGTTTGTGGTTGTGATGTCACTTGTGGCTCAGTGCCTGATAGGCCAGTGCTGGTCCTGTGGGTAGAGTTTGTGGTTGTGATGTCACTTGTGGCTCAGTGCCTGACAGGGCCCTGCTGGTCCTGTGGGTGGAGTTTGTCTTTGTGTTGTCACTTGTGGCTGAGTGCCTGATAGGCCAGTGCTGGTCCTGTGGGTGGAGTTTGTGGTTGTGAGGTCACTTGTGGCTCAGTGCCTTATAGGCCAGTGCTGGTGATGTGGCTGCAGTTTGTGGTTGTGATGTCACTTGTGGCTCAGTGCCTGATAGGCCAGCGTTGGTCACATGGCTGCAGTTTGTGTTTGTGATGTCACTTGTGGCTCAGTGCCTGATAGGCCAGTGCTGGTGATGTGGGTGCAGTTTGTGGCTGTGATGTCACTTGTGGCTGAGTGCCTGATGGGACATTGCTGGTCCTGTGGGTGGAGTTTGTGGTTGTGATGTCACTTGTGGCTCAGTGCCTGATAGGCCAGTGCTGCTGATGTGGGTGGAGTTTGTGTTTGTGATGTCACTTGTGGCTCAGTGCCTGACAGGGCCCTGCTGGTCCTGTGGATGGAGTTTGTGGTTGTGAGGTCACTTGTGGCTCAGTGCCTGATAGGCCAGTGCTGGTCACGTGGGTGGAGTTTGTGTTTGTGATGTCACTTCTGGCTCAGTGCCTGATAGGCCAGTGCTGGTCACATGGCTGCAGTTTGTGGTTGTGATGTCACTTGTGGCTCAGTGCCTGATAGGCCAGTGCTGGTGGTGTGGGTGCAGTTTGTGTTTGTGATGTCACTTGTGGCTCAGTGCCTGATAGGCCAGTGCTTGTCCTGTGGGTGCACTTTGTGTTTGTGATGTCACCTGTGGCTGAGTGCCTGATAGGCCAGTGCTGGTGATGTGGCTGCAGTTTGTGTTTGTGATGTCACTTGTGGCTGAGTGCCTGATAGGCCAGTGCTGGTGATGTGGCTGCAGTTTGTGTTTGTGATGTCACTTGTGGCTCAGTGCCTGATAGGCCAGTGCTGGTCACATGGCTGCAGTTTGTGTTTGTGATGTCACTTGTGGCTCAGTGCCTGATAGGCCAGTGCTGGTGATGTGGCTGCAGTTTGTGTTTGTGATGTCACTTGTGGCTCAGTGCCTGATAGGCCAGTGCTGGTGATGTGGGTGGAGTTTGTGTTTGTGATGTCTCTTCTGGCTCAGTGCCTGGTAGACCAGTGCTAGTCACGTGGCTGCAGTTTGTGTTTGTGATGTCACTTGTGGCTCAGTGCCTGATAGGATATTGCTGGTCCTGTGGCTGCAGTTTGTGTTTGTGATGTCACTTGTGGCTCAGTGCCTGATAGGCCAGTGCTGGTCCTGTGGCTGCAGTTTGTGTTTGTGATTTCACTTGTGGCTCAGTGCCTGATAGGCCAGTGCTGGTCCTGTGGGTGGAGTTTGTGGTTGTGATGTCACTTGTGGCTCAGTGCCTGATAGGCCAGTGCTGGTCACGTGGGTTCATTTTGTGGTTGTGATGTCTCTTCTGGCTCAGTGCCTGGTAGACCAGTGCTGGTCACGTGGCTGCAGTTTGTGTTTGTGATGTCACTTGTGGCTCAGTGCCTGATAGGCCAGTGCTGGTCATGTGGGTGCAGTTTGTGTTTGTGATGTCACTTGTGGCTCAGTGCCTGATAGGCCAGTGCTGGTCCTGTGGCTGCAGTTTGTGGTTGTGATGTCACTTGTGGCTCAGTGCCTGATAGGCCAGTGCTGGTGATGTGGCTGCAGTTTGTGTTTGTGATGTCACTTGTGGCTCAGTGCCTGATAGGCCAGTGCTGGTCATGTGGCTGCAGTTTGTGTTTGTGATGTCACTTGTGGCTCAGTGCCTGATAGGCCAGTGCTGGTGATGTGGCTGCAGTTTGTGGTTGTGATGTCACTTGTGGCTCAGTGCCTGATAGGCCAGTGCTGGTCACGTGGGTTCATTTTGTGGTTGTGATGCCTCTTCTGGCTCAGTGCCTGATAGGCCAGTGCTGGTGATGTGGCTGCAGTTTGTGTTTGTGATGTCACTTGTGGCTGAGTGCCTGATAGGCCAGTGCTGGTGATGTGGCTGCAGTTTGTGTTTGTGATGTCACTTGTGGCTCAGTGCCTGATAGGCCAGTGCTGGTGATGTGGGTGGAGTTTGTGGTTGTGATGTCTCTTCTGGCTCAGTGCCTGGTAGACCAGTGCTAGTCATGTGGCTGCAGTTTGTGTTTGTGATGTCACTTGTGGCTCAGTGCCTGATAGGATATTGCTGGTCCTGTGGCTGCAGTTTGTGTTTGTGATGTCACTTGTGGCTCAGTGCCTGATAGGCCAGTGCTGGTCATGTGGCTGCAGTTTGTGTTTGTGATTTCACTTGTGGCTCAGTGCCTGATAGGCCAGTGCTGGTCCTGTGGGTGGAGTTTGTGGTTGTGATGTCACTTGTGGCTCAGTGCCTGATAGGCCAGTGCTGGTCATGTGGGTGGAGTTTGTGTTTGTGATGTCACTTGTGGCTCAGTGCCTGATAGGCCAGTGCTGGTGATGTGGGTGGAGTTTGTGTTTGTGATGTCACTTGTGGCTCAGTGCCTGATAGGCCAGTGCTGGTCCTGTGGCTGCAGTCTGTGTTTGTGATGTCACTTGTGGCTCAGTGCCTGATAGGCCAGTGCTGGTCATGTGGATAGAGTTTGTGGTTGTGATGTCACTTGTGGCTCAGTGCCTGATAGGCCAGTACTGGTCACATGGGTGCAGTCTGTGGTTGTGAGGTCCCTTGTGGCTCAGTGCCTGATAGGCCAGTGCTGGTGGTGTGGGTGCAGTTTGTGTTTGTGATGTCACTTGTGGCTCAGTGCCTGATAGGCCAGTGCTGGTCATGTGGATAGAGTTTGTGTTTGTGATGTCACTTGTGGCTCAGTGCCTGATAGGCCAGTGCTGGTCATGTGGGTGCAGTTTGTGTTTGTGATGTCACTTGTGGCTCAGTGCCTGATAGGCCAGTGCTGATCATGTGGATAGAGTTTGTGTTTGTGATGTCGCTTGTGGCTCAGTGCCTGATAGGCCAGTGCTGGTCATGTGGGTGCAGTTTGTGGTTGTGATGTCACTTGTGGCTCAGTGCCTGATAGGCCAGTGCTGGTGATGTGGCTGCAGTTTGTGTTTGTGATGTCACTTGTGGCTCAGTGCCTGAGAGGCCAGTGCTGGTCCTGTGGCTGCAGTTTGTGGTTTTGATGTCACTTGTGGCTCAGTGCCTGATAGGCCAGTGCTGGTCACATGGCTGCAGTTTGTGATTGTGATGTCACTTGTGGCTGAGTGCCTGATAGGCCAGTGCTGGTCATGTGGATAGAGTTTGTGGTTGTGATGTCACTTGTGGCTCAGTGCCTGATAGGCCAGTGCTGTTCATGTGGCTGCAGTTTGTGTTTGTGATGTCACTTGTGGCTCAGTGCCTGAGAGGCCAGTGCTGGTCCTGTGGCTGCAGTTTGTGGTTTTGATGTCACTTGTGGCTCAGTGCCTGATAGGCCAGTGCTGGTCACGTGGGTGGAGTTTGTGTTTGTGATGTCACTTCTGGCTCAGTGCCTGATAGGCCAGTGCTGGTCACATGGCTGCAGTTTGTGGTTGTGAGGTCCCTTGTGGCTCAGTGCCTGATAGGCCAGTGCTGGTGGTGTGGGTGCAGTTTGTGTTTGTGATGTCACTTGTGGCTCAGTGCCTGATAGGCCAGTGCTTGTCCTGTGGGTGCACTTTGTGTTTGTGATGTCACCTGTGGCTGAGTGCCTGATAGGCCAGTGCTGGTGATGTGGCTGCAGTTTGTGTTTGTGATGTCACTTGTGGCTGAGTGCCTGATAGGCCAGTGCTGGTGATGTGGCTGCAGTTTGTGTTTGTGATGTCACTTGTGGCTCAGTGCCTGATAGGCCAGTGCTGGTGATGTGGGTGGAGTTTGTGGTTGTGATGTCTCTTCTGGCTCAGTGCCTGGTAGACCAGTGCTAGTCACGTGGCTGCAGTTTGTGTTTGTGATGTCACTTGTGGCTGAGTGCCTGATAGGATATTGCTGGTCCTGTGGCTGCAGTTTGTGTTTGTGATGTCACTTGTGGCTCAGTGCCTGATAGGCCAGTGCTGGTCCTGTGGCTGCAGTTTGTGTTTGTGATTTCACTTGTGGCTCAGGGCCTGATAGACCAGTGCTGGTCCTGTGGGTGGAGTTTGTGGTTGTGATGTCACTTGTGGCTCAGTGCCTGATAGGCCAGTGCTCGTCATGTGGGTGGAGTTTGTGTTTGTGATGTCACTTGTGGCTGAGTGCCTGATAGGCCAGTGCTTGTCACATGGCTGCAGTTTGTGTTTGTGATGTCACTTGTGGCTCAGTGCCTGATAGGCCAGTGCTGGTGATGTGGCTGCAGTTTGTGTTTGTGATGTCACCTGTGGCTGAGTGCCTGATAGGCCAGTGCTGGTGATGTGGCTGCAGTTTGTGTTTGTGATGTCACTTGTGGCTGAGTGCCTGATAGGCCAGTGCTGGTCACGTGGGTTCATTTTGTGGTTGTGATGTCGCTTGTGGCTCAGTGCCTGATAGGCCACTGCTGGTCATGTGGGTGGAGTTTGTGGTTGTGATGTCACTTGTGGCTCGGTGCCTGGTAGACCAGTGATTTTCATGTGGCTGCAGTTTGTGTTTGTGATGTCACTTGTGGCTGAGTGCCTGATAGGATATTGCTGGTCATGTGGGTGGAGACTATGGTTGTGATGTCACTTGTGGCTCAGTGCCTGATAGGCCAGTGCTGGTCCTGTGGCTGCAGTTTGTTGTTGTGATGTCACTTGTGGCTCAGTGCCTGATAGGCCAGTACTGGTCACATGGGTGCAGTCTGTGGTTGTGATGTCACTTGTGGCTGAATGCCTGATAGGCCAGTGCTGGTCCTGTGGCTGCAGTTTGTGTTTGTGATGTCACTTGTGGCTCAGTGCCTGACAGGGCCCTGCTGGTCCTGTGGGTGGAGTTTGTCTTTGTGTTGTCACTTGTGGCTGAGTGCCTGATAGGCCAGTGCTGGTCCTGTGGCTGCAGTTTGTTGTTGTGATGTCACTTGTGGCTCAGTGCCTGATAGGCCAGTACTGGTCACATGGGTGCAGTCTGTGGTTGTGATGTCACTTGTGGCTGAGTGCCTGATAGGCCAGTGCTGGTGATGTGGGTGCAGTTTGTGTTTGTGATGTCACTTGTGGCTCAGTGCCTGACAGGGCCCTGCTGGTCCTGTGGGTGGAGTTTGTCTTTGTGTTGTCACTTGTGGCTGAGTGCCTGATAGGCCAGTGCTGGTCCTGTGGCTGCAGTTTGTTGTTGTGATGTCACTTGTGGCTCAGTGCCTGATAGGCCAGTACTGGTCACATGGGTGCAGTCTGTGGTTGTGATGTCACTTGTGGCTCAGAGCCTGATAGGCCAGTGCTGGTGGTGTGGGTGCAGTTTGTGTTTGTGATGTCACTTGTGGCTCAGTGCCTGATAGGACATTGCTGGTCCTGTGGCTGCAGTTTGTGTTTGTGTTGTCACTTCTGGCTCAGTGCCTGATAGGCCAGTGCTGGTCACATGGCTGCAGTTTGTGGTTGTGAGGTCCCTTGTGGCTCAGTGCCTGATAGGCCAGTGCTGGTGGTGTGGCTGCAGTTTGTGTTTGTGATGTCACTTCTGGCTCAGTGCCTGATAGGCCAGTGCTGATGATGTGGCTGCAGTTTGTGGTTTTGATGTCACTTGTGGCTCAGTGCCTGATAGGCCAGTGCTGGTGATGTGGCTGCAGTTTGTGGTTTTGATGTCACTTGTGGCTCAGTGCCTGATAGGCCAGTGCTGGTGATGTGGCTGCAGTTTGTGTTTGTGATGTCACTTGTGGCTCAGTGCCTGATAGGCCAGTGCTGGTCATGTGGCTGCAGTTTGTGTTTGTGATTTCACTTGTGGCTCAGTGTCTGATAGGCCAGTGCTGGTCCTGTGGGTGGAGTTTGTGGTTGTGATGTCACTTGTGGCTCAGTGCCTGATAGGCCAGTGCTGGTGATGTGGGTGCAGTTTGTGGCTGTGAGGTCACTTGTGGCTCAGTGCCTGATAGGCCAGTGCTGGTGATGTGGCTGCAGTTTGTGTTTGTGATGTCACTTGTGGCTCAGTGCCTGATAGGCCAGTGCTGGTGATGTGGCTGCAGTTTGTGTTTGTGATGTCACTTGTGGCTGAGTGCCTGATAGGCCAATGCTGTTCATGTGGGTTCATTTTGTGGTTGTGATGTCACTTGTGGCTCAGTGCCTGATAGGCCAGTGCTGGTCATGTGGGTGCAGTTTGTGGTTGTCAGGTCACTTGTGGCTCAGTGCCTTATAGGCCAGCGTTGGTCACATGGCTGCAGTTTGTTTTTGTGATGTCACTTGTGGCTCAGTGCCTGATAGGGCAGTGCTGGTCCTGTGGGTTCATTTTGAGGTTGTGATTTCACTTGTGGCTGAGTGCCTGATAGGCCAGTGCTGGTGATGTGGCTGCAGTCTGTGTTTGTGATGTCACTTGTGGCTCAGTGCCTGATAGGCCAGTGCTGGTCATGTGGGTGGAGTCTATGGTTGTGATGTCACTTGTGGCTCAGTGCCTGATAGGCCACTGCTGGTCATGTGGGTGGAGTTTGTGGTTGTGATGTCTCTTCTGGCTCAGTGCCTGGTAGACCAGTGCTAGTCACGTGGCTGCAGTTTGTGTTTCTGATGTCACTTGTGGCTGAGTGCCTGATAGGATATTGCTGGTCCTGTGGGTGCATTTTGTGTTTGTGATGTCACTTATGGCTCAGTGCCTGATAGGCCAGTGCTGGTCCTGTGGGTGGAGTTTGTGGTTGTGATGTCACTTGTGGCTCAATGCCTGATAGGCCAGTGCTGGTCATGTGGGTGGAGTTTGTGGTTGTGATGTCACTTGTGGCTCAGTGCCTGATAGGCCAGTGCTGGTGATGTGGGTGGAGTTTGTGGTTGTGATGTCACCTGTGGCTGAGTGCCTGATAGGCCAGTGCTGGTGATGTGGGTGCAGTTTGTGTTTGTGATGTCACTTGTGGCTCAGTGCCTGATAGGCCAGTGCTGGTCATGTGGGTGGAGTCTATGGTTGTGATGTCACTTGTGGCTCAGTGCCTGATAGGCCACTGCTGGTCATGTGGGTGGAGTTTGTGGTTGTGATGTCTCTTCTGGCTCAGTGCCTGGTAGACCAGTGCTAGTCACGTGGCTGCAGTTTGTGTTTCTGATGTCACTTGTGGCTGAGTGCCTGATAGGATATTGCTGGTCCTGTGGGTGCATTTTGTGTTTGTGATGTCACTTATGGCTCAGTGCCTGATAGGCCAGTGCTGGTCCTGTGGGTGGAGTTTGTGGTTGTGATGTCACTTGTGGCTCAATGCCTGATAGGCCAGTGCTGGTCCTGTGGGTGGAGTTTGTGGTTGTGATGTCACTTGTGGCTCAGTGCCTGATAGGCCAGTGCTGGTGATGTGGGTGGAGTTTGTGGTTGTGATGTCACTTGTGGCTCAGTGCCTGATAGGCCAGTGCTGGTGATGTGGGTGGAGTTTGTGTTTGTGATGTCACTTGTGGCTCAGTGCCTGATAGGCCAGTGCTGCTCAAATGGCTGTTGTTTGTGGTTGTGATGTCACTTGTGGCTCAGTGCCTGATAGGCCAGTGCTGGTGATGTGGCTGCAGTTTGTGTTTGTGATGTCACTTGTGGCTCAGTGCCTGATAGGCCAGTGCTTGTCCTGTGGGTGCACTTTGTGTTTGTGATGTCACCTGTGGCTGAGTGCCTGATAGGCCAGTGCTGGTGATGTGGCTGCAGTTTGTGTTTGTGATGTCACTTGTGGCTCAGTGCCTGATAGGCCAGTGCTGGTGATGTGGCTGCAGTTTGTGTTTGTGATGTCACTTGTGGCTCAGTGCCTGATAGGCCAGTGCTGGCTATGTGAGTGCAGTTTGTGTTTGTGATGTCACTTGTGGCTCAGTGCCTGATAGGCCAGTGCTGGTGATGTGGCTGCAGTTTGTGGTTGTGATGTCACTTGTGGCTCAGTGCCTGATAGGCCAGTGCTGGTCACGTGGGTTCATTTTGTGGTTGTGATGTCTCTTCTGGCTCAGTGCCTGATAGGCCAGTGCTGGTGATGTGGCTGCAGTTTGTGTTTGTGATGTCACTTGTGGCTGAGTGCCTGATAGGCCAGTGCTGGTGATGTGGCTGCAGTTTGTGTTTGTGATGTCACTTGTGGCTCAGTGCCTGATAGGCCAGTGCTGGTGATGTGGGTGGAGTTTGTGGTTGTGATGTCTCTTCTGGCTCAGTGCCTGGTAGACCAGTGCTAGTCACGTGGCTGCAGTTTGTGTTTGTGATGTCACTTGTGGCTCAGTGCCTGATAGGATATTGCTGGTCCTGTGGCTGCAGTTTGTGTTTGTGATGTCACTTGTGGCTCAGTGCCTGATAGGCCAGTGCTGGTCATGTGGCTGCAATTTTATGTTTGTGATTTCACTTGTGGCTCAGTGCCTGATAGGCCAGTGCTGGTCCTGTGGGTGGAGTTTGTGGTTGTGATGTCACTTGTGGCTCAGTGCCTGATAGGCCAGTGCTGGTCATGTGGGTGGAGTTTGTGTTTGTGATGTCACTTGTGGCTCAGTGCCTGATAGGCCAGTGCTGGTGATGTGGGTGGAGTTTGTGTTTGTGATGTCACTTGTGGCTCAGTGCCTGATAGGCCAGTGCTGGTCCTGTGGCTGCAGTCTGTGTTTGTGATGTCACTTGTGGCTCAGTGCCTGATAGGCCAGTGCTGGTCATGTGGATAGAGTTTGTGGTTGTGATGTCACTTGTGGCTCAGTGCCTGATAGGCCAGTACTGGTCACATGGGTGCAGTCTGTGGTTGTGAGGTCCCTTGTGGCTCAGTGCCTGATAGGCCAGTGCTGGTGGTGTGGGTGCAGTTTGTGTTTGTGATGTCACTTGTGGCTCAGTGCCTGATAGGCCAGTGCTGGTCATGTGGATAGAGTTTGTGTTTGTGATGTCACTTGTGGCTCAGTGCCTGATAGGCCAGTGCTGGTCATGTGGGTGCAGTTTGTGTTTGTGATGTCACTTGTGGCTCAGTGCCTGATAGGCCAGTGCTGATCATGTGGATAGAGTTTGTGTTTGTGATGTCGCTTGTGGCTCAGTGCCTGATAGGCCAGTGCTGGTCATGTGGGTGCAGTTTGTGGTTGTGATGTCACTTGTGGCTCAGTGCCTGATAGGCCAGTGCTGGTGATGTGGCTGCAGTTTGTGTTTGTGATGTCACTTGTGGCTCAGTGCCTGAGAGGCCAGTGCTGGTCCTGTGGCTGCAGTTTGTGGTTTTGATGTCACTTGTGGCTCAGTGCCTGATAGGCCAGTGCTGGTCACATGGCTGCAGTTTGTGATTGTGATGTCACTTGTGGCTGAGTGCCTGATAGGCCAGTGCTGGTCATGTGGATAGAGTTTGTGGTTGTGATGTCACTTGTGGCTCAGTGCCTGATAGGCCAGTGCTGGTGATGTGGCTGCAGTTTGTGTTTGTGATGTCACTTGTGGCTCAGTGCCTGAGAGGCCAGTGCTGGTCCTGTGGCTGCAGTTTGTGGTTTTGATGTCACTTGTGGCTCAGTGCCTGATAGGCCAGTGCTGGTCACGTGGGTGGAGTTTGTGTTTGTGATGTCACTTCTGGCTCAGTGCCTGATAGGCCAGTGCTGGTCACATGGCTGCAGTTTGTGGTTGTGAGGTCCCTTGTGGCTCAGTGCCTGATAGGCCAGTGCTGGTGGTGTGGGTGCAGTTTGTGTTTGTGATGTCACTTGTGGCTCAGTGCCTGATAGGCCAGTGCTTGTCCTGTGGGTGCACTTTGTGTTTGTGATGTCACCTGTGGCTGAGTGCCTGATAGGCCAGTGCTGGTGATGTGGCTGCAGTTTGTGTTTGTGATGTCACTTGTGGCTGAGTGCCTGATAGGCCAGTGCTGGTGATGTGGCTGCAGTTTGTGTTTGTGATGTCACTTGTGGCTCAGTGCCTGATAGGCCAGTGCTGGTGATGTGGGTGGAGTTTGTGGTTGTGATGTCTCTTCTGGCTCAGTGCCTGGTAGACCAGTGCTAGTCACGTGGCTGCAGTTTGTGTTTGTGATGTCACTTGTGGCTGAGTGCCTGATAGGATATTGCTGGTCCTGTGGCTGCAGTTTGTGTTTGTGATGTCACTTGTGGCTCAGTGCCTGATAGGCCAGTGCTGGTCCTGTGGCTGCAGTTTGTGTTTGTGATTTCACTTGTGGCTCAGGGCCTGATAGACCAGTGCTGGTCCTGTGGGTGGAGTTTGTGGTTGTGATGTCACTTGTGGCTCAGTGCCTGATAGGCCAGTGCTCGTCATGTGGGTGGAGTTTGTGTTTGTGATGTCACTTGTGGCTGAGTGCCTGATAGGCCAGTGCTTGTCACATGGCTGCAGTTTGTGTTTGTGATGTCACTTGTGGCTCAGTGCCTGATAGGCCAGTGCTGGTGATGTGGCTGCAGTTTGTGTTTGTGATGTCACCTGTGGCTGAGTGCCTGATAGGCCAGTGCTGGTGATGTGGCTGCAGTTTGTGTTTGTGATGTCACTTGTGGCTGAGTGCCTGATAGGCCAGTGCTGGTCACGTGGGTTCATTTTGTGGTTGTGATGTCGCTTGTGGCTCAGTGCCTGATAGGCCACTGCTGGTCATGTGGGTGGAGTTTGTGGTTGTGATGTCACTTGTGGCTCGGTGCCTGGTAGACCAGTGATTTTCATGTGGCTGCAGTTTGTGTTTGTGATGTCACTTGTGGCTGAGTGCCTGATAGGATATTGCTGGTCATGTGGGTGGAGACTATGGTTGTGATGTCACTTGTGGCTCAGTGCCTGATAGGCCAGTGCTGGTCCTGTGGCTGCAGTTTGTTGTTGTGATGTCACTTGTGGCTCAGTGCCTGATAGGCCAGTACTGGTCACATGGGTGCAGTCTGTGGTTGTGATGTCACTTGTGGCTGAATGCCTGATAGGCCAGTGCTGGTCCTGTGGCTGCAGTTTGTGTTTGTGATGTCACTTGTGGCTCAGTGCCTGACAGGGCCCTGCTGGTCCTGTGGGTGGAGTTTGTCTTTGTGTTGTCACTTGTGGCTGAGTGCCTGATAGGCCAGTGCTGGTCCTGTGGCTGCAGTTTGTTGTTGTGATGTCACTTGTGGCTCAGTGCCTGATAGGCCAGTACTGGTCACATGGGTGCAGTCTGTGGTTGTGATGTCACTTGTGGCTGAGTGCCTGATAGGCCAGTGCTGGTGATGTGGGTGCAGTTTGTGTTTGTGATGTCACTTGTGGCTCAGTGCCTGACAGGGCCCTGCTGGTCCTGTGGGTGGAGTTTGTCTTTGTGTTGTCACTTGTGGCTGAGTGCCTGATAGGCCAGTGCTGGTCCTGTGGCTGCAGTTTGTTGTTGTGATGTCACTTGTGGCTCAGTGCCTGATAGGCCAGTACTGGTCACATGGGTGCAGTCTGTGGTTGTGATGTCACTTGTGGCTCAGAGCCTGATAGGCCAGTGCTGGTGGTGTGGGTGCAGTTTGTGTTTGTGATGTCACTTGTGGCTCAGTGCCTGATAGGACATTGCTGGTCCTGTGGCTGCAGTTTGTGTTTGTGTTGTCACTTCTGGCTCAGTGCCTGATAGGCCAGTGCTGGTCACATGGCTGCAGTTTGTGGTTGTGAGGTCCCTTGTGGCTCAGTGCCTGATAGGCCAGTGCTGGTGGTGTGGCTGCAGTTTGTGTTTGTGATGTCACTTCTGGCTCAGTGCCTGATAGGCCAGTGCTGATGATGTGGCTGCAGTTTGTGGTTTTGATGTCACTTGTGGCTCAGTGCCTGATAGGCCAGTGCTGGTGATGTGGCTGCAGTTTGTGGTTTTGATGTCACTTGTGGCTCAGTGCCTGATAGGCCAGTGCTGGTGATGTGGCTGCAGTTTGTGTTTGTGATGTCACTTGTGGCTCAGTGCCTGATAGGCCAGTGCTGGTCATGTGGCTGCAGTTTGTGTTTGTGATTTCACTTGTGGCTCAGTGTCTGATAGGCCAGTGCTGGTCCTGTGGGTGGAGTTTGTGGTTGTGATGTCACTTGTGGCTCAGTGCCTGATAGGCCAGTGCTGGTGATGTGGGTGCAGTTTGTGGCTGTGAGGTCACTTGTGGCTCAGTGCCTGATAGGCCAGTGCTGGTGATGTGGCTGCAGTTTGTGTTTGTGATGTCACTTGTGGCTCAGTGCCTGATAGGCCAGTGCTGGTGATGTGGGTGCAGTTTGTGTTTGTGATGTCACTTGTGGCTGAGTGCCTGATAGGCCAATGCTGTTCATGTGGGTTCATTTTGTGGTTGTGATGTCACTTGTGGCTCAGTGCCTGATAGGCCAGTGCTGGTCATGTGGGTGCAGTTTGTGGTTGTCAGGTCACTTGTGGCTCAGTGCCTTATAGGCCAGCGTTGGTCACATGGCTGCAGTTTGTTTTTGTGATGTCACTTGTGGCTCAGTGCCTGATAGGGCAGTGCTGGTCCTGTGGGTTCATTTTGAGGTTGTGATTTCACTTGTGGCTGAGTGCCTGATAGGCCAGTGCTGGTGATGTGGCTGCAGTCTGTGTTTGTGATGTCACTTGTGGCTCAGTGCCTGATAGGCCAGTGCTGGTCATGTGGGTGGAGTCTATGGTTGTGATGTCACTTGTGGCTCAGTGCCTGATAGGCCACTGCTGGTCATGTGGGTGGAGTTTGTGGTTGTGATGTCTCTTCTGGCTCAGTGCCTGGTAGACCAGTGCTAGTCACGTGGCTGCAGTTTGTGTTTCTGATGTCACTTGTGGCTGAGTGCCTGATAGGATATTGCTGGTCCTGTGGGTGCATTTTGTGTTTGTGATGTCACTTATGGCTCAGTGCCTGATAGGCCAGTGCTGGTCCTGTGGGTGGAGTTTGTGGTTGTGATGTCACTTGTGGCTCAATGCCTGATAGGCCAGTGCTGGTCATGTGGGTGGAGTTTGTGGTTGTGATGTCACTTGTGGCTCAGTGCCTGATAGGCCAGTGCTGGTGATGTGGGTGGAGTTTGTGGTTGTGATGTCACCTGTGGCTGAGTGCCTGATAGGCCAGTGCTGGTGATGTGGGTGCAGTTTGTGTTTGTGATGTCACTTGTGGCTCAGTGCCTGATAGGCCAGTGCTGGTCATGTGGGTGGAGTCTATGGTTGTGATGTCACTTGTGGCTCAGTGCCTGATAGGCCACTGCTGGTCATGTGGGTGGAGTTTGTGGTTGTGATGTCTCTTCTGGCTCAGTGCCTGGTAGACCAGTGCTAGTCACGTGGCTGCAGTTTGTGTTTCTGATGTCACTTGTGGCTGAGTGCCTGATAGGATATTGCTGGTCCTGTGGGTGCATTTTGTGTTTGTGATGTCACTTATGGCTCAGTGCCTGATAGGCCAGTGCTGGTCCTGTGGGTGGAGTTTGTGGTTGTGATGTCACTTGTGGCTCAATGCCTGATAGGCCAGTGCTGGTCCTGTGGGTGGAGTTTGTGGTTGTGATGTCACTTGTGGCTCAGTGCCTGATAGGCCAGTGCTGGTGATGTGGGTGGAGTTTGTGGTTGTGATGTCACTTGTGGCTGAGTGCCTGATAGGCCAGTGCTGGTGATGTGGGTGGAGTTTGTGTTTGTGATGTCACTTGTGGCTCAGTGCCTGATAGGCCAGTGCTGCTCAAATGGCTGTTGTTTGTGGTTGTGATGTCACTTGTGGCTCAGTGCCTGATAGGCCAGTGCTGGTGATGTGGCTGCAGTTTGTGTTTGTGATGTCACTTGTGGCTCAGTGCCTGATAGGCCAGTGCTGGTGATGTGGGTGCAGTTTGTGTTTGTGATGTCACTTGTGGCTCAGTGCCTGATAGGCCAGTGCTGGTGATGTGGGTGGAGTTTGTGTTTGTGATGTCACTTGTGGCTCAGTGCCTGATAGGCCAGTGCTGGTCCTGTGGCTGAAATTTGTGATTGTGAGGTCACTTGTGGCTCAGTGCCTGAGAGGCCAGTGCTGGTGATGTGGCTGCAGTTTGTGGCTGTGAGGTCACTTGTGGCTCAGTGCCTGATAGGCCAGTGCTGGTCATGTGGCTGCAGTTTGTGTTTGTGATGTCACTTGTGGCTCAGTGCCTGACAGGGCCCTGCTGGTCCTGTGGGTGGAGTTTGTATTTGTGTTGTCACTTGTGGCTGAGTGCCTGATAGGCCAGTGCTGGTCCTGTGGGTGGAGTTTGTGGTTGTGATGTCACAGAATCACAGAATCACAGAATCACTGAGGTTGGAAGGGACCTCTGGAGATCATCTAGTCCAACCCCCCTGCTCCACCAGGGTCACCTAGAGCACATTGCACAGGATTGCATCCAGGCGGCTTTTGAATATCTCCAGAGAAGGAGACTCCACCACCTCTCGGGGCAACCTGTTCCAGTGCTCTGTCACCCTCACAGTGAAAAAGTTTTTCCTCATGTTAAGATGGAAGTGTCTGTGTTTCAGTTTGTGCCCATTGCCTCGCGTCCTGTCGCTCGGCACCACTGAAAAGAGTCTGGCCCCATCCTCTCGACACCCTCCCTTCAGATACTTATACACATTGATAAGATCTCCTCTCAGCCTTCTCTTCTCCAAGCTAAACAGGCCAAGCTCTCTCAGCCTTTCCTCATAAGAGAGATGCTCCAGTCCCCTAATCATCTTTGTGGCCCTTCGCTGGACTTGCTCCAGTAGTGCCACATCCCTCTTGTACTGGGGAGCCCAGAACTGGACGCAGTACTCCAGATGTGGCCTCACCAGGGCTGAGTAGAGGGGGAGAATCACTTCCCTCGACCTGCTGGCAACACTCTTTCTGATGCAGCCCAGGATACCATTGGCCTTCTTGGCCACAAGGGCACATTGCTGCCTCATACTTAACTTGGTGTCCACCAGCACTCCCAGGTCCTTCTCAGCAGAGCTGCTTTCCAGCAGGTCATCCCCCAACCTGTACTGCTGCATGGGGTTATTCCTCCCCAGGTGCAGGACCCTGCACTTGCCTTTGTTGAATTTCATGAGGTTCCTCTCTGCCCACCTCTCCAGCCTGTCCAAGTCTCTCTGAATGGCAGCACAGCCCTCTGGCGTATCGGCCACTCCTCCCAGTTTTGTATCATCAGCAAACTTGCTGAGTGTGCACTCTGTGCCTTCATCCAGGTCATTGATGAAGAAGTTGAACAAGACTGGACCCAGTACTGACCCCTGGGGGACACCGCTAGCTACAGGCCTCCAACTAGACTCTGTACCACTGATCACAACTCTCTGAGCTCTGCCATTCAGCCAGTTCTCAATCCACCTCACTGTCCACTCATCTAACCCACACTTCCTGAGCTTGTCTATGAGGATGCTATGGGAGACAGTGTCAAAAGCCTTGCTGAAGTCTAGGTAGACAACATCCACTGCTCTCCCCTCATCTACCCAGCCAGTCATTCCATCATAGAAGGCTATCAGATTGGTTAAGCATGATTTCCCCTTGGTGAAGCCATGCTGACTACTCCTGATCACCTTCTTTTCCTCCACATGCGTGGAGATGGCTTCCAGGATGAGCTGCTCCATCACCTTTCCAGGGATGGAGGTGAGGCTGACTGGCCTGTAGTTCCCTGGGTCCTCCTTCTTGCCCTTTTTGAAGACTGGGGTGACATTGGCTTTCTTCCAGTCCTCGGGCACCTCTCCTGTTCTCCATGACCTTTCAAAGATGATGGAGAGTGGCTTAGCAATAACATGTCACTTGTGGCTGAGTGCCTGATAGGCCAGTGCTGGTCATGTGGGTTCATTTTGTGGTTGTGATGTCACTTGTGGCTCAGGGCCTGATAGGCCAGTGCTGGTGATGTGGCTGCAGTTTGTGTTTGTGATGTCACTTGTGGCTCAGTGCCTGATAGGCCAGTGCTGGTGATGTGGCTGCAGTTTGTGTTTGTGATGTCACTTGTGGCTCAGTGCCTGATAGGCCAGTGCTGGTGATGTGGCTGCAGTTTGTGTTTGTGATGTCATTTGCGGATCAGTGCCTGATAGGCCAGTGCTGGTCACATGGGTGGAGTTTGTGTTTGTGATGTCACTTGTGGCTGAGTGCCTGATAGGCCAGTGCTGGTCACATGGCTGCAGTTTGTGTTTGTGATGTCACTTGTGGCTCAGTGCCTGATAGGCCAAAGCTGTTCATGTGCGTGCAGTTTGTGATTATGAGGTCCCTTGTGGCTCAGTGCCTGATAGGCCAGTGCTGGTGGTGTGGGTGCAGTTTGTGTTTGTGATGTCACCTGTGGCTGAGTGCCTGATAGGCCAGTGCTTGTCCTGTGGGTGCACTTTGTGTTTGTGATGTCACTTGTGGCTCAGTGCCTGATAGGCCAGTGCTGGTCATGTGGGTGGAGTTTTTGTTTGTGATGTCACTTGTGGCTCAGTGCCTGATAGGCCAGTGCTGGTGATGTGGGTGCAGTTTGTGTTTGTGATGTCACTTGTGGCTCAGTGCCTGATAGGCCAGTGCTGGTCATGTGGCTGCAGTTTGTGGTTGTGATGTCACTTGTGACTCAGAGCCTGATAGGCCAGTGCTGGTCCTGTGGGTGGAGTTTGTGGTTGTGATGTCACTTGTGGCTCAGTGCCTGATAGGCCAGTGCTGGTCACGTGGGTTCATTTTGTGGTTGTGAGGTCACTTGTGGCTCAGTGCCTGATAGGCCAGTGCTGGTGATGTGGCTGCAGTTTGTGTTTGTGATGTCACTTGTGGCTCAGTGCCTGATAGGCCAGTGCTGGTCATGTGGCTGCAGTTTGTGGTTGTGATGTCACTTGTGGCTGAGGGCCTGATAGGCCAGTGCTGGTGATGTGGGTGCAGTTTGTGTTTGTGATGTCACTTGTGGCTCAGTGCCTGATAGGCCAATGCTGTTCATGTGGGTGCAGTTTGTGGTTGTGATGTCACTTGTGGCTCAGTGCCTGATAGGCCAGTGCTGGTCATGTGTGTGGAATTTGTGTTTGTGATGTCACTTGTGGCTCAGTGCCTGATAGGCCAGTGCTGGTCATGTGGGTGGAGTTTGTGGTTGTGATGTCACTTGTGGCCGAGTGCCTGATAGGCCAGTGCTGGTCCTGTGGCTGCAGTTTGTTGTTGTGATGTCACTTGTGGCTGAGTGCCTGATAGGCCAGTACTGGTCACATGGGTGTAGTCTGTGGTTGTGATGTCACTTGTGGCTCAGTGCCTGATAGGCCAGTGCTGGTGATGTGGCTGCAGTCTGTGTTTGTGATGTCACTTGTGGCTGAGTGCCTGATAGGCCAGTGCTGGTGATGTGGGTGCAGCTTGTTGTTGTGATGTCACTTGTGGCTCAGTGCCTGATAGGCCAGTGCTGGTCCTGTGGCTGCAGTTTGTGTTTGTGATGTCACTTGTGGCTCAGTGCCTGATAGGCCAGTGCTTGTCACATGGCTGCAGTTTGTGTTTGTGATGTCACTTGTGGCTCAGTGCCTCATAGGCCAGTGCTGGTGATGTGGCTGCAGTTTGTGTTTGTGATGTCACCTGTGGCTGAGTGCCTGATAGGCCAGTGCTGGTGATGTGGCTGCAGTTTGTGTTTGTGATGTCACTTGTGGCTGAGTGCCTGATAGGCCAGTGCTGGTCACGTGGGTTCATTTTGTGGTTGTGATGTCGCTTGTGGCTCAGTGCCTGATAGGCCACTGCTGGTCATGTGGGTGGAGTTTGTGGTTGTGATGTCACTTGTGGCTCAGTGCCTGATAGGCCAGTGCTGGTGATGTGGCTGCAGTTTGTGTTTGTGATGTCACTTGTGGCTGAGTGCCTGATAGGCCAGTGCTGGTGATGTGGGTGCAGCTTGTTGTTGTGATGTCACTTGTGGCTCAGTGCCTGATAGGCCAGTGCTGGTGATGTGGCTGCAGTTTGTGTTTGTGATGTCATTTGCGGATCAGTGCCTGATAGGCCAGTGCTGGTCACGTGGGTGGAGTTTGTGTTTGTGATGTCACTTCTGGCTCAGTGCCTGATAGGCCAGTGCTGGTCACATGGCTGCAGTTTGTGGTTGTGAGGTCCCTTGTGGCTCAGTGCCTGATAGGCCAGTGCTGGTGGTGTGGGTACAGTTTGTGTTTGTGATGTCACTTGTGGCTCAGTGGCTGATAGGCCAGTGCTTGTCCTGTGGGTGCACTTTGTGTTTGTGATGTCACCTGTGGCTGAGTGCCTGATAGGCCAGTGCTGGTGATGTGGCTGCAGTTTGTGTTTGTGATGTCACTTGTGGCTCAGTGCCTGATAGGCCAGTGCTGGTGATGTGGCTGCAGTTTGTGTTTGTGATGTCACTTGTGGCTCAGTGCCTGATAGGCCAGTGCTGGTGATGTGGGTGGAGTTTGTGGTTGTGATGTCTCTTCTGGCTCAGTGCCTGGTAGACCAGTGCTAGTCACGTGGCTGCAGTTTGTGTTTGTGATGTCACTTGTGGCTCAGTGCCTGATAGGATATTGCTGGTCCTGTGGCTGCAGTTTGTGTTTGTGATGTCACTTGTGGCTCAGTGCCTGATAGGCCAGTGCTGGTCATGTGGCTGCAGTTTGTGTTTGTGATTTCACTTGTGGCTCAGTGCCTGATAGGCCAGTGCTGGTCCTGTGGGTGGAGTTTGTGGTTGTGATGTCACTTGTGGCTCAGTGCCTGATAGGCCAGTGCTGGTGATGTGGGTGGAGTTTGTGTTTGTGATGTCACTTGTGGCTGAGTGCCTGATAGGCCAGTGCTGGTGAAGTGGCTGCAGTTTGTGTTTGTGATTTCACTTGTGGCTCAGTGCCTGATAGGCCAGTGCTGGTCCTGTGGGTGGAGTTTGTGTTTGTGATGTCACTTGTGGCTGAGTGCCTGATAGGCCAGTGCTGGTCATGTGGGTGCAGTTTGTGGTTGTGATGTCACTTGTGGCTCAGTGCCTGATAGGCCAGTGCTGGTGATGTGGCTGCAGTTTGTGTTTGTGATGTCACTTGTGGCTCAGTGCCTGATAGGCCAGTGCTGGTGATGTGGCTGCAGTTTGTGTTTGTGATGTGACCTGTGGCTGAGTGCCTGATAGGCCAGTGCTGGTGATGTGGGTGCAGTTTGTGTTTTTGATGTCACTTGTGGCTGAGTGCCTGATAGGCCAGTGCTGGTCACGTGGGTTCATTTTGTGGTTGTGATGTCGCTTGTGGCTCAGTGCCTGATAGGCCACTGCTGGTCATGTGGGTGGAGTTTGTGGTTGTGATGTCACTTGTGGCTCAGTGCCTGATAGGCCAGTGCTGGTGATGTGGCTGCAGTTTGTGTTTGTGATGTCACTTGTGGCTCAGTGCCTGATAGGCCAGTGCTGGTCACGTGGGTTCATTTTGTGGTTGTGATGTCACTTGTGGCTCAGTGCCTGATAGGTCATGCTGGTCCTGTGGGTGGTGTTTGTGTTTGTGATGTCACTTGTGGCTCAGTGCCTGACAGGCCACTGCTGGTCCTGTGGGTGGAGTTTGTGTTTGTGATGTCACTTGTGGCTCAGTGCCTGATAGGCCAGTGCTGGTCATGTGGGTGCAGTTTGTGTTTGTGATGTCATTTGTGGCTGAGTGCCTGATAGGCCAGTGCTGGTGATGTGGCTGCAGTCTGTGTTTGTGATGTCACTTGTGGCTCAGTGCCTGATAGGCCAGTGCTGGTGATGTGGGTGGAGTTTGTGGTTGTGATGTCTCTTCTGGCTCAGTGCCTGGTAGACCAGTGCTAGTCACGTGGCTGCAGTTTGTGTTTCTGATGTCACTTGTGGCTGAGTGCCTGATAGGCCAGTGCTGGTCCTGTGGGTGCATTTTGTGTTTGTGATGTCACTTATGGCTCAGTGCCTGATAGGCCAGTGCTGGTCATGTGGGTGGAGTTTGTGGTTGTGATGTCACTTGTGGCTGAGTGCCTGATAGGCCAGTGCTGGTGATGTGGGTGGAGTTTGTGGTTGTGATGTCACTTGTGGCTCAGTGCCTGATAGGCCAGTGCTGGTCACGTGGGTGCAGTTTGTGGTTGTGATGTCACTTGTGGCTCAGAGCCTGATAGGCCAGTGCTGGTCACATGGCTGCAGTTTGTGTTTGTGATGTCACTTGTGGCTCAGTGCCTGATAGGCCAGTGCTGGTGATGTGGCTGCAGTTTGTGTTTGTGATGTCACTTGTGGCTCAGTGCCTGATAGGCCAGTGCTGGTGCTGTGGCTGCAGTTTGTGTTTGTGATGTCATTTGCGGATCAGTGCCTGATAGGCCAGTGCTGGTCACATGGGTGGAGTTTGTGTTTGTGATGTCACTTCTGGCTCAGTGCCTGATAGGCCAGTGCTGGTCACATGGCTGCAGTTTGTGGTTGTGATGTCACTTGTGGCTCAGTGCCTGATAGGCCAAAGCTGTTCATGTGCGTGCAGTTTGTGATTATGAGGTCCCTTGTGGCTCAGTGCCTGATAGGCCAGTGCTGGTCATGTGGGTGGAGTTTGTGGTTGTGATGTCACTTGTGGCTCAGTGCCTGATAGGCCAGTGCTGGTCACATGGCTGCAGTTTGTGGTTGTGAGGTCCCTTGTGGCTCAGTGCCTGATAGGCCAGTGCTGGTGGTGTGGGTGCAGTTTGTGTTTGTGATGTCACCTGTGGCTGAGTGCCTGATAGGCCAGTGCTGGTGATGTGGCTGCAGTTTGTGTTTGTGATGTCACTTGTGGCTCAGTGCCTGATAGGCCAGTGCTGGTCATGTGGGTGGAGTTTTTGTTTGTGATGTCACTTGTGGCTCAGTGCCTGATAGGCCAGTGCTGGTGATGTGGGTGCAGTTTGTGTTTGTGATGTCACTTGTGGCTCAGTGCCTGATAGGCCAGTGCTGGTGATGTGGGTGCAGTTTGTGGTTGTGATGTCACTTGTGACTCAGAGCCTGATAGGCCAGTGCTGGTCCTGTGGGTGGAGTTTGTGGTTGTGATGTCACTTGTGGCTCAGTGCCTGATAGGCCAGTGCTGGTCACGTGGGTTCATTTTGTGGTTGTGAGGTCACTTGTGGCTCAGTGCCTGATAGGCCAGTGCTGGTGATGTGGCTGCAGTTTGTGGTTGTGATGTCACTTGTGGCTCAGGGCCTGATAGGCCAGTGCTGGTGATGTGGGTGCAGTTTGTGTTTGTGATGTCACTTGTGGCTCAGTGCCTGATAGGCCAATGCTGGTCCTGTGGGTGCAGTTTGTGGTTGTGATGTCACTTGTGGCTCAGTGCCTGATAGGCCAGTGCTGGTCATGTGTGTGGAATTTGTGTTTGTGATGTCACTTGTGGCTCAATGCCTGATAGGCCAGTGCTGGTCCTGTGGGTGGAGTTTGTGTTTGTGATGTCACTTGTGGCTCAGTGCCTGATAGGCCAGTGCTGGTCATGTGGGTGGAGTTTGTGGTTGTGATGTCACTTGTGGCTGAGTGCCTGATAGGCCAGTGCTGGTGATGTGGGTGGAGTTTGTGTTTGTGATGTCACTTGTGGCTCAGTGCCTGATAGGCCAGTGCTGCTCAAATGGCTGTTGTTTGTGGTTGTGATGTCACTTGTGGCTCAGTGCCTGATAGGCCAGTGCTGGTGATGTGGCTGCAGTTTGTGTTTGTGATGTCACTTGTGGCTCAGTGCCTGATAGGCCAGTGCTGGTGATGTGGGTGCAGTTTGTGTTTGTGATGTCACTTGTGGCTCAGTGCCTGATAGGCCAGTGCTGGTGATGTGGGTGGAGTTTGTGTTTGTGATGTCACTTGTGGCTCAGTGCCTGATAGGCCAGTGCTGGTCCTGTGGCTGAAATTTGTGATTGTGAGGTCACTTGTGGCTCAGTGCCTGAGAGGCCAGTGCTGGTGATGTGGCTGCAGTTTGTGGCTGTGAGGTCACTTGTGGCTCAGTGCCTGATAGGCCAGTGCTGGTCATGTGGCTGCAGTTTGTGTTTGTGATGTCACTTGTGGCTCAGTGCCTGACAGGGCCCTGCTGGTCCTGTGGGTGGAGTTTGTATTTGTGTTGTCACTTGTGGCTGAGTGCCTGATAGGCCAGTGCTGGTCCTGTGGGTGGAGTTTGTGGTTGTGATGTCACAGAATCACAGAATCACAGAATCACTGAGGTTGGAAGGGACCTCTGGAGATCATCTAGTCCAACCCCCCTGCTCCACCAGGGTCACCTAGAGCACATTGCACAGGATTGCATCCAGGCGGCTTTTGAATATCTCCAGAGAAGGAGACTCCACCACCTCTCGGGGCAACCTGTTCCAGTGCTCTGTCACCCTCACAGTGAAAAAGTTTTTCCTCATGTTAAGATGGAAGTGTCTGTGTTTCAGTTTGTGCCCATTGCCTCGCGTCCTGTCGCTCGGCACCACTGAAAAGAGTCTGGCCCCATCCTCTCGACACCCTCCCTTCAGATACTTATACACATTGATAAGATCTCCTCTCAGCCTTCTCTTCTCCAAGCTAAACAGGCCAAGCTCTCTCAGCCTTTCCTCATAAGAGAGATGCTCCAGTCCCCTAATCATCTTTGTGGCCCTTCGCTGGACTTGCTCCAGTAGTGCCACATCCCTCTTGTACTGGGGAGCCCAGAACTGGACGCAGTACTCCAGATGTGGCCTCACCAGGGCTGAGTAGAGGGGGAGAATCACTTCCCTCGACCTGCTGGCAACACTCTTTCTGATGCAGCCCAGGATACCATTGGCCTTCTTGGCCACAAGGGCACATTGCTGCCTCATACTTAACTTGGTGTCCACCAGCACTCCCAGGTCCTTCTCAGCAGAGCTGCTTTCCAGCAGGTCATCCCCCAACCTGTACTGCTGCATGGGGTTATTCCTCCCCAGGTGCAGGACCCTGCACTTGCCTTTGTTGAATTTCATGAGGTTCCTCTCTGCCCACCTCTCCAGCCTGTCCAAGTCTCTCTGAATGGCAGCACAGCCCTCTGGCGTATCGGCCACTCCTCCCAGTTTTGTATCATCAGCAAACTTGCTGAGTGTGCACTCTGTGCCTTCATCCAGGTCATTGATGAAGAAGTTGAACAAGACTGGACCCAGTACTGACCCCTGGGGGACACCGCTAGCTACAGGCCTCCAACTAGACTCTGTACCACTGATCACAACTCTCTGAGCTCTGCCATTCAGCCAGTTCTCAATCCACCTCACTGTCCACTCATCTAACCCACACTTCCTGAGCTTGTCTATGAGGATGCTATGGGAGACAGTGTCAAAAGCCTTGCTGAAGTCTAGGTAGACAACATCCACTGCTCTCCCCTCATCTACCCAGCCAGTCATTCCATCATAGAAGGCTATCAGATTGGTTAAGCATGATTTCCCCTTGGTGAAGCCATGCTGACTACTCCTGATCACCTTCTTTTCCTCCACATGCGTGGAGATGGCTTCCAGGATGAGCTGCTCCATCACCTTTCCAGGGATGGAGGTGAGGCTGACTGGCCTGTAGTTCCCTGGGTCCTCCTTCTTGCCCTTTTTGAAGACTGGGGTGACATTGGCTTTCTTCCAGTCCTCGGGCACCTCTCCTGTTCTCCATGACCTTTCAAAGATGATGGAGAGTGGCTTAGCAATAACATGTCACTTGTGGCTGAGTGCCTGATAGGCCAGTGCTGGTCATGTGGGTTCATTTTGTGGTTGTGATGTCACTTGTGGCTCAGGGCCTGATAGGCCAGTGCTGGTGATGTGGCTGCAGTTTGTGTTTGTGATGTCACTTGTGGCTCAGTGCCTGATAGGCCAGTGCTGGTGATGTGGCTGCAGTTTGTGTTTGTGATGTCACTTGTGGCTCAGTGCCTGATAGGCCAGTGCTGGTGATGTGGCTGCAGTTTGTGTTTGTGATGTCATTTGCGGATCAGTGCCTGATAGGCCAGTGCTGGTCACATGGGTGGAGTTTGTGTTTGTGATGTCACTTGTGGCTGAGTGCCTGATAGGCCAGTGCTGGTCACATGGCTGCAGTTTGTGTTTGTGATGTCACTTGTGGCTCAGTGCCTGATAGGCCAAAGCTGTTCATGTGCGTGCAGTTTGTGATTATGAGGTCCCTTGTGGCTCAGTGCCTGATAGGCCAGTGCTGGTGGTGTGGGTGCAGTTTGTGTTTGTGATGTCACCTGTGGCTGAGTGCCTGATAGGCCAGTGCTTGTCCTGTGGGTGCACTTTGTGTTTGTGATGTCACTTGTGGCTCAGTGCCTGATAGGCCAGTGCTGGTCATGTGGGTGGAGTTTTTGTTTGTGATGTCACTTGTGGCTCAGTGCCTGATAGGCCAGTGCTGGTGATGTGGGTGCAGTTTGTGTTTGTGATGTCACTTGTGGCTCAGTGCCTGATAGGCCAGTGCTGGTCATGTGGCTGCAGTTTGTGGTTGTGATGTCACTTGTGACTCAGAGCCTGATAGGCCAGTGCTGGTCCTGTGGGTGGAGTTTGTGGTTGTGATGTCACTTGTGGCTCAGTGCCTGATAGGCCAGTGCTGGTCACGTGGGTTCATTTTGTGGTTGTGAGGTCACTTGTGGCTCAGTGCCTGATAGGCCAGTGCTGGTGATGTGGCTGCAGTTTGTGTTTGTGATGTCACTTGTGGCTCAGTGCCTGATAGGCCAGTGCTGGTCATGTGGCTGCAGTTTGTGGTTGTGATGTCACTTGTGGCTGAGGGCCTGATAGGCCAGTGCTGGTGATGTGGGTGCAGTTTGTGTTTGTGATGTCACTTGTGGCTCAGTGCCTGATAGGCCAATGCTGTTCATGTGGGTGCAGTTTGTGGTTGTGATGTCACTTGTGGCTCAGTGCCTGATAGGCCAGTGCTGGTCATGTGTGTGGAATTTGTGTTTGTGATGTCACTTGTGGCTCAGTGCCTGATAGGCCAGTGCTGGTCATGTGGGTGGAGTTTGTGGTTGTGATGTCACTTGTGGCCGAGTGCCTGATAGGCCAGTGCTGGTCCTGTGGCTGCAGTTTGTTGTTGTGATGTCACTTGTGGCTGAGTGCCTGATAGGCCAGTACTGGTCACATGGGTGTAGTCTGTGGTTGTGATGTCACTTGTGGCTCAGTGCCTGATAGGCCAGTGCTGGTGATGTGGCTGCAGTCTGTGTTTGTGATGTCACTTGTGGCTGAGTGCCTGATAGGCCAGTGCTGGTGATGTGGGTGCAGCTTGTTGTTGTGATGTCACTTGTGGCTCAGTGCCTGATAGGCCAGTGCTGGTCCTGTGGCTGCAGTTTGTGTTTGTGATGTCACTTGTGGCTCAGTGCCTGATAGGCCAGTGCTTGTCACATGGCTGCAGTTTGTGTTTGTGATGTCACTTGTGGCTCAGTGCCTCATAGGCCAGTGCTGGTGATGTGGCTGCAGTTTGTGTTTGTGATGTCACCTGTGGCTGAGTGCCTGATAGGCCAGTGCTGGTGATGTGGCTGCAGTTTGTGTTTGTGATGTCACTTGTGGCTGAGTGCCTGATAGGCCAGTGCTGGTCACGTGGGTTCATTTTGTGGTTGTGATGTCGCTTGTGGCTCAGTGCCTGATAGGCCACTGCTGGTCATGTGGGTGGAGTTTGTGGTTGTGATGTCACTTGTGGCTCAGTGCCTGATAGGCCAGTGCTGGTGATGTGGCTGCAGTTTGTGTTTGTGATGTCACTTGTGGCTGAGTGCCTGATAGGCCAGTGCTGGTGATGTGGGTGCAGCTTGTTGTTGTGATGTCACTTGTGGCTCAGTGCCTGATAGGCCAGTGCTGGTGATGTGGCTGCAGTTTGTGTTTGTGATGTCATTTGCGGATCAGTGCCTGATAGGCCAGTGCTGGTCACGTGGGTGGAGTTTGTGTTTGTGATGTCACTTCTGGCTCAGTGCCTGATAGGCCAGTGCTGGTCACATGGCTGCAGTTTGTGGTTGTGAGGTCCCTTGTGGCTCAGTGCCTGATAGGCCAGTGCTGGTGGTGTGGGTACAGTTTGTGTTTGTGATGTCACTTGTGGCTCAGTGGCTGATAGGCCAGTGCTTGTCCTGTGGGTGCACTTTGTGTTTGTGATGTCACCTGTGGCTGAGTGCCTGATAGGCCAGTGCTGGTGATGTGGCTGCAGTTTGTGTTTGTGATGTCACTTGTGGCTCAGTGCCTGATAGGCCAGTGCTGGTGATGTGGCTGCAGTTTGTGTTTGTGATGTCACTTGTGGCTCAGTGCCTGATAGGCCAGTGCTGGTGATGTGGGTGGAGTTTGTGGTTGTGATGTCTCTTCTGGCTCAGTGCCTGGTAGACCAGTGCTAGTCACGTGGCTGCAGTTTGTGTTTGTGATGTCACTTGTGGCTCAGTGCCTGATAGGATATTGCTGGTCCTGTGGCTGCAGTTTGTGTTTGTGATGTCACTTGTGGCTCAGTGCCTGATAGGCCAGTGCTGGTCATGTGGCTGCAGTTTGTGTTTGTGATTTCACTTGTGGCTCAGTGCCTGATAGGCCAGTGCTGGTCCTGTGGGTGGAGTTTGTGGTTGTGATGTCACTTGTGGCTCAGTGCCTGATAGGCCAGTGCTGGTGATGTGGGTGGAGTTTGTGTTTGTGATGTCACTTGTGGCTGAGTGCCTGATAGGCCAGTGCTGGTGAAGTGGCTGCAGTTTGTGTTTGTGATTTCACTTGTGGCTCAGTGCCTGATAGGCCAGTGCTGGTCCTGTGGGTGGAGTTTGTGTTTGTGATGTCACTTGTGGCTGAGTGCCTGATAGGCCAGTGCTGGTCATGTGGGTGCAGTTTGTGGTTGTGATGTCACTTGTGGCTCAGTGCCTGATAGGCCAGTGCTGGTGATGTGGCTGCAGTTTGTGTTTGTGATGTCACTTGTGGCTCAGTGCCTGATAGGCCAGTGCTGGTGATGTGGCTGCAGTTTGTGTTTGTGATGTGACCTGTGGCTGAGTGCCTGATAGGCCAGTGCTGGTGATGTGGGTGCAGTTTGTGTTTTTGATGTCACTTGTGGCTGAGTGCCTGATAGGCCAGTGCTGGTCACGTGGGTTCATTTTGTGGTTGTGATGTCGCTTGTGGCTCAGTGCCTGATAGGCCAGTGCTGGTCCTGTGGGTGGAGTTTGTGGTTGTGATGTCACTTGTGGCTCAGTGCCTGATAGGCCAGTGCTGGTGATGTGGCTGCAGTTTGTGTTTGTGATGTCACTTGTGGCTCAGTGCCTGATAGGCCAGTGCTGGTCACGTGGGTTCATTTTGTGGTTGTGATGTCACTTGTGGCTCAGTGCCTGATAGGTCATGCTGGTCCTGTGGGTGGTGTTTGTGTTTGTGATGTCACTTGTGGCTCAGTGCCTGACAGGCCACTGCTGGTCCTGTGGGTGGAGTTTGTGTTTGTGATGTCACTTGTGGCTCAGTGCCTGATAGGCCAGTGCTGGTCATGTGGGTGCAGTTTGTGTTTGTGATGTCATTTGTGGCTGAGTGCCTGATAGGCCAGTGCTGGTGATGTGGCTGCAGTCTGTGTTTGTGATGTCACTTGTGGCTCAGTGCCTGATAGGCCAGTGCTGGTGATGTGGGTGGAGTTTGTGGTTGTGATGTCTCTTCTGGCTCAGTGCCTGGTAGACCA
The DNA here is from genome assembly GCF_036417845.1 of Apteryx mantelli. Classification (NCBI taxonomy): domain Eukaryota; kingdom Metazoa; phylum Chordata; class Aves; order Apterygiformes; family Apterygidae; genus Apteryx; species Apteryx mantelli. The sequence continues at coordinate 447,226 of NC_089983.1, forward strand.
GTGCTAGTCACGTGGCTGCAGTTTGTGTTTCTGATGTCACTTGTGGCTGAGTGCCTGATAGGCCAGTGCTGGTCCTGTGGGTGCATTTTGTGTTTGTGATGTCACTTATGGCTCAGTGCCTGATAGGCCAGTGCTGGTCATGTGGGTGGAGTTTGTGGTTGTGATGTCACTTGTGGCTGAGTGCCTGATAGGCCAGTGCTGGTGATGTGGGTGGAGTTTGTGGTTGTGATGTCACTTGTGGCTCAGTGCCTGATAGGCCAGTGCTGGTCACGTGGGTGCAGTTTGTGGTTGTGATGTCACTTGTGGCTCAGAGCCTGATAGGCCAGTGCTGGTCACATGGCTGCAGTTTGTGTTTGTGATGTCACTTGTGGCTCAGTGCCTGATAGGCCAGTGCTGGTGATGTGGCTGCAGTTTGTGTTTGTGATGTCACTTGTGGCTCAGTGCCTGATAGGCCAGTGCTGGTGCTGTGGCTGCAGTTTGTGTTTGTGATGTCATTTGCGGATCAGTGCCTGATAGGCCAGTGCTGGTCACATGGGTGGAGTTTGTGTTTGTGATGTCACTTCTGGCTCAGTGCCTGATAGGCCAGTGCTGGTCACATGGCTGCAGTTTGTGGTTGTGATGTCACTTGTGGCTCAGTGCCTGATAGGCCAAAGCTGTTCATGTGCGTGCAGTTTGTGATTATGAGGTCCCTTGTGGCTCAGTGCCTGATAGGCCAGTGCTGGTCATGTGGGTGGAGTTTGTGGTTGTGATGTCACTTGTGGCTCAGTGCCTGATAGGCCAGTGCTGGTCACATGGCTGCAGTTTGTGGTTGTGAGGTCCCTTGTGGCTCAGTGCCTGATAGGCCAGTGCTGGTGGTGTGGGTGCAGTTTGTGTTTGTGATGTCACCTGTGGCTGAGTGCCTGATAGGCCAGTGCTGGTGATGTGGCTGCAGTTTGTGTTTGTGATGTCACTTGTGGCTCAGTGCCTGATAGGCCAGTGCTGGTCATGTGGGTGGAGTTTTTGTTTGTGATGTCACTTGTGGCTCAGTGCCTGATAGGCCAGTGCTGGTGATGTGGGTGCAGTTTGTGTTTGTGATGTCACTTGTGGCTCAGTGCCTGATAGGCCAGTGCTGGTGATGTGGGTGCAGTTTGTGGTTGTGATGTCACTTGTGACTCAGAGCCTGATAGGCCAGTGCTGGTCCTGTGGGTGGAGTTTGTGGTTGTGATGTCACTTGTGGCTCAGTGCCTGATAGGCCAGTGCTGGTCACGTGGGTTCATTTTGTGGTTGTGAGGTCACTTGTGGCTCAGTGCCTGATAGGCCAGTGCTGGTGATGTGGCTGCAGTTTGTGGTTGTGATGTCACTTGTGGCTCAGGGCCTGATAGGCCAGTGCTGGTGATGTGGGTGCAGTTTGTGTTTGTGATGTCACTTGTGGCTCAGTGCCTGATAGGCCAATGCTGGTCCTGTGGGTGCAGTTTGTGGTTGTGATGTCACTTGTGGCTCAGTGCCTGATAGGCCAGTGCTGGTCATGTGTGTGGAATTTGTGTTTGTGATGTCACTTGTGGCTCAATGCCTGATAGGCCAGTGCTGGTCCTGTGGGTGGAGTTTGTGTTTGTGATGTCACTTGTGGCTCAGTGCCTGATAGGCCAGTGCTGGTCATGTGGGTGGAGTTTGTGGTTGTGATGTCACTTGTGGCTGAGTGCCTGATAGGCCAGTGCTGGTCCTGTGGCTGCAGTTTGTTGTTGTGATGTCACTTGTGGCTCAGTGCCTGATAGGCCAGTACTGGTCACATGGGTGTAGTCTGTGTTTGTGATGTCACTTGTGGCTCAGTGCCTGATAGGCCAGTGCTGATGATGTGGCTGCAGTCTGTGTTTGTGATGTCACTTGTGGCTCAGTGCCTGATAGGCCAGTGCTTGTCACATGGCTGCAGTTTGTGTTTGTGATGTCACTTGTGGCTCAGTGCCTGATAGGCCAGTGCTGGTGATGTGGCTGCAGTTTGTGTTTGTGATGTCACCTGTGGCTGAGTGACTGATAGGCCAGTGCTGGTGATGTGGCTGCAGTTTGTGTTTGTGATGTCACTTGTGGCTGAGTGCCTGATAGGCCAGTGCTGGTCACGTGGGTTCATTTTGTGGTTGTGATGTCGCTTGTGGCTCAGTGCCTGATAGGCCACTGCTGGTCATGTGGGTGGAGTTTGTGGTTGTGATGTCACTTGTGGCTCGGTGCCTGGTAGACCAGTGATTTTCATGTGGCTGCAGTTTGTGTTTGTGATGTCACTTGTGGCTGAGTGCCTGATAGGCCAGTGCTGGTCCTGTGGCTGCAGTTTGTTGTTGTGATGTCACTTGTGGCTCAGTGCCTGATCGGCCAGTACTGGTCACATGGGTGCAGTCTGTGGTTGTGATGTCACTTGTGGCTCAGTGCCTGATAGGCCAGTGCTGGTCCTGTGGCTGCAGTTTGTGTTTGTGATGTCACTTGTGGCTCAGTGACTGATAGGCCAGTGCTGGTCACATGGCTGCAGTTTGTGTTTGTGATGTCACTTGTGGCTCAGTGCCTGATGGGACATTGCTGGTCCTGTGGCTGCAGTTTGTGGTTGTGAGGTCACTTGTGGCTGAGTGCCTGATAGGCCAGTGCTGGTCACGTGGGTTCATTTTGTGGTTGTGAGGTCACTTGTGGCTCAGTGCCTGATAGGTCATGCTGGTCCTGTGGGTGGTGTTTGTGTTTGTGATGTCACTTGTGGCTCAGTGCCTGACAGGCCACTGCTGGTCATGTGGGTGGAGTTTGTGGTTGTGATGTCACTTGTGGCTCAGTGCCTGGTAGACCAGTGATTTTCATGTGGCTGCAGTTTGTGTTTGTGATGTCACTTGTGGCTCAGTGCCTGATAGGACATTGCTGGTCCTGTGGCTGCAGTTTGTGTTTGTGATGTCACTTGTGGCTCAGTGCCTGATAGGCCAGTGCTGGTCATGTGGGTGGAGTTTGTGGTTGTGATGTCTCTTCTGGCTCAGTGCCTGGTAGACCAGTGCTAGTCACGTGGCTGCAGTTTGTGTTTCTCATGTCACTTGTGGCTGAGTGCCTGATAGGATATTGCTGGTCCTGTGGCTGCAGTTTGTGGTTGTGATGTCACTTATGGCTCAGTGCCTGATAGGCCAGTGCTGGTCCTGTGGGTGGAGTTTGTGGTTGTGATGTCACTTGTGGCTCAATGCCTGATAGGCCAGTGCTGCTCAAATGGCTGTTGTTTGTGGTTGTGATGTCACTTGTGGCTCAGTGCCTGATAGGCCAGTGCTGGTCACATGGCTGCAGTTTGTGTTTGTGAGGTCACTTGTGGCTCAGTGCCTGATAGGCCAGTGCTGGTGATGTGGGTGCAGTTTGTGGCTGTGATGTCACTTGTGGCTCAGTGCCTGATAGGCCAGTGCTGGTGATGTGGGTGCAGTTTGTGGCTGTGAGGTCACTTGTGGCTCAGTGCCTGATAGGCCAGTGCTGGTGATGTGGGTGGAGTTTGTGTTTGTGATGTCACTTGTGGCTGAGTGCCTGATAGGCCAGTGCTGGTGATGTGGCTGCAGTTTGTGTTTGTGATGTCACTTGTGGCTCAGTGCCTGATAGGCCAGTGCTGGTGATGTGGGTGCAGCTTGTTGTTGTGATGTCATTTGCGGATCAGTGCCTGATAGGCCAGTGCTGGTGATGTGGGTGGAGTTTGTGTTTGTGATGTCACTTGTGGCTCAGTGCCTGATAGGCCAGTGCTGGTCCTGTGGCTGAAATTTGTGATTGTGAGGTCACTTGTGGCTCAGTGCCTGATAGGCCAGTGCTGGTGATGTGGGTGCAGTTTGTGGCTGTGAGGTCACTTGTGGCTCAGTGCCTGATAGGCCAGTGCTGGTCACATGGCTGCAGTTTGTGGTTGTGATGTCACTTGTGGCTCAGTGCCTGATAGGCCAATGCTGTTCATGTGGGTGGAGTTTGTGTTTGTGATGTCACTTGTGGCTCAGTGCCTGATAGGCCAGTGCTGGTGATGTGGCTGCAGTTTGTGGTTGTGATGTCACTTGTGGCTCAGTGCCTGATAGGCCAGTGCTGGTGGTGTGGGTGCAGTTTGTGGCTGTGAGGTCACTTGTGGCTCAGTGCCTGACAGGGCCCTGCTGGTCCTGTGGGTGGAGTTTGTGTTTGTGATGTCACTTGTGGCTCAGTGCCTGATAGGCCAGTGCTGGTCATGTGGGTGCAGTTTGTGTTTGTGATGTCATTTGTGGCTGAGAGCCTGATAGGCCAGTGCTGGTCATGTGGGTGCAGTTTGTGTTTGTGATGTCACCTGTGGCTCAGTGCCTGATAGGCCACTGCTGGTCATGTGGGTGCAGTTTGTGGTTGTGATGCCTCTTGTGGCTCAGTGCCTGGTAGGCCAGTGCTAGTCACGTGGCTGCAGTTTGTGTTTGTGATGTCACTTGTGGCTCAGTGCCTGATAGGCCAGTGCTGGTGATGTGGGTGGAGTTTGTGGTTGTGATGTCACTTGTGGCTCAGTGCCTGATAGGCCAGTGCTGGTGATGTGCGTGGAGTTTGTGTTTGTGATGTCACTCGTGGCTGAGTGCCTGATAGGCCAGTGCTGGTCACGTGGGTGCAGTTTGTGGTTGTGATGTCACTTGTGGCTCAGAGCCTGATAGGCCAGTGCTGGTCACATGGCTGCAGTTTGTGTTTGTGATGTCACTTGTGGCTCAGTGCCTGATAGGCCAGTGCTGGTGATGTGGCTGCAGTTTGTGTTTGTGATGTCACTTGTGGCTCAGTGCCTGATAGGCCAGTGCTGGTGATGTGGCTGCAGTTTGTGTTTGTGATGTCATTTGCGGATCAGTGCCTGATAGGCCAGTGCTGGTCACATGGGTGGAGTTTGTGTTTGTGATGTCACTTCTGGCTCAGTGCCTGATAGGCCAGTGCTGGTCACATGGCTGCAGTTTGTGGTTGTGATGTCACTTGTGGCTCAGTGCCTGATAGGCCAAAGCTGTTCATGTGCGTGCAGTTTGTGATTATGAGGTCCCTTGTGGCTCAGTGCCTGATAGGCCAGTGCTGGTCATGTGGCTGCAGTTTGTGTTTGTGATGTCACTTGTAGCTCAGTGCCTGATAGGCCAGTGCTGGTGATGTGGGTGGAGTTTGTGTTTGTGATGTCACTTCTGGCTGAGTGCCTGATAGGCCAGTGTTGGTCACATGGCTGCAGTTTGTGGTTGTGATGTCACTTGTGGCTCAGTGCCTGATAGGCCAGTGGTGGTGGTGTGGGTGGAGTTTGTGTTTGTGATGTCACCTGTGGCTCAGTGCCTGATAGGCCAGTGCTTGTCCTGTGGGTGCACTTTGTGTTTGTGATGTCACTTGTGGCTCAGTGCCTGATAGGCCAGTGCTGGTGATGTGGGTGGAGTTTGTGTTTGTGATGTCACTTGTGGTCAGTGCCTGATAGGCCAGTGCTGGTCACATGGCTGCAGTTTGTGGTTGTGAGGTCCCTTGTGGCTCAGTGCCTGATAGGCCAGTGCTGGTGGTGTGGGTGGAGTTTGTGGTTGTGATGTCACCTGTGGCTGAGTGCCTGATAGGCCAGTGCTTGTCCTGTGGGTGCACTTTGTGTTTGTGATGTCACTTGTGGCTCAGTGCCTGATAGGCCAGTGCTGGTCCTGTGGGTGGAGTTTGTGGTTGTGATGTCACTTGTGGCTCAGTGCCTGATAGGCCAGTGCTGGTCATGTGGGTGGAGTTTGTGGTTGTGATGTCACTTGTGGCTGAGTGCCTGATAGGCCAGTGCTGGTCCTGTGGCTGCAGTTTGTTGTTGTGATGTCACTTGTGGCTGAGTGCCTGATAGGCCAGTACTGGTCACATGGCTGTAGTCTGTGGTTGTGATGTCACTTGTGGCTCAGTGCCTGATAGGCCAGTGCTGGTGATGTGGCTGCAGTCTGTGTTTGTGATGTCACTTGTGGCTCAGTGCCTGATAGGCCAGTGCTTGTCACATGGCTGCAGTTTGTGTTTGTGATGTCACTTGTGGCTCAGTGCCTGATAGGCCAGTGCTGGTGATGTGGCTGCAGTTTGTGTTTGTGATGTCACCTGTGGCTGAGTGCCTGATAGGCCAGTGCTGGTGATGTGGCTGCAGTTTGTGTTTGTGATGTCACTTGTGGCTGAGTGCCTGATAGGCCAGTGCTGGTCACGTGGGTTCATTTTGTGGTTGTGATGTCGCTTGTGGCTCAGTGCCTGATAGGCCAGTGCTGGTGATGTGGGTGGAGTTTGTGTTTGTGATGTCACTTGTGGCTGAGTGCCTGATAGGCCAGTGCTGGTGAAGTGGCTGCAGTTTGTGTTTGTGATTTCACTTGTGGCTCAGTGCCTGATAGGCCAGTGCTGGTCCTGTGGGTGGAGTTTGTGTTTGTGATGTCACTTGTGGCTGAGTGCCTGATAGGCCAGTGCTGGTCCTGTGGGTGGAGTTTGTGGTTGTGATGTCACTTGTGGCTCAGTGCCTGATAGGCCAGTGCTGGTCACATGGCTGCAGTTTGTGGTTGTGATGTCACTTGTGGCTCAGTGCCTGATAGGCCAGTGCTGGTGATGTGGCTGCAGTTTGTGTTTGTGATGTCACTTGTGGCTCAGTGCCTGATAGGCCAGTGCTGGTGATGTGGCTGCAGTTTGTGTTTGTGATGTCACTTGTGGCTCAGTGCCTGATAGGCCAGTGCTGGTGGTGTGGGTGCAGTTTGTGGCTGTGAGGTCACTTGTGGCTCAGTGCCTGACAGGGCCCTGCTGGTCCTGTGGGTGGAGTTTGTGTTTGTGATGTCACTTGTGGCTCAGTGCCTGATAGGCCAGTGCTGGTCATGTGGGTGCAGTTTGTGTTTGTGATGTCATTTGTGGCTGAGTGCCTGATAGGCCAGTGCTGGTCATGTGGGTGCAGTTTGTGTTTGTGATGTCACCTGTGGCTCAGTGCCTGATAGGCCACTGCTGGTCATGTGGGTGGAGTTTGTGGTTGTGATGTCTCTTCTGGCTCAGTGCCTGGTAGACCAGTGCTAGTCACGTGGCTGCAGTTTGTGTTTCTGATGTCACTTGTGGCTGAGTGCCTGATAGGATATTGCTGGTCCTGTGGGTGCATTTTGTGTTTGTGATGTCACTTATGGCTCAGTGCCTGATAGGCCAGTGCTGGTCCTGTGGGTGGAGTTTGTGGTTGTGATGTCACTTGTGGCTCAATGCCTGATAGGCCAGTGCTGCTCAAATGGCTGTTGTTTGTGGTTGTGATGTCACTTGTGGCTCAGTGCCTGATAGGCCAGTGCTGGTCACATGGCTGCAGTTTGTGTTTGTGAGGTCACTTGTGGCTCAGTGCCTGATAGGCCAGTGCTGGTGATGTGGGTGCAGTTTGTGGCTGTGAGGTCACTTGTGGCTCAGTGCCTGATAGGCCAGTGCTGGTGATGTGGGTGGAGTTTGTGTTTGTGATGTCACTTGTGGCTGAGTGCCTGATAGGCCAGTGCTGGTGATGTGGGTGCAGCTTGTTGTTGTGATGTCATTTGCGGATCAGTGCCTGATAGGCCAGTGCTGGTGATGTGGGTGGAGTTTGTGTTTGTGATGTCACTTGTGGCTCAGTGCCTGATAGGCCAGTGCTGGTCCTGTGGCTGAAATTTGTGATTGTGAGGTCACTTGTGGCTCAGTGCCTGATAGGCCAGTGCTGGTGATGTGGGTGCAGTTTGTGGCTGTGAGGTCACTTGTGGCTCAGTGCCTGATAGGCCAGTGCTGGTCACATGGCTGCAGTTTGTGGTTGTGATGTCACTTGTGGCTCAGTGCCTGATAGGCCAATGCTGTTCATGTGGGTGGAGTTTGTGTTTGTGATGTCACTTGTGGCTCAGTGCCTGATAGGCCAGTGCTGGTCATGTGGCTGCAGTTTGTGTTTGTGATGTCACTTGTGGCTCAGTGCCTGATAGGCCAGTGCTGGTGGTGTGGGTGCAGTTTGTGGCTGTGAGGTCACTTGTGGCTCAGTGCCTGACAGGGCCCTGCTGGTCCTGTGGGTGGAGTTTGTGTTTGTGATGTCACTTGTGGCTCAGTGCCTGATAGGCCAGTGCTGGTCATGTGGGTGCAGTTTGTGTTTGTGATGTCATTTGTGGCTGAGTGCCTGATAGGCCAGTGCTGGTCATGTGGGTGCAGTTTGTGTTTGTGATGTCACCTGTGGCTCAGTGCCTGATAGGCCACTGCTGGTCATGTGGGTGCAGTTTGTGGTTGTGATGCCTCTTGTGGCTCAGTGCCTGGTAGACCAGTGCTAGTCACGTGGCTGCAGTTTGTGTTTGTGATGTCACTTGTGGCTCAGTGCCTGATAGGCCAGTGCTGGTGATGTGGGTGGAGTTTGTGGTTGTGATGTCACTTGTGGCTCAGTGCCTGATAGGCCAGTGCTGGTGATGTGGGTGGAGTTTGTGTTTGTGATGTCACTTGTGGCTGAGTGCCTGATAGGCCAGTGCTGGTCACGTGGGTGCAGTTTGTGGTTGTGATGTCACTTGTGGCTCAGAGCCTGATAGGCCAGTGTTGGTCACATGGCTGCAGTTTGTGTTTGTGATGTCACTTGTGGCTCAGTGCCTGATAGGCCAGTGCTGGTGATGTGGCTGCAGTTTGTGTTTGTGATGTCACTTGTGGCTCAGTGCCTGATAGGCCAGTGCTGGTGATGTGGCTGCAGTTTGTGTTTGTGATGTCATTTGCGGATCAGTGCCTGATAGGCCAGTGCTGGTCACATGGGTGGAGTTTGTGTTTGTGATGTCACTTCTGGCTCAGTGCCTGATAGGCCAGTGCTGGTCACATGGCTGCAGTTTGTGTTTGTGATGTCACTTGTGGCTCAGTGCCTGATAGGCCAAAGCTGTTCATGTGCGTGCAGTTTGTGATTATGAGGTCCCTTGTGGCTCAGTGCCTGATAGGCCAGTGCTGGTGATGTGGCTGCAGTTTGTGTTTGTGATGTCACTTGTGGCTCAGTGCCTGATAGGCCAGTGCTGGTCACATGGCTGCAGTTTGTGGTTGTGATGTCACTTGTGGCTCAGTGCCTGATAGGACATTGCTGGTCCTGTGGCTGCAGTTTGTGTTTGTGATGTCACTTGTGGCTCAGTGCCTGATAGGCCAGTGCTGGTCATGTGGGTGCAGTTTGTGTTTGTGATGTCACTTGTGGCTCAGTGCCTGATAGGCCAGTGCTGGTCACGTGGGTTCATTTTGTGGTTGTGAGGTCACTTGTGGCTCAGTGCCTGATAGGCCAGTGCTGGTCCTGTGGCTGCAGTTTGTGTTTGTGATGTCATTTGCGGATCAGTGCCTGATAGGCCAGTGCTGGTCACGTGGGTGGAGTTTGTGTTTGTGATGTCACTTGTGGCTCAGTGCCTGATAGGCCAGTGCTGGTCACATGGCTGCAGTTTGTGGTTGTGAGGTCCCTTGTGGCTCAGTGCCTGATAGGCCAGTGCTGGTGGTGTGGGTGCAGTTTGTGTTTGTGATGTCACCTGTGGCTGAGTGCCTGATAGGCCAGTGCTGGTGATGTGGCTGCAGTTTGTGTTTGTGATGTCACTTGTGGCTCAGTGCCTGATAGGCCAGTGCTGGTGATGTGGGTGGAGTTTGTGGTTGTGATGTCACTTGTGGCTCAGTGCCTGATAGGCCAGTGCTGGTCACATGGCTGCAGTTTGTGGTTGTGAGGTCCCTTGTGGCTCAGTGCCTGATAGGCCAGTGCTGGTGGTGTGGGTGCAGTTTGTGTTTGTGATGTCACCTGTGGCTGAGTGCCTGATAGGCCAGTGCTTGTCCTGTGGGTGCACTTTGTGTTTGTGATGTCACTTGTGGCTCAGTGCCTGATAGGCCAGTGCTGGTGATGTGGGTGCAGTTTGTGGTTGTGATGTCTCTTCTGGCTCAGTGCCTGGTAGACCAGTGCTGGTCCTGTGGGTAGAGTTTGTGGTTGTGATGTCACTTGTGGCTCAGTGCCTGATAGGCCAGTGCTGGTCCTGTGGGTGGAGTTTGTGGTTGTGATGTCACTTGTGGCTCAGTGCCTGATAGGCCAGTGCTGGTGATGTGGCTGCAGTTTGTGTTTGTGATGTCACTTGTGGCTCAGTGCCTGATAGGCCAGTGCTGGTCATGTGGGTGCAGTTTGTGTTTGTGATGTCACTTGTGGCTCAGTGCCTGACAGGGCCCTGCTGGTCATGTGGGTGGAGTTTGTCTTTGTGTTGTCACTTGTGGCTGAGTGCCTGATAGGCCAGTGCTGGTCCTGTGGGTGGAGTTTGTGGTTGTGAGGTCACTTGTGGCTCAGTGCCTTATAGGCCAGTGCTGGTGATGTGGCTGCAGTTTGTGGTTGTGATGTCACTTGTGGCTCAGTGCCTGATAGGCCAGCGTTGGTCACATGGCTGCAGTTTGTGTTTGTGATGTCACTTGTGGCTCAGTGCCTGATAGGCCAGTGCTGGTCATGTGGGTGCAGTTTGTGTTTGTGATGTCACTTGTGGCTCAGTGCCTGATAGGCCAGTGCTGGTCCTGTGGGTGGAGTTTGTGGTTGTGATGTCACTTGTGGCTCAGTGCCTGATAGGACATTGCTGGTCCTGTGGCTGCAGTTTGTGGTTGTGAGGTCACTTGTGGCTGAGTGCCTGATAGGCCAGTGCTGGTCACGTGGGTTCATTTTGTGGTTGTGAGGTCACTTGTGGCTCAGTGCCTGATAGGCCAGTGCTGGTGATGTGGGTGGAGTTTGTGTTTGTGATGTCACTTGTGGCTCAGTGCCTGATAGGCCAGTGCTGGTCATGTGGGTGCAGTTTGTGGTTGTGATGTCACTTGTAGCTCAGGGCCTGATAGGCCAGTGTTGGTCACATGGCTGCAGTTTGTATTTGTGATGTCACTTGTGGCTGAGTGCCTGATAGGCCAGTGCTGGTGATGTGGCTGCAGTTTGTGTTTGTGATGTCACTTGTGGCTCAGTGCCTGAGAGGCCAGTGCTGGTCCTGTGGCTGCAGTTTGTGGTTTTGATGTCACTTGTGGCTCAGTGCCTGATAGGCCAGTGCTGGTCACATGGCTGCAGTTTGTGTTTGTGATGTCACTTGTGGCTCAGTGCCTGATAGGCCAGTGCTGGTGATGTGGCTGCAGTTTGTGGTTTTGATGTCACTTGTGGCTCAGTGCCTGATAGGCCAGTGCTGGTGATGTGGCTGCAGTTTGTGTTTGTGATGTCACTTGTGGCTCAGTGCCTGATAGGCCAGTGCTTGTCCTGTGGGTGCACTTTGTGTTTGTGATGTCACCTGTGCCTGAGTGCCTGATAGGCCAGTGCTGGTGATGTGGCTGCAGTTTGTGTTTGTGATGTCACTTGTGGCTGAGTGCCTGATAGGCCAGTGCTGGTGATGTGGCTGCAGTTTGTGTTTGTGATGTCACTTGTGGCTCAGTGCCTGATAGGCCAGTGCTGGTGATGTGGGTGGAGTTTGTGGTTGTGATGTCTCTTCTGGCTCAGTGCCTGGTAGACCAGTGCTAGTCACGTGGCTGCAGTTTGTGTTTGTGATGTCACTTGTGGCTCAGTGCCTGATAGGCCAGTGCTGGTCCTGTGGCTGCAGTTTGTGTTTGTGATGTCACTTGTGGCTCAGTGCCTGATAGGCCAGTGCTGGTCCTGTGGGTGGAGTTTGTGGTTGTGATGTCACTTGTGGCTCAGTGCCTGATAGGCCAGTGCTCGTCATGTGGGTGGAGTTTGTGTTTGTGATGTCACTTGTGGCTCAGTGCCTGATAGGCCAGTACTGGTCACATGGGTGCAGTCTGTGGTTGTGATGTCACTTGTGGCTCAGTGCCTGATAGGCCAGTGCTGGTCATGTGGGTGGAGTTTGTGGTTGTGATGTCACTTGTGGCTCAATGCCTGATAGGCCAGTGCTGGTCCTGTGGGTGGAGTTTGTGGTTGTGATGTCACTTGTGGCTCAGTGCCTGATAGGCCAGTGCTGGTCATGTGGGTGCAGTTTGTGTTTGTGATTTCACTTGTGGCTCAGTGCCTGATAGGCCAGTGCTGGTCCTGTGGGTGGAGTTTGTGTTTGTGATGTCACTTGTGGCTCAGTGCTTGATAGGCCAGTGCTGGTGATGTGGCTGCAGTTTGTGTTTGTGATGTCACTTGTGGCTGAGTGCCTGATAGGCCAGTGCTTGTCACATGGCTGCAGTTTGTGGTTGTGAGGTCACTTGTGGCTGAGTGCCTGATAGGCCAGTGCTGGTGATGTGGCTGCAGTTTGTGTTTGTGATGTCACCTGTGGCTGAGTGCCTGATAGGCCAGTGCTGGTGATGTGGCTGCAGTTTGTGTTTGTGATGTCACCTGTGGCTGAGTGCCTGATAGGATATTGCTGGTCCTGTGGGTGCATTTTGTGTTTGTGATGTCACTTATGGCTCAGTGCCTGATAGGCCAGTGCTGGTCCTGTGGGTGGAGTTTGTGGTTGTGATGTCACTTGTGGCTCAATGCCTGATAGGCCAGTGCTGGTCATGTGGGTGGAGTTTGTGGTTGTGATGTCACTTGTGGCTCAGTGCCTGATAGGCCAGTGCTGGTGATGTGGGTGGAGTTTGTGGTTGTGATGTCACTTGTGGCTGAATGCCTGATAGGCCAGTGCTGGTGATGTGGGTGGAGTTTGTGTTTGTGATGTCACTTGTGGCTGAGTGCCTGATAGGCCAGTGCTGGTGATGTGGCTGCAGTTTGTGTTTGTGATGTCACTTGTGGCTGAGTGCCTGATAGGCCAGTGCTGGTGATGTGGGTGCAGCTTGTTGTTGTGATGTCATTTGCGGATCAGTGCCTGATAGGCCAGTGCTGGTGATGTGGGTGCAGTTTGTGTTTGTGATGTCACTTGTGGCTCAGTGCCTGATAGGCCAGTGCTGGTCCTGTGGCTGAAATTTGTGATTGTGAGGTCACTTGTGGCTCAGTGCCTGATAGGCCAGTGCTGGTGATGTGGCTGCAGTTTGTGGCTGTGAGGTCACTTGTGGCTCAGTGCCTGATGGGACATTGCTGGTCCTGTGGCTGCAGTTTGTGTTTGTGATGTCACTTGTGGCTCAGTGCCTGACAGGGCCCTGCTGGTCCTGTGGGTGGAGTTTGTATTTGTGTTGTCACTTGTGGCTGAGTGCCTGATAGGCCAGTGCTGGTCCTGTGGGTGGAGTTTGTGGTTGTGATGTCACAGAATCACAGAATCACAGAATCACTGAGGTTGGAAGGGACCTCTGGAGATCATCTAGTCCAACCCCCCTGCTCCACCAGGGTCACCTAGAGCACATTGCACAGGATTGCATCCAGGCGGCTTTTGAATATCTCCAGAGAAGGAGACTCCACCACCTCTCGGGGCAACCTGTTCCAGTGCTCTGTCACCCTCACAGTGAAAAAGTTTTTCCTCATGTTAAGATGGAAGTGTCTGTGTTTCAGTTTGTGCCCATTGCCTCGCGTCCTGTCGCTCGGCACCACTGAAAAGAGTCTGGCCCCATCCTCTCGACACCCTCCCTTCAGATACTTATACACATTGATAAGATCTCCTCTCAGCCTTCTCTTCTCCAAGCTAAACAGGCCAAGCTCTCTCAGCCTTTCCTCATAAGAGAGATGCTCCAGTCCCCTAATCATCTTTGTGGCCCTTCGCTGGACTTGCTCCAGTAGTGCCACATCCCTCTTGTACTGGGGAGCCCAGAACTGGACGCAGTACTCCAGATGTGGCCTCACCAGGGCTGAGTAGAGGGGGAGAATCACTTCCCTCGACCTGCTGGCAACACTTTTTCTGATGCAGCCCAGGATACCATTGGCCTTCTTGGCCACAAGGGCACATTGCTGCCTCATACTTAACTTGGTGTCCACCAGCACTCCCAGGTCCTTCTCAGCAGAGCTGCTTTCCAGCAGGTCATCCCCCAACCTGTACTGCTGCATGGGGTTATTCCTCCCCAGGTGCAGGACCCTGCACTTGCCTTTGTTGAATTTCATGAGGTTCCTCTCTGCCCACCTCTCCAGCCTGTCCAAGTCTCTCTGAATGGCAGCACAGCCCTCTGGCGTATCGGCCACTCCTCCCAGTTTTGTATCATCAGCAAACTTGCTGAGTGTGCACTCTGTGCCTTCATCCAGGTCATTGATGAAGAAGTTGAACAAGACTGGACCCAGTACTGACCCCTGGGGGACACCGCTAGCTACAGGCCTCCAACTAGACTCTGTACCACTGATCACAACTCTCTGAGCTCTGCCATTCAGCCAGTTCTCAATCCACCTCACTGTCCACTCATCTAACCCACACTTCCTGAGCTTGTCTATGAGGATGCTATGGGAGACAGTGTCAAAAGCCTTGCTGAAGTCTAGGTAGACAACATCCACTGCTCTCCCCTCATCTACCCAGCCAGTCATTCCATCATAGAAGGCTATCAGATTGGTTAAGCATGATTTCCCCTTGGTGAAGCCATGCTGACTACTCCTGATCACCTTCTTTTCCTCCACATGCGTGGAGATGGCTTCCAGGATGAGCTGCTCCATCACCTTTCCAGGGATGGAGGTGAGGCTGACTGGCCTGTAGTTCCCTGGGTCCTCCTTCTTGCCCTTTTTGAAGACTGGGGTGACATTGGCTTTCTTCCAGTCCTCGGGCACCTCTCCTGTTCTCCATGACCTTTCAAAGATGATGGAGAGTGGCTTAGCAATAACATGTCACTTGTGGCTGAGTGCCTGATAGGCCAATGCTGTTCATGTGGGTTCATTTTGTGGTTGTGATGTCACTTGTGGCTCAGTGCCTGACAGGGCCCTGCTGGTCCTGTGGCTGCAGTTTGTGTTTGTGATGTCACTTGTGGCTGAGTGCCTGATAGGCCAGTGCTGGTGAAGTGGCTGCAGTTTGTGATTGTGAGGTCACTTGTGGCTGAGTGCCTGATAGGCCAGTGCTGGCTATGTGAGTGCAGTTTGTGTTTGTGATGTCACTTGTGGCTCAGTGCCTGATAGGCCAGTGCTGGTCCTGTGGCTTCAGTTTGAGGTTGTGATGTCACTTGTGGCTCAGTGCCTGATAGGCCAGTGCTGGTGATGTGGCTGCAGTTTGTGTTTGTGATGTCACCTGTGGCTGAGTGCCTGATAGGCCAGTGCTGGTGATGTGGCTGCAGTTTGTGTTTGTGATGTCACTTGTGGCTCAGTGCCTGATAGGCCAGTGCTGGTGATGTGGCTGCAGTTTGTGTTTGTGATTTCACTTGTGGCTCAGTGCCTGATAGGCCAGTGCTGGTCACGTGGGTGCAGTTTGTGGTTGTGATGTCACTTGTGGCTCAGAGCCTGATAGGCCAGTGTTGGTCACATGGCTGCAGTTTGTGTTTGTGATGTCACTTGTGGCTCAGTGCCTGATAGGCCAGTGCTGGTGATGTGGCTGCAGTTTGTGTTTGTGATGTCACTTGTGGCTCAGTGCCTGATAGGCCAGTGCTTGTCATGTGGGTGCAGTTTGTGGTTGTGATGTCACTTGTGACTCAGAGCCTGATAGGCCAGTGCTGGTCCTGTGGGTGGAGTTTGTGGTTGTGATGTCACTTGTGGCTCAGTGCCTGATAGGCCAGTGCTGGTCACGTGGGTTCATTTTGTGGTTGTGAGGTCACTTGTGGCTCAGTGCCTGATAGGCCAGTGCTGGTCCTGTGGCTGCAGTTTGTTGTTGTGATGTCACTTGTGGCTCAGTGCCTGATAGGCCAGTACTGGTCACATGGGTGCAGTCTGTGGTTGTGATGTCACTTGTGGCTGAATGCCTGATAGGCCAGTGCTGGTCCTGTGGCTGCAATTTGTGGTTGTGATGTCACTTGTGGCTCAGTGCCTGACAGGGCCCTGCTGGTCCTGTGGGTGGAGTTTGTCTTTGTGTTGTCACTTGTGGCTGAGTGCCTGATAGGCCAGTGCTGGTCCTGTGGCTGCAGTTTGTTGTTGTGATGTCACTTGTGGCTCAGTGCCTGATCGGCCAGTACTGGTCACATGGGTGCAGTCTGTGGTTGTGATGTCACTTGTGGCTCAGTGCCTGATAGGCCAGTGCTGGTCCTGTGGCTGCAGTTTGTGTTTGTGATGTCACTTGTGGCTCAGTGACTGATAGGCCAGTGCTTGTCACATGGCTGCAGTTTGTGTTTGTGATGTCACTTGTGGCTCAGTGCCTGATGGGACATTGCTGGTCCTGTGGCTGCAGTTTGTGGTTGTGAGGTCACTTGTGGCTGAGTGCCTGATAGGCCAGTGCTGGTCACGTGGGTTCATTTTGTGGTTGTGAGGTCACTTGTGGCTCAGTGCCTGATAGGTCATGCTGGTCCTGTGGGTGGTGTTTGTGTTTGTGATGTCACTTGTGGCTCAGTGCCTGACAGGCCACTGCTGGTCATGTGGGTGGAGTTTGTGGTTGTGATGTCACTTGTGGCTCAGTGCCTGGTAGACCAGTGATTTTCATGTGGCTGCAGTTTGTGTTTGTGATGTCACTTGTGGCTCAGTGCCTGATAGGACATTGCTGGTCCTGTGGCTGCAGTTTGTGTTTGTGATGTCACTTGTGGCTCAGTGCCTGATAGGCCAGTGCTGGTGATGTGGCTGCAGTTTGTGGTTGTGAGGTCCCTTGTGGCTCAGTGCCTGATAGGCCAGTGCTGGTGGTGTGGGTGCAGTTTGTGTTTCTGATGTCACTTGTGGCTGAGTGCCTGATAGGCCAGTGCTGGTCCTGTGGGTGGAGTTTGTGGTTGTGATGTCACAGAATCACAGAATCACAGAATCACTGAGGTTGGAAGGGACCTCTGGAGATCATCTAGTCCAACCCCCCTGCTCCACCAGGGTCACCTAGAGCACATTGCACAGGATTGCATCCAGGCGGCTTTTGAATATCTCCAGAGAAGGAGACTCCACCACCTCTCGGGGCAACCTGTTCCAGTGCTCTGTCACCCTCACAGTGAAAAAGTTTTTCCTCATGTTAAGATGGAAGTGTCTGTGTTTCAGTTTGTGCCCATTGCCTCGCGTCCTGTCGCTCGGCACCACTGAAAAGAGTCTGGCCCCATCCTCTCGACACCCTCCCTTCAGATACTTATACACATTGATAAGATCTCCTCTCAGCCTTCTCTTCTCCAAGCTAAACAGGCCAAGCTCTCTCAGCCTTTCCTCATAAGAGAGATGCTCCAGTCCCCTAATCATCTTTGTGGCCCTTCGCTGGACTTGCTCCAGTAGTGCCACATCCCTCTTGTACTGGGGAGCCCAGAACTGGACGCAGTACTCCAGATGTGGCCTCACCAGGGCTGAGTAGAGGGGGAGAATCACTTCCCTCGACCTGCTGGCAACACTTTTTCTGATGCAGCCCAGGATACCATTGGCCTTCTTGGCCACAAGGGCACATTGCTGCCTCATACTTAACTTGGTGTCCACCAGCACTCCCAGGTCCTTCTCAGCAGAGCTGCTTTCCAGCAGGTCATCCCCCAACCTGTACTGCTGCATGGGGTTATTCCTCCCCAGGTGCAGGACCCTGCACTTGCCTTTGTTGAATTTCATGAGGTTCCTCTCTGCCCACCTCTCCAGCCTGTCCAAGTCTCTCTGAATGGCAGCACAGCCCTCTGGCGTATCGGCCACTCCTCCCAGTTTTGTATCATCAGCAAACTTGCTGAGTGTGCACTCTGTGCCTTCATCCAGGTCATTGATGAAGAAGTTGAACAAGACTGGACCCAGTACTGACCCCTGGGGGACACCGCTAGCTACAGGCCTCCAACTAGACTCTGTACCACTGATCACAACTCTCTGAGCTCTGCCATTCAGCCAGTTCTCAATCCACCTCACTGTCCACTCATCTAACCCACACTTCCTGAGCTTGTCTATGAGGATGCTATGGGAGACAGTGTCAAAAGCCTTGCTGAAGTCTAGGTAGACAACATCCACTGCTCTCCCCTCATCTACCCAGCCAGTCATTCCATCATAGAAGGCTATCAGATTGGTTAAGCATGATTTCCCCTTGGTGAAGCCATGCTGACTACTCCTGATCACCTTCTTTTCCTCCACATGCGTGGAGATGGCTTCCAGGATGAGCTGCTCCATCACCTTTCCAGGGATGGAGGTGAGGCTGACTGGCCTGTAGTTCCCTGGGTCCTCCTTCTTGCCCTTTTTGAAGACTGGGGTGACATTGGCTTTCTTCCAGTCCTCGGGCACCTCTCCTGTTCTCCATGACCTTTCAAAGATGATGGAGAGTGGCTTAGCAATAACATGTCACTTGTGGCTGAGTGCCTGATAGGCCAATGCTGTTCATGTGGGTTCATTTTGTGGTTGTGATGTCACTTGTGGCTCAGTGCCTGATAGGCCAGTGCTGGTCATGTGGGTTCATTTTGTGGTTGTCAGGTCACTTGTGGCTCAGTGCCTGACAGGGCCCTGCTGGTCCTGTGGCTGCAGTTTGTGTTTGTGATGTCACTTGTGGCTGAGTGCCTGATAGGCCAGTGCTGGTGAAGTGGCTGCAGTTTGTGATTGTGAGGTCACTTGTGGCTGAGTGCCTGATAGGCCAGTGCTGGCTATGTGAGTGCAGTTTGTGTTTGTGATGTCACTTGTGGCTCAGTGCCTGATAGGCCAGTGCTGGTCCTGTGGCTTCAGTTTGAGGTTGTGATGTCACTTGTGGCTCAGTGCCTGATAGGCCAGTGCTGGTGATGTGGCTGCAGTTTGTGTTTGTGATGTCACCTGTGGCTCAGTGCCTGATAGGCCAGTGCTGGCTATGTGAGTGCAGTTTGTGTTTGTGATTTCACTTGTGGCTCAGTGCCTGATAGGCCAGTGCTGGTGATGTGGCTGCAGTTTGTGTTTGTGATGTCATTTGCGGATCAGTGCCTGATAGGCCAGTGCTGGTCACATGGGTGGAGTTTGTGTTTGTGATGTCACTTCTGGCTCAGTGCCTGATAGGCCAGTGCTGGTCACATGGCTGCAGCTTGTGGTTGTGATGTCACTTGTGGCTCAGTGCCTGATAGGCCAGTGCTGGTCCTGTGGCTGCAGTTTGTTGTTGTGATGTCACTTGTGGCTCAGTGCCTGATAGGCCAGTACTGGTCACATGGGTGCAGTCTGTGGTTGTGATGTCACTTGTGGCTGAATGCCTGATAGGCCAGTGCTGGTCCTGTGGCTGCAATTTGTGGTTGTGATGTCACTTGTGGCTCAGTGCCTGACAGGGCCCTGCTGGTCCTGTGGGTGGAGTTTGTCTTTGTGTTGTCACTTGTGGCTGAGTGCCTGATAGGCCAGTGCTGGTCCTGTGGCTGCAGTTTGTTGTTGTGATGTCACTTGTGGCTGAGTGCCTGATAGGCCAGTGCTGGTGATGTGGCTGCAGTTTGTGGTTGTGATGTCACTTGTGGCTCAGTGCCTGACAGGTCAGTGCTGGTCACATGTCTGCAATTTGTATTTGTGATGTCACTTGTGGCTCAGTGCCTGATCGGCCAGTACTGGTCACATGGGTGCAGTCTGTGGTTGTGATGTCACTTGTGGCTCAGTGCCTGATAGGCCAGTGCTGGTCCTGTGGCTGCAGTTTGTGTTTGTGATGTCACTTGTGGCTCAGTGACTGATAGGCCAGTGCTTGTCACATGGCTGCAGTTTGTGTTTGTGATGTCACTTGTGGCTCAGTGCCTGATGGGACATTGCTGGTCCTGTGGCTGCAGTTTGTGGTTGTGAGGTCACTTGTGGCTGAGTGCCTGATAGGCCAGTGCTGGTCACGTGGGTTCATTTTGTCGTTGTGAGGTCACTTGTGGCTCAGTGCCTGATAGGTCATGCTGGTCCTGTGGGTGGTGTTTGTGTTTGTGATGTCACTTGTGGCTCAGTGCCTGACAGGCCACTGCTGGTCATGTGGGTGGAGTTTGTGGTTGTGATGTCACTTGTGGCTCAGTGCCTGGTAGACCAGTGATTTTCATGTGGCTGCAGTTTGTGTTTGTGATGTCACTTGTGGCTCAGTGCCTGATAGGACATTGCTGGTCCTGTGGCTGCAGTTTGTGTTTGTGATGTCACTTGTGGCTCAGTGCCTGATAGGCCAGTGCTGGTGGTGTGGGTGCAGTTTGTGTTTCTGATGTCACTTGTGGCTCAGTGCCTGATAGGCCAGTGCTGGTGATGTGGCTGCAGTTTGTGGTTGTGATGTCACTTGTGGCTCAGTGCCTGATAGGCCAGTGCTGGTGATGTGGCTGCAGTTTGTGTTTGTGGTGTCACTTGTGGCTCAGTGCCTGATAGGCCAGTGCTGGTCCTGTGGCTGCAGTTTGTGTTTGTGATGTCACTTGTGGCTCAGTGCCTGATAGGCCAGTGCTGGTCCTGTGGGTGGAGTTTGTGGTTGTGATGTCACTTGTGGCTCAGTGCCTGATAGGCCAGTGCTCGTCATGTGGGTGGAGTTTGTGTTTGTGATGTCACTTGTGGCTCAGTGCCTGATAGGCCAGTACTGGTCACATGGGTGCAGTCTGTGGTTGTGATGTCACTTGTGGCTCAGTGCCTGATAGGCCAGTGCTGGTCCTGTGGGTGGAGTTTGTGGTTGTGATGTCACTTGTGGCTCAATGCCTGATAGGCCAGTGCTGGTCCTGTGGGTGGAGTTTGTGGTTGTGATGTCACTTGTGGCTCAGTGCCTGATAGGCCAGTGCTGGTCATGTGGGTGCAGTTTGTGTTTGTGATTTCACTTGTGGCTCAGTGCCTGATAGGCCAGTGCTGGTCCTGTGGGTGGAGTTTGTGTTTGTGATGTCACTTGTGGCTCAGTGCTTGATAGGCCAGTGCTGGTGATGTGGCTGCAGTTTGTGTTTGTGATGTCACTTGTGGCTGAGTGCCTGATAGGCCAGTGCTTGTCACATGGCTGCAGTTTGTGGTTGTGAGGTCACTTGTGGCTGAGTGCCTGATAGGCCAGTGCTGGTGATGTGGCTGCAGTTTGTGTTTGTGATGTCACCTGTGGCTGAGTGCCTGATAGGCCAGTGCTGGTGATGTGGCTGCAGTTTGTGTTTGTGATGTCACCTGTGGCTGAGTGCCTGATAGGATATTGCTGGTCCTGTGGGTGCATTTTGTGTTTGTGATGTCACTTATGGCTCAGTGCCTGATAGGCCAGTGCTGGTCCTGTGGGTGGAGTTTGTGGTTGTGATGTCACTTGTGGCTCAATGCCTGATAGGCCAGTGCTGGTCATGTGGGTGGAGTTTGTGGTTGTGATGTCACTTGTGGCTCAGTGCCTGATAGGCCAGTGCTGGTGATGTGGGTGGAGTTTGTGGTTGTGATGTCACTTGTGGCTGAATGCCTGATAGGCCAGTGCTGGTGATGTGGGTGGAGTTTGTGTTTGTGATGTCACTTGTGGCTGAGTGCCTGATAGGCCAGTGCTGGTGATGTGGCTGCAGTTTGTGTTTGTGATGTCACTTGTGGCTGAGTGCCTGATAGGCCAGTGCTGGTGATGTGGGTGCAGCTTGTTGTTGTGATGTCATTTGCGGATCAGTGCCTGATAGGCCAGTGCTGGTGATGTGGGTGCAGTTTGTGTTTGTGATGTCACTTGTGGCTCAGTGCCTGATAGGCCAGTGCTGGTCCTGTGGCTGAAATTTGTGATTGTGAGGTCACTTGTGGCTCAGTGCCTGATAGGCCAGTGCTGGTGATGTGGCTGCAGTTTGTGGCTGTGAGGTCACTTGTGGCTCAGTGCCTGATGGGACATTGCTGGTCCTGTGGCTGCAGTTTGTGTTTGTGATGTCACTTGTGGCTCAGTGCCTGACAGGGCCCTGCTGGTCCTGTGGGTGGAGTTTGTATTTGTGTTGTCACTTGTGGCTGAGTGCCTGATAGGCCAGTGCTGGTCCTGTGGGTGGAGTTTGTGGTTGTGATGTCACAGAATCACAGAATCACAGAATCACTGAGGTTGGAAGGGACCTCTGGAGATCATCTAGTCCAACCCCCCTGCTCCACCAGGGTCACCTAGAGCACATTGCACAGGATTGCATCCAGGCGGCTTTTGAATATCTCCAGAGAAGGAGACTCCACCACCTCTCGGGGCAACCTGTTCCAGTGCTCTGTCACCCTCACAGTGAAAAAGTTTTTCCTCATGTTAAGATGGAAGTGTCTGTGTTTCAGTTTGTGCCCATTGCCTCGCGTCCTGTCGCTCGGCACCACTGAAAAGAGTCTGGCCCCATCCTCTCGACACCCTCCCTTCAGATACTTATACACATTGATAAGATCTCCTCTCAGCCTTCTCTTCTCCAAGCTAAACAGGCCAAGCTCTCTCAGCCTTTCCTCATAAGAGAGATGCTCCAGTCCCCTAATCATCTTTGTGGCCCTTCGCTGGACTTGCTCCAGTAGTGCCACATCCCTCTTGTACTGGGGAGCCCAGAACTGGACGCAGTACTCCAGATGTGGCCTCACCAGGGCTGAGTAGAGGGGGAGAATCACTTCCCTCGACCTGCTGGCAACACTTTTTCTGATGCAGCCCAGGATACCATTGGCCTTCTTGGCCACAAGGGCACATTGCTGCCTCATACTTAACTTGGTGTCCACCAGCACTCCCAGGTCCTTCTCAGCAGAGCTGCTTTCCAGCAGGTCATCCCCCAACCTGTACTGCTGCATGGGGTTATTCCTCCCCAGGTGCAGGACCCTGCACTTGCCTTTGTTGAATTTCATGAGGTTCCTCTCTGCCCACCTCTCCAGCCTGTCCAAGTCTCTCTGAATGGCAGCACAGCCCTCTGGCGTATCGGCCACTCCTCCCAGTTTTGTATCATCAGCAAACTTGCTGAGTGTGCACTCTGTGCCTTCATCCAGGTCATTGATGAAGAAGTTGAACAAGACTGGACCCAGTACTGACCCCTGGGGGACACCGCTAGCTACAGGCCTCCAACTAGACTCTGTACCACTGATCACAACTCTCTGAGCTCTGCCATTCAGCCAGTTCTCAATCCACCTCACTGTCCACTCATCTAACCCACACTTCCTGAGCTTGTCTATGAGGATGCTATGGGAGACAGTGTCAAAAGCCTTGCTGAAGTCTAGGTAGACAACATCCACTGCTCTCCCCTCATCTACCCAGCCAGTCATTCCATCATAGAAGGCTATCAGATTGGTTAAGCATGATTTCCCCTTGGTGAAGCCATGCTGACTACTCCTGATCACCTTCTTTTCCTCCACATGCGTGGAGATGGCTTCCAGGATGAGCTGCTCCATCACCTTTCCAGGGATGGAGGTGAGGCTGACTGGCCTGTAGTTCCCTGGGTCCTCCTTCTTGCCCTTTTTGAAGACTGGGGTGACATTGGCTTTCTTCCAGTCCTCGGGCACCTCTCCTGTTCTCCATGACCTTTCAAAGATGATGGAGAGTGGCTTAGCAATAACATGTCACTTGTGGCTGAGTGCCTGATAGGCCAATGCTGTTCATGTGGGTTCATTTTGTGGTTGTGATGTCACTTGTGGCTCAGTGCCTGACAGGGCCCTGCTGGTCCTGTGGCTGCAGTTTGTGTTTGTGATGTCACTTGTGGCTGAGTGCCTGATAGGCCAGTGCTGGTGAAGTGGCTGCAGTTTGTGATTGTGAGGTCACTTGTGGCTGAGTGCCTGATAGGCCAGTGCTGGCTATGTGAGTGCAGTTTGTGTTTGTGATGTCACTTGTGGCTCAGTGCCTGATAGGCCAGTGCTGGTCCTGTGGCTTCAGTTTGAGGTTGTGATGTCACTTGTGGCTCAGTGCCTGATAGGCCAGTGCTGGTGATGTGGCTGCAGTTTGTGTTTGTGATGTCACCTGTGGCTGAGTGCCTGATAGGCCAGTGCTGGTGATGTGGCTGCAGTTTGTGTTTGTGATGTCACTTGTGGCTCAGTGCCTGATAGGCCAGTGCTGGTGATGTGGCTGCAGTTTGTGTTTGTGATTTCACTTGTGGCTCAGTGCCTGATAGGCCAGTGCTGGTCACGTGGGTGCAGTTTGTGGTTGTGATGTCACTTGTGGCTCAGAGCCTGATAGGCCAGTGTTGGTCACATGGCTGCAGTTTGTGTTTGTGATGTCACTTGTGGCTCAGTGCCTGATAGGCCAGTGCTGGTGATGTGGCTGCAGTTTGTGTTTGTGATGTCGCTTGTGGCTCAGTGCCTGATAGGCCAGTGCTTGTCATGTGGGTGCAGTTTGTGGTTGTGATGTCACTTGTGACTCAGAGCCTGATAGGCCAGTGCTGGTCCTGTGGGTGGAGTTTGTGGTTGTGATGTCACTTGTGGCTCAGTGCCTGATAGGCCAGTGCTGGTCACGTGGGTTCATTTTGTGGTTGTGAGGTCACTTGTGGCTCAGTGCCTGATAGGCCAGTGCTGGTCCTGTGGCTGCAGTTTGTTGTTGTGATGTCACTTGTGGCTCAGTGCCTGATAGGCCAGTACTGGTCACATGGGTGCAGTCTGTGGTTGTGATGTCACTTGTGGCTGAATGCCTGATAGGCCAGTGCTGGTCCTGTGGCTGCAATTTGTGGTTGTGATGTCACTTGTGGCTCAGTGCCTGACAGGGCCCTGCTGGTCCTGTGGGTGGAGTTTGTGTTTGTGATGTCACTTGTGGCTGAGTGCCTGATAGGCCAGTGCTGGTCCTGTGGCTGCAGTTTGTTGTTGTGATGTCACTTGTGGCTCAGTGCCTGATCGGCCAGTACTGGTCACATGGGTGCAGTCTGTGGTTGTGATGTCACTTGTGGCTCAGTGCCTGATAGGCCAGTGCTGGTCCTGTGGCTGCAGTTTGTGTTTGTGATGTCACTTGTGGCTCAGTGACTGATAGGCCAGTGCTTGTCACATGGCTGCAGTTTGTGTTTGTGATGTCACTTGTGGCTCAGTGCCTGATGGGACATTGCTGGTCCTGTGGCTGCAGTTTGTGGTTGTGAGGTCACTTGTGGCTGAGTGCCTGATAGGCCAGTGCTGGTCACGTGGGTTCATTTTGTGGTTGTGAGGTCACTTGTGGCTCAGTGCCTGATAGGTCATGCTGGTCCTGTGGGTGGTGTTTGTGTTTGTGATGTCACTTGTGGCTCAGTGCCTGACAGGCCACTGCTGGTCATGTGGGTGGAGTTTGTGGTTGTGATGTCACTTGTGGCTCAGTGCCTGGTAGACCAGTGATTTTCATGTGGCTGCAGTTTGTGTTTGTGATGTCACTTGTGGCTCAGTGCCTGATAGGACATTGCTGGTCCTGTGGCTGCAGTTTGTGTTTGTGATGTCACTTGTGGCTCAGTGCCTGATAGGCCAGTGCTGGTGATGTGGCTGCAGTTTGTGGTTGTGAGGTCCCTTGTGGCTCAGTGCCTGATAGGCCAGTGCTGGTGGTGTGGGTGCAGTTTGTGTTTCTGATGTCACTTGTGGCTGAGTGCCTGATAGGCCAGTGCTGGTCCTGTGGGTGGAGTTTGTGGTTGTGATGTCACAGAATCACAGAATCACAGAATCACTGAGGTTGGAAGGGACCTCTGGAGATCATCTAGTCCAACCCCCCTGCTCCACCAGGGTCACCTAGAGCACATTGCACAGGATTGCATCCAGGCGGCTTTTGAATATCTCCAGAGAAGGAGACTCCACCACCTCTCGGGGCAACCTGTTCCAGTGCTCTGTCACCCTCACAGTGAAAAAGTTTTTCCTCATGTTAAGATGGAAGTGTCTGTGTTTCAGTTTGTGCCCATTGCCTCGCGTCCTGTCGCTCGGCACCACTGAAAAGAGTCTGGCCCCATCCTCTCGACACCCTCCCTTCAGATACTTATACACATTGATAAGATCTCCTCTCAGCCTTCTCTTCTCCAAGCTAAACAGGCCAAGCTCTCTCAGCCTTTCCTCATAAGAGAGATGCTCCAGTCCCCTAATCATCTTTGTGGCCCTTCGCTGGACTTGCTCCAGTAGTGCCACATCCCTCTTGTACTGGGGAGCCCAGAACTGGACGCAGTACTCCAGATGTGGCCTCACCAGGGCTGAGTAGAGGGGGAGAATCACTTCCCTCGACCTGCTGGCAACACTCTTTCTGATGCAGCCCAGGATACCATTGGCCTTCTTGGCCACAAGGGCACATTGCTGCCTCATACTTAACTTGGTGTCCACCAGCACTCCCAGGTCCTTCTCAGCAGAGCTGCTTTCCAGCAGGTCATCCCCCAACCTGTACTGCTGCATGGGGTTATTCCTCCCCAGGTGCAGGACCCTGCACTTGCCTTTGTTGAATTTCATGAGGTTCCTCTCTGCCCACCTCTCCAGCCTGTCCAAGTCTCTCTGAATGGCAGCACAGCCCTCTGGCGTATCGGCCACTCCTCCCAGTTTTGTATCATCAGCAAACTTGCTGAGTGTGCACTCTGTGCCTTCATCCAGGTCATTGATGAAGAAGTTGAACAAGACTGGACCCAGTACTGACCCCTGGGGGACACCGCTAGCTACAGGCCTCCAACTAGACTCTGTACCACTGATCACAACTCTCTGAGCTCTGCCATTCAGCCAGTTCTCAATCCACCTCACTGTCCACTCATCTAACCCACACTTCCTGAGCTTGTCTATGAGGATGCTATGGGAGACAGTGTCAAAAGCCTTGCTGAAGTCTAGGTAGACAACATCCACTGCTCTCCCCTCATCTACCCAGCCAGTCATTCCATCATAGAAGGCTATCAGATTGGTTAAGCATGATTTCCCCTTGGTGAAGCCATGCTGACTACTCCTGATCACCTTCTTTTCCTCCACATGCGTGGAGATGGCTTCCAGGATGAGCTGCTCCATCACCTTTCCAGGGATGGAGGTGAGGCTGACTGGCCTGTAGTTCCCTGGGTCCTCCTTCTTGCCCTTTTTGAAGACTGGGGTGACATTGGCTTTCTTCCAGTCCTCGGGCACCTCTCCTGTTCTCCATGACCTTTCAAAGATGATGGAGAGTGGCTTAGCAATAACATGTCACTTGTGGCTGAGTGCCTGATAGGCCAATGCTGTTCATGTGGGTTCATTTTGTGGTTGTGATGTCACTTGTGGCTCAGTGCCTGATAGGCCAGTGCTGGTCATGTGGGTTCATTTTGTGGTTGTCAGGTCACTTGTGGCTCAGTGCCTGACAGGGCCCTGCTGGTCCTGTGGCTGCAGTTTGTGTTTGTGATGTCACTTGTGGCTGAGTGCCTGATAGGCCAGTGCTGGTGAAGTGGCTGCAGTTTGTGATTGTGAGGTCACTTGTGGCTGAGTGCCTGATAGGCCAGTGCTGGCTATGTGAGTGCAGTTTGTGTTTGTGATGTCACTTGTGGCTCAGTGCCTGATAGGCCAGTGCTGGTCCTGTGGCTTCAGTTTGAGGTTGTGATGTCACTTGTGGCTCAGTGCCTGATAGGCCAGTGCTGGTGATGTGGCTGCAGTTTGTGTTTGTGATGTCACCTGTGGCTCAGTGCCTGATAGGCCAGTGCTGGCTATGTGAGTGCAGTTTGTGTTTGTGATTTCACTTGTGGCTCAGTGCCTGATAGGCCAGTGCTGGTGATGTGGCTGCAGTTTGTGTTTGTGATGTCATTTGCGGATCAGTGCCTGATAGGCCAGTGCTGGTCACATGGGTGGAGTTTGTGTTTGTGATGTCACTTCTGGCTCAGTGCCTGATAGGCCAGTGCTGGTCACATGGCTGCAGCTTGTGGTTGTGATGTCACTTGTGGCTCAGTGCCTGATAGGCCAGTGCTGGTCCTGTGGCTGCAGTTTGTTGTTGTGATGTCACTTGTGGCTCAGTGCCTGATAGGCCAGTACTGGTCACATGGGTGCAGTCTGTGGTTGTGATGTCACTTGTGGCTGAATGCCTGATAGGCCAGTGCTGGTCCTGTGGCTGCAATTTGTGGTTGTGATGTCACTTGTGGCTCAGTGCCTGATAGGCCAGTGCTGGTCCTGTGGCTGCAGTTTGTTGTTGTGATGTCACTTGTGGCTGAGTGCCTGATAGGCCAGTGCTGGTGATGTGGCTGCAGTTTGTGGTTGTGATGTCACTTGTGGCTCAGTGCCTGACAGGTCAGTGCTGGTCACATGTCTGCAATTTGTATTTGTGATGTCACTTGTGGCTCAGTGCCTGATCGGCCAGTACTGGTCACATGGGTGCAGTCTGTGGTTGTGATGTCACTTGTGGCTCAGTGCCTGATAGGCCAGTGCTGGTCCTGTGGCTGCAGTTTGTGTTTGTGATGTCACTTGTGGCTCAGTGACTGATAGGCCAGTGCTTGTCACATGGCTGCAGTTTGTGTTTGTGATGTCACTTGTGGCTCAGTGCCTGATGGGACATTGCTGGTCCTGTGGCTGCAGTTTGTGGTTGTGAGGTCACTTGTGGCTGAGTGCCTGATAGGCCAGTGCTGGTCACGTGGGTTCATTTTGTCGTTGTGAGGTCACTTGTGGCTCAGTGCCTGATAGGTCATGCTGGTCCTGTGGGTGGTGTTTGTGTTTGTGATGTCACTTGTGGCTCAGTGCCTGACAGGCCACTGCTGGTCATGTGGGTGGAGTTTGTGGTTGTGATGTCACTTGTGTCTCAGTGCCTGGTAGACCAGTGATTTTCATGTGGCTGCAGTTTGTGTTTGTGATGTCACTTGTGGCTCAGTGCCTGATAGGACATTGCTGGTCCTGTGGCTGCAGTTTGTGTTTGTGATGTCACTTGTGGCTCAGTGCCTGATAGGCCAGTGCTGGTGGTGTGGGTGCAGTTTGTGTTTCTGATGTCACTTGTGGCTCAGTGCCTGATAGGCCAGTGCTGGTGATGTGGCTGCAGTTTGTGGTTGTGATGTCACTTGTGGCTCAGTGCCTGATAGGCCAGTGCTGGTGATGTGGCTGCAGTTTGTGTTTGTGATGTCACTTGTGGCTCAGTGCCTGATAGGCCAGTGCTGGTCATGTGGCTGCAGTTTGTGTTTGTGATTTCACTTGTGGCTCAGTGCCTGATAGGCCAGTGCTGGTCCTGTGGGTGGAGTTTGTGGTTGTGATGTCACTTGTGGCTCAGTGCCTGATAGGCCAGTGCTGGTGATGTGGGTGCAGTTTGTGGCTGTGAGGTCACTTGTGGCTCAGTGCCTGATAGGCCAGTGCTGGTGATGTGGCTGCAGTTTGTGTTTGTGATGTCACTTGTGGCTCAGTGCCTGATAGGCCAGTGCTGGTCATGTGGGTGCAGTTTGTGGTTGTCAGGTCACTTGTGGCTCAGTGCCTTATAGGCCAGCGTTGGTCACATGGCTGCAGTTTGTGTTTGTGATGTCACTTGTGGCTCAGTGCCTGATAGGGCAGTGCTGGTCCTGTGGGTTCAGTTTGAGGTTGTGATTTCACTTGTGGCTCAGTGCCTGATGGGACATTGCTGGTCCTGTGGCTGCAGTTTGTGGTTGTGAGGTCACTTGTGGCTGAGTGCCTGATAGGCCAGTGCTGGTCACGTGGGTTCATTTTGTCGTTGTGAGGTCACTTGTGGCTCAGTGCCTGATAGGTCATGCTGGTCCTGTGGGTGGTGTTTGTGTTTGTGATGTCACTTGTGGCTCAGTGCCTGACAGGCCACTGCTGGTCATGTGGGTGGAGTTTGTGGTTGTGATGTCAGTTGTGGCTCAGTGCCTGGTAGACCAGTGATTTTCATGTGGCTGCAGTTTGTGTTTGTGATGTCACTTGTGGCTCAGTGCCTGATAGGACATTGCTGGTCCTGTGGGTGGTGTTTGTGTTTGTGATGTCACTTGTGGCTCAGTGCCTGATAGGCCAGTGCTGGTCCTGTGGGTGGAGTTTGTGGTTGTGATGTCACTTGTGGCTCAGTGCCTGATAGGACATTGCTGGTCCTGTGGCTGCAGTTTGTGTTTGTGAAGTCACTTGTGGCTCAGTGCCTGATAGGCCAGTGCTGGTGATGTGGGTGGAGTTTGTGGTTGTGATGTCACTTGTGGCTCAGTGCCTGATAGGCCAGTGCTGGTGATGTGGGTGCAGTTTGTGGCTGTGAGGTCACTTGTGGCTCAGTGCCTGATGGGACATTGCTGGTCCTGTGGCTGCAGTTTGTGGTTGTGATGTCACTTGTGGCTCAGTGCCTGACGGGGCCCTGCTGGTCCTGTGGGTGGAGTTTGTATTTGTGTTGTCACTTGTGGCTGAGTGCCTGATAGGCCAGTGCTGGTCCTGTGGGTGGAGTTTGTGGTTGTGATGTCACAGAATCACAGAATCACAGAATCACTGAGGTTGGAAGGGACCTCTGGAGATCATCTAGTCCAACCCCCCTGCTCCACCAGGGTCACCTAGAGCACATTGCACAGGATTGCATCCAGGCGGCTTTTGAATATCTCCAGAGAAGGAGACTCCACCACCTCTCGGGGCAACCTGTTCCAGTGCTCTGTCACCCTCACAGTGAAAAAGTTTTTCCTCATGTTAAGATGGAAGTGTCTGTGTTTCAGTTTGTGCCCATTGCCTCGCGTCCTGTCGCTCGGCACCACTGAAAAGAGTCTGGCCCCATCCTCTCGACACCCTCCCTTCAGATACTTATACACATTGATAAGATCTCCTCTCAGCCTTCTCTTCTCCAAGCTAAACAGGCCAAGCTCTCTCAGCCTTTCCTCATAAGAGAGATGCTCCAGTCCCCTAATCATCTTTGTGGCCCTTCGCTGGACTTGCTCCAGTAGTGCCACATCCCTCTTGTACTGGGGAGCCCAGAACTGGACGCAGTACTCCAGATGTGGCCTCACCAGGGCTGAGTAGAGGGGGAGAATCACTTCCCTCGACCTGCTGGCAACACTTTTTCTGATGCAGCCCAGGATACCATTGGCCTTCTTGGCCACAAGGGCACATTGCTGCCTCATACTTAACGTGGTGTCCACCAGCACTCCCAGGTCCTTCTCAGCAGAGCTGCTTTCCAGCAGGTCATCCCCCAACCTGTACTGCTGCATGGGGTTATTCCTCCCCAGGTGCAGGACCCTGCACTTGCCTTTGTTGAATTTCATGAGGTTCCTCTCTGCCCACCTCTCCAGCCTGTCCAAGTCTCTCTGAATGGCAGCACAGCCCTCTGGCGTATCGGCCACTCCTCCCAGTTTTGTATCATCAGCAAACTTGCTGAGTGTGCACTCTGTGCCTTCATCCAGGTCATTGATGAAGAAGTTGAACAAGACTGGACCCAGTACTGACCCCTGGGGGACACCGCTAGCTACAGGCCTCCAACTAGACTCTGTACCACTGATCACAACTCTCTGAGCTCTGCCATTCAGCCAGTTCTC
Organism: Apteryx mantelli; assembly: GCF_036417845.1. Lineage (NCBI taxonomy): Eukaryota > Metazoa > Chordata > Aves > Apterygiformes > Apterygidae > Apteryx > Apteryx mantelli. The sequence goes on from NC_089983.1 coordinate 478,075, forward strand.
AATCCACCTCACTGTCCACTCATCTAACCCACACTTCCTGAGCTTGTCTATGAGGATGCTATGGGAGACAGTGTCAAAAGCCTTGCTGAAGTCTAGGTAGACAACATCCACTGCTCTCCCCTCATCTACCCAGCCAGTCATTCCATCATAGAAGGCTATCAGATTGGTTAAGCATGATTTCCCCTTGGTGAAGCCGTGCTGACTACTCCTGATCACCTTCTTTTCCTCCACATGCGTGGAGATGGCTTCCAGGATGAGCTGCTCCATCACCTTTCCAGGGATGGAGGTGAGGCTGACTGGCCTGTAGTTCCCTGGGTCCTCCTTCTTGCCCTTTTTGAAGACTGGGGTGACATTGGCTTTCTTCCAGTCCTCGGGCACCTCTCCTGTTCTCCATGACCTTTCAAAGATGATGGAGAGTGGCTTAGCAATAACATGTCACTTGTGGCTGAGTGCCTGATAGGCCAATGCTGTTCATGTGGGTTCATTTTGTGGTTGTGATGTCACTTGTGGCTCAGTGCCTGACAGGGCCCTGCTGGTCCTGTGGCTGCAGTTTGTGTTTGTGATGTCACTTGTGGCTGAGTGCCTGATAGGCCAGTGCTGGTGTAGTGGCTGCAGTTTGTGATTGTGAGGTCACTTGTGGCTGAGTGCCTGATAGGCCAGTGCTGGCTATGTGAGTGCAGTTTGTGTTTGTGATGTCACTTGTGGCTCAGTGCCTGATAGGCCAGTGCTGGTCCTGTGGCTTCAGTTTGAGGTTGTGATGTCACTTGTGGCTCAGTGCCTGATAGGCCAGTGCTGGTGATGTGGCTGCAGTTTGTGTTTGTGATGTCACCTGTGGCTCAGTGCCTGATAGGCCAGTGCTGGTGATGTGGCTGCAGTTTGTGTTTGTGATGTCACCTGTGGCTCAGTGCCTGATAGGCCAGTGCTGGTGATGTGGCTGCAGTTTGTGTTTGTGATTTCACTTGTGGCTCAGTGCCTGATAGGCCAGTGCTGGTCACGTGGGTGCAGTTTGTGGTTGTGATGTCACTTGTGGCTCAGAGCCTGATAGGCCAGTGTTGGTCACATGGCTGCAGTTTGTGTTTGTGATGTCACTTGTGGCTCAGTGCCTGATAGGCCAGTGCTGGTGATGTGGCTGCAGTTTGTGTTTGTGATGTCACTTGTGGCTCAGTGCCTGATAGGCCAGTGCTGGTGATGTGGCTGCAGTTTGTGTTTGTGATGTCATTTGCGGATCAGTGCCTGATAGGCCAGTGCTGGTCACATGGGTGGAGTTTGTGTTTGTGATGTCACTTCTGGCTCAGTGCCTGATAGGCCAGTGCTGGTCACATGGCTGCAGCTTGTGGTTGTGATGTCACTTGTGGCTCAGTGCCTGATAGGCCAGTGCTGGTCCTGTGGCTGCAGTTTGTTGTTGTGATGTCACTTGTGGCTCAGTGCCTGATAGGCCAGTACTGGTCACATGGGTGCAGTCTGTGGTTGTGATGTCACTTGTGGCTGAATGCCTGATAGGCCAGTGCTGGTCCTGTGGCTGCAATTTGTGGTTGTGATGTCACTTGTGGCTCAGTGCCTGACAGGGCCCTGCTGGTCCTGTGGGTGGAGTTTGTCTTTGTGTTGTCACTTGTGGCTGAGTGCCTGATAGGCCAGTGCTGGTCCTGTGGCTGCAGTTTGTTGTTGTGATGTCACTTGTGGCTCAGTGCCTGACAGGTCAGTGCTGGTCACATGTCTGCAATTTGTATTTGTGATGTCACTTGTGGCTCAGTGCCTGATCGGCCAGTACTGGTCACATGGGTGCAGTCTGTGGTTGTGATGTCACTTGTGGCTCAGTGCCTGATAGGCCAGTGCTGGTCCTGTGGCTGCAGTTTGTGTTTGTGATGTCACTTGTGGCTCAGTGACTGATAGGCCAGTGCTTGTCACATGGCTGCAGTTTGTGGTTGTGATGTCACTTGTGGCTCAGTGCCTGATGGGACATTGCTGGTCCTGTGGCTGCAGTTTGTGGTTGTGAGGTCACTTGTGGCTGAGTGCCTGATAGGCCAGTGCTGGTCACGTGGGTTCATTTTGTCGTTGTGAGGTCACTTGTGGCTCAGTGCCTGATAGGTCATGCTGGTCCTGTGGGTGGTGTTTGTGTTTGTGATGTCACTTGTGGCTCAGTGCCTGACAGGCCACTGCTGGTCATGTGGGTGGAGTTTGTGGTTGTGATGTCACTTGTGGCTCAGTGCCTGATAGGCCAGTGCTGGTGGTGTGGGTGCAGTTTGTGTTTCTGATGTCACTTGTGGCTCAGTGCCTGATAGGCCAGTGCTGGTGATGTGGCTGCAGTTTGTGGTTGTGATGTCACTTGTGGCTCAGTGCCTGATAGGCCAGTGCTGGTGATGTGGCTGCAGTTTGTGTTTGTGATGTCACTTGTGGCTCAGTGCCTGATAGGCCAGTGCTGGTGATGTGGCTGCAGTTTGTGTTTGTGATGTCACTTGTGACTGAGTGCCTGATAGGCCAGTGCTGGTGATGTGGGTGCAGCTTGTTGTTGTGATGTCATTTGCGGATCAGTGCCTGATAGGCCAGTGCTGGTAACATGGGTGGAGTTTGTGTTTGTGATGTCACTTCTGGCTCAGTGCCTGATAGGCCAGTGCTGGTGATGTGGGTGGAGTTTGTGTTTGTGATGTCACTTGTGGCTCAGTGCCTGATAGGCCAAAGCTGTTCATGTGCGTGCAGTTTGTGATTATGAGGACCCTTGTGGCTCAGTGCCTGATAGGCCAGTGCTGGTCATGTGGCTGCAGTTTGTGGTTGTTGATGTCACTTGTGGCTCAGTGCCTGATAGGCCAGTGCTGGTCATGTGGGTGGAGTTTGTGGTTGTGATGTCACTTGTGGCTCAGTGCCTGATAGGCCAGTGCTGGTGATGTGGCTGCAGTTTGTGTTTGTGATGTCACTTGTGACTGAGTGCCTGATAGGCCAGTGTTGGTCACATGGCTGCAGTTTGTGTTTGTGATGTCACTTGTGGCTCAGTGCTTGATAGGCCAGTGCTGGTGATGTGGCTGCAGTTTGTGTTTGTGATGTCATTTGCGGATCAGTGCCTGATAGGCCAGTGCTGGTCACGTGGGTGGAGTTTGTGTTTGTGATGTCACTTGTGGCTCAGTGCCTGATAGGCCAGTGCTGGTGATGTGGGTGGAGTTTGTGGTTGTGATGTCACTTGTGGCTCAGTGCCTGATAGGCAAGTGCTGGTGATGTGGGTGGAGTTTGTGTTTGTGATGTCACTCGTGGCTCAGTGCCTGATAGGCCAGTGCTGCTCAAATGGCTGTTGTTTGTGGTTGTGATGTCACTTGTGGCTCAGTGCCTGATAGGCCAGTGCTGCTCAAATGGCTGTTGTTTGTGGTTGTGATGTCACTTGTGGCTCAGTGCCTGATAGGCCAGTGCTGGTCACATGGCTGCAGTTTGTGTTTGTGAGGTCACTTGTGGCTCAGTGCCTGATAGGCCAGTGCTGGTGATGTGGGTGCAGTTTGTGGCTGTGATGTCACTTGTGGCTCAGTGCCTGATAGGCCAGTGCTGGTGATGTGGCTGCAGTTTGTGTTTGTGATGTCACTTGTGGCTCAGTGCCTGATAGGACATTGCTGGTCATGTGGCTGCAGTTTGTGTTTGTGATGTCACTTGTGGCTCAGTGCCTGATAGGCCAGTGCTGGTGATGTGGCTGCAGTTTGTGGTTGTGAGGTCCCTTGTGGCTCAGTGCCTGATAGGCCAGTGCTGGTGGTGTGGGTGCAGTTTGTGTTTCTGATGTCACTTGTGGCTCAGTGCCTGATGGGACATTGCTGGTCCTGTGGCTGCAGTTTGTGGTTGTGATGTCACTTGTGGCTCAGTGCCTGACAGGGCCCTGCTGGTCCTGTGGGTGGAGTTTGTATTTGTGTTGTCACTTGTGGCTGAGTGCCTGATAGGCCAGTGCTGGTCCTGTGGGTGGAGTTTGTGGTTGTGATGTCACAGAATCACAGAATCACAGAATCACTGAGGTTGGAAGGGACCTCTGGAGATCATCTAGTCCAACCCCCCTGCTCCACCAGGGTCACCTAGAGCACATTGCACAGGATTGCATCCAGGCGGCTTTTGAATATCTCCAGAGAAGGAGACTCCACCACCTCTCGGGGCAACCTGTTCCAGTGCTCTGTCACCCTCACAGTGAAAAAGTTTTTCCTCATGTTAAGATGGAAGTGTCTGTGTTTCAGTTTGTGCCCATTGCCTCGCGTCCTGTCGCTCGGCACCACTGAAAAGAGTCTGGCCCCATCCTCTCGACACCCTCCCTTCAGATACTTATACACATTGATAAGATCTCCTCTCAGCCTTCTCTTCTCCAAGCTAAACAGGCCAAGCTCTCTCAGCCTTTCCTCATAAGAGAGATGCTCCAGTCCCCTAATCATCTTTGTGGCCCTTCGCTGGACTTGCTCCAGTAGTGCCACATCCCTCTTGTACTGGGGAGCCCAGAACTGGACGCAGTACTCCAGATGTGGCCTCACCAGGGCTGAGTAGAGGGGGAGAATCACTTCCCTCGACCTGCTGGCAACACTTTTTCTGATGCAGCCCAGGATACCATTGGCCTTCTTGGCCACAAGGGCACATTGCTGCCTCATACTTAACTTGGTGTCCACCAGCACTCCCAGGTCCTTCTCAGCAGAGCTGCTTTCCAGCAGGTCATCCCCCAACCTGTACTGCTGCATGGGGTTATTCCTCCCCAGGTGCAGGACCCTGCACTTGCCTTTGTTGAATTTCATGAGGTTCCTCTCTGCCCACCTCTCCAGCCTGTCCAAGTCTCTCTGAATGGCAGCACAGCCCTCTGGCGTATCGGCCACTCCTCCCAGTTTTGTATCATCAGCAAACTTGCTGAGTGTGCACTCTGTGCCTTCATCCAGGTCATTGATGAAGAAGTTGAACAAGACTGGACCCAGTACTGACCCCTGGGGGACACCGCTAGCTACAGGCCTCCAACTAGACTCTGTACCACTGATCACAACTCTCTGAGCTCTGCCATTCAGCCAGTTCTCAATCCACCTCACTGTCCACTCATCTAACCCACACTTCCTGAGCTTGTCTATGAGGATGCTATGGGAGACAGTGTCAAAAGCCTTGCTGAAGTCTAGGTAGACAACATCCACTGCTCTCCCCTCATCTACCCAGCCAGTCATTCCATCATAGAAGGCTATCAGATTGGTTAAGCATGATTTCCCCTTGGTGAAGCCGTGCTGACTACTCCTGATCACCTTCTTTTCCTCCACATGCGTGGAGATGGCTTCCAGGATGAGCTGCTCCATCACCTTTCCAGGGATGGAGGTGAGGCTGACTGGCCTGTAGTTCCCTGGGTCCTCCTTCTTGCCCTTTTTGAAGACTGGGGTGACATTGGCTTTCTTCCAGTCCTCGGGCACCTCTCCTGTTCTCCATGACCTTTCAAAGATGATGGAGAGTGGCTTAGCAATAACATGTCACTTGTGGCTGAGTGCCTGATAGGCCAATGCTGTTCATGTGGGTTCATTTTGTGGTTGTGATGTCACTTGTGGCTCAGTGCCTGATAGGCCAGTGCTGGTCATGTGGGTTCATTTTGTGGTTGTCAGGTCACTTGTGGCTCAGTGCCTGACAGGGCCCTGCTGGTCCTGTGGCTGCAGTTTGTGTTTGTGATGTCACTTGTGGCTGAGTGCCTGATAGGCCAGTGCTGGTGAAGTGGCTGCAGTTTGTGATTGTGAGGTCACTTGTGGCTGAGTGCCTGATAGGCCAGTGCTGGCTATGTGAGTGCAGTTTGTGTTTGTGATGTCACTTGTGGCTCAGTGCCTGATAGGCCAGTGCTGGTCCTGTGGCTTCAGTTTGAGGTTGTGATGTCACTTGTGGCTCAGTGCCTGATAGGCCAGTGCTGGTGATGTGGCTGCAGTTTGTGTTTGTGATGTCACCTGTGGCTGAGTGCCTGATAGGCCAGTGCTGGTGATGTGGCTGCAGTTTGTGTTTGTGATGTCACTTGTGGCTCAGTGCCTGATAGGCCAGTGCTGGTGATGTGGCTGCAGTTTGTGTTTGTGATTTCACTTGTGGCTCAGTGCCTGATAGGCCAGTGCTGGTCACGTGGGTGCAGTTTGTGGTTGTGATGTCACTTGTGGCTCAGAGCCTGATAGGCCAGTGTTGGTCACATGGCTGCAGTTTGTGTTTGTGATGTCACTTGTGGCTCAGTGCCTGATAGGCCAGTGCTGGTGATGTGGCTGCAGTTTGTGTTTGTGATGTCACTTGTGGCTCAGTGCCTGATAGGCCAGTGCTTGTCATGTGGGTGCAGTTTGTGGTTGTGATGTCACTTGTGACTCAGAGCCTGATAGGCCAGTGCTGGTCCTGTGGGTGGAGTTTGTGGTTGTGATGTCACTTGTGGCTCAGTGCCTGATAGGCCAGTGCTGGTCACGTGGGTTCATTTTGTGGTTGTGAGGTCACTTGTGGCTCAGTGCCTGATAGGCCAGTGCTGGTCCTGTGGCTGCAGTTTGTTGTTGTGATGTCACTTGTGGCTCAGTGCCTGATAGGCCAGTACTGGTCACATGGGTGCAGTCTGTGGTTGTGATGTCACTTGTGGCTGAATGCCTGATAGGCCAGTGCTGGTCCTGTGGCTGCAATTTGTGGTTGTGATGTCACTTGTGGCTCAGTGCCTGACAGGGCCCTGCTGGTCCTGTGGGTGGAGTTTGTCTTTGTGTTGTCACTTGTGGCTGAGTGCCTGATAGGCCAGTGCTGGTCCTGTGGCTGCAGTTTGTTGTTGTGATGTCACTTGTGGCTCAGTGCCTGATCGGCCAGTACTGGTCACATGGGTGCAGTCTGTGGTTGTGATGTCACTTGTGGCTCAGTGCCTGATAGGCCAGTGCTGGTCCTGTGGCTGCAGTTTGTGTTTGTGATGTCACTTGTGGCTCAGTGACTGATAGGCCAGTGCTTGTCACATGGCTGCAGTTTGTGTTTGTGATGTCACTTGTGGCTCAGTGCCTGATGGGACATTGCTGGTCCTGTGGCTGCAGTTTGTGGTTGTGAGGTCACTTGTGGCTGAGTGCCTGATAGGCCAGTGCTGGTCACGTGGGTTCATTTTGTGGTTGTGAGGTCACTTGTGGCTCAGTGCCTGATAGGTCATGCTGGTCCTGTGGGTGGTGTTTGTGTTTGTGATGTCACTTGTGGCTCAGTGCCTGACAGGCCACTGCTGGTCATGTGGGTGGAGTTTGTGGTTGTGATGTCACTTGTGGCTCAGTGCCTGGTAGACCAGTGATTTTCATGTGGCTGCAGTTTGTGTTTGTGATGTCACTTGTGGCTCAGTGCCTGATAGGACATTGCTGGTCCTGTGGCTGCAGTTTGTGTTTGTGATGTCACTTGTGGCTCAGTGCCTGATAGGCCAGTGCTGGTGATGTGGCTGCAGTTTGTGGTTGTGAGGTCCCTTGTGGCTCAGTGCCTGATAGGCCAGTGCTGGTGGTGTGGGTGCAGTTTGTGTTTCTGATGTCACTTGTGGCTCAGTGCCTGATGGGACATTGCTGGTCCTGTGGCTGCAGTTTGTGGTTGTGATGTCACTTGTGGCTCAGTGCCTGACAGGGCCCTGCTGGTCCTGTGGGTGGAGTTTGTATTTGTGTTGTCACTTGTGGCTGAGTGCCTGATAGGCCAGTGCTGGTCCTGTGGGTGGAGTTTGTGGTTGTGATGTCACAGAATCACAGAATCACAGAATCACTGAGGTTGGAAGGGACCTCTGGAGATCATCTAGTCCAGCCCCCCTGCTCCACCAGGGTCACCTAGAGCACATTGCACAGGATTGCATCCAGGCGGCTTTTGAATATCTCCAGAGAAGGAGACTCCACCACCTCTCGGGGCAACCTGTTCCAGTGCTCTGTCACCCTCACAGTGAAAAAGTTTTTCCTCATGTTAAGATGGAAGTGTCTGTGTTTCAGTTTGTGCCCATTGCCTCGCGTCCTGTCGCTCGGCACCACTGAAAAGAGTCTGGCCCCATCCTCTCGACACCCTCCCTTCAGATACTTATACACATTGATAAGATCTCCTCTCAGCCTTCTCTTCTCCAAGCTAAACAGGCCAAGCTCTCTCAGCCTTTCCTCATAAGAGAGATGCTCCAGTCCCCTAATCATCTTTGTGGCCCTTCGCTGGACTTGCTCCAGTAGTGCCACATCCCTCTTGTACTGGGGAGCCCAGAACTGGACGCAGTACTCCAGATGTGGCCTCACCAGGGCTGAGTAGAGGGGGAGAATCACTTCCCTCGACCTGCTGGCAACACTTTTTCTGATGCAGCCCAGGATACCATTGGCCTTCTTGGCCACAAGGGCACATTGCTGCCTCATACTTAACTTGGTGTCCACCAGCACTCCCAGGTCCTTCTCAGCAGAGCTGCTTTCCAGCAGGTCATCCCCCAACCTGTACTGCTGCATGGGGTTATTCCTCCCCAGGTGCAGGACCCTGCACTTGCCTTTGTTGAATTTCATGAGGTTCCTCTCTGCCCACCTCTCCAGCCTGTCCAAGTCTCTCTGAATGGCAGCACAGCCCTCTGGCGTATCGGCCACTCCTCCCAGTTTTGTATCATCAGCAAACTTGCTGAGTGTGCACTCTGTGCCTTCATCCAGGTCATTGATGAAGAAGTTGAACAAGACTGGACCCAGTACTGACCCCTGGGGGACACCGCTAGCTACAGGCCTCCAACTAGACTCTGTACCACTGATCACAACTCTCTGAGCTCTGCCATTCAGCCAGTTCTCAATCCACCTCACTGTCCACTCATCTAACCCACACTTCCTGAGCTTGTCTATGAGGATGCTATGGGAGACAGTGTCAAAAGCCTTGCTGAAGTCTAGGTAGACAACATCCACTGCTCTCCCCTCATCTACCCAGCCAGTCATTCCATCATAGAAGGCTATCAGATTGGTTAAGCATGATTTCCCCTTGGTGAAGCCATGCTGACTACTCCTGATCACCTTCTTTTCCTCCACATGCGTGGAGATGGCTTCCAGGATGAGCTGCTCCATCACCTTTCCAGGGATGGAGGTGAGGCTGACTGGCCTGTAGTTCCCTGGGTCCTCCTTCTTGCCCTTTTTGAAGACTGGGGTGACATTGGCTTTCTTCCAGTCCTCGGGCACCTCTCCTGTTCTCCATGACCTTTCAAAGATGATGGAGAGTGGCTTAGCAATAACATGTCACTTGTGGCTGAGTGCCTGATAGGCCAATGCTGTTCATGTGGGTTCATTTTGTGGTTGTGATGTCACTTGTGGCTCAGTGCCTGATAGGCCAGTGCTGGTCATGTGGGTTCATTTTGTGGTTGTCAGGTCACTTGTGGCTCAGTGCCTGACAGGGCCCTGCTGGTCCTGTGGCTGCAGTTTGTGTTTGTGATGTCACTTGTGGCTGAGTGCCTGATAGGCCAGTGCTGGTGAAGTGGCTGCAGTTTGTGATTGTGAGGTCACTTGTGGCTGAGTGCCTGATAGGCCAGTGCTGGCTATGTGAGTGCAGTTTGTGTTTGTGATGTCACTTGTGGCTCAGTGCCTGATAGGCCAGTGCTGGTCCTGTGGCTTCAGTTTGAGGTTGTGATGTCACTTGTGGCTCAGTGCCTGATAGGCCAGTGCTGGTGATGTGGCTGCAGTTTGTGTTTGTGATGTCACCTGTGGCTCAGTGCCTGATAGGCCAGTGCTGGCTATGTGAGTGCAGTTTGTGTTTGTGATTTCACTTGTGGCTCAGTGCCTGATAGGCCAGTGCTGGTGATGTGGCTGCAGTTTGTGTTTGTGATGTCATTTGCGGATCAGTGCCTGATAGGCCAGTGCTGGTCACATGGGTGGAGTTTGTGTTTGTGATGTCACTTCTGGCTCAGTGCCTGATAGGCCAGTGCTGGTCACATGGCTGCAGCTTGTGGTTGTGATGTCACTTGTGGCTCAGTGCCTGATAGGCCAGTGCTGGTCCTGTGGCTGCAGTTTGTTGTTGTGATGTCACTTGTGGCTCAGTGCCTGATAGGCCAGTACTGGTCTCATGGGTGCAGTCTGTGGTTGTGATGTCACTTGTGGCTGAATGCCTGATAGGCCAGTGCTGGTCCTGTGGCTGCAATTTGTGGTTGTGATGTCACTTGTGGCTCAGTGCCTGACAGGGCCCTGCTGGTCCTGTGGGTGGAGTTTGTCTTTGTGTTGTCACTTGTGGCTGAGTGCCTGATAGGCCAGTGCTGGTCCTGTGGCTGCAGTTTGTTGTTGTGATGTCACTTGTGGCTCAGTGCCTGACAGGTCAGTGCTGGTCACATGTCTGCAATTTGTATTTGTGATGTCACTTGTGGCTCAGTGCCTGATCGGCCAGTACTGGTCACATGGGTGCAGTCTGTGGTTGTGATGTCACTTGTGGCTCAGTGCCTGATAGGCCAGTGCTGGTCCTGTGGCTGCAGTTTGTGTTTGTGATGTCACTTGTGGCTCAGTGACTGATAGGCCAGTGCTTGTCACATGGCTGCAGTTTGTGTTTGTGATGTCACTTGTGGCTCAGTGCCTGATGGGACATTGCTGGTCCTGTGGCTGCAGTTTGTGGTTGTGAGGTCACTTGTGGCTGAGTGCCTGATAGGCCAGTGCTGGTCACGTGGGTTCATTTTGTGGTTGTGAGGTCACTTGTGGCTCAGTGCCTGATAGGTCATGCTGGTCCTGTGGGTGGTGTTTGTGTTTGTGATGTCACTTGTGGCTCAGTGCCTGACAGGCCACTGCTGGTCATGTGGGTGGAGTTTGTGGTTGTGATGTCACTTGTGGCTCAGTGCCTGATAGGCCAGTGCTGGTGGTGTGGGTGCAGTTTGTGTTTCTGATGTCACTTGTGGCTCAGTGCCTGATAGGCCAGTGCTGGTGATGTGGCTGCAGTTTGTGGTTGTGATGTCACTTGTGGCTCAGTGCCTGATAGGCCAGTGCTGGTGATGTGGCTGCAGTTTGTGTTTGTGATGTCACTTGTGGCTCAGTGCCTGATAGGCCAGTGCTGGTGATGTGGCTGCAGTTTGTGTTTGTGATGTCACTTGTGACTGAGTGCCTGATAGGCCAGTGCTGGTGATGTGGGTGCAGCTTGTTGTTGTGATGTCATTTGCGGATCAGTGCCTGATAGGCCAGTGCTGGTAACATGGGTGGAGTTTGTGTTTGTGATGTCACTTCTGGCTCAGTGCCTGATAGGCCAGTGCTGGTGATGTGGGTGGAGTTTGTGTTTGTGATGTCACTTGTGGCTCAGTGCCTGATAGGCCAAAGCTGTTCATGTGCGTGCAGTTTGTGATTATGAGGACCCTTGTGGCTCAGTGCCTGATAGGCCAGTGCTGGTCATGTGGCTGCAGTTTGTGGTTTTGAGGTCACTTGTGGCTCAGTGCCTGATAGGCCAGTGCTGGTCATGTGGGTGGAGTTTGTGGTTGTGATGTCACTTGTGGCTCAGTGCCTGATAGGCCAGTGCTGGTGATGTGGCTGCAGTTTGTGTTTGTGATGTCACTTGTGACTGAGTGCCTGATAGGCCAGTGTTGGTCACATGGCTGCAGTTTGTGTTTGTGATGTCACTTGTGGCTCAGTGCTTGATAGGCCAGTGCTGGTGATGTGGCTGCAGTTTGTGTTTGTGATGTCATTTGCGGATCAGTGCCTGATAGGCCAGTGCTGGTCACGTGGGTGGAGTTTGTGTTTGTGATGTCACTTGTGGCTGAGTGCCTGATAGGCCAGTGCTGGTGATGTGGGTGGAGTTTGTGGTTGTGATGTCACTTGTGGCTCAGTGCCTGATAGGCAAGTGCTGGTGATGTGGGTGGAGTTTGTGTTTGTGATGTCACTCGTGGCTCAGTGCCTGATAGGCCAGTGCTGCTCAAATGGCTGTTGTTTGTGGTTGTGATGTCACTTGTGGCTCAGTGCCTGATAGGCCAGTGCTGCTCAAATGGCTGTTGTTTGTGGTTGTGATGTCACTTGTGGCTCAGTGCCTGATAGGCCAGTGCTGGTCACATGGCTGCAGTTTGTGTTTGTGAGGTCACTTGTGGCTCAGTGCCTGATAGGCCAGTGCTGGTGATGTGGGTGCAGTTTGTGGCTGTGATGTCACTTGTGGCTCAGTGCCTGATAGGCCAGTGCTGGTGATGTGGCTGCAGTTTGTGTTTGTGATGTCACTTGTGGCTCAGTGCCTGATAGGACATTGCTGGTCCTGTGGCTGCAGTTTGTGTTTGTGATGTCACTTGTGGCTCAGTGCCTGATAGGCCAGTGCTGGTGATGTGGCTGCAGTTTGTGGTTGTGAGGTCCCTTGTGGCTCAGTGCCTGATAGGCCAGTGCTGGTGGTGTGGGTGCAGTTTGTGTTTCTGATGTCACTTGTGGCTCAGTGCCTGATGGGACATTGCTGGTCCTGTGGCTGCAGTTTGTGGTTGTGATGTCACTTGTGGCTCAGTGCCTGACAGGGCCCTGCTGGTCCTGTGGGTGGAGTTTGTATTTGTGTTGTCACTTGTGGCTGAGTGCCTGATAGGCCAGTGCTGGTCCTGTGGGTGGAGTTTGTGGTTGTGATGTCACAGAATCACAGAATCACAGAATCACTGAGGTTGGAAGGGACCTCTGGAGATCATCTAGTCCAACCCCCCTGCTCCACCAGGGTCACCTAGAGCACATTGCACAGGATTGCATCCAGGCGGCTTTTGAATATCTCCAGAGAAGGAGACTCCACCACCTCTCGGGGCAACCTGTTCCAGTGCTCTGTCACCCTCACAGTGAAAAAGTTTTTCCTCATGTTAAGATGGAAGTGTCTGTGTTTCAGTTTGTGCCCATTGCCTCGCGTCCTGTCGCTCGGCACCACTGAAAAGAGTCTGGCCCCATCCTCTCGACACCCTCCCTTCAGATACTTATACACATTGATAAGATCTCCTCTCAGCCTTCTCTTCTCCAAGCTAAACAGGCCAAGCTCTCTCAGCCTTTCCTCATAAGAGAGATGCTCCAGTCCCCTAATCATCTTTGTGGCCCTTCGCTGGACTTGCTCCAGTAGTGCCACATCCCTCTTGTACTGGGGAGCCCAGAACTGGACGCAGTACTCCAGATGTGGCCTCACCAGGGCTGAGTAGAGGGGGAGAATCACTTCCCTCGACCTGCTGGCAACACTTTTTCTGATGCAGCCCAGGATACCATTGGCCTTCTTGGCCACAAGGGCACATTGCTGCCTCATACTTAACTTGGTGTCCACCAGCACTCCCAGGTCCTTCTCAGCAGAGCTGCTTTCCAGCAGGTCATCCCCCAACCTGTACTGCTGCATGGGGTTATTCCTCCCCAGGTGCAGGACCCTGCACTTGCCTTTGTTGAATTTCATGAGGTTCCTCTCTGCCCACCTCTCCAGCCTGTCCAAGTCTCTCTGAATGGCAGCACAGCCCTCTGGCGTATCGGCCACTCCTCCCAGTTTTGTATCATCAGCAAACTTGCTGAGTGTGCACTCTGTGCCTTCATCCAGGTCATTGATGAAGAAGTTGAACAAGACTGGACCCAGTACTGACCCCTGGGGGACACCGCTAGCTACAGGCCTCCAACTAGACTCTGTACCACTGATCACAACTCTCTGAGCTCTGCCATTCAGCCAGTTCTCAATCCACCTCACTGTCCACTCATCTAACCCACACTTCCTGAGCTTGTCTATGAGGATGCTATGGGAGACAGTGTCAAAAGCCTTGCTGAAGTCTAGGTAGACAACATCCACTGCTCTCCCCTCATCTACCCAGCCAGTCATTCCATCATAGAAGGCTATCAGATTGGTTAAGCATGATTTCCCCTTGGTGAAGCCATGCTGACTACTCCTGATCACCTTCTTTTCCTCCACATGCGTGGAGATGGCTTCCAGGATGAGCTGCTCCATCACCTTTCCAGGGATGGAGGTGAGGCTGACTGGCCTGTAGTTCCCTGGGTCCTCCTTCTTGCCCTTTTTGAAGACTGGGGTGACATTGGCTTTCTTCCAGTCCTCGGGCACCTCTCCTGTTCTCCATGACCTTTCAAAGATGATGGAGAGTGGCTTAGCAATAACATGTCACTTGTGGCTGAGTGCCTGATAGGCCAATGCTGTTCATGTGGGTTCATTTTGTGGTTGTGATGTCACTTGTGGCTCAGTGCCTGATAGGCCAGTGCTGGTCATGTGGGTTCATTTTGTGGTTGTCAGGTCACTTGTGGCTCAGTGCCTGACAGGGCCCTGCTGGTCCTGTGGCTGCAGTTTGTGTTTGTGATGTCACTTGTGGCTGAGTGCCTGATAGGCCAGTGCTGGTGAAGTGGCTGCAGTTTGTGATTGTGAGGTCACTTGTGGCTGAGTGCCTGATAGGCCAGTGCTGGCTATGTGAGTGCAGTTTGTGTTTGTGATGTCACTTGTGGCTCAGTGCCTGATAGGCCAGTGCTGGTCCTGTGGCTTCAGTTTGAGGTTGTGATGTCACTTGTGGCTCAGTGCCTGATAGGCCAGTGCTGGTGATGTGGCTGCAGTTTGTGTTTGTGATGTCACCTGTGGCTGAGTGCCTGATAGGCCAGTGCTGGTGATGTGGCTGCAGTTTGTGTTTGTGATGTCACTTGTGGCTCAGTGCCTGATAGGCCAGTGCTGGTGATGTGGCTGCAGTTTGTGTTTGTGATTTCACTTGTGGCTCAGTGCCTGATAGGCCAGTGCTGGTCACGTGGGTGCAGTTTGTGGTTGTGATGTCACTTGTGGCTCAGAGCCTGATAGGCCAGTGTTGGTCACATGGCTGCAGTTTGTGTTTGTGATGTCACTTGTGGCTCAGTGCCTGATAGGCCAGTGCTGGTGATGTGGCTGCAGTTTGTGTTTGTGATGTCACTTGTGGCTCAGTGCCTGATAGGCCAGTGCTTGTCATGTGGGTGCAGTTTGTGGTTGTGATGTCACTTGTGACTCAGAGCCTGATAGGCCAGTGCTGGTCCTGTGGGTGGAGTTTGTGGTTGTGATGTCACTTGTGGCTCAGTGCCTGATAGGCCAGTGCTGGTCACGTGGGTTCATTTTGTGGTTGTGAGGTCACTTGTGGCTCAGTGCCTGATAGGCCAGTGCTGGTCCTGTGGCTGCAGTTTGTTGTTGTGATGTCACTTGTGGCTCAGTGCCTGATAGGCCAGTACTGGTCACATGGGTGCAGTCTGTGGTTGTGATGTCACTTGTGGCTGAATGCCTGATAGGCCAGTGCTGGTCCTGTGGCTGCAATTTGTGGTTGTGATGTCACTTGTGGCTCAGTGCCTGACAGGGCCCTGCTGGTCCTGTGGGTGGAGTTTGTCTTTGTGTTGTCACTTGTGGCTGAGTGCCTGATAGGCCAGTGCTGGTCCTGTGGCTGCAGTTTGTTGTTGTGATGTCACTTGTGGCTCAGTGCCTGATCGGCCAGTACTGGTCACATGGGTGCAGTCTGTGGTTGTGATGTCACTTGTGGCTCAGTGCCTGATAGGCCAGTGCTGGTCCTGTGGCTGCAGTTTGTGTTTGTGATGTCACTTGTGGCTCAGTGACTGATAGGCCAGTGCTTGTCACATGGCTGCAGTTTGTGTTTGTGATGTCACTTGTGGCTCAGTGCCTGATGGGACATTGCTGGTCCTGTGGCTGCAGTTTGTGGTTGTGAGGTCACTTGTGGCTGAGTGCCTGATAGGCCAGTGCTGGTCACGTGGGTTCATTTTGTGGTTGTGAGGTCACTTGTGGCTCAGTGCCTGATAGGTCATGCTGGTCCTGTGGGTGGTGTTTGTGTTTGTGATGTCACTTGTGGCTCAGTGCCTGACAGGCCACTGCTGGTCATGTGGGTGGAGTTTGTGGTTGTGATGTCACTTGTGGCTCAGTGCCTGGTAGACCAGTGATTTTCATGTGGCTGCAGTTTGTGTTTGTGATGTCACTTGTGGCTCAGTGCCTGATAGGACATTGCTGGTCCTGTGGCTGCAGTTTGTGTTTGTGATGTCACTTGTGGCTCAGTGCCTGATAGGCCAGTGCTGGTGATGTGGCTGCAGTTTGTGGTTGTGAGGTCCCTTGTGGCTCAGTGCCTGATAGGCCAGTGCTGGTGGTGTGGGTGCAGTTTGTGTTTCTGATGTCACTTGTGGCTCAGTGCCTGATGGGACATTGCTGGTCCTGTGGCTGCAGTTTGTGGTTGTGATGTCACTTGTGGCTCAGTGCCTGACAGGGCCCTGCTGGTCCTGTGGGTGGAGTTTGTATTTGTGTTGTCACTTGTGGCTGAGTGCCTGATAGGCCAGTGCTGGTCCTGTGGGTGGAGTTTGTGGTTGTGATGTCACAGAATCACAGAATCACAGAATCACTGAGGTTGGAAGGGACCTCTGGAGATCATCTAGTCCAGCCCCCCTGCTCCACCAGGGTCACCTAGAGCACATTGCACAGGATTGCATCCAGGCGGCTTTTGAATATCTCCAGAGAAGGAGACTCCACCACCTCTCGGGGCAACCTGTTCCAGTGCTCTGTCACCCTCACAGTGAAAAAGTTTTTCCTCATGTTAAGATGGAAGTGTCTGTGTTTCAGTTTGTGCCCATTGCCTCGCGTCCTGTCGCTCGGCACCACTGAAAAGAGTCTGGCCCCATCCTCTCGACACCCTCCCTTCAGATACTTATACACATTGATAAGATCTCCTCTCAGCCTTCTCTTCTCCAAGCTAAACAGGCCAAGCTCTCTCAGCCTTTCCTCATAAGAGAGATGCTCCAGTCCCCTAATCATCTTTGTGGCCCTTCGCTGGACTTGCTCCAGTAGTGCCACATCCCTCTTGTACTGGGGAGCCCAGAACTGGACGCAGTACTCCAGATGTGGCCTCACCAGGGCTGAGTAGAGGGGGAGAATCACTTCCCTCGACCTGCTGGCAACACTTTTTCTGATGCAGCCCAGGATACCATTGGCCTTCTTGGCCACAAGGGCACATTGCTGCCTCATACTTAACTTGGTGTCCACCAGCACTCCCAGGTCCTTCTCAGCAGAGCTGCTTTCCAGCAGGTCATCCCCCAACCTGTACTGCTGCATGGGGTTATTCCTCCCCAGGTGCAGGACCCTGCACTTGCCTTTGTTGAATTTCATGAGGTTCCTCTCTGCCCACCTCTCCAGCCTGTCCAAGTCTCTCTGAATGGCAGCACAGCCCTCTGGCGTATCGGCCACTCCTCCCAGTTTTGTATCATCAGCAAACTTGCTGAGTGTGCACTCTGTGCCTTCATCCAGGTCATTGATGAAGAAGTTGAACAAGACTGGACCCAGTACTGACCCCTGGGGGACACCGCTAGCTACAGGCCTCCAACTAGACTCTGTACCACTGATCACAACTCTCTGAGCTCTGCCATTCAGCCAGTTCTCAATCCACCTCACTGTCCACTCATCTAACCCACACTTCCTGAGCTTGTCTATGAGGATGCTATGGGAGACAGTGTCAAAAGCCTTGCTGAAGTCTAGGTAGACAACATCCACTGCTCTCCCCTCATCTACCCAGCCAGTCATTCCATCATAGAAGGCTATCAGATTGGTTAAGCATGATTTCCCCTTGGTGAAGCCATGCTGACTACTCCTGATCACCTTCTTTTCCTCCACATGCGTGGAGATGGCTTCCAGGATGAGCTGCTCCATCACCTTTCCAGGGATGGAGGTGAGGCTGACTGGCCTGTAGTTCCCTGGGTCCTCCTTCTTGCCCTTTTTGAAGACTGGGGTGACATTGGCTTTCTTCCAGTCCTCGGGCACCTCTCCTGTTCTCCATGACCTTTCAAAGATGATGGAGAGTGGCTTAGCAATAACATGTCACTTGTGGCTGAGTGCCTGATAGGCCAATGCTGTTCATGTGGGTTCATTTTGTGGTTGTGATGTCACTTGTGGCTCAGTGCCTGATAGGCCAGTGCTGGTCATGTGGGTTCATTTTGTGGTTGTCAGGTCACTTGTGGCTCAGTGCCTGACAGGGCCCTGCTGGTCCTGTGGCTGCAGTTTGTGTTTGTGATGTCACTTGTGGCTGAGTGCCTGATAGGCCAGTGCTGGTGAAGTGGCTGCAGTTTGTGATTGTGAGGTCACTTGTGGCTGAGTGCCTGATAGGCCAGTGCTGGCTATGTGAGTGCAGTTTGTGTTTGTGATGTCACTTGTGGCTCAGTGCCTGATAGGCCAGTGCTGGTCCTGTGGCTTCAGTTTGAGGTTGTGATGTCACTTGTGGCTCAGTGCCTGATAGGCCAGTGCTGGTGATGTGGCTGCAGTTTGTGTTTGTGATGTCACCTGTGGCTGAGTGCCTGATAGGCCAGTGCTGGTGATGTGGCTGCAGTTTGTGTTTGTGATGTCACTTGTGGCTCAGTGCCTGATAGGCCAGTGCTGGTGATGTGGCTGCAGTTTGTGTTTGTGATTTCACTTGTGGCTCAGTGCCTGATAGGCCAGTGCTGGTCACGTGGGTGCAGTTTGTGGTTGTGATGTCACTTGTGGCTCAGAGCCTGATAGGCCAGTGTTGGTCACATGGCTGCAGTTTGTGTTTGTGATGTCACTTGTGGCTCAGTGCCTGATAGGCCAGTGCTGGTGATGTGGCTGCAGTTTGTGTTTGTGATGTCACTTGTGGCTCAGTGCCTGATAGGCCAGTGCTTGTCATGTGGGTGCAGTTTGTGGTTGTGATGTCACTTGTGACTCAGAGCCTGATAGGCCAGTGCTGGTCCTGTGGGTGGAGTTTGTGGTTGTGATGTCACTTGTGGCTCAGTGCCTGATAGGCCAGTGCTGGTCACGTGGGTTCATTTTGTGGTTGTGAGGTCACTTGTGGCTCAGTGCCTGATAGGCCAGTGCTGGTCCTGTGGCTGCAGTTTGTTGTTGTGATGTCACTTGTGGCTCAGTGCCTGATAGGCCAGTACTGGTCACATGGGTGCAGTCTGTGGTTGTGATGTCACTTGTGGCTGAATGCCTGATAGGCCAGTGCTGGTCCTGTGGCTGCAATTTGTGGTTGTGATGTCACTTGTGGCTCAGTGCCTGACAGGGCCCTGCTGGTCCTGTGGGTGGAGTTTGTCTTTGTGTTGTCACTTGTGGCTGAGTGCCTGATAGGCCAGTGCTGGTCCTGTGGCTGCAGTTTGTTGTTGTGATGTCACTTGTGGCTCAGTGCCTGATCGGCCAGTACTGGTCACATGGGTGCAGTCTGTGGTTGTGATGTCACTTGTGGCTCAGTGCCTGATAGGCCAGTGCTGGTCCTGTGGCTGCAGTTTGTGTTTGTGATGTCACTTGTGGCTCAGTGACTGATAGGCCAGTGCTTGTCACATGGCTGCAGTTTGTGTTTGTGATGTCACTTGTGGCTCAGTGCCTGATGGGACATTGCTGGTCCTGTGGCTGCAGTTTGTGGTTGTGAGGTCACTTGTGGCTGAGTGCCTGATAGGCCAGTGCTGGTCACGTGGGTTCATTTTGTGGTTGTGAGGTCACTTGTGGCTCAGTGCCTGATAGGTCATGCTGGTCCTGTGGGTGGTGTTTGTGTTTGTGATGTCACTTGTGGCTCAGTGCCTGACAGGCCACTGCTGGTCATGTGGGTGGAGTTTGTGGTTGTGATGTCACTTGTGGCTCAGTGCCTGGTAGACCAGTGATTTTCATGTGGCTGCAGTTTGTGTTTGTGATGTCACTTGTGGCTCAGTGCCTGATAGGACATTGCTGGTCCTGTGGCTGCAGTTTGTGTTTGTGATGTCACTTGTGGCTCAGTGCCTGATAGGCCAGTGCTGGTGATGTGGCTGCAGTTTGTGGTTGTGAGGTCCCTTGTGGCTCAGTGCCTGATAGGCCAGTGCTGGTGGTGTGGGTGCAGTTTGTGTTTCTGATGTCACTTGTGGCTCAGTGCCTGATGGGACATTGCTGGTCCTGTGGCTGCAGTTTGTGGTTGTGATGTCACTTGTGGCTCAGTGCCTGACAGGGCCCTGCTGGTCCTGTGGGTGGAGTTTGTATTTGTGTTGTCACTTGTGGCTGAGTGCCTGATAGGCCAGTGCTGGTCCTGTGGGTGGAGTTTGTGGTTGTGATGTCACAGAATCACAGAATCACAGAATCACTGAGGTTGGAAGGGACCTCTGGAGATCATCTAGTCCAGCCCCCCTGCTCCACCAGGGTCACCTAGAGCACATTGCACAGGATTGCATCCAGGCGGCTTTTGAATATCTCCAGAGAAGGAGACTCCACCACCTCTCGGGGCAACCTGTTCCAGTGCTCTGTCACCCTCACAGTGAAAAAGTTTTTCCTCATGTTAAGATGGAAGTGTCTGTGTTTCAGTTTGTGCCCATTGCCTCGCGTCCTGTCGCTCGGCACCACTGAAAAGAGTCTGGCCCCATCCTCTCGACACCCTCCCTTCAGATACTTATACACATTGATAAGATCTCCTCTCAGCCTTCTCTTCTCCAAGCTAAACAGGCCAAGCTCTCTCAGCCTTTCCTCATAAGAGAGATGCTCCAGTCCCCTAATCATCTTTGTGGCCCTTCGCTGGACTTGCTCCAGTAGTGCCACATCCCTCTTGTACTGGGGAGCCCAGAACTGGACGCAGTACTCCAGATGTGGCCTCACCAGGGCTGAGTAGAGGGGGAGAATCACTTCCCTCGACCTGCTGGCAACACTTTTTCTGATGCAGCCCAGGATACCATTGGCCTTCTTGGCCACAAGGGCACATTGCTGCCTCATACTTAACTTGGTGTCCACCAGCACTCCCAGGTCCTTCTCAGCAGAGCTGCTTTCCAGCAGGTCATCCCCCAACCTGTACTGCTGCATGGGGTTATTCCTCCCCAGGTGCAGGACCCTGCACTTGCCTTTGTTGAATTTCATGAGGTTCCTCTCTGCCCACCTCTCCAGCCTGTCCAAGTCTCTCTGAATGGCAGCACAGCCCTCTGGCGTATCGGCCACTCCTCCCAGTTTTGTATCATCAGCAAACTTGCTGAGTGTGCACTCTGTGCCTTCATCCAGGTCATTGATGAAGAAGTTGAACAAGACTGGACCCAGTACTGACCCCTGGGGGACACCGCTAGCTACAGGCCTCCAACTAGACTCTGTACCACTGATCACAACTCTCTGAGCTCTGCCATTCAGCCAGTTCTCAATCCACCTCACTGTCCACTCATCTAACCCACACTTCCTGAGCTTGTCTATGAGGATGCTATGGGAGACAGTGTCAAAAGCCTTGCTGAAGTCTAGGTAGACAACATCCACTGCTCTCCCCTCATCTACCCAGCCAGTCATTCCATCATAGAAGGCTATCAGATTGGTTAAGCATGATTTCCCCTTGGTGAAGCCATGCTGACTACTCCTGATCACCTTCTTTTCCTCCACATGCGTGGAGATGGCTTCCAGGATGAGCTGCTCCATCACCTTTCCAGGGATGGAGGTGAGGCTGACTGGCCTGTAGTTCCCTGGGTCCTCCTTCTTGCCCTTTTTGAAGACTGGGGTGACATTGGCTTTCTTCCAGTCCTCGGGCACCTCTCCTGTTCTCCATGACCTTTCAAAGATGATGGAGAGTGGCTTAGCAATAACATGTCACTTGTGGCTGAGTGCCTGATAGGCCAATGCTGTTCATGTGGGTTCATTTTGTGGTTGTGATGTCACTTGTGGCTCAGTGCCTGATAGGCCAGTGCTGGTCATGTGGGTTCATTTTGTGGTTGTCAGGTCACTTGTGGCTCAGTGCCTGACAGGGCCCTGCTGGTCCTGTGGCTGCAGTTTGTGTTTGTGATGTCACTTGTGGCTGAGTGCCTGATAGGCCAGTGCTGGTGAAGTGGCTGCAGTTTGTGATTGTGAGGTCACTTGTGGCTGAGTGCCTGATAGGCCAGTGCTGGCTATGTGAGTGCAGTTTGTGTTTGTGATGTCACTTGTGGCTCAGTGCCTGATAGGCCAGTGCTGGTCCTGTGGCTTCAGTTTGAGGTTGTGATGTCACTTGTGGCTCAGTGCCTGATAGGCCAGTGCTGGTGATGTGGCTGCAGTTTGTGTTTGTGATGTCACCTGTGGCTCAGTGCCTGATAGGCCAGTGCTGGCTATGTGAGTGCAGTTTGTGTTTGTGATTTCACTTGTGGCTCAGTGCCTGATAGGCCAGTGCTGGTGATGTGGCTGCAGTTTGTGTTTGTGATGTCATTTGCGGATCAGTGCCTGATAGGCCAGTGCTGGTCACATGGGTGGAGTTTGTGTTTGTGATGTCACTTCTGGCTCAGTGCCTGATAGGCCAGTGCTGGTCACATGGCTGCAGCTTGTGGTTGTGATGTCACTTGTGGCTCAGTGCCTGATAGGCCAGTGCTGGTCCTGTGGCTGCAGTTTGTTGTTGTGATGTCACTTGTGGCTCAGTGCCTGATAGGCCAGTACTGGTCTCATGGGTGCAGTCTGTGGTTGTGATGTCACTTGTGGCTGAATGCCTGATAGGCCAGTGCTGGTCCTGTGGCTGCAATTTGTGGTTGTGATGTCACTTGTGGCTCAGTGCCTGACAGGGCCCTGCTGGTCCTGTGGGTGGAGTTTGTCTTTGTGTTGTCACTTGTGGCTGAGTGCCTGATAGGCCAGTGCTGGTCCTGTGGCTGCAGTTTGTTGTTGTGATGTCACTTGTGGCTCAGTGCCTGACAGGTCAGTGCTGGTCACATGTCTGCAATTTGTATTTGTGATGTCACTTGTGGCTCAGTGCCTGATCGGCCAGTACTGGTCACATGGGTGCAGTCTGTGGTTGTGATGTCACTTGTGGCTCAGTGCCTGATAGGCCAGTGCTGGTCCTGTGGCTGCAGTTTGTGTTTGTGATGTCACTTGTGGCTCAGTGACTGATAGGCCAGTGCTTGTCACATGGCTGCAGTTTGTGTTTGTGATGTCACTTGTGGCTCAGTGCCTGATGGGACATTGCTGGTCCTGTGGCTGCAGTTTGTGGTTGTGAGGTCACTTGTGGCTGAGTGCCTGATAGGCCAGTGCTGGTCACGTGGGTTCATTTTGTGGTTGTGAGGTCACTTGTGGCTCAGTGCCTGATAGGTCATGCTGGTCCTGTGGGTGGTGTTTGTGTTTGTGATGTCACTTGTGGCTCAGTGCCTGACAGGCCACTGCTGGTCATGTGGGTGGAGTTTGTGGTTGTGATGTCACTTGTGGCTCAGTGCCTGGTAGACCAGTGATTTTCATGTGGCTGCAGTTTGTGTTTGTGATGTCACTTGTGGCTCAGTGCCTGATAGGACATTGCTGGTCCTGTGGCTGCAGTTTGTGTTTGTGATGTCACTTGTGGCTCAGTGCCTGATAGGCCAGTGCTGGTGGTGTGGGTGCAGTTTGTGTTTCTGATGTCACTTGTGGCTCAGTGCCTGATAGGCCAGTGCTGGTGATGTGGCTGCAGTTTGTGGTTGTGATGTCACTTGTGGCTCAGTGCCTGATAGGCCAGTGCTGGTGGTGTGGGTGCAGTTTGTGTTTCTGATGTCACTTGTGGCTCAGTGCCTGATAGGCCAGTGCTGGTGATGTGGCTGCAGTTTGTGGTTGTGATGTCACTTGTGGCTCAGTGCCTGATGGGCCAGTGCTGGTGATGTGGCTGCAGTTTGTGTTTGTGATGTCACTTGTGGCTCAGTGCCTGATAGGCCAGTGCTGGTGATGTGGCTGCAGTTTGTGTTTGTGATGTCACTTGTGGCTCAGTGCCTGATAGGCCAGTGCTGGTCATGTGGCTGCAGTTTGTGTTTGTGATTTCACTTGTGGCTCAGTGCCTGATAGGCCAGTGCTGGTCCTGTGGGTGGAGTTTGTGGTTGTGATGTCACTTGTGGCTCAGTGCCTGATAGGCCAGTGCTGGTGATGTGGGTGCAGTTTGTGGCTGTGAGGTCACTTGTGGCTCAGTGCCTGATAGGCCAGTGCTGGTGATGTGGGTGCAGTTTGTGTTTGTGATGTCACTTGTGGCTCAGTGCCTGATAGGCCAGTGCTGGTCATGTGGGTGCAGTTTGTGGTTGTCAGGTCACTTGTGGCTCAGTGCCTTATAGGCCAGCGTTGGTCACATGGCTGCAGTTTGTGTTTGTGATGTCACTTGTGGCTCAGTGCCTGATAGGGCAGTGCTGGTCCTGTGGGTTCAGTTTGAGGTTGTGATTTCACTTGTGGCTCAGTGCCTGATGGGACATTGCTGGTCCTGTGGCTGCAGTTTGTGGTTGTGAGGTCACTTGTGGCTGAGTGCCTGATAGGCCAGTGCTGGTCACGTGGGTTCATTTTGTCGTTGTGAGGTCACTTGTGGCTCAGTGCCTGATAGGTCATGCTGGTCCTGTGGGTGGTGTTTGTGTTTGTGATGTCACTTGTGGCTCAGTGCCTGACAGGCCACTGCTGGTCATGTGGGTGGAGTTTGTGGTTGTGATGTCACTTGTGGCTCAGTGCCTGGTAGACCAGTGATTTTCATGTGGCTGCAGTTTGTTGTTGTGATGTCACTTGTGGCTCAGTGCCTGATAGGCCAGTACTGGTCACATGGGTGCAGTCTGTGGTTGTGATGTCACTTGTGGCTGAATGCCTGATAGGCCAGTGCTGGTCCTGTGGCTGCAATTTGTGGTTGTGATGTCACTTGTGGCTCAGTGCCTGACAGGGCCCTGCTGGTCCTGTGGGTGGAGTTTGTCTTTGTGTTGTCACTTGTGGCTGAGTGCCTGATAGGCCAGTGCTGGTCCTGTGGCTGCAGTTTGTTGTTGTGATGTCACTTGTGGCTCAGTGCCTGACAGGTCAGTGCTGGTCACATGTCTGCAATTTGTATTTGTGATGTCACTTGTGGCTCAGTGCCTGATCGGCCAGTACTGGTCACATGGGTGCAGTCTGTGGTTGTGATGTCACTTGTGGCTCAGTGCCTGATAGGCCAGTGCTGGTCCTGTGGCTGCAGTTTGTGTTTGTGATGTCACTTGTGGCTCAGTGACTGATAGGCCAGTGCTTGTCACATGGCTGCAGTTTGTGTTTGTGATGTCACTTGTGGCTCAGTGCCTGATGGGACATTACTGGTCCTGTGGCTGCAGTTTGTGGTTGTGAGGTCACTTGTGGCTGAGTGCCTGATAGGCCAGTGCTGGTCACGTGGGTTCATTTTGTGGTTGTGAGGTCACTTGTGGCTCAGTGCCTGATAGGTCATGCTGGTCCTGTGGGTGGTGTTTGTGTTTGTGATGTCACTTGTGGCTCAGTGCCTGACAGGCCACTGCTGGTCATGTGGGTGGAGTTTGTGGTTGTGATGTCACTTGTGGCTCAGTGCCTGGTAGACCAGTGATTTTCATGTGGCTGCAGTTTGTGTTTGTGATGTCACTTGTGGCTCAGTGCCTGATAGGACATTGCTGGTCCTGTGGCTGCAGTTTGTGTTTGTGATGTCACTTGTGGCTCAGTGCCTGATAGGCCAGTGCTGGTGGTGTGGGTGCAGTTTGTGTTTCTGATGTCACTTGTGGCTCAGTGCCTGATAGGCCAGTGCTGGTGATGTGGCTGCAGTTTGTGGTTGTGATGTCACTTGTGGCTCAGTGCCTGATAGGCCAGTGCTGGTGATGTGGGTGCAGTTTGTGGCTGTGAGGTCACTTGTGGCTCAGTGCCTGATAGGCCAGTGCTGGTGATGTGGCTGCAGTTTGTGTTTGTGATGTCACTTGTGGCTCAGTGCCTGATAGGCCAGTGCTGGTCATGTGGGTGCAGTTTGTGGTTGTCAGGTCACTTGTGGCTCAGTGCCTGATAGGCCAGTGCTGGTCACATGGCTGCAGTTTGTGTTTGTGATGTCACTTGTGGCTCAGTGCCTGATAGGGCAGTGCTGGTCCTGTGGGTTCAGTTTGAGGTTGTGATTTCACTTGTGGCTCAGTGCCTGATGGGACATTGCTGGTCCTGTGGCTGCAGTTTGTGGTTGTGAGGTCACTTGTGGCTGAGTGCCTGATAGGCCAGTGCTGGTCACGTGGGTTCATTTTGTCGTTGTGAGGTCACTTGTGGCTCAGTGCCTGATAGGTCATGCTGGTCCTGTGGGTGGTGTTTGTGTTTGTGATGTCACTTGTGGCTCAGTGCCTGACAGGCCACTGCTGGTCATGTGGGTGGAGTTTGTGGTTGTGATGTCACTTGTGGCTCAGTGCCTGGTAGACCAGTGATTTTCATGTGGCTGCAGTTTGTGTTTGTGATGTCACTTGTGGCTCAGTGCCTGATAGGACATTGCTGGTCCTGTGGCTGCAGTTTGTGTTTGTGATGTCACTTGTGGCTCAGTGCCTGATAGGCCAGTGCTGGTGATGTGGCTGCAGTTTGTGGTTGTGAGGTCCCTTGTGGCTCAGTGCCTGATAGGCCAGTGCTGGTGGTGTGGGTGCAGTTTGTGTTTCTGATGTCACTTGTGGCTCAGTGCCTGATAGGCCAGTGCTGGTGATGTGGGTGCAGTTTGTGGCTGTGAGGTCACTTGTGGCTCAGTGCCTGATGGGACATTGCTGGTCCTGTGGCTGCAGTTTGTGGTTGTGATGTCACTTGTGGCTCAGTGCCTGACAGGGCCCTGGTGGTCCTGTGGGTGGAGTTTGTATTTGTGTTGTCACTTGTGGCTGAGTGCCTGATAGGCCAGTGCTGGTCCTGTGGGTGGAGTTTGTGGTTGTGATGTCACAGAATCACAGAATCACAGAATCACTGAGGTTGGAAGGGACCTCTGGAGATCATCTAGTCCAACCCCCCTGCTCCACCAGGGTCACCTAGAGCACATTGCACAGGATTGCATCCAGGCGGCTTTTGAATATCTCCAGAGAAGGAGACTCCACCACCTCTCGGGGCAACCTGTTCCAGTGCTCTGTCACCCTCACAGTGAAAAAGTTTTTCCTCATGTTAAGATGGAAGTGTCTGTGTTTCAGTTTGTGCCCATTGCCTCGCGTCCTGTCGCTCGGCACCACTGAAAAGAGTCTGGCCCCATCCTCTCGACACCCTCCCTTCAGATACTTATACACATTGATAAGATCTCCTCTCAGCCTTCTCTTCTCCAAGCTAAACAGGCCAAGCTCTCTCAGCCTTTCCTCATAAGAGAGATGCTCCAGTCCCCTAATCATCTTTGTGGCCCTTCGCTGGACTTGCTCCAGTAGTGCCACATCCCTCTTGTACTGGGGAGCCCAGAACTGGACGCAGTACTCCAGATGTGGCCTCACCAGGGCTGAGTAGAGGGGGAGAATCACTTCCCTCGACCTGCTGGCAACACTCTTTCTGATGCAGCCCAGGATACCATTGGCCTTCTTGGCCACAAGGGCACATTGCTGCCTCATACTTAACTTGGTGTCCACCAGCACTCCCAGGTCCTTCTCAGCAGAGCTGCTTTCCAGCAGGTCATCCCCCAACCTGTACTGCTGCATGGGGTTATTCCTCCCCAGGTGCAGGACCCTGCACTTGCCTTTGTTGAATTTCATGAGGTTCCTCTCTGCCCACCTCTCCAGCCTGTCCAAGTCTCTCTGAATGGCAGCACAGCCCTCTGGCGTATCGGCCACTCCTCCCAGTTTTGTATCATCAGCAAACTTGCTGAGTGTGCACTCTGTGCCTTCATCCAGGTCATTGATGAAGAAGTTGAACAAGACTGGACCCAGTACTGACCCCTGGGGGACACCGCTAGCTACAGGCCTCCAACTAGACTCTGTACCACTGATCACAACTCTCTGAGCTCTGCCATTCAGCCAGTTCTCAATCCACCTCACTGTCCACTCATCTAACCCACACTTCCTGAGCTTGTCTATGAGGATGCTATGGGAGACAGTGTCAAAAGCCTTGCTGAAGTCTAGGTAGACAACATCCACTGCTCTCCCCTCATCTACCCAGCCAGTCATTCCATCATAGAAGGCTATCAGATTGGTTAAGCATGATTTCCCCTTGGTGAAGCCGTGCTGACTACTCCTGATCACCTTCTTTTCCTCCACATGCGTGGAGATGGCTTCCAGGATGAGCTGCTCCATCACCTTTCCAGGGATGGAGGTGAGGCTGACTGGCCTGTAGTTCCCTGGGTCCTCCTTCTTGCCCTTTTTGAAGACTGGGGTGACATTGGCTTTCTTCCAGTCCTCGGGCACCTCTCCTGTTCTCCATGACCTTTCAAAGATGATGGAGAGTGGCTTAGCAATAACATGTCACTTGTGGCTGAGTGCCTGATAGGCCAATGCTGTTCATGTGGGTTCATTTTGTGGTTGTGATGTCACTTGTGGCTCAGTGCCTGATAGGCCAGTGCTGGTCATGTGGGTTCATTTTGTGGTTGTCAGGTCACTTGTGGCTCAGTGCCTGACAGGGCCCTGCTGGTCCTGTGGCTGCAGTTTGTGTTTGTGATGTCACTTGTGGCTGAGTGCCTGATAGGCCAGTGCTGGTGAAGTGGCTGCAGTTTGTGATTGTGAGGTCACTTGTGGCTGAGTGCCTGATAGGCCAGTGCTGGCTATGTGAGTGCAGTTTGTGTTTGTGATGTCACTTGTGGCTCAGTGCCTGATAGGCCAGTGCTGGTCCTGTGGCTTCAGTTTGAGGTTGTGATGTCACTTGTGGCTCAGTGCCTGATAGGCCAGTGCTGGTGATGTGGCTGCAGTTTGTGTTTGTGATGTCACCTGTGGCTGAGTGCCTGATAGGCCAGTGCTGGTGATGTGGCTGCAGTTTGTGTTTGTGATTTCACTTGTGGCTCAGTGCCTGATAGGCCAGTGCTGGTCACGTGGGTGCAGTTTGTGGTTGTGATGTCACTTGTGGCTCAGTGCCTTATAGGCCAGTGTTGGTCACATGGCTGCAGTTTGTGTTTGTGATGTCACTTGTGGCTCAGTGCCTGACAGGGCCCTGCTGGTCCTGTGGCTGCAGTTTGTGTTTGTGAGGTCACTTGTGGCTGAGTGCCTGATAGGCCAGTGCTGGCTATGTGAGTGCAGTTTGTGTTTGTGATGTCACTTGTGGCTCAGTGCCTGATAGGCCAGTGCTGGTCCTGTGGCTTCAGTTTGAGGTTGTGATGTCACTTGTGGCTCAGTGCCTGATAGGCCAGTGCTGGTGATGTGGCTGCAGTTTGTGTTTGTGATGTCACCTGTGGCTCAGTGCCTGATAGGCCAGTGCTGGTGATGTGGCTGCAGTTTGTGTTTGTGATGTCACTTGTGGCTCAGTGCCTGATAGGCCAGTGCTGGTGATGTGGCTGCAGTTTGTGTTTGTGATTTCACTTGTGGCTCAGTGCCTGATAGGCCAGTGCTGGTCACGTGGGTGCAGTTTGTGGTTGTGATGTCACTTGTGGCTCAGAGCCTGATAGGCCAGTGTTGGTCACATGGCTGCAGTTTGTGTTTGTGATGTCACTTGTGGCTCAGTGCCTGATAGGCCAGTGCTGGTGATGTGGCTGCAGTTTGTGTTTGTGATGTCACTTGTGGCTCAGTGCCTGATAGGCCAGTGCTGGTGATGTGGCTGCAGTTTGTGTTTGTGATGTCATTTGCGGATCAGTGCCTGATAGGCCAGTGCTGGTCACATGGGTGGAGTTTGTGTTTGTGATGTCACTTCTGGCTCAGTGCCTGATAGGCCAGTGCTGGTCACATGGCTGCAGCTTGTGGTTGTGATGTCACTTGTGGCTCAGTGCCTGATAGGCCAGTGCTGGTCCTGTGGCTGCAGTTTGTTGTTGTGATGTCACTTGTGGCTCAGTGCCTGACAGGTCAGTGCTGGTCACATGTCTGCAATTTGTATTTGTGATGTCACTTGTGGCTCAGTGCCTGATCGGCCAGTACTGGTCACATGGGTGCAGTCTGTGGTTGTGATGTCACTTGTGGCTCAGTGACTGATAGGCCAGTGCTTGTCACATGGCTGCAGTTTGTGGTTGTGATGTCACTTGTGGCTCAGTGCCTGATGGGACATTGCTGGTCCTGTGGCTGCAGTTTGTGGTTGTGAGGTCACTTGTGGCTGAGTGCCTGATAGGCCAGTGCTGGTCACGTGGGTTCATTTTGTGGTTGTGAGGTCACTTGTGGCTCAGTGCCTGATAGGTCATGCTGGTCCTGTGGGTGGTGTTTGTGTTTGTGATGTCACTTGTGGCTCAGTGCCTGACAGGCCACTGCTGGTCATGTGGGTGGAGTTTGTGGTTGTGATGTCACTTGTGGCTCAGTGCCTGGTAGACCAGTGATTTTCATGTGGCTGCAGTTTGTGTTTGTGATGTCACTTGTGGCTCAGTGCCTGATAGGACATTGCTGGTCCTGTGGCTGCAGTTTGTGTTTGTGATGTCACTTGTGGCTCAGTGCCTGATAGGCCAGTGCTGGTGGTGTGGGTGCAGTTTGTGTTTCTGATGTCACTTGTGGCTCAGTGCCTGATAGGCCAGTGCTGGTGATGTGGCTGCAGTTTGTGGTTGTGATGTCACTTGTGGCTCAGTGCCTGATAGGCCAGTGCTGGTGATGTGGCTGCAGTTTGTGTTTGTGATGTCACTTGTGGCTCAGTGCCTGATAGGCCAGTGCTGGTGATGTGGCTGCAGTTTGTGTTTGTGATGTCACTTGTGACTGAGTGCCTGATAGGCCAGTGCTGGTGATGTGGGTGCAGCTTGTTGTTGTGATGTCATTTGCGGATCAGTGCCTGATAGGCCAGTGCTGGTCACATGGGTGGAGTTTGTGTTTGTGATGTCACTTCTGGCTCAGTGCCTGATAGGCCAGTGCTGGTGATGTGGGTGGAGTTTGTGTTTGTGATGTCACTTGTGGCTCAGTGCCTGATAGGCCAAAGCTGTTCATGTGCGTGCAGTTTGTGATTATGAGGACCCTTGTGGCTCAGTGCCTGATAGGCCAGTGCTGGTCATGTGGCTGCAGTTTGTGGTTGTTGATGTCACTTGTGGCTCAGTGCCTGATAGGCCAGTGCTGGTCATGTGGGTGGAGTTTGTGGTTGTGATGTCACTTGTGGCTCAGTGCCTGATAGGCCAGTGCTGGTGATGTGGCTGCAGTTTGTGTTTGTGATGTCACTTGTGACTGAGTGCCTGATAGGCCAGTGTTGGTCACATGGCTGCAGTTTGTGTTTGTGATGTCACTTGTGGCTCAGTGCTTGATAGGCCAGTGCTGGTGATGTGGCTGCAGTTTGTGTTTGTGATGTCATTTGCGGATCAGTGCCTGATAGGCCAGTGCTGGTCACGTGGGTGGAGTTTGTGTTTGTGATGTCACTTGTGGCTCAGTGCCTGATAGGCCAGTGCTGGTCACATGGCTGCAGTTTGTGGTTGTGAGGTCCCTTGTGGCTCAGTGCCTGATAGGCCAGTGCTGGTGGTGTGGGTGCAGTTTGTGTTTGTGATGTCACCTGTGGCTGAGTGCCTGATAGGCCAGTGCTTGTCCTGTGGGTGCACTTTGTGTTTGTGATGTCACTTGTGGCTCAGTGCCTGATAGGCCAGTGCTGGTGATGTGGGTGGAGTTTGTGGTTGTGATGTCACTTGTGGCTCAGTACCTGATAGGCCAGTGCTGGTGATGTGGGTGGAGTTTGTGTTTGTGATGTCACTTGTGGCTCAGTGCCTGATAGGATATTGCTGGTCCTGTGGCTGCAGTTTGTGTTTGTGATGTCACTTGTGGCTGAATGCCTGATAGGCCAGTGCTGGTCATGTGGGTGGAGTTTGTGGTTGTGATGTCACTTGTGGCTCAGTGCCTGATAGGCCAGTGCTGGTCCTGTGGGTAGAGTTTGTGGTTGTGATGTCACTTGTGGCTCAGTGCCTGATAGGCCAGTGCTGCTGATGTGGGTGGAGTTTGTGTTTGTGATGTCACTTGTGGCTCAGTGCCTGACAGGGCCCTGCTGGTCCTGTGGGTGGAGTTTGTCTTTGTGTTGTCACTTGTGGCTGAGTGCCTGATAGGCCAGTGCTGGTCCTGTGGGTGGAGTTTGTGGTTGTGAGGTCACTTGTGGCTCAGTGCCTTATAGGCCAGTGCTGGTGATGTGGCTACAGTTTGTGTTTGTGATGTCACTTGTGGCTCAGTGCCTGATAGGCCAGTGCTGGTGATGTGGGTGCAGTTTGTGGCTGTGATGTCACTTGTGGCTGAGTGCCTGATGGGACATTGCTGGTCCTGTGGGTGGAGTTTGTGGTTGTGATGTCACTTGTGGCTCAGTGCCTGATAGGCCAGTGCTGCTGATGTGGGTGGAGTTTGTGTTTGTGATGTCACTTGTGGCTCAGTGCCTGACAGGGCCCTGCTGGTCCTGTGGGTGGAGTTTGTGTTTGTGATGTCACTTGTGGCTCAGTGCCTGATAGGCCAGTGCTGGTCATGTGGCTGCAGTTTGTTGTTGTGATGTCACTTGTGGCTCAGTGCCTGATAGGCCAGTGCTGGTCCTGTGGGTGCAGTCTGTGTTTGTGATGTCACTTGTGGCTCAGTGCCTGATAGGCCAGTGCTGGTGATGTGGGTGGAGTTTGTGTTTGTGATGTCACTTGTGGCTCAGTGCCTGATAGGATATTGCTGGTCCTGTGGCTGCAGTTTGTGTTTGTGATGTCACTTGTGGCTGAATGCCTGATAGGCCAGTGCTGGTCATGTGGGTGGAGTTTGTGGTTGTGATGTCACTTGTGGCTCAGTGCCTGATAGGCCAGTGCTGGTCCTGTGGGTAGAGTTTGTGGTTGTGATGTCACTTGTGGCTCAGTGCCTGATAGGCCAGTGCTGCTGATGTGGGTGGAGTTTGTGTTTGTGATGTCACTTGTGGCTCAGTGCCTGACAGGGCCCTGCTGGTCCTGTGGGTGGAGTTTGTCTTTGTGTTGTCACTTGTGGCTGAGTGCCTGATAGGCCAGTGCTGGTCCTGTGGGTGGAGTTTGTGGTTGTGAGGTCACTTGTGGCTCAGTGCCTTATAGGCCAGTGCTGGTGATGTGGCTACAGTTTGTGTTTGTGATGTCACTTGTGGCTCAGTGCCTGATAGGCCAGTGCTGGTGATGTGGGTGCAGTTTGTGGCTGTGATGTCACTTGTGGCTGAGTGCCTGATGGGACATTGCTGGTCCTGTGGGTGGAGTTTGTGGTTGTGATGTCACTTGTGGCTCAGTGCCTGATAGGCCAGTGCTGCTGATGTGGGTGGAGTTTGTGTTTGTGATGTCACTTGTGGCTCAGTGCCTGACAGGGCCCTGCTGGTCCTGTGGGTGGAGTTTGTGTTTGTGATGTCACTTGTGGCTCAGTGCCTGATAGGCCAGTGCTGGTCATGTGGCTGCAGTTTGTTGTTGTGATGTCACTTGTGGCTCAGTGCCTGATAGGCCAGTGCTGGTCCTGTGGGTGCAGTCTGTGTTTGTGATGTCACTTGTGGCTCAGTGCCTGATAGGCCAGTGCTTGTCACATGGCTGCAGTTTGTGTTTGTGATGTCACTTGTGGCTCAGTGCCTGATAGGCCAGTGCTGGTCATGTGGATAGAGTTTGTGTTTGTGATGTCACTTGTGGCTGAGTGCCTGATAGGCCAGTGCTGGTGATGTGGCTGCAGTTTGTGGTTGTGATGTCACTTGTGGCTCAGTGCCTGATAGGCCAGTGCTGGTCATGTGGGTGCATTTTGTGTTTGTGATGTCACTTGTGGCTCAGTGCCTGATAGGCCAGTGCTGGTCCTGTGGGTGGAGTTTGTGGTTGTGATGTCACTTGTGGCTCAGTGCCTGATAGGACATTGCTGGTGATGTGGCTGCAGTTTGTGGTTGTGAGGTCACTTGTGGCTGAGTGCCTGATGGGACATTGCTGGTCCTGTGGCTGCAGTTTGTGTTTGTGATGTCACTTGTGGCTCAGTGCCTGAGAGGCCAGTGCTGGTCCTGTGGCTGCAGTTTGTGGTTTTGATGTCACTTGTGGCTCAGTGCCTGACAGGCCAGTGCTGGTGATGTGGCTGCAGTTTGTGGTTTTGATGTCACTTGTGGCTCAGTGCCTGATAGGCCAGTGCTGGTGATGTGGCTGCAGTTTGTGTTTGTGATGTCACTTGTGGCTCAGTGCCTGAGAGGCCAGTGCTGGTGATGTGGCTGCAGTTTGTGTTTGTGATGTCATTTGCGGATCAGTGCCTGATAGGCCAGTGCTGGTGATGTGGGTGGAGTTTGTGGTTGTGATGTCTCTTCTGGCTCAGTGCCTGGTAGACCAGTGCTAGTCACGTGGCTGCAGTTTGTGTTTGTGATGTCACTTGTGGCTCAGTGCCTGGTAGGATATTGCTGGTCCTGTGGGTGCAGTTTGTGTTTGTGATGTCACTTGTGGCTCAGTGCCTGATAGGCCAGTGCTGGTCATGTGGCTGCAGTTTGTGTTTGTGATTTCACTTGTGGCTCAGTGCCTGATAGGCCAGTGCTGGTGATGTGGCTGCAGTTTGTGGTTGTGATGTCACTTGTGGCTCAGTGCCTGATAGGCCAGTGCTGGTGATGTGGGTGGAGTTTGTGTTTGTGATGTCACTTGTGGCTGAGTGCCTGATAGGCCAGTGCTGGTGAAGTGGCTGCAGTTTGTGTTTGTGATTTCACTTGTGGCTCAGTGCCTGATAGGCCAGTGCTGGTCCTGTGGGTGGAGTTTGTGTTTGTGATGTCACTTGTGGCTGAGTGCCTGATAGGCCAGTGCTGGTGATGTGGGTGGAGTTTGTGGTTGTGATGTCACTTGTGGCTCAGTGCCTGATAGGCAAGTGCTGGTGATGTGGGTGGAGTTTGTGTTTGTGATGTCACTCGTGGCTCAGTGCCTGATAGGCCAGTGCTGCTCAAATGGCTGTTGTTTGTGGTTGTGATGTCACTTGTGGCTCAGTGCCTGATAGGCCAGTGCTGGTCACATGGCTGCAGTTTGTGTTTGTGAGGTCACTTGTGGCTCAGTGCCTGATAGGCCAGTGCTGGTCATGTGGCTGCAGTTTGTGGCTGTGATGTCACTTGTGGCTCAGTGCCTGATAGGCCAGTGCTGGTGATGTGGGTGCAGTTTGTGGCTGTGAGGTCCCTTGTGGCTCAGTGCCTGATAGGCCAGTGCTGGTGATGTGGGTGGAGTTTGTGTTTGTGATGTCACTTGTGGCTGAGTGCCTGATAGGCCAGTGCTGGTGATGTGGCTGCAGTTTGTGTTTGTGAGGTCACTTGTGGCTCAGTGCCTGATAGGCCAGTGCTGGTGATGTGGGTGCAGCTTGTTGTTGTGATGTCATTTGCGGATCAGTGCCTGATAGGCCAGTGCTGGTGATGTGGGTGGAGTTTGTGTTTGTGATGTCACTTGTGGCTCAGTGCCTGATAGGCCAGTGCTGGTCCTGTGGCTGAAATTTGTGATTGTGAGGTCACTTGTGGCTCAGTGCCTGATAGGCCAGTGCTGGTGATGTGGGTGCAGTTTGTGGCTGTGAGGTCACTTGTGGCTCAGTGCCTGATGGGACATTGCTGGTCCTGTGGCTGCAGTTTGTGGTTGTGATGTCACTTGTGGCTCAGTGCCTGACAGGGCCCTGCTGGTCCTGTGGGTGGAGTTTGTATTTGTGTTGTCACTTGTGGCTGAGTGCCTGATAGGCCAGTGCTGGTCCTGTGGGTGGAGTTTGTGGTTGTGATGTCACAGAATCACAGAATCACAGAATCACTGAGGTTGGAAGGGACCTCTGGAGATCATCTAGTCCAACCCCCCTGCTCCACCAGGGTCACCTAGAGCACATTGCACAGGATTGCATCCAGGCGGCTTTTGAATATCTCCAGAGAAGGAGACTCCACCACCTCTCGGGGCAACCTGTTCCAGTGCTCTGTCACCCTCACAGTGAAAAAGTTTTTCCTCATGTTAAGATGGAAGTGTCTGTGTTTCAGTTTGTGCCCATTGCCTCGCGTCCTGTCGCTCGGCACCACTGAAAAGAGTCTGGCCCCATCCTCTCGACACCCTCCCTTCAGATACTTATACACATTGATAAGATCTCCTCTCAGCCTTCTCTTCTCCAAGCTAAACAGGCCAAGCTCTCTCAGCCTTTCCTCATAAGAGAGATGCTCCAGTCCCCTAATCATCTTTGTGGCCCTTCGCTGGACTTGCTCCAGTAGTGCCACATCCCTCTTGTACTGGGGAGCCCAGAACTGGACGCAGTACTCCAGATGTGGCCTCACCAGGGCTGAGTAGAGGGGGAGAATCACTTCCCTCGACCTGCTGGCAACACTCTTTCTGATGCAGCCCAGGATACCATTGGCCTTCTTGGCCACAAGGGCACATTGCTGCCTCATACTTAACTTGGTGTCCACCAGCACTCCCAGGTCCTTCTCAGCAGAGCTGCTTTCCAGCAGGTCATCCCCCAACCTGTACTGCTGCATGGGGTTATTCCTCCCCAGGTGCAGGACCCTGCACTTGCCTTTGTTGAATTTCATGAGGTTCCTCTCTGCCCACCTCTCCAGCCTGTCCAAGTCTCTCTGAATGGCAGCACAGCCCTCTGGCGTATCGGCCACTCCTCCCAGTTTTGTATCATCAGCAAACTTGCTGAGTGTGCACTCTGTGCCTTCATCCAGGTCATTGATGAAGAAGTTGAACAAGACTGGACCCAGTACTGACCCCTGGGGGACACCGCTAGCTACAGGCCTCCAACTAGACTCTGTACCACTGATCACAACTCTCTGAGCTCTGCCATTCAGCCAGTTCTCAATCCACCTCACTGTCCACTCATCTAACCCACACTTCCTGAGCTTGTCTATGAGGATGCTATGGGAGACAGTGTCAAAAGCCTTGCTGAAGTCTAGGTAGACAACATCCACTGCTCTCCCCTCATCTACCCAGCCAGTCATTCCATCATAGAAGGCTATCAGATTGGTTAAGCATGATTTCCCCTTGGTGAAGCCGTGCTGACTACTCCTGATCACCTTCTTTTCCTCCACATGCGTGGAGATGGCTTCCAGGATGAGCTGCTCCATCACCTTTCCAGGGATGGAGGTGAGGCTGACTGGCCTGTAGTTCCCTGGGTCCTCCTTCTTGCCCTTTTTGAAGACTGGGGTGACATTGGCTTTCTTCCAGTCCTCGGGCACCTCTCCTGTTCTCCATGACCTTTCAAAGATGATGGAGAGTGGCTTAGCAATAACATGTCACTTGTGGCTGAGTGCCTGATAGGCCAATGCTGTTCATGTGGGTTCATTTTGTGGTTGTGATGTCACTTGTGGCTCAGTGCCTGATAGGCCAGTGCTGGTCATGTGGGTTCATTTTGTGGTTGTCAGGTCACTTGTGGCTCAGTGCCTGACAGGGCCCTGCTGGTCCTGTGGCTGCAGTTTGTGTTTGTGATGTCACTTGTGGCTGAGTGCCTGATAGGCCAGTGCTGGTGAAGTGGCTGCAGTTTGTGATTGTGAGGTCACTTGTGGCTGAGTGCCTGATAGGCCAGTGCTGGCTATGTGAGTGCAGTTTGTGTTTGTGATGTCACTTGTGGCTCAGTGCCTGATAGGCCAGTGCTGGTCCTGTGGCTTCAGTTTGAGGTTGTGATGTCACTTGTGGCTCAGTGCCTGATAGGCCAGTGCTGGTGATGTGGCTGCAGTTTGTGTTTGTGATGTCACCTGTGGCTGAGTGCCTGATAGGCCAGTGCTGGTGATGTGGCTGCAGTTTGTGTTTGTGATTTCACTTGTGGCTCAGTGCCTGATAGGCCAGTGCTGGTCACGTGGGTGCAGTTTGTGGTTGTGATGTCACTTGTGGCTCAGTGCCTTATAGGCCAGTGTTGGTCACATGGCTGCAGTTTGTGTTTGTGATGTCACTTGTGGCTCAGTGCCTGACAGGGCCCTGCTGGTCCTGTGGCTGCAGTTTGTGTTTGTGAGGTCACTTGTGGCTGAGTGCCTGATAGGCCAGTGCTGGCTATGTGAGTGCAGTTTGTGTTTGTGATGTCACTTGTGGCTCAGTGCCTGATAGGCCAGTGCTGGTCCTGTGGCTTCAGTTTGAGGTTGTGATGTCACTTGTGGCTCAGTGCCTGATAGGCCAGTGCTGGTGATGTGGCTGCAGTTTGTGTTTGTGATGTCACCTGTGGCTCAGTGCCTGATAGGCCAGTGCTGGTGATGTGGCTGCAGTTTGTGTTTGTGATGTCACTTGTGGCTCAGTGCCTGATAGGCCAGTGCTGGTGATGTGGCTGCAGTTTGTGTTTGTGATTTCACTTGTGGCTCAGTGCCTGATAGGCCAGTGCTGGTCACGTGGGTGCAGTTTGTGGTTGTGATGTCACTTGTGGCTCAGAGCCTGATAGGCCAGTGTTGGTCACATGGCTGCAGTTTGTGTTTGTGATGTCACTTGTGGCTCAGTGCCTGATAGGCCAGTGCTGGTGATGTGGCTGCAGTTTGTGTTTGTGATGTCACTTGTGGCTCAGTGCCTGATAGGCCAGTGCTGGTGATGTGGCTGCAGTTTGTGTTTGTGATGTCATTTGCGGATCAGTGCCTGATAGGCCAGTGCTGGTCACATGGGTGGAGTTTGTGTTTGTGATGTCACTTCTGGCTCAGTGCCTGATAGGCCAGTGCTGGTCACATGGCTGCAGCTTGTGGTTGTGATGTCACTTGTGGCTCAGTGCCTGATAGGCCAGTGCTGGTCCTGTGGCTGCAGTTTGTTGTTGTGATGTCACTTGTGGCTCAGTGCCTGACAGGTCAGTGCTGGTCACATGTCTGCAATTTGTATTTGTGATGTCACTTGTGGCTCAGTGCCTGATCGGCCAGTACTGGTCACATGGGTGCAGTCTGTGGTTGTGATGTCACTTGTGGCTCAGTGACTGATAGGCCAGTGCTTGTCACATGGCTGCAGTTTGTGGTTGTGATGTCACTTGTGGCTCAGTGCCTGATGGGACATTGCTGGTCCTGTGGCTGCAGTTTGTGGTTGTGAGGTCACTTGTGGCTGAGTGCCTGATAGGCCAGTGCTGGTCACGTGGGTTCATTTTGTGGTTGTGAGGTCACTTGTGGCTCAGTGCCTGATAGGTCATGCTGGTCCTGTGGGTGGTGTTTGTGTTTGTGATGTCACTTGTGGCTCAGTGCCTGACAGGCCACTGCTGGTCATGTGGGTGGAGTTTGTGGTTGTGATGTCACTTGTGGCTCAGTGCCTGGTAGACCAGTGATTTTCATGTGGCTGCAGTTTGTGTTTGTGATGTCACTTGTGGCTCAGTGCCTGATAGGACATTGCTGGTCCTGTGGCTGCAGTTTGTGTTTGTGATGTCACTTGTGGCTCAGTGCCTGATAGGCCAGTGCTGGTGGTGTGGGTGCAGTTTGTGTTTCTGATGTCACTTGTGGCTCAGTGCCTGATAGGCCAGTGCTGGTGATGTGGCTGCAGTTTGTGGTTGTGATGTCACTTGTGGCTCAGTGCCTGATAGGCCAGTGCTGGTGATGTGGCTGCAGTTTGTGTTTGTGATGTCACTTGTGGCTCAGTGCCTGATAGGCCAGTGCTGGTGATGTGGCTGCAGTTTGTGTTTGTGATGTCACTTGTGACTGAGTGCCTGATAGGCCAGTGCTGGTGATGTGGGTGCAGCTTGTTGTTGTGATGTCATTTGCGGATCAGTGCCTGATAGGCCAGTGCTGGTCACATGGGTGGAGTTTGTGTTTGTGATGTCACTTCTGGCTCAGTGCCTGATAGGCCAGTGCTGGTGATGTGGGTGGAGTTTGTGTTTGTGATGTCACTTGTGGCTCAGTGCCTGATAGGCCAAAGCTGTTCATGTGCGTGCAGTTTGTGATTATGAGGACCCTTGTGGCTCAGTGCCTGATAGGCCAGTGCTGGTCATGTGGCTGCAGTTTGTGGTTGTTGATGTCACTTGTGGCTCAGTGCCTGATAGGCCAGTGCTGGTCATGTGGGTGGAGTTTGTGGTTGTGATGTCACTTGTGGCTCAGTGCCTGATAGGCCAGTGCTGGTGATGTGGCTGCAGTTTGTGTTTGTGATGTCACTTGTGACTGAGTGCCTGATAGGCCAGTGTTGGTCACATGGCTGCAGTTTGTGTTTGTGATGTCACTTGTGGCTCAGTGCTTGATAGGCCAGTGCTGGTGATGTGGCTGCAGTTTGTGTTTGTGATGTCATTTGCGGATCAGTGCCTGATAGGCCAGTGCTGGTCACGTG
Organism: Apteryx mantelli; assembly: GCF_036417845.1. Taxonomy (NCBI): domain Eukaryota; kingdom Metazoa; phylum Chordata; class Aves; order Apterygiformes; family Apterygidae; genus Apteryx; species Apteryx mantelli. The sequence goes on from NC_089983.1 coordinate 517,661, forward strand.
GGTGGAGTTTGTGTTTGTGATGTCACTTGTGGCTCAGTGCCTGATAGGCCAGTGCTGGTCACATGGCTGCAGTTTGTGGTTGTGAGGTCCCTTGTGGCTCAGTGCCTGATAGGCCAGTGCTGGTGGTGTGGGTGCAGTTTGTGTTTGTGATGTCACCTGTGGCTGAGTGCCTGATAGGCCAGTGCTTGTCCTGTGGGTGCACTTTGTGTTTGTGATGTCACTTGTGGCTCAGTGCCTGATAGGCCAGTGCTGGTGATGTGGGTGGAGTTTGTGGTTGTGATGTCACTTGTGGCTCAGTACCTGATAGGCCAGTGCTGGTGATGTGGGTGGAGTTTGTGTTTGTGATGTCACTTGTGGCTCAGTGCCTGATAGGATATTGCTGGTCCTGTGGCTGCAGTTTGTGTTTGTGATGTCACTTGTGGCTGAATGCCTGATAGGCCAGTGCTGGTCATGTGGGTGGAGTTTGTGGTTGTGATGTCACTTGTGGCTCAGTGCCTGATAGGCCAGTGCTGGTCCTGTGGGTAGAGTTTGTGGTTGTGATGTCACTTGTGGCTCAGTGCCTGATAGGCCAGTGCTGCTGATGTGGGTGGAGTTTGTGTTTGTGATGTCACTTGTGGCTCAGTGCCTGACAGGGCCCTGCTGGTCCTGTGGGTGGAGTTTGTCTTTGTGTTGTCACTTGTGGCTGAGTGCCTGATAGGCCAGTGCTGGTCCTGTGGGTGGAGTTTGTGGTTGTGAGGTCACTTGTGGCTCAGTGCCTTATAGGCCAGTGCTGGTGATGTGGCTACAGTTTGTGTTTGTGATGTCACTTGTGGCTCAGTGCCTGATAGGCCAGTGCTGGTGATGTGGGTGCAGTTTGTGGCTGTGATGTCACTTGTGGCTGAGTGCCTGATGGGACATTGCTGGTCCTGTGGGTGGAGTTTGTGGTTGTGATGTCACTTGTGGCTCAGTGCCTGATAGGCCAGTGCTGGTGGTGTGGGTGCAGTTTGTGTTTCTGATGTCACTTGTGGCTCAGTGCCTGATAGGCCAGTGCTGGTGATGTGGCTGCAGTTTGTGGTTGTGATGTCACTTGTGGCTCAGTGCCTGATAGGCCAGTGCTGGTGATGTGGCTGCAGTTTGTGTTTGTGATGTCACTTGTGGCTCAGTGCCTGATAGGCCAGTGCTGGTGATGTGGCTGCAGTTTGTGTTTGTGATGTCACTTGTGACTGAGTGCCTGATAGGCCAGTGCTGGTGATGTGGGTGCAGCTTGTTGTTGTGATGTCATTTGCGGATCAGTGCCTGATAGGCCAGTGCTGGTCACATGGGTGGAGTTTGTGTTTGTGATGTCACTTCTGGCTCAGTGCCTGATAGGCCAGTGCTGGTGATGTGGGTGGAGTTTGTGTTTGTGATGTCACTTGTGGCTCAGTGCCTGATAGGCCAAAGCTGTTCATGTGCGTGCAGTTTGTGATTATGAGGACCCTTGTGGCTCAGTGCCTGATAGGCCAGTGCTGGTCATGTGGCTGCAGTTTGTGGTTGTTGATGTCACTTGTGGCTCAGTGCCTGATAGGCCAGTGCTGGTCATGTGGGTGGAGTTTGTGGTTGTGATGTCACTTGTGGCTCAGTGCCTGATAGGCCAGTGCTGGTGATGTGGCTGCAGTTTGTGTTTGTGATGTCACTTGTGACTGAGTGCCTGATAGGCCAGTGTTGGTCACATGGCTGCAGTTTGTGTTTGTGATGTCACTTGTGGCTCAGTGCTTGATAGGCCAGTGCTGGTGATGTGGCTGCAGTTTGTGTTTGTGATGTCATTTGCGGATCAGTGCCTGATAGGCCAGTGCTGGTCACGTGGGTGGAGTTTGTGTTTGTGATGTCACTTGTGGCTCAGTGCCTGATAGGCCAGTGCTGGTCACATGGCTGCAGTTTGTGGTTGTGAGGTCCCTTGTGGCTCAGTGCCTGATAGGCCAGTGCTGGTGGTGTGGGTGCAGTTTGTGTTTGTGATGTCACCTGTGGCTGAGTGCCTGATAGGCCAGTGCTTGTCCTGTGGGTGCACTTTGTGTTTGTGATGTCACTTGTGGCTCAGTGCCTGATAGGCCAGTGCTGGTGATGTGGGTGGAGTTTGTGGTTGTGATGTCACTTGTGGCTCAGTACCTGATAGGCCAGTGCTGGTGATGTGGGTGGAGTTTGTGTTTGTGATGTCACTTGTGGCTCAGTGCCTGATAGGATATTGCTGGTCCTGTGGCTGCAGTTTGTGTTTGTGATGTCACTTGTGGCTGAATGCCTGATAGGCCAGTGCTGGTCATGTGGGTGGAGTTTGTGGTTGTGATGTCACTTGTGGCTCAGTGCCTGATAGGCCAGTGCTGGTCCTGTGGGTAGAGTTTGTGGTTGTGATGTCACTTGTGGCTCAGTGCCTGATAGGCCAGTGCTGCTGATGTGGGTGGAGTTTGTGTTTGTGATGTCACTTGTGGCTCAGTGCCTGACAGGGCCCTGCTGGTCCTGTGGGTGGAGTTTGTCTTTGTGTTGTCACTTGTGGCTGAGTGCCTGATAGGCCAGTGCTGGTCCTGTGGGTGGAGTTTGTGGTTGTGAGGTCACTTGTGGCTCAGTGCCTTATAGGCCAGTGCTGGTGATGTGGCTACAGTTTGTGTTTGTGATGTCACTTGTGGCTCAGTGCCTGATAGGCCAGTGCTGGTGATGTGGGTGCAGTTTGTGGCTGTGATGTCACTTGTGGCTGAGTGCCTGATGGGACATTGCTGGTCCTGTGGGTGGAGTTTGTGGTTGTGATGTCACTTGTGGCTCAGTGCCTGATAGGCCAGTGCTGCTGATGTGGGTGGAGTTTGTGTTTGTGATGTCACTTGTGGCTCAGTGCCTGACAGGGCCCTGCTGGTCCTGTGGGTGGAGTTTGTGTTTGTGATGTCACTTGTGGCTCAGTGCCTGATAGGCCAGTGCTGGTCATGTGGCTGCAGTTTGTTGTTGTGATGTCACTTGTGGCTCAGTGCCTGATAGGCCAGTGCTGGTCCTGTGGGTGCAGTCTGTGTTTGTGATGTCACTTGTGGCTCAGTGCCTGATAGGCCAGTGCTTGTCACATGGCTGCAGTTTGTGTTTGTGATGTCACTTGTGGCTCAGTGCCTGATAGGCCAGTGCTGGTCATGTGGATAGAGTTTGTGTTTGTGATGTCACTTGTGGCTGAGTGCCTGATAGGCCAGTGCTGGTGATGTGGCTGCAGTTTGTGGTTGTGATGTCACTTGTGGCTCAGTGCCTGATAGGCCAGTGCTGGTCATGTGGGTGCATTTTGTGTTTGTGATGTCACTTGTGGCTCAGTGCCTGATAGGCCAGTGCTGGTCCTGTGGGTGGAGTTTGTGGTTGTGATGTCACTTGTGGCTCAGTGCCTGATAGGACATTGCTGGTGATGTGGCTGCAGTTTGTGGTTGTGAGGTCACTTGTGGCTGAGTGCCTGATGGGACATTGCTGGTCCTGTGGCTGCAGTTTGTGTTTGTGATGTCACTTGTGGCTCAGTGCCTGAGAGGCCAGTGCTGGTCCTGTGGCTGCAGTTTGTGGTTTTGATGTCACTTGTGGCTCAGTGCCTGACAGGCCAGTGCTGGTGATGTGGCTGCAGTTTGTGGTTTTGATGTCACTTGTGGCTCAGTGCCTGATAGGCCAGTGCTGGTGATGTGGCTGCAGTTTGTGTTTGTGATGTCACTTGTGGCTCAGTGCCTGAGAGGCCAGTGCTGGTGATGTGGCTGCAGTTTGTGTTTGTGATGTCATTTGCGGATCAGTGCCTGATAGGCCAGTGCTGGTGATGTGGGTGGAGTTTGTGGTTGTGATGTCTCTTCTGGCTCAGTGCCTGGTAGACCAGTGCTAGTCACGTGGCTGCAGTTTGTGTTTGTGATGTCACTTGTGGCTCAGTGCCTGGTAGGATATTGCTGGTCCTGTGGGTGCAGTTTGTGTTTGTGATGTCACTTGTGGCTCAGTGCCTGATAGGCCAGTGCTGGTCATGTGGCTGCAGTTTGTGTTTGTGATTTCACTTGTGGCTCAGTGCCTGATAGGCCAGTGCTGGTGATGTGGCTGCAGTTTGTGGTTGTGATGTCACTTGTGGCTCAGTGCCTGATAGGCCAGTGCTGGTGATGTGGGTGGAGTTTGTGTTTGTGATGTCACTTGTGGCTGAGTGCCTGATAGGCCAGTGCTGGTGAAGTGGCTGCAGTTTGTGTTTGTGATTTCACTTGTGGCTCAGTGCCTGATAGGCCAGTGCTGGTCCTGTGGGTGGAGTTTGTGTTTGTGATGTCACTTGTGGCTGAGTGCCTGATAGGCCAGTGCTGGTGATGTGGGTGGAGTTTGTGGTTGTGATGTCACTTGTGGCTCAGTGCCTGATAGGCAAGTGCTGGTGATGTGGGTGGAGTTTGTGTTTGTGATGTCACTCGTGGCTCAGTGCCTGATAGGCCAGTGCTGCTCAAATGGCTGTTGTTTGTGGTTGTGATGTCACTTGTGGCTCAGTGCCTGATAGGCCAGTGCTGGTCACATGGCTGCAGTTTGTGTTTGTGAGGTCACTTGTGGCTCAGTGCCTGATAGGCCAGTGCTGGTCATGTGGCTGCAGTTTGTGGCTGTGATGTCACTTGTGGCTCAGTGCCTGATAGGCCAGTGCTGGTGATGTGGGTGCAGTTTGTGGCTGTGAGGTCCCTTGTGGCTCAGTGCCTGATAGGCCAGTGCTGGTGATGTGGGTGGAGTTTGTGTTTGTGATGTCACTTGTGGCTGAGTGCCTGATAGGCCAGTGCTGGTGATGTGGCTGCAGTTTGTGTTTGTGAGGTCACTTGTGGCTCAGTGCCTGATAGGCCAGTGCTGGTGATGTGGGTGCAGCTTGTTGTTGTGATGTCATTTGCGGATCAGTGCCTGATAGGCCAGTGCTGGTGATGTGGGTGGAGTTTGTGTTTGTGATGTCACTTGTGGCTCAGTGCCTGATAGGCCAGTGCTGGTCCTGTGGCTGAAATTTGTGATTGTGAGGTCACTTGTGGCTCAGTGCCTGATAGGCCAGTGCTGGTGATGTGGGTGCAGTTTGTGGCTGTGAGGTCACTTGTGGCTCAGTGCCTGATGGGACATTGCTGGTCCTGTGGCTGCAGTTTGTGGTTGTGATGTCACTTGTGGCTCAGTGCCTGACAGGGCCCTGCTGGTCCTGTGGGTGGAGTTTGTATTTGTGTTGTCACTTGTGGCTGAGTGCCTGATAGGCCAGTGCTGGTCCTGTGGGTGGAGTTTGTGGTTGTGATGTCACAGAATCACAGAATCACAGAATCACTGAGGTTGGAAGGGACCTCTGGAGATCATCTAGTCCAACCCCCCTGCTCCACCAGGGTCACCTAGAGCACATTGCACAGGATTGCATCCAGGCGGCTTTTGAATATCTCCAGAGAAGGAGACTCCACCACCTCTCGGGGCAACCTGTTCCAGTGCTCTGTCACCCTCACAGTGAAAAAGTTTTTCCTCATGTTAAGATGGAAGTGTCTGTGTTTCAGTTTGTGCCCATTGCCTCGCGTCCTGTCGCTCGGCACCACTGAAAAGAGTCTGGCCCCATCCTCTCGACACCCTCCCTTCAGATACTTATACACATTGATAAGATCTCCTCTCAGCCTTCTCTTCTCCAAGCTAAACAGGCCAAGCTCTCTCAGCCTTTCCTCATAAGAGAGATGCTCCAGTCCCCTAATCATCTTTGTGGCCCTTCGCTGGACTTGCTCCAGTAGTGCCACATCCCTCTTGTACTGGGGAGCCCAGAACTGGACGCAGTACTCCAGATGTGGCCTCACCAGGGCTGAGTAGAGGGGGAGAATCACTTCCCTCGACCTGCTGGCAACACTCTTTCTGATGCAGCCCAGGATACCATTGGCCTTCTTGGCCACAAGGGCACATTGCTGCCTCATACTTAACTTGGTGTCCACCAGCACTCCCAGGTCCTTCTCAGCAGAGCTGCTTTCCAGCAGGTCATCCCCCAACCTGTACTGCTGCATGGGGTTATTCCTCCCCAGGTGCAGGACCCTGCACTTGCCTTTGTTGAATTTCATGAGGTTCCTCTCTGCCCACCTCTCCAGCCTGTCCAAGTCTCTCTGAATGGCAGCACAGCCCTCTGGCGTATCGGCCACTCCTCCCAGTTTTGTATCATCAGCAAACTTGCTGAGTGTGCACTCTGTGCCTTCATCCAGGTCATTGATGAAGAAGTTGAACAAGACTGGACCCAGTACTGACCCCTGGGGGACACCGCTAGCTACAGGCCTCCAACTAGACTCTGTACCACTGATCACAACTCTCTGAGCTCTGCCATTCAGCCAGTTCTCAATCCACCTCACTGTCCACTCATCTAACCCACACTTCCTGAGCTTGTCTATGAGGATGCTATGGGAGACAGTGTCAAAAGCCTTGCTGAAGTCTAGGTAGACAACATCCACTGCTCTCCCCTCATCTACCCAGCCAGTCATTCCATCATAGAAGGCTATCAGATTGGTTAAGCATGATTTCCCCTTGGTGAAGCCGTGCTGACTACTCCTGATCACCTTCTTTTCCTCCACATGCGTGGAGATGGCTTCCAGGATGAGCTGCTCCATCACCTTTCCAGGGATGGAGGTGAGGCTGACTGGCCTGTAGTTCCCTGGGTCCTCCTTCTTGCCCTTTTTGAAGACTGGGGTGACATTGGCTTTCTTCCAGTCCTCGGGCACCTCTCCTGTTCTCCATGACCTTTCAAAGATGATGGAGAGTGGCTTAGCAATAACATGTCACTTGTGGCTGAGTGCCTGATAGGCCAATGCTGTTCATGTGGGTTCATTTTGTGGTTGTGATGTCACTTGTGGCTCAGTGCCTGATAGGCCAGTGCTGGTCATGTGGGTTCATTTTGTGGTTGTCAGGTCACTTGTGGCTCAGTGCCTGACAGGGCCCTGCTGGTCCTGTGGCTGCAGTTTGTGTTTGTGATGTCACTTGTGGCTGAGTGCCTGATAGGCCAGTGCTGGTGAAGTGGCTGCAGTTTGTGATTGTGAGGTCACTTGTGGCTGAGTGCCTGATAGGCCAGTGCTGGCTATGTGAGTGCAGTTTGTGTTTGTGATGTCACTTGTGGCTCAGTGCCTGATAGGCCAGTGCTGGTCCTGTGGCTTCAGTTTGAGGTTGTGATGTCACTTGTGGCTCAGTGCCTGATAGGCCAGTGCTGGTGATGTGGCTGCAGTTTGTGTTTGTGATGTCACCTGTGGCTGAGTGCCTGATAGGCCAGTGCTGGTGATGTGGCTGCAGTTTGTGTTTGTGATTTCACTTGTGGCTCAGTGCCTGATAGGCCAGTGCTGGTCACGTGGGTGCAGTTTGTGGTTGTGATGTCACTTGTGGCTCAGTGCCTTATAGGCCAGTGTTGGTCACATGGCTGCAGTTTGTGTTTGTGATGTCACTTGTGGCTCAGTGCCTGATAGGCCAGTGCTGGTGATGTGGCTGCAGTTTGTGTTTGTGATGTCACTTGTGGCTCAGTGCCTGATAGGCCAGTGCTGGTGATGTGGCTGCAGTTTGTGTTTGTGATGTCATTTGCGGATCAGTGCCTGATAGGCCAGTGCTGGTCACATGGGTGGAGTTTGTGTTTGTGATGTCACTTGTGGCTCAGTGCCTGATAGGCCAGTGCTGGTCACATGGCTGCAGCTTGTGGTTGTGATGTCACTTGTGGCTCAGTGCCTGATAGGCCAGTGCTGGTCCTGTGGCTGCAGTTTGTGGTTGTGATGTCACTTGTGGCTCAGTGCCTGATAGGCCAGTACTGGTCACATGGGTGCAGTCTGTGGTTGTGATGTCACCTGTGGCTGAATGCCTGATAGGCCAGTGCTGGTCCTGTGGCTGCAGTTTGTGGTTGTGATGTCACTTGTGGCTCAGTGCCTGACAGGGCCCTGCTGGTCCTGTGGGTGGAGTTTGTCTTTGTGTTGTCACTTGTGGCTGAGTGCCTGATAGGCCAGTGCTGGTCCTGTGGCTGCAGTTTGTTGTTGTGATGTCACTTGTGGCTCAGTGCCTGATCGGCCAGTACTGGTCACATGGGTGCAGTCTGTGGTTGTGATGTCACTTGTGGCTCAGTGCCTGATGGGACATTGCTGGTCCTGTGGCTGCAGTTTGTGGTTGTGAGGTCACTTGTGGCTGAGTGCCTGATAGGCCAGTGCTGGTCACGTGGGTGGAGTTTGTGTTTGTGATGTCACTTGTGGCTCAGTGCCTGATAGGTCATGCTGGTCCTGTGGGTGGTGTTTGTGTTTGTGATGTCACTTGTGGCTCAGTGCCTGACAGGCCACTGCTGGTCATGTGGGTGGAGTTTGTGGTTGTGATGTCACTTGTGGCTCAGTGCCTGGTAGACCAGTGATTTTCATGTGGCTGCAGTTTGTGTTTGTGATGTCACTTGTGGCTCAGTGCCTGATAGGACATTGCTGGTCCTGTGGCTGCAGTTTGTGTTTGTGATGTCACTTGTGGCTCAGTGCCTGATAGGCCAGTGCTGGTGATGTGGCTGCAGTTTGTGGTTGTGAGGTCCCTTGTGGCTCAGTGCCTGATAGGCCAGTGCTGGTGATGTGGCTGCAGTTTGTGTTTGTGATGTCATTTGCGGATCAGTGCCTGATAGGCCAGTGCTGGTCACGTGGGTGGAGTTTGTGTTTGTGATGTCACTTGTGGCTCAGTGCCTGATAGGCCAGTGCTGGTCACATGGCTGCAGTTTGTGGTTGTGAGGTCCCTTGTGGCTCAGTGCCTGATAGGCCAGTGCTGGTGGTGTGGGTGCAGTTTGTGTTTGTGATGTCACTTGTGGCTCAGTGCCTGATAGGCCAGTGCTGGTCCTGTGGGTGCACTTTGTGTTTGTGATGTCACCTGTGGCTGAGTGCCTGATAGGCCAGTGCTGGTGATGTGGCTGCAGTTTGTGTTTGTGATGTCACTTGTGGCTCAGTGCCTGATAGGCCAGTGCTGGTGATGTGGCTGCAGTTTGTGTTTGTGATGTCACTTGTGGCTCAGTGCCTGATAGGCCAGTGCTGGTGATGTGGCTGCAGTTTGTGTTTGTGATGTCACTTGTGGCTCAGTGCCTGATAGGCCAGTGCTGGTGATGTGGGTGGAGTTTGTGTTTGTGATGTCACTTGTGGCTCAGTGCCTGATAGGATATTGCTGGTCCTGTGGCTGCAGTTTGTGTTTGTGATGTCACTTGTGGCTGAATGCCTGATAGGCCAGTGCTGGTCATGTGGGTGGAGTTTGTGGTTGTGATGTCACTTGTGGCTCAGTGCCTGATAGGCCAGTGCTGGTCCTGTGGGTAGAGTTTGTGGTTGTGATGTCACTTGTGGCTCAGTGCCTGATAGGCCAGTGCTGCTGATGTGGGTGGAGTTTGTGTTTGTGATGTCACTTGTGGCTCAGTGCCTGACAGGGCCCTGCTGGTCCTGTGGGTGGAGTTTGTCTTTGTGTTGTCACTTGTGGCTGAGTGCCTGATAGGCCAGTGCTGGTCCTGTGGGTGGAGTTTGTGGTTGTGAGGTCACTTGTGGCTCAGTGCCTTATAGGCCAGTGCTGGTGATGTGGCTACAGTTTGTGTTTGTGATGTCACTTGTGGCTCAGTGCCTGATAGGCCAGTGCTGGTGATGTGGGTGCAGTTTGTGGCTGTGATGTCACTTGTGGCTGAGTGCCTGATGGGACATTGCTGGTCCTGTGGGTGGAGTTTGTGGTTGTGATGTCACTTGTGGCTCAGTGCCTGATAGGCCAGTGCTGCTGATGTGGGTGGAGTTTGTGTTTGTGATGTCACTTGTGGCTCAGTGCCTGACAGGGCCCTGCTGGTCCTGTGGGTGGAGTTTGTGTTTGTGATGTCACTTGTGGCTCAGTGCCTGATAGGCCAGTGCTGGTCATGTGGCTGCAGTTTGTTGTTGTGATGTCACTTGTGGCTCAGTGCCTGATAGGCCAGTGCTGGTCCTGTGGGTGCAGTCTGTGTTTGTGATGTCACTTGTGGCTCAGTGCCTGATAGGCCAGTGCTTGTCACATGGCTGCAGTTTGTGTTTGTGATGTCACTTGTGGCTCAGTGCCTGATAGGCCAGTGCTGGTCATGTGGATAGAGTTTGTGTTTGTGATGTCACTTGTGGCTGAGTGCCTGATAGGCCAGTGCTGGTGATGTGGCTGCAGTTTGTGGTTGTGATGTCACTTGTGGCTCAGTGCCTGATAGGCCAGTGCTGGTCATGTGGGTGCATTTTGTGTTTGTGATGTCACTTGTGGCTCAGTGCCTGATAGGCCAGTGCTGGTCCTGTGGGTGGAGTTTGTGGTTGTGATGTCACTTGTGGCTCAGTGCCTGATAGGACATTGCTGGTGATGTGGCTGCAGTTTGTGGTTGTGAGGTCACTTGTGGCTGAGTGCCTGATGGGACATTGCTGGTCCTGTGGCTGCAGTTTGTGTTTGTGATGTCACTTGTGGCTCAGTGCCTGAGAGGCCAGTGCTGGTCCTGTGGCTGCAGTTTGTGGTTTTGATGTCACTTGTGGCTCAGTGCCTGACAGGCCAGTGCTGGTGATGTGGCTGCAGTTTGTGGTTTTGATGTCACTTGTGGCTCAGTGCCTGATAGGCCAGTGCTGGTGATGTGGCTGCAGTTTGTGTTTGTGATGTCACTTGTGGCTCAGTGCCTGAGAGGCCAGTGCTGGTGATGTGGCTGCAGTTTGTGTTTGTGATGTCATTTGCGGATCAGTGCCTGATAGGCCAGTGCTGGTGATGTGGGTGGAGTTTGTGGTTGTGATGTCTCTTCTGGCTCAGTGCCTGGTAGACCAGTGCTAGTCACGTGGCTGCAGTTTGTGTTTGTGATGTCACTTGTGGCTCAGTGCCTGGTAGGATATTGCTGGTCCTGTGGGTGCAGTTTGTGTTTGTGATGTCACTTGTGGCTCAGTGCCTGATAGGCCAGTGCTGGTCATGTGGCTGCAGTTTGTGTTTGTGATTTCACTTGTGGCTCAGTGCCTGATAGGCCAGTGCTGGTGATGTGGCTGCAGTTTGTGGTTGTGATGTCACTTGTGGCTCAGTGCCTGATAGGCCAGTGCTGGTGATGTGGGTGGAGTTTGTGTTTGTGATGTCACTTGTGGCTGAGTGCCTGATAGGCCAGTGCTGGTGAAGTGGCTGCAGTTTGTGTTTGTGATTTCACTTGTGGCTCAGTGCCTGATAGGCCAGTGCTGGTCCTGTGGGTGGAGTTTGTGTTTGTGATGTCACTTGTGGCTGAGTGCCTGATAGGCCAGTGCTGGTGATGTGGGTGGAGTTTGTGGTTGTGATGTCACTTGTGGCTCAGTGCCTGATAGGCAAGTGCTGGTGATGTGGGTGGAGTTTGTGTTTGTGATGTCACTCGTGGCTCAGTGCCTGATAGGCCAGTGCTGCTCAAATGGCTGTTGTTTGTGGTTGTGATGTCACTTGTGGCTCAGTGCCTGATAGGCCAGTGCTGGTCACATGGCTGCAGTTTGTGTTTGTGAGGTCACTTGTGGCTCAGTGCCTGATAGGCCAGTGCTGGTCATGTGGCTGCAGTTTGTGGCTGTGATGTCACTTGTGGCTCAGTGCCTGATAGGCCAGTGCTGGTGATGTGGGTGCAGTTTGTGGCTGTGAGGTCCCTTGTGGCTCAGTGCCTGATAGGCCAGTGCTGGTGATGTGGGTGGAGTTTGTGTTTGTGATGTCACTTGTGGCTGAGTGCCTGATAGGCCAGTGCTGGTGATGTGGCTGCAGTTTGTGTTTGTGAGGTCACTTGTGGCTCAGTGCCTGATAGGCCAGTGCTGGTGATGTGGGTGCAGCTTGTTGTTGTGATGTCATTTGCGGATCAGTGCCTGATAGGCCAGTGCTGGTGATGTGGGTGGAGTTTGTGTTTGTGATGTCACTTGTGGCTCAGTGCCTGATAGGCCAGTGCTGGTCCTGTGGCTGAAATTTGTGATTGTGAGGTCACTTGTGGCTCAGTGCCTGATAGGCCAGTGCTGGTGATGTGGGTGCAGTTTGTGGCTGTGAGGTCACTTGTGGCTCAGTGCCTGATGGGACATTGCTGGTCCTGTGGCTGCAGTTTGTGGTTGTGATGTCACTTGTGGCTCAGTGCCTGACAGGGCCCTGCTGGTCCTGTGGGTGGAGTTTGTATTTGTGTTGTCACTTGTGGCTGAGTGCCTGATAGGCCAGTGCTGGTCCTGTGGGTGGAGTTTGTGGTTGTGATGTCACAGAATCACAGAATCACAGAATCACTGAGGTTGGAAGGGACCTCTGGAGATCATCTAGTCCAACCCCCCTGCTCCACCAGGGTCACCTAGAGCACATTGCACAGGATTGCATCCAGGCGGCTTTTGAATATCTCCAGAGAAGGAGACTCCACCACCTCTCGGGGCAACCTGTTCCAGTGCTCTGTCACCCTCACAGTGAAAAAGTTTTTCCTCATGTTAAGATGGAAGTGTCTGTGTTTCAGTTTGTGCCCATTGCCTCGCGTCCTGTCGCTCGGCACCACTGAAAAGAGTCTGGCCCCATCCTCTCGACACCCTCCCTTCAGATACTTATACACATTGATAAGATCTCCTCTCAGCCTTCTCTTCTCCAAGCTAAACAGGCCAAGCTCTCTCAGCCTTTCCTCATAAGAGAGATGCTCCAGTCCCCTAATCATCTTTGTGGCCCTTCGCTGGACTTGCTCCAGTAGTGCCACATCCCTCTTGTACTGGGGAGCCCAGAACTGGACGCAGTACTCCAGATGTGGCCTCACCAGGGCTGAGTAGAGGGGGAGAATCACTTCCCTCGACCTGCTGGCAACACTCTTTCTGATGCAGCCCAGGATACCATTGGCCTTCTTGGCCACAAGGGCACATTGCTGCCTCATACTTAACTTGGTGTCCACCAGCACTCCCAGGTCCTTCTCAGCAGAGCTGCTTTCCAGCAGGTCATCCCCCAACCTGTACTGCTGCATGGGGTTATTCCTCCCCAGGTGCAGGACCCTGCACTTGCCTTTGTTGAATTTCATGAGGTTCCTCTCTGCCCACCTCTCCAGCCTGTCCAAGTCTCTCTGAATGGCAGCACAGCCCTCTGGCGTATCGGCCACTCCTCCCAGTTTTGTATCATCAGCAAACTTGCTGAGTGTGCACTCTGTGCCTTCATCCAGGTCATTGATGAAGAAGTTGAACAAGACTGGACCCAGTACTGACCCCTGGGGGACACCGCTAGCTACAGGCCTCCAACTAGACTCTGTACCACTGATCACAACTCTCTGAGCTCTGCCATTCAGCCAGTTCTCAATCCACCTCACTGTCCACTCATCTAACCCACACTTCCTGAGCTTGTCTATGAGGATGCTATGGGAGACAGTGTCAAAAGCCTTGCTGAAGTCTAGGTAGACAACATCCACTGCTCTCCCCTCATCTACCCAGCCAGTCATTCCATCATAGAAGGCTATCAGATTGGTTAAGCATGATTTCCCCTTGGTGAAGCCGTGCTGACTACTCCTGATCACCTTCTTTTCCTCCACATGCGTGGAGATGGCTTCCAGGATGAGCTGCTCCATCACCTTTCCAGGGATGGAGGTGAGGCTGACTGGCCTGTAGTTCCCTGGGTCCTCCTTCTTGCCCTTTTTGAAGACTGGGGTGACATTGGCTTTCTTCCAGTCCTCGGGCACCTCTCCTGTTCTCCATGACCTTTCAAAGATGATGGAGAGTGGCTTAGCAATAACATGTCACTTGTGGCTGAGTGCCTGATAGGCCAATGCTGTTCATGTGGGTTCATTTTGTGGTTGTGATGTCACTTGTGGCTCAGTGCCTGATAGGCCAGTGCTGGTCATGTGGGTTCATTTTGTGGTTGTCAGGTCACTTGTGGCTCAGTGCCTGACAGGGCCCTGCTGGTCCTGTGGCTGCAGTTTGTGTTTGTGATGTCACTTGTGGCTGAGTGCCTGATAGGCCAGTGCTGGTGAAGTGGCTGCAGTTTGTGATTGTGAGGTCACTTGTGGCTGAGTGCCTGATAGGCCAGTGCTGGCTATGTGAGTGCAGTTTGTGTTTGTGATGTCACTTGTGGCTCAGTGCCTGATAGGCCAGTGCTGGTCCTGTGGCTTCAGTTTGAGGTTGTGATGTCACTTGTGGCTCAGTGCCTGATAGGCCAGTGCTGGTGATGTGGCTGCAGTTTGTGTTTGTGATGTCACCTGTGGCTGAGTGCCTGATAGGCCAGTGCTGGTGATGTGGCTGCAGTTTGTGTTTGTGATTTCACTTGTGGCTCAGTGCCTGATAGGCCAGTGCTGGTCACGTGGGTGCAGTTTGTGGTTGTGATGTCACTTGTGGCTCAGTGCCTTATAGGCCAGTGTTGGTCACATGGCTGCAGTTTGTGTTTGTGATGTCACTTGTGGCTCAGTGCCTGATAGGCCAGTGCTGGTGATGTGGCTGCAGTTTGTGTTTGTGATGTCACTTGTGGCTCAGTGCCTGATAGGCCAGTGCTGGTGATGTGGCTGCAGTTTGTGTTTGTGATGTCATTTGCGGATCAGTGCCTGATAGGCCAGTGCTGGTCACATGGGTGGAGTTTGTGTTTGTGATGTCACTTGTGGCTCAGTGCCTGATAGGCCAGTGCTGGTCACATGGCTGCAGCTTGTGGTTGTGATGTCACTTGTGGCTCAGTGCCTGATAGGCCAGTGCTGGTCCTGTGGCTGCAGTTTGTGGTTGTGATGTCACTTGTGGCTCAGTGCCTGATAGGCCAGTACTGGTCACATGGGTGCAGTCTGTGGTTGTGATGTCACCTGTGGCTGAATGCCTGATAGGCCAGTGCTGGTCCTGTGGCTGCAGTTTGTGGTTGTGATGTCACTTGTGGCTCAGTGCCTGACAGGGCCCTGCTGGTCCTGTGGGTGGAGTTTGTCTTTGTGTTGTCACTTGTGGCTGAGTGCCTGATAGGCCAGTGCTGGTCCTGTGGCTGCAGTTTGTTGTTGTGATGTCACTTGTGGCTCAGTGCCTGATCGGCCAGTACTGGTCACATGGGTGCAGTCTGTGGTTGTGATGTCACTTGTGGCTCAGTGCCTGATGGGACATTGCTGGTCCTGTGGCTGCAGTTTGTGGTTGTGAGGTCACTTGTGGCTGAGTGCCTGATAGGCCAGTGCTGGTCACGTGGGTGGAGTTTGTGTTTGTGATGTCACTTGTGGCTCAGTGCCTGATAGGTCATGCTGGTCCTGTGGGTGGTGTTTGTGTTTGTGATGTCACTTGTGGCTCAGTGCCTGACAGGCCACTGCTGGTCATGTGGGTGGAGTTTGTGGTTGTGATGTCACTTGTGGCTCAGTGCCTGGTAGACCAGTGATTTTCATGTGGCTGCAGTTTGTGTTTGTGATGTCACTTGTGGCTCAGTGCCTGATAGGACATTGCTGGTCCTGTGGCTGCAGTTTGTGTTTGTGATGTCACTTGTGGCTCAGTGCCTGATAGGCCAGTGCTGGTGATGTGGCTGCAGTTTGTGGTTGTGAGGTCCCTTGTGGCTCAGTGCCTGATAGGCCAGTGCTGGTGATGTGGCTGCAGTTTGTGTTTGTGATGTCATTTGCGGATCAGTGCCTGATAGGCCAGTGCTGGTCACGTGGGTGGAGTTTGTGTTTGTGATGTCACTTGTGGCTCAGTGCCTGATAGGCCAGTGCTGGTCACATGGCTGCAGTTTGTGGTTGTGAGGTCCCTTGTGGCTCAGTGCCTGATAGGCCAGTGCTGGTGGTGTGGGTGCAGTTTGTGTTTGTGATGTCACTTGTGGCTCAGTGCCTGATAGGCCAGTGCTGGTCCTGTGGGTGCACTTTGTGTTTGTGATGTCACCTGTGGCTGAGTGCCTGATAGGCCAGTGCTGGTGATGTGGCTGCAGTTTGTGTTTGTGATGTCACTTGTGGCTCAGTGCCTGATAGGCCAGTGCTGGTGATGTGGCTGCAGTTTGTGTTTGTGATGTCACTTGTGGCTCAGTGCCTGATAGGCCAGTGCTGGTGATGTGGGTGGAGTTTGTGGTTGTGATGTCTCTTCTGGCTCAGTGCCTGGTAGACCAGTGCTAGTCACGTGGCTGCAGTTTGTGTTTGTGATGTCACTTGTGGCTCAGTGCCTGATAGGCCAGTGCTGGTGAAGTGGCTGCAGTTTGTGTTTGTGATTTCACTTGTGGCTCAGTGCCTGATAGGCCAGTGCTGGTCCTGTGGGTGGAGTTTGTGGTTGTGATGTCACTTGTGGCTCAGTGCCTGATAGGCCAGTGCTGGTGATGTGGGTGGAGTTTGTGTTTGTGATGTCACTTGTGGCTGAGTGCCTGATAGGCCAGTGCTGGTGAAGTGGCTGCAGTTTGTGTTTGTGATTTCACTTGTGGCTCAGTGCCTGATAGGCCAGTGCTGGTCCTGTGGGTGGAGTTTGTGTTTGTGATGTCACTTGTGGCTCAGTGCCTGATAGGCCAGTGCTGGTGATGTGGCTGCAGTTTGTGTTTGTGATGTCACTTGTGGCTCAGTGCCTGATAGGCCAGTGCTGGTGATGTGGCTGCAGTTTGTGTTTGTGATGTCGTTTGCGGATCAGTGCCTGATAGGCCAGTGCTGGTCACATGGGTGGAGTTTGTGTTTGTGATGTCACTTCTGGCTCAGTGCCTGATAGGCCAGTGCTGGTCACATGGCTGCAGTTTGTGGTTGTGATGTCACTTGTGGCTCAGTGCCTGATAGGCCAAAGCTGTTCATGTGCGTGCAGTTTGTGATTATGAGGTCCCTTGTGGCTCAGTGCCTGATAGGCCAGTGCTGGTCATGTGGCTGCAGTTTGTGGTTGTTATGTCACTTGTGGCTCAGTGCCTGATAGGCCAGTGCTGGTCATGTGGGTGGAGTTTGTGGTTGTGATGTCACTTGTGGCTCAGTGCCTGATAGGCCAGTGCTGGTGATGTGGCTGCAGTTTGTGTTTGTGATGTCACTTGTGACTGAGTGCCTGATAGGCCAGTGTTGGTCACATGGCTGCAGTTTGTGGTTGTGATGTCACTTGTGGCTCAGTGCCTGATAGGCCAGTGCTGGTGATGTGGCTGCAGTTTGTGTTTGTGATGTCATTTGCGGATCAGTGCCTGATAGGCCAGTGCTGGTCACGTGGGTGGAGTTTGTGTTTGTGATGTCACTTGTGGCTCAGTGCCTGATAGGCCAGTGTTGGTCATGTGGGTGGAGTTTGTGGTTGTGATGTCACTTGTGGCTCAGTGCCTGATAGGCCAGTGCTGGTGATGTGGGTGGAGTTTGTGTTTGTGATGTCACTTGTGGCTGAGTGCCTGATAGGCCAGTGCTGGTGGTGTGGGTGCAGTTTGTGTTTGTGATGTCACCTGTGGCTCAGTGCCTGATAGGCCAGTGCTGGTGATGTGGGTGCAGTTTGTGGTTGTGATGTCTCTTCTGGCTCAGTGCCTGGTAGACCAGTGCTGGTCCTGTGGGTAGAGTTTGTGGTTGTGATGTCACTTGTGGCTCAGTGCCTGATAGGCCAGTGCTGGTCCTGTGGGTGGAGTTTGTGGTTGTGATGTCACTTGTGGCTCAGTGCCTGATAGGCCAGTGCTGGTCACATGGCTGCAGTTTGTGGTTGTGATGTCACTTGTGGCTCAGTGCCTGATAGGCCAGCGTTGGTCACATGGCTGCAGTTTGTGTTTGTGATGTCACTTGTGGCTCAGTTCCTGATAGGCCAGTGCTGGTCATGTGGGTGCAGTTTGTGTTTGTGATGTCACTTGTGGCTGAGTGCCTGATAGGCCAGTGCTGGTCCTGTGGGTGGAGTTTGTGGTTGTGAGGTCACTTGTGGCTCAGTGCCTGATAGGCCAGTGCTGGTGATGTGGCTGCAGTTTGTGTTTGTGATGTCACTTGTGGCTCAGTGCCTGATAGGCCAGTGCTGGTCCTGTGGCTTCAGTTTGAGGTTGTGATGTCACTTGTGGCTCAGTGCCTGAGAGGCCAGTGCTGGTCCTGTGGCTGCAGTTTGTGGTTTTGATGTCACTTGTGGCTCAGTGCCTGATAGGCCAGTGCTGGTCCTGTGGGTGGAGTTTGTGTTTGTGATGTCACTTGTGGCTCAGTGCCTGATAGGACATTGCTGGTCCTGTGGCTGCAGTTTGTGGTTGTGAGGTCACTTGTGGCTCAGGGCCTGATAGGCCAGTGCTGGTCACGTGGGTTCATTTTGTGGTTGTGAGGTCACTTGTGGCTCAGTGCCTGATAGGCCAGTGCTGGTGATGTGGGTGGAGTTTGTGTTTGTGATGTCACTTGTGGCTCAGTGCCTGATAGGCCAGTGCTGGTCATGTGGGTGCAGTTTGTGGTTGTGATGTCACTTGTGGCTCAGGGCCTGATAGGCCAGTGTTGGTCACATGGCTGCAGTTTGTATTTGTGATGTCACTTGTGGCTCAGTGCCTGATAGGCCAGTGCTGGTCACATGGCTGCAGTTTGTGTTTGTGATGTCACTTGTGGCTCAGTGCCTGATAGGCCAGTGCTGGTGATGTGGCTGCAGTTTGTGTTTGTGATGTCACTTGTGGCTCAGTGCCTGATAGGCCAGTGCTTGTCCTGTGGGTGGAGTTTGTGGTTGTGATGTCACTTGTGGCTCAGTGCCTGATAGGCCAGTGCTGGTGATGTGGGTGGAGTTTGTGGTTGTGATGTCACTTGTGGCTCAGTGCCTGATAGGCCAGTGCTGGTGATGTGGCTGCAGTTTGTGTTTGTGATGTCACTTGTGGCTCAGTGCCTGATAGGCCAGTGCTGGTGATGTGGCTGCAGTTTGTGTTTGTGATGTCACTTGTGGCTCAGTGCCTGATAGGCCAGTGCTGGTCATGTGGCTGCAGTTTGTGTTTGTGATGTCACTTGTGGCTCAGTGCCTGATAGGCCAGTGCTGGTGATGTGGCTGCAGTTTGTGGTTGTGATGTCACTTGTGGCTCAGTGCCTGATAGGCCAATGCTGGTGATGTGGGTGGAGTTTGTGTTTGTGATGTCACTTGTGGCTCAGTGCCTGATAGGCCAGTGCTGGTGATGTGGCTGCAGTTTGTGTTTGTGATGTCACTTGTGGCTCAGTGCCTGATAGGCCAGTGCTGGTGATGTGGCTGCAGTTTGTGTTTGTGATGTCATTTGCGGATCAGTGCCTGATAGGCCAGTGCTGGTCACGTGGGTGGAGTTTGTGTTTGTGATATCACTTCTGGCTCAGTGCCTGATAGGCCAGTGCTGGTCACATGGCTGCAGTTTGTGTTTGTGATGTCCCTTGTGGCTCAGTGCCTGATAGGCCAGTGCTGGTGGTGTGGGTGCACTTTGTGTTTGTGATGTCACCTGTGGCTGAGTGCCTGATAGGCCAGTGCTGGTGATGTGGCTGCAGTTTGTGTTTGTGATGTCACTTGTGGCTCAGTGCCTGATAGGCCAGTGCTGGTCACATGGGTGGAGTTTGTGTTTGTGATGTCACTTGTGGCTCAGTGCCTGATAGGCCAGTGCTGGTCATGTGGGTGGAGTTTGTGTTTGTGATGTCACTTGTGGCTGAGTGCCTGATAGGCCAGTGCTGGTCATGTGGGTGCAGTTTGTGTTTGTGATTTCACTTGTGGCTCAGTGCCTGATAGGCCAGTGCTGGTCCTGTGGGTGGAGTTTGTGGTTGTGATGTCACTTGTGGCTCAATGCCTGATAGGCCAGTGCTGGTCCTGTGGGTGGAGTTTGTGGTTGTGATGTCACTTGTGGCTCAGTGCTTGATAGGCCAGTGCTGGTCCTGTGGGTGGAGTTTGTGGTTGTGATGTCACTTGTGGCTCAATGCCTGATAGGCCAGTGCTGGTCATGTGGGTGCAGTTTGTGGTTGTGATGTCACTTGTGGCTCAGTGCCTGATAGGCCAGTGCTGGTCACATGGCTGCAGTTTGTGTTTGTGATGTCACTTGTGGCTCAGTGCCTGATAGGCCAGTGCTGGTCATGTGGGTGCAGTTTGTGTTTGTGATGTCACTTGTGGCTCAGTGCCTGAGAGGCCAGTGCTGGTCCTGTGGCTGCAGTTTGTGTTTGTGATGTCACTTGTGGCTCAGTGCCTGATAGGCCAGTGCTGGTCACATGGCTGCAGTTTGTGGTTGTGATGTCACTTGTGGCTCAGTGCCTGATGGGACATTGCTGGTCCTGTGGCTGCAGTTTGTGGTTGTGAGGTCACTTGTGGCTGAGTGCCTGATAGGCCAGTGCTGGTCACGTGGGTGGAGTTTGTGTTTGTGATGTCACTTGTGGCTCAGTGCCTGATAGGCCAGTGCTGGTCACATGGCTGCAGTTTGTGGTTGTGAGGTCCCTTGTGGCTCAGTGCCTGATAGGCCAGTGCTGGTGGTGTGGGTGCAGTTTGTGTTTGTGATGTCACTTGTGGCTCAGTGCCTGATAGGCCAGTGCTTGTCCTGTGGGTGCACTTTGTGTTTGTGATGTCACCTGTGGCTGAGTGCCTGATAGGCCAGTGCTGGTGATGTGGCTGCAGTTTGTGTTTGTGATGTCACTTGTGGCTGAGTGCCTGATAGGCCAGTGCTGGTGATGTGGCTGCAGTTTGTGTTTGTGATGTCACTTGTGGCTCAGTGCCTGATAGGCCAGTGCTGGTGATGTGGGTGGAGTTTGTGGTTGTGATGTCTCTTCTGGCTCAGTGCCTGGTAGACCAGTGCTAGTCACGTGGCTGCAGTCTGTGTTTGTGATGTCACTTGTGGCTCAGTGCCTGATAGGATATTGCTGGTCCTGTGGCTGCAGTTTGTGTTTGTGATGTCACTTGTGGCTCAGTGCCTGATAGGCCAGTGCTGGTCATGTGGCTGCAGTTTGTGTTTGTGATTTCACTTGTGGCTCAGTGCCTGATAGGCCAGTGCTGGTCCTGTGGGTGGAGTTTGTGGTTGTGATGTCACTTGTGGCTCAGTGCCTGATAGGCCAGTGCTGGTGATGTGGGTGGAGTTTGTGTTTGTGATGTCACTTGTGGCTGAGTGCCTGATAGGCCAGTGCTGGTGAAGTGGCTGCAGTTTGTGTTTGTGATTTCACTTGTGGCTCAGTGCCTGATAGGCCAGTGCTGGTCCTGTGGGTGGAGTTTGTGTTTGTGATGTCACTTGTGGCTGAGTGCCTGATAGGCCAGTGCTGGTCCTGTGGGTGGAGTTTGTGGTTGTGATGTCACTTGTGGCTCAGTGCCTGATAGGCCAGTGCTGGTGATGTGGCTGCAGTTTGTGTTTGTGATGTCACTTGTGGCTCAGTGCCTGATAGGCCAGTGCTGGTCACATGGCTGCAGTTTGTGTTTGTGATGTCACTTGTGGCTCAGTGCCTGATAGGCCAGTGCTGGTGATGTGGCTGCAGTTTGTGGTTGTGATGTCACTTGTGGCTCAGTGCCTGAGAGGCCAGTGCTGGTCCTGTGGCTGCAGTTTGTGTTTGTGATGTCACTTGTGGCTCAGTGCCTGATAGGCCAGTGCTGGTCACATGGCTGCAGTTTGTGTTTGTGATGTCACTTGTGGCTCAGTGCCTGATAGGCCAATGCTGTTCATGTGGGTGGAGTTTGTGGTTGTGATGTCACTTGTGGCTCAGTGCCTGATAGGCCAGTGCTGGTGATGTGGGTGGAGTTTGTGTTTGTGATGTCACTTGTGGCTGAGTGCCTGATAGGCCAGTGCTGGTGAAGTGGCTGCAGTTTGTGTTTGTGATTTCACTTGTGGCTCAGTGCCTGATAGGCCAGTGCTGGTCCTGTGGGTGGAGTTTGTGTTTGTGATGTCACTTGTGGCTGAGTGCCTGATAGGCCAGTGCTGGATATGTGTGTGCAGTTTGTGTTTGTGATGTCACTTGTGACTGAGTGCCTGATAGGCCAGTGTTGGTCTCATGGCTGAAGTTTGTGGTTGTGATGTCACTTGTGGCTCAGTGCCTGATAGGCCAGTGCTGGTGATGTGGCTGCAGTTTGTGTTTGTGATGTCATTTGCGGATCAGTGCCTGATAGGCCAGTGCTGGTCACGTGGGTGGAGTTTGTGGTTGTGATGTCACTTGTGGCTCAGTGCCTGATAGGCCAGTGCTGGTCACATGGCTGCAGTTTGTGGTTGTGAGGTCCCTTGTGGCTCAGTGCCTGATAGGCCAGTGCTGGTGGTGTGGGTGCATTTTTTGTTTGTGATGTCACCTGTGGCTGAGTGCCTGATAGGCCAGTGCTTGTCCTGTGGGTGGAGTTTGTGGTTGTGATGTCACTTGTGGCTCAGTGCCTGATAGGCCAGTGCTGGTGATGTGGGTGGAGTTTGTGGTTGTGATGTCTCTTCTGGCTCAGTGCCTGGTAGACCAGTGCTGGTCCTGTGGGTAGAGTTTGTGGTTGTGATGTCACTTGTGGCTCAGTGCCTGATAGGCCAGTGCTGGTCATGTGGGTGGAGTTTGTGTTTGTGATGTCACTTGTGGCTGAGTGCCTGATAGGCCAGTGCTGGTGATGTGGCTGCAGTTTGTGTTTGTGATGTCACTTGTGGCTCAGTGCCTGATAGGATATTGCTGGTCCTGTGGCTGCAGTTTGTGTTTGTGATGTCACTTGTGGCTCAGTGCCTGATAGGCCAGTGTTGGTCATGTGGGTGGAGTTTGTGTTTGTGATGTCACTTGTGGCTCAGTGCCTGATAGGCCAGTGCTGGTGATGTGGGTGGAGTTTGTGTTTGTGATGTCACTTGTGGCTGAGTGCCTGATAGGCCAGTGCTGGTCCTGTGGGTGGAGTTTATGGTTTTGAGGTCACTTGTGGCTCAGTGCCTGATAGGCCAGTGCTGGTGATGTGGCTGCAGTTTGTGGTTGTGATGTCACTTGTGGCTCAGTGCCTGATAGGCCAGCGTTGGTCACATGGCTGCAGTTTGTGTTTGTGATGTCACTTGTGGCTCAGTGCCTGATAGGCCAGTGCTGGTGATGTGGCTGCAGTTTGTGGTTGTGATGTCACTTGTGGCTCAGTGCCTGATAGGCCAGTGCTGGTGATGTGGCTGCAGTTTGTGTTTGTGATGTCGTTTGCGGATCAGTGCCTGATAGGCCAGTGCTGGTCACATGGGTGGAGTTTGTGTTTGTGATGTCACTTCTGGCTCAGTGCCTGATAGGCCAGTGCTGGTCACATGGCTGCAGTTTGTGGTTGTGATGTCACTTGTGGCTCAGTGCCTGATAGGCCAGTACTGGTCACATGGGTGCAGTCTGTGGTTGTGAGGTCCCTTGTGGCTCAGTGCCTGATAGGCCAGTGCTGGTGGTGTGGGTGCAGTTTGTGTTTGTGATGTCACTTGTGGCTCAGTGCCTGATAGGCCAGTGCTGGTCATGTGGATAGAGTTTGTGTTTGTGATGTCACTTGTGGCTCAGTGCCTGATAGGCCAGTGCTGGTCATGTGGGTGCAGTTTGTGTTTGTGATGTCACTTGTGGCTCAGTGCCTGATAGGCCAGTGCTGGTCATGTGGATAGAGTTTGTGTTTGTGATGTCACTTGTGGCTCAGTGCCTGATAGGCCAGTGCTGGTCATGTGGGTGCAGTTTGTGGTTGTGATGTCACTTGTGGCTCAGTGCCTGATAGGCCAGTGCTGGTGATGTGGCTGCAGTTTGTGGTTTTGATGTCACTTGTGGCTCAGTGCCTGATAGGCCAGTGCTGGTGATGTGGCTGCAGTTTGTGTTTGTGATGTCACTTGTGGCTCAGTGCCTGAGAGGCCAGTGCTGGTCCTGTGGCTGCAGTTTGTGGTTTTGATGTCACTTGTGGCTCAGTGCCTGATAGGCCAGTGCTGGTCACATGGCTGCAGTTTGTGGTTGTGATGTCACTTGTGGCTCAGTGCCTGATAGGCCAGTGCTGGTGATGTGGCTGCAGTTTGTGGTTGTGATGTCACTTGTGGCTCAGTGCCTGATAGGCCAATGCTGGTGATGTGGGTGGAGTTTGTGTTTGTGATGTCACTTGTGGCTCAGTGCCTGATAGGCCAGTGCTGGTGATGTGGCTGCAGTTTGTGTTTGTGATGTCACTTGTGGCTCAGTGCCTGATAGGCCAGTGCTGGTGATGTGGCTGCAGTTTGTGTTTGTGATGTCATTTGCGGATCAGTGCCTGATAGGCCAGTGCTGGTCACGTGGGTGGAGTTTGTGTTTGTGATATCACTTCTGGCTCAGTGCCTGATAGGCCAGTGCTGGTCACATGGCTGCAGTTTGTGTTTGTGATGTCCCTTGTGGCTCAGTGCCTGATAGGCCAGTGCTGGTGGTGTGGGTGCACTTTGTGTTTGTGATGTCACCTGTGGCTGAGTGCCTGATAGGCCAGTGCTGGTGATGTGGCTGCAGTTTGTGTTTGTGATGTCACTTGTGGCTCAGTGCCTGATAGGCCAGTGCTGGTCACATGGGTGGAGTTTGTGTTTGTGATGTCACTTGTGGCTCAGTGCCTGATAGGCCAGTGCTGGTCATGTGGGTGGAGTTTGTGTTTGTGATGTCACTTGTGGCTGAGTGCCTGATAGGCCAGTGCTGGTCATGTGGGTGCAGTTTGTGTTTGTGATTTCACTTGTGGCTCAGTGCCTGATAGGCCAGTGCTGGTCCTGTGGGTGGAGTTTGTGGTTGTGATGTCACTTGTGGCTCAATGCCTGATAGGCCAGTGCTGGTCCTGTGGGTGGAGTTTGTGGTTGTGATGTCACTTGTGGCTCAGTGCTTGATAGGCCAGTGCTGGTCCTGTGGGTGGAGTTTGTGGTTGTGATGTCACTTGTGGCTCAATGCCTGATAGGCCAGTGCTGGTCATGTGGGTGCAGTTTGTGGTTGTGATGTCACTTGTGGCTCAGTGCCTGATAGGCCAGTGCTGGTCACATGGCTGCAGTTTGTGTTTGTGATGTCACTTGTGGCTCAGTGCCTGATAGGCCAGTGCTGGTCATGTGGGTGCAGTTTGTGTTTGTGATGTCACTTGTGGCTCAGTGCCTGAGAGGCCAGTGCTGGTCCTGTGGCTGCAGTTTGTGTTTGTGATGTCACTTGTGGCTCAGTGCCTGATAGGCCAGTGCTGGTCACATGGCTGCAGTTTGTGGTTGTGATGTCACTTGTGGCTCAGTGCCTGATGGGACATTGCTGGTCCTGTGGCTGCAGTTTGTGGTTGTGAGGTCACTTGTGGCTGAGTGCCTGATAGGCCAGTGCTGGTCACGTGGGTGGAGTTTGTGTTTGTGATGTCACTTGTGGCTCAGTGCCTGATAGGCCAGTGCTGGTCACATGGCTGCAGTTTGTGGTTGTGAGGTCCCTTGTGGCTCAGTGCCTGATAGGCCAGTGCTGGTGGTGTGGGTGCAGTTTGTGTTTGTGATGTCACTTGTGGCTCAGTGCCTGATAGGCCAGTGCTTGTCCTGTGGGTGCACTTTGTGTTTGTGATGTCACCTGTGGCTGAGTGCCTGATAGGCCAGTGCTGGTGATGTGGCTGCAGTTTGTGTTTGTGATGTCACTTGTGGCTGAGTGCCTGATAGGCCAGTGCTGGTGATGTGGCTGCAGTTTGTGTTTGTGATGTCACTTGTGGCTCAGTGCCTGATAGGCCAGTGCTGGTGATGTGGGTGGAGTTTGTGGTTGTGATGTCTCTTCTGGCTCAGTGCCTGGTAGACCAGTGCTAGTCACGTGGCTGCAGTCTGTGTTTGTGATGTCACTTGTGGCTCAGTGCCTGATAGGATATTGCTGGTCCTGTGGCTGCAGTTTGTGTTTGTGATGTCACTTGTGGCTCAGTGCCTGATAGGCCAGTGCTGGTCATGTGGCTGCAGTTTGTGTTTGTGATTTCACTTGTGGCTCAGTGCCTGATAGGCCAGTGCTGGTCCTGTGGGTGGAGTTTGTGGTTGTGATGTCACTTGTGGCTCAGTGCCTGATAGGCCAGTGCTGGTGATGTGGGTGGAGTTTGTGTTTGTGATGTCACTTGTGGCTGAGTGCCTGATAGGCCAGTGCTGGTGAAGTGGCTGCAGTTTGTGTTTGTGATTTCACTTGTGGCTCAGTGCCTGATAGGCCAGTGCTGGTCCTGTGGGTGGAGTTTGTGTTTGTGATGTCACTTGTGGCTGAGTGCCTGATAGGCCAGTGCTGGTCCTGTGGGTGGAGTTTGTGGTTGTGATGTCACTTGTGGCTCAGTGCCTGATAGGCCAGTGCTGGTGATGTGGCTGCAGTTTGTGTTTGTGATGTCACTTGTGGCTCAGTGCCTGATAGGCCAGTGCTGGTCACATGGCTGCAGTTTGTGTTTGTGATGTCACTTGTGGCTCAGTGCCTGATAGGCCAGTGCTGGTGATGTGGCTGCAGTTTGTGGTTGTGATGTCACTTGTGGCTCAGTGCCTGAGAGGCCAGTGCTGGTCCTGTGGCTGCAGTTTGTGTTTGTGATGTCACTTGTGGCTCAGTGCCTGATAGGCCAGTGCTGGTCACATGGCTGCAGTTTGTGTTTGTGATGTCACTTGTGGCTCAGTGCCTGATAGGCCAATGCTGTTCATGTGGGTGGAGTTTGTGGTTGTGATGTCACTTGTGGCTCAGTGCCTGATAGGCCAGTGCTGGTGATGTGGGTGGAGTTTGTGTTTGTGATGTCACTTGTGGCTGAGTGCCTGATAGGCCAGTGCTGGTGAAGTGGCTGCAGTTTGTGTTTGTGATTTCACTTGTGGCTCAGTGCCTGATAGGCCAGTGCTGGTCCTGTGGGTGGAGTTTGTGTTTGTGATGTCACTTGTGGCTGAGTGCCTGATAGGCCAGTGCTGGATATGTGTGTGCAGTTTGTGTTTGTGATGTCACTTGTGACTGAGTGCCTGATAGGCCAGTGTTGGTCTCATGGCTGAAGTTTGTGGTTGTGATGTCACTTGTGGCTCAGTGCCTGATAGGCCAGTGCTGGTGATGTGGCTGCAGTTTGTGTTTGTGATGTCATTTGCGGATCAGTGCCTGATAGGCCAGTGCTGGTCACGTGGGTGGAGTTTGTGGTTGTGATGTCACTTGTGGCTCAGTGCCTGATAGGCCAGTGCTGGTCACATGGCTGCAGTTTGTGGTTGTGAGGTCCCTTGTGGCTCAGTGCCTGATAGGCCAGTGCTGGTGGTGTGGGTGCATTTTTTGTTTGTGATGTCACCTGTGGCTGAGTGCCTGATAGGCCAGTGCTTGTCCTGTGGGTGGAGTTTGTGGTTGTGATGTCACTTGTGGCTCAGTGCCTGATAGGCCAGTGCTGGTGATGTGGGTGGAGTTTGTGGTTGTGATGTCTCTTCTGGCTCAGTGCCTGGTAGACCAGTGCTGGTCCTGTGGGTAGAGTTTGTGTTTGTGATGTCACTTGTGGCTCAGTGCCTGATAGGCCAGTGCTGGTCATGTGGGTGGAGTTTGTGTTTGTGATGTCACTTGTGGCTGAGTGCCTGATAGGCCAGTGCTGGTGATGTGGCTGCAGTTTGTGTTTGTGATGTCACTTGTGGCTCAGTGCCTGATAGGATATTGCTGGTCCTGTGGCTGCAGTTTGTGTTTGTGATGTCACTTGTGGCTCAGTGCCTGATAGGCCAGTGTTGGTCATGTGGGTGGAGTTTGTGGTTGTGATGTCACTTGTGGCTCAGTGCCTGATAGGCCAGTGCTGGTGATGTGGGTGGAGTTTGTGTTTGTGATGTCACTTGTGGCTGAGTGCCTGATAGGCCAGTGCTGGTCCTGTGGGTGGAGTTTATGGTTTTGAGGTCACTTGTGGCTCAGTGCCTGATAGGCCAGTGCTGGTGATGTGGCTGCAGTTTGTGGTTGTGATGTCACTTGTGGCTCAGTGCCTGATAGGCCAGCGTTGGTCACATGGCTGCAGTTTGTGTTTGTGATGTCACTTGTGGCTCAGTGCCTGATAGGCCAGTGCTTGTCCTGTGGGTGCACTTTGTGTTTGTGATGTCACCTGTGGCTGAGTGCCTGATAGGCCAGTGCTGGTGATGTGGCTGCAGTTTGTGTTTGTGATGTCGTTTGCGGATCAGTGCCTGATAGGCCAGTGCTGGTCACATGGGTGGAGTTTGTGTTTGTGATGTCACTTCTGGCTCAGTGCCTGATAGGCCAGTGCTGGTCACATGGCTGCAGTTTGTGGTTGTGATGTCACTTGTGGCTCAGTGCCTGATAGGCCAGTGCTGGTCATGTGGGTGCAGTTTGTGTTTGTGATGTCACTTGTGGCTCAGTGCCTGATAGGCCAGTGCTGGTCCTGTGGGTGGAGTTTGTGGTTGTGAGGTCACTTGTGGCTCAGTGCCTGATAGGCCAGTGCTGGTGATGTGGCTGCAGTTTGTGGTTGTGATGTCACTTGTGGCTCAGTGCCTGATAGGCCAATGCTGTTTATGTGGGTGCAGTTTGTGTTTGTGATGTCACTTGTGGCTCAGTGCCTGAGAGGCCAGTGCTGGTCCTGTGGCTGCAGTTTGTGGTTTTGATGTCACTTGTGGCTGAGTGCCTGATAGGCCAGTGCTGGTCCTGTGGGTGGAGTTTGTGTTTGTGATGTCACTTGTGGCTCAGTGCCTGATAGGACATTGCTGGTCCTGTGGCTGCAGTTTGTGGTTGTGAGGTCACTTGTGGCTCAGGGCCTGATAGGCTAGTGCTGGTCACGTGGGTTCATTTTGTGGTTGTGAGGTCACTTGTGGCTCAGTGCCTGATAGGCCAGTGCTGGTGATGTGGGTGGAGTTTGTGTTTGTGATGTCACTTGTGGCTCAGGGCCTGATAGGCCAGTGTTGGTCACATGGCTGCAGTTTGTATTTGTGATGTCACTTGTGGCTCAATGCCTGATAGGCCAGTGCTGGTCACATGGCTGCAGTTTGTGTTTGTGATGTCACTTGTGGCTCAGTGCCTGATAGGCCAGTGCTGGTGATGTGGGTGCAGTTTGTGTTTGTGATGTCACTTGTGGCTCAGTGCCTGATAGGCCAGTGCTTGTCCTGTGGGTGGAGTTTGTGGTTGTGATGTCACTTGTGGCTCAGTGCCTGATAGGCCAGTGCTGGTGATGTGGGTGGAGTTTGTGGTTGTGATGTCTCTTCTGGCTCAGTGCCTGGTAGACCAGTGCTGGTCCTGTGGGTAGAGTTTGTGGTTGTGATGTCACTTGTGGCTCAGTGCCTGATAGGCCAGTGCTGGTCACATGGCTGCAGTTTGTGGTTGTGATGTCACTTGTGGCTCAGTGCCTGATAGGCCAGTGCTGGTGATGTGGCTGCAGTTTGTGGTTTTGATGTCACTTGTGGCTCAGTGCCTGATAGGCCAGTGCTGGTGATGTGGCTGCAGTTTGTGTTTGTGATGTCACTTGTGGCTCAGTGCCTGATAGGCCAGTGCTGGTCATGTGGGTGCAGTTTGTGGTTGTGATGTCACTTGTGGCTCAGTGCCTGATAGGCCAGTGCTGGTCCTGTGGGTGCAGTTTGTGGTTGTGATGTCACTTGTGGCTGAGTGCCTGATAGGCCAGTGCTGGTGATGTGGGTGCAGTTTGTGGCTGTGAGGTCACTTGTGGCTCAGTGCCTGATAGGCCAGTGCTGGTGATGTGGCTGCAGTTTGTGGCTGTGAGGTCACTTGTGGCTCAGTGCCTGATAGGCCAGTGCTGGTCATGTGGGTGGAGTTTGTGTTTGTGATGTCACTCGTGGCTCAGTGCCTGATAGGCCAGTGCTGCTCAAATGGCTGTTGTTTGTGGTTGTGATGTCACTTGTGGCTCAGTGCCTGATAGGCCAGTGCTGGTCACATGGCTGCAGTTTGTGTTTGTGAGGTCACTTGTGGCTCAGTGCCTGATAGGCCAGTGCTGGTGATGTGGGTGCAGTTTGTGGCTGTGATGTCACTTGTGGCTCAGTGCCTGATAGGCCAGTGCTGGTGATGTGGCTGCAGTTTGTGTTTGTGATGTCACTTGTGGCTCAGTGCCTGATAGGCCAGTGCTGGTCACATGGCTGCAGTTTGTGTTTGTGAGGTCACTTGTGGCTCAGTGCCTGATAGGCCAGTGCTGGTCCTGTGGCTGAAATTTGTGATTGTGAGGTCACTTGTGGCTCAGTGCCTGATAGGCCAGTGCTGGTGATGTGGGTCCAGTTTGTGGCTGTGAGGTCCCTTGTGGCTCAGTGCCTGATAGGCCAGTGCTGGTCATGTGGGTGCAGTTTGTGGTTGTGATGTCACTTGTGGCTCAGTGCCTGATAGGCCAGTGCTGGTGATGTGGGTGCAGTTTGTGGCTGTGAGGTCCCTTGTGGCTCAGTGCCTGATAGGCCAGTGCTGGTGATGTGGGTGGAGTTTGTGTTTGTGATGTCACTTGTGGCTGAGTGCCTGATAGGCCAGTGCTGGTGATGTGGCTGCAGTTTGTGTTTGTGAGGTCACTTGTGGCTCAGTGCCTGATAGGCCAGTGCTGGTGATGTGGGTGCAGCTTGTTGTTGTGATGTCATTTGCGGATCAGTGCCTGATAGGCCAGTGCTGGTGATGTGGGTGGAGTTTGTGTTTGTGATGTCACTTGTGGCTCAGTGCCTGATAGGCCAGTGCTGGTCCTGTGGCTGAAATTTGTGATTGTGAGGTCACTTGTGGCTCAGTGCCTGATAGGCCAGTGCTGGTGATGTGGGTGCAGTTTGTGGCTGTGAGGTCACTTGTGGCTCAGTGCCTGATGGGACATTGCTGGTCCTGTGGCTGCAGTTTGTGGTTGTGATGTCACTTGTGGCTCAGTGCCTGACAGGGCCCTGCTGGTCCTGTGGGTGGAGTTTGTATTTGTGTTGTCACTTGTGGCTGAGTGCCTGATAGGCCAGTGCTGGTCCTGTGGGTGGAGTTTGTGGTTGTGATGTCACAGAATCACAGAATCACAGAATCACTGAGGTTGGAAGGGACCTCTGGAGATCATCTAGTCCAACCCCCCTGCTCCACCAGGGTCACCTAGAGCACATTGCACAGGATTGCATCCAGGCGGCTTTTGAATATCTCCAGAGAAGGAGACTCCACCACCTCTCGGGGCAACCTGTTCCAGTGCTCTGTCACCCTCACAGTGAAAAAGTTTTTCCTCATGTTAAGATGGAAGTGTCTGTGTTTCAGTTTGTGCCCATTGCCTCGCGTCCTGTCGCTCGGCACCACTGAAAAGAGTCTGGCCCCATCCTCTCGACACCCTCCCTTCAGATACTTATACACATTGATAAGATCTCCTCTCAGCCTTCTCTTCTCCAAGCTAAACAGGCCAAGCTCTCTCAGCCTTTCCTCATAAGAGAGATGCTCCAGTCCCCTAATCATCTTTGTGGCCCTTCGCTGGACTTGCTCCAGTAGTGCCACATCCCTCTTGTACTGGGGAGCCCAGAACTGGACGCAGTACTCCAGATGTGGCCTCACCAGGGCTGAGTAGAGGGGGAGAATCACTTCCCTCGACCTGCTGGCAACACTCTTTCTGATGCAGCCCAGGATACCATTGGCCTTCTTGGCCACAAGGGCACATTGCTGCCTCATACTTAACTTGGTGTCCACCAGCACTCCCAGGTCCTTCTCAGCAGAGCTGCTTTCCAGCAGGTCATCCCCCAACCTGTACTGCTGCATGGGGTTATTCCTCCCCAGGTGCAGGACCCTGCACTTGCCTTTGTTGAATTTCATGAGGTTCCTCTCTGCCCACCTCTCCAGCCTGTCCAAGTCTCTCTGAATGGCAGCACAGCCCTCTGGCGTATCGGCCACTCCTCCCAGTTTTGTATCATCAGCAAACTTGCTGAGTGTGCACTCTGTGCCTTCATCCAGGTCATTGATGAAGAAGTTGAACAAGACTGGACCCAGTACTGACCCCTGGGGGACACCGCTAGCTACAGGCCTCCAACTAGACTCTGTACCACTGATCACAACTCTCTGAGCTCTGCCATTCAGCCAGTTCTCAATCCACCTCACTGTCCACTCATCTAACCCACACTTCCTGAGCTTGTCTATGAGGATGCTATGGGAGACAGTGTCAAAAGCCTTGCTGAAGTCTAGGTAGACAACATCCACTGCTCTCCCCTCATCTACCCAGCCAGTCATTCCATCATAGAAGGCTATCAGATTGGTTAAGCATGATTTCCCCTTGGTGAAGCCGTGCTGACTACTCCTGATCACCTTCTTTTCCTCCACATGCGTGGAGATGGCTTCCAGGATGAGCTGCTCCATCACCTTTCCAGGGATGGAGGTGAGGCTGACTGGCCTGTAGTTCCCTGGGTCCTCCTTCTTGCCCTTTTTGAAGACTGGGGTGACATTGGCTTTCTTCCAGTCCTCGGGCACCTCTCCTGTTCTCCATGACCTTTCAAAGATGATGGAGAGTGGCTTAGCAATAACATGTCACTTGTGGCTGAGTGCCTGATAGGCCAATGCTGTTCATGTGGGTTCATTTTGTGGTTGTGATGTCACTTGTGGCTCAGTGCCTGATAGGCCAGTGCTGGTCATGTGGGTTCATTTTGTGGTTGTCAGGTCACTTGTGGCTCAGTGCCTGACAGGGCCCTGCTGGTCCTGTGGCTGCAGTTTGTGTTTGTGATGTCACTTGTGGCTGAGTGCCTGATAGGCCAGTGCTGGTGAAGTGGCTGCAGTTTGTGTTTGTGAGGTCACTTGTGGCTGAGTGCCTGATAGGCCAGTGCTGGCTATGTGAGTGCAGTTTGTGTTTGTGATGTCACTTGTGGCTCAGTGCCTGATAGGCCAGTGCTGGTGATGTGGCTGCAGTTTGTGTTTGTGATGTCACTTGTGGCTCAGTGCCTGATAGGCCAGTGCTGGTCACATGGCTGCAGTTTGTGTTTGTGATGTCACTTGTGGCTCAGTGCCTGATAGAACAGTGCTGGTCCTGTGGGTGCAGTTTGTGTTTGTGATGTCACTTGTGGCTCAGTGCCTGATAGGCCAGTGCTGGCTATGTGAGTGCAGTTTGTGTTTGTGATGTCACTTGTGGCTCAGTGCCTGATAGGCCAGTGCTGGTCCTGTGGCTTCAGTTTGAGGTTGTGATGTCACTTGTGGCTCAGTGCCTGATAGGCCAGTGCTGGTGATGTGGCTGCAGTTTGTGTTTGTGATGTCACCTTTGGCTGAGTGCCTGATAGGCCAGTGCTGGTGATGTGGCTGCAGTTTGTGTTTGTGATGTCATTTGCGGATCAGTGCCTGATAGGCCAGTGCTGGTCACGTGGGTGGAGTTTGTGGTTGTGATGTCACTTGTGGCTCAGTGCCTGATAGGCCAGTGCTGGTCACATGGCTGCAGTTTGTGGTTGTGAGGTCCCTTGTGGCTCAGTGCCTGATAGGCCAGTGCTGGTGGTGTGGGTGCAGTTTGTGTTTGTGAGGTCACCTGTGGCTGAGTGCCTGATAGGCCAGTGCTTGTCCTGTGGGTGGAGTTTGTGGTTGTGATGTCACTTGTGGCTCAGTGCCTGATAGGCCAGTGCTGGTGATGTGGGTGGAGTTTGTGGTTGTGATGTCTCTTCTGGCTCAGTGCCTGGTAGACCAGTGCTGGTCCTGTGGGTAGAGTTTGTGGTTGTGATGTCACTTGTGGCTCAGTGCCTGATAGGCCAGTGCTGGTCATGTGGGTGGAGTTTGTGTTTGTGATGTCACTTGTGGCTGAGTGCCTGATAGGCCAGTGCTGGTGATGTGGCTGCAGTTTGTGTTTGTGATGTCACTTGTGGCTCAGTGCCTGATAGGATATTGCTGGTCCTGTGGCTGCAGTTTGTGTTTGTGATGTCACTTGTGGCTCAGTGCCTGATAGGCCAGTGTTGGTCATGTGGGTGGAGTTTGTGGTTGTGATGTCACTTGTGGCTCAGTGCCTGATAGGCCAGTGCTGGTGATGTGGGTGGAGTTTGTGTTTGTGATGTCACTTGTGGCTGAGTGCCTGATAGGCCAGTGCTGGTCCTGTGGGTGGAGTTTATGGTTTTGAGGTCACTTGTGGCTCAGTGCCTGATAGGCCAGTGCTGGTGATGTGGCTGCAGTTTGTGGTTGTGATGTCACTTGTGGCTCAGTGCCTGATAGGCCAGCGTTGGTCACATGGCTGCAGTTTGTGTTTGTGATGTCACTTGTGGCTCAGTGCCTGATAGGCCAGTGCTGGTGATGTGGCTGCAGTTTGTGTTTGTGATGTCACTTGTGGCTCAGTGCCTGATAGGCCAGTGCTGGTGATGTGGCTGCAGTTTGTGTTTGTGATGTCGTTTGCGGATCAGTGCCTGATAGGCCAGTGCTGGTCACATGGGTGGAGTTTGTGTTTGTGATGTCACTTCTGGCTCAGTGCCTGATAGGCCAGTGCTGGTCACATGGCTGCAGTTTGTGGTTGTGATGTCACTTGTGGCTCAGTGCCTGATAGGCCAGTGCTGGTCATGTGGGTGCAGTTTGTGTTTGTGATGTCACTTGTGGCTCAGTGCCTGATAGGCCAGTGCTGGTCCTGTGGGTGGAGTTTGTGGTTGTGAGGTCACTTGTGGCTCAGTGCCTGATAGGCCAGTGCTGGTGATGTGGCTGCAGTTTGTGGTTGTGATGTCACTTGTGGCTCAGTGCCTGATAGGCCAATGCTGTTCATGTGGGTGCAGTTTGTGTTTGTGATGTCACTTGTGGCTCAGTGCCTGAGAGGCCAGTGCTGGTCCTGTGGCTGCAGTTTGTGGTTTTGATGTCACTTGTGGCTGAGTGCCTGATAGGCCAGTGCTGGTCCTGTGGGTGGAGTTTGTGGTTGTGATGTCACTTGTGGCTCAGTGCCTGATAGGACATTGCTGGTCCTGTGGCTGCAGTTTGTGGTTGTGAGGTCACTTGTGGCTCAGGGCCTGATAGGCCAGTGCTGGTCACGTGGGTTCATTTTGTGGTTGTGAGGTCACTTGTGGCTCAGTGCCTGATAGGCCAGTGCTGGTGATGTGGGTGGAGTTTGTGTTTGTGATGTCACTTGTGGCTCAGGGCCTGATAGGCCAGTGTTGGTCACATGGCTGCAGTTTGTATTTGTGATGTCACTTGTGGCTCAGTGCCTGATAGGCCAGTGCTGGTCACATGGCTGCAGTTTGTGTTTGTGATGTCACTTGTGGCTCAGTGCCTGATAGGCCAGTGCTGGTGATGTGGCTGCAGTTTGTGTTTGTGATGTCACTTGTGGCTCAGTGCCTGATAGGCCAGTGCTTGTCCTGTGGGTGGAGTTTGTGGTTGTGATGTCACTTGTGGCTCAGTGCCTGATAGGCCAGTGCTGGTGATGTGGGTGGAGTTTGTGGTTGTGATGTCTCTTCTGGCTCAGTGCCTGGTAGACCAGTGCTGGTCCTGTGGGTAGAGTTTGTGGTTGTGATGTCACTTGTGGCTCAGTGCCTGATAGGCCAGTGCTGGTCACATGGCTGCAGTTTGTGGTTGTGATGTCACTTGTGGCTCAGTGCCTGATAGGCCAGTGCTGGTGATGTGGCTGCAGTTTGTGGTTTTGATGTCACTTGTGGCTCAGTGCCTGATAGGCCAGTGCTGGTGATGTGGCTGCAGTTTGTGTTTGTGATGTCACTTGTGGCTCAGTGCCTGATAGGCCAGTGCTGGTCATGTGGCTGCAGTTTGTGGTTGTGATGTCACTTGTGGCTCAGTGCCTGATAGGCCAGTGCTGGTCCTGTGGGTGCAGTTTGTGGTTGTGATGTCACTTGTGGCTGAGTGCCTGATAGGCCAGTGCTGGTGATGTGGGTGCAGTTTGTGGCTGTGAGGTCACTTGTGGCTCAGTGCCTGATAGGCCAGTGCTGGTGATGTGGCTGCAGTTTGTGGCTGTGAGGTCACTTGTGGCTCAGTGCCTGATAGGCCAGTGCTGGTCATGTGGGTGGAGTTTGTGTTTGTGATGTCACTCGTGGCTCAGTGCCTGATAGGCCAGTGCTGCTCAAATGGCTGTTGTTTGTGGTTGTGATGTCACTTGTGGCTCAGTGCCTGATAGGCCAGTGCTGGTCACATGGCTGCAGTTTGTGTTTGTGAGGTCACTTGTGGCTCAGTGCCTGATAGGCCAGTGCTGGTGATGTGGGTGCAGTTTGTGGCTGTGATGTCACTTGTGGCTCAGTGCCTGATAGGCCAGTGCTGGTGATGTGGCTGCAGTTTGTGTTTGTGATGTCACTTGTGGCTCAGTGCCTGATAGGCCAGTGCTGGTCACATGGCTGCAGTTTGTGTTTGTGAGGTCACTTGTGGCTCAGTGCCTGATAGGCCAGTGCTGGTCCTGTGGCTGAAATTTGTGATTGTGAGGTCACTTGTGGCTCAGTGCCTGATAGGCCAGTGCTGGTGATGTGGGTCCAGTTTGTGGCTGTGAGGTCCCTTGTGGCTCAGTGCCTGATAGGCCAGTGCTGGTCATGTGGCTGCAGTTTGTGTTTGTGATGTCACTTGTGGCTCAGTGCCTGACAGAGCCCTGCTGGTCCTGTGGGTGGAGTTTGTATTTGTGTTGTCACTTGTGGCTGAGTGCCTGATAGGCCAGTGCTGGTCCTGTGGGTGGAGTTTGTGGTTGTGATGTCACAGAATCACAGAATCACAGAATCACTGAGGTTGGAAGGGACCTCTGGAGATCATCTAGTCCAACCCCCCTGCTCCACCAGGGTCACCTAGAGCACATTGCACAGGATTGCATCCAGGCGGCTTTTGAATATCTCCAGAGAAGGAGACTCCACCACCTCTCGGGGCAACCTGTTCCAGTGCTCTGTCACCCTCACAGTGAAAAAGTTTTTCCTCATGTTAAGATGGAAGTGTCTGTTTTTCAGTTTGTGCCCATTGCCTCGCGTCCTGTCGCTCGGCACCACTGAAAAGAGTCTGGCCCCATCCTCTCGACACCCTCCCTTCAGATACTTATACACATTGATAAGATCTCCTCTCAGCCTTCTCTTCTCCAAGCTAAACAGGCCAAGCTCTCTCAGCCTTTCCTCATAAGAGAGATGCTCCAGTCCCCTAATCATCTTTGTGGCCCTTCGCTGGACTTGCTCCAGTAGTGCCACATCCCTCTTGTACTGGGGAGCCCAGAACTGGACGCAGTACTCCAGATGTGGCCTCACCAGGGCTGAGTAGAGGGGGAGAATCACTTCCCTCGACCTGCTGGCAACACTCTTTCTGATGCAGCCCAGGATACCATTGGCCTTCTTGGCCACAAGGGCACATTGCTGCCTCATACTTAACTTGGTGTCCACCAGCACTCCCAGGTCCTTCTCAGCAGAGCTGCTTTCCAGCAGGTCATCCCCCAACCTGTACTGCTGCATGGGGTTATTCCTCCCCAGGTGCAGGACCCTGCACTTGCCTTTGTTGAATTTCATGAGGTTCCTCTCTGCCCACCTCTCCAGCCTGTCCAAGTCTCTCTGAATGGCAGCACAGCCCTCTGGCGTATCGGCCACTCCTCCCAGTTTTGTATCATCAGCAAACTTGCTGAGTGTGCACTCTGTGCCTTCATCCAGGTCATTGATGAAGAAGTTGAACAAGACTGGACCCAGTACTGACCCCTGGGGGACACCGCTAGCTACAGGCCTCCAACTAGACTCTGTACCACTGATCACAACTCTCTGAGCTCTGCCATTCAGCCAGTTCTCAATCCACCTCACTGTCCACTCATCTAACCCACACTTCCTGAGCTTGTCTATGAGGATGCTATGGGAGACAGTGTCAAAAGCCTTGCTGAAGTCTAGGTAGACAACATCCACTGCTCTCCCCTCATCTACCCAGCCAGTCATTCCATCATAGAAGGCTATCAGATTGGTTAAGCATGATTTCCCCTTGGTGAAGCCGTGCTGACTACTCCTGATCACCTTCTTTTCCTCCACATGCGTGGAGATGGCTTCCAGGATGAGCTGCTCCATCACCTTTCCAGGGATGGAGGTGAGGCTGACTGGCCTGTAGTTCCCTGGGTCCTCCTTCTTGCCCTTTTTGAAGACTGGGGTGACATTGGCTTTCTTCCAGTCCTCGGGCACCTCTCCTGTTCTCCATGACCTTTCAAAGATGATGGAGAGTGGCTTAGCAATAACATGTCACTTGTGGCTGAGTGCCTGATAGGCCAATGCTGTTCATGTGGGTTCATTTTGTGGTTGTGATGTCACTTGTGGCTCAGTGCCTGATAGGCCAGTGCTGGTCATGTGGGTTCATTTTGTGGTTGTCAGGTCACTTGTGGCTCAGTGCCTGACAGGGCCCTGCTGGTCCTGTGGCTGCAGTTTGTGTTTGTGATGTCACTTGTGGCTGAGTGCCTGATAGGCCAGTGCTGGTGAAGTGGCTGCAGTTTGTGTTTGTGAGGTCACTTGTGGCTGAGTGCCTGATAGGCCAGTGCTGGCTATGTGAGTGCAGTTTGTGTTTGTGATGTCACTTGTGGCTCAGTGCCTGATAGGCCAGTGCTGGTGATGTGGCTGCAGTTTGTGTTTGTGATGTCACTTGTGGCTCAGTGCCTGATAGGCCAGTGCTGGTCACATGGCTGCAGTTTGTGTTTGTGATGTCACTTGTGGCTCAGTGCCTGATAGAACAGTGCTGGTCCTGTGGGTGCAGTTTGTGTTTGTGATGTCACTTGTGGCTCAGTGCCTGATAGGCCAGTGCTGGCTATGTGAGTGCAGTTTGTGTTTGTGATGTCACTTGTGGCTCAGTGCCTGATAGGCCAGTGCTGGTCCTGTGGCTTCAGTTTGTGTTTGTGATGTCACTTGTGGCTCAGTGCCTGATAGGCCAGTGCTGGTGATGTGGCTGCAGTTTGTGTTTGTGATGTCACCTTTGGCTGAGTGCCTGATAGGCCAGTGCTGGTGATGTGGCTGCAGTTTGTGTTTGTGATGTCACTTGTGGCTCAGTGCCTGATAGGCCAGTGCTGGTCATGTGGCTGCAGTTTGTGGTTGTGATGTCACTTGTGGCTCAGTGCCTGATAGGCCAGTGCTGGTGATGTGGGTGGAGTTTGTGTTTGTGATGTCACTTGTGGCTCAGTGCCTGATAGGCCAGTGCTGGTGATGTGGCTGCAGTTTGTGTTTGTGATGTCACTTGTGGCTCAGTGCCTGATAGGCCAGTGCTGGTGATGTGGCTGCAGTTTGTGTTTGTGATGTCACTTGTGGCTCAGTGCCTGATAGGCCAGTGCTGGTGATGTGGCTGCAGTTTGTGTTTGTGATGTCATTTGCGGATCAGTGCCTGATAGGCTAGTGCTGGTCACATGGGTGGAGTTTGTGGTTGTGATGTCACTTGTGGCTCAGTGCCTGATAGGCCAGTGCTGCTGATGTGGGTGGAGTTTGTGGTTGTGATGTCACTTGTGGCTCAGTGCCTGACAGGGCCCTGCTGGTCCTGTGGGTGGAGTTTGTGGTTGTGAGGTCACTTGTGGCTCAGTGCCTTATAGGCCAGTGCTGGTGATGTGGCTGCAGTTTGTGGTTGTGATGTCCCTTGTGGCTCAGTGCCTGATAGGCCAGCGTTGGTCACATGGCTGCAGTTTGTGTTTGTGATGTCACTTGTGGCTCAGTGCCTGATAGGCCAGTGCTGGTGATGTGGGTGCAGTTTGTGGCTGTGATGTCACTTGTGGCTGAGTGCCTGATGGGACATTGCTGGTCCTGTGGCTGCAGTTTGTGGTTGTGATGTCACTTGTGGCTCAGTGCCTGATAGGCCAGTGCTGGTCACGTGGGTGGAGTTTGTGTTTGTGATGTCACTTCTGGCTCAGTGCCTGATAGGCCAGTGCTGGTCACATGGCTGCAGTTTGTGGTTGTGATGTCACTTGTGGCTCAGTGCCTGATAGGCCAATGCTGTTCATGTGGGTGGAGTTTGTGTTTGTGATGTCACTTGTGGCTCAGTGGCTGATAGGCCAGTGCTTGTCCTGTGGGTGCACTTTGTGTTTGTGATGTCACCTGTGGCTGAGTGCCTGATAGGCCAGTGCTGGTGATGTGGCTGCAGTTTGTGTTTGTGATGTCCCTTCTGGCTGAGTGCCTGATAGGCCAGTGCTGGTGATGTGGCTGCAGTTTGTGTTTGTGATGTCACTTGTGGCTCAGTGCCTGATAGGCCAGTGCTGGTGATGTGGGTGGAGTTTGTGGTTGTGATGTCTCTTCTGGCTCAGTGCCTGGTAGACCAGTGCTAGTCACGTGGCTGCAGTTTGTGTTTGTGATGTCACTTGTGGCTCAGTGCCTGATAGGATATTGCTGGTCCTGTGGGTGGAGTTTGTGGTTGTGATGTCACTTGTGGCTCAGTGCCTGATAGGCCAGTGCTGGTGATGTGGGTGCAGTTTGTGGCTGTGATGTCACTTGTGGCTCAGTGCCTGACAGGGCCCTGCTGGTGATGTGGCTGCAGTTTGTGTTTGTGATGTCACTTGTGGCTCAGTGCCTGATAGGCCAGTGCTGGTCCTGTGGCTGCAGTCTGTGTTTGTGATGTCACTTGTGGCTCAGTGCCTGATAGGCCAGTGCTGGTCATGTGGATAGAGTTTGTGGTTGTGATGTCACTTGTGGCTCAGTGCCTGATAGGCCAGTACTGGTCACATGGGTGCAGTCTGTGGTTGTGAGGTCCCTTGTGGCTCAGTGCCTGATAGGCCAGTGCTGGTGGTGTGGGTGCAGTTTGTGTTTGTGATGTCACTTGTGGCTCAGTGCCTGATAGGCCAGTGCTGGTCATGTGGATAGAGTTTGTGTTTGTGATGTCACTTGTGGCTCAGTGCCTGATTGGCCAGTGCTGGTCATGTGGGTGCAGTTTGTGTTTGTGATGTCACTTGTGGCTCAGTGCCTGATAGGCCAGTGCTGGTGATGTGGCTGCAGTTTGTGTTTGTGATGTCACTTGTGGCTCAGGGCCTGATAGGCCAGTGCTGGTCACATGGCTGCAGTTTGTGTTTGTGATGTCACTTGTGGCTCAGTGCCTGATAGGCCAGTGCTGGTGATGTGGCTGCAGTTTGTGTTTGTGATGTCACTTGTGGCTCAGTGCCTGAGAGGCCAGTGCTGGTCCTGTGGCTGCAGTTTGTGGTTTTGATGTCACTTGTGGCTCAGTGCCTGATAGGCCAGTGCTGGTGATGTGGCTGCAGTTTGTGTTTGTGATGTCACTTGTGGCTCAGTGCCTGACAGGGCCCTGCTGGTCCTGTGGGTGGAGTTTGTGTTTGTGATGTCACTTGTGGCTCAGTGCCTGATAGGCCAGTGCTGGTGATGTGGGTGGAGTTTGTGGTTGTGATGTCTCTTCTGGCTCAGTGCCTGGTAGACCAGTGCTAGTCACGTGGCTGCAGTTTGTGTTTGTGATGTCACTTGTGGCTCAGTGCCTGATAGGATATTGCTGGTCCTGTGGCTGCAGTTTGTGTTTGTGATGTCACTTGTGGCTGAGTGCCTGATAGGCCAGTGCTGGTCATGTGGCTGCAGTTTGTGTTTGTGATTTCACTTGTGGCTCAGTGCCTGATAGGCCAGTGCTGGTCCTGTGGGTGGAGTTTGTGTTTGTGATGTCACTTGTGGCTCAGTGCCTGATAGGCCAGTGCTGGTCATGTGGGTGGAGTTTGTGTTTGTGATGTCACTTGTGGCTCAGTGCCTGATAGGCCAGTGCTGGTGATGTGGGTGGAGTTTGTGTTTGTGATGTCACTTGTGGCTCAGTGCCTGATAGGCCAGTGCTGGTCATGTGGCTGCAGTTTGTGTTTGTGATTTCACTTGTGGCTCAGTGCCTGATAGGCCAGTGCTGGTCCTGTGGGTGGAGTTTGTGGTTGTGATGTCACTTGTGGCTCAGTGCCTGATAGGCCAGTGCTGGTCATGTGGGTGCAGTTTGTGGTTGTGATGTCACTTGTGGCTCAGTGCCTGATAGGCCAGTGCTGGTGATGTGGCTGCAGTTTGTGTTTGTGATGTCACTTGTGGCTCAGTGCCTGATAGGCCAGTGCTGGTCACATGGCTGCAGTTTGTGTTTGTGATGTCACTTGTGGCTCAGTGCCTGATAGGCCAGTGCTGGTGATGTGGCTGCAGTTTGTGTTTGTGATGTCACTTGTGGCTCAGTGCCTGATAGGCCAGTGCTGGTCATGTGGGTGGAGTTTGTGGTTGTGATGTCACTTGTGGCTCAGTGCCTGATAGGCCAGTGCTGGTGATGTGGGTGGAGTTTGTGGTTGTGATGTCACTTGTGGCTCAGTGCCTGATAGGCCAGTGCTGGTCACATGGCTGCAGTTTGTGTTTGTGATGTCACTTGTGGCTCAGTGCCTGATAGGCCAGTGTTGGTGATGTGGCTGCAGTTTGTGTTTGTGATGTCACTTGTGGCTCAGTGCCTGAGAGGCCAGTGCTGGTCCTGTGGCTGCAGTTTGTGGTTTTGATGTCACTTGTGGCTCAGTGCCTGATAGGCCAGTGCTGGTCACATGGCTGCAGTTTGTGGTTGTGATGTCACTTGTGGCTCAGTGCCTGATAGGCCAGTGCTGGTGATGTGGCTGCAGTTTGTGTTTGTGATGTCACTTGTGGCTCAGTGCCTGAGAGGCCAGTGCTGGTGATGTGGCTGTAGTTTGTGTTTGTGATGTCACTTGTGGCTCAGTGCCTGATAGGCCAGTGCTGGTGATGTGGCTGCAGTTTGTGTTTGTGATGTCACTTGTGGCTCAGTGCCTGATAGGCCAGTGCTGGTGATGTGGCTGCAGTTTGTGTTTGTGATGTCATTTGCGGATCAGTGCCTGATAGGCCAGTGCCGGTCACGTGGGTGGAGTTTGTGTTTGTGATGTCACTTCTGGCTCAGTGCCTGATAGGCCAGTGCTGGTCACATGGCTGCAGTTTGTGGTTGTGAGGTCCCTTGTGGCTCAGTGCCTGATAGGCCAGTGCTGGTGGTGTGGGTGCACTTTGTGTTTGTGATGTCACCTGTGGCTGAGTGCCTGATAGGCCAGTGCTGGTGATGTGGCTGCAGTTTGTGTTTGTGATGTCACTTGTGGCTGAGTGCCTGATAGGCCAGTGCTGGTGATGTGGCTGCAGTTTGTGTTTGTGATGTCACTTGTGGCTCAGTGCCTGATAGGCCAGTGCTGGTCACATGGGTGGAGTTTGTGGTTGTGATGTCACTTGTGGCTCAGTGCCTGATAGGCCAGTGCTGGTCATGTGGGTGGAGTTTGTGTTTGTGATGTCACTTGTGGCTGAGTGCCTGATAGGCCAGTGCTGGTCATGTGGGTGCAGTTTGTGTTTGTGATTTCACTTGTGGCTCAGTGCCTGATAGGCCAGTGCTGGTCCTGTGGGTGGAGTTTGTGGTTGTGATGTCACTTGTGGCTCAATGCCTGATAGGCCAGTGCTGGTCCTGTGGGTGGAGTTTGTGGTTGTGATGTCACTTGTGGCTCAGTGCTTGATAGGCCAGTGCTGGTCCTGTGGGTGGAGTTTGTGGTTGTGATGTCACTTGTGGCTCAATGCCTGATAGGCCAGTGCTGGTCATGTGGGTGCAGTTTGTGGTTGTGATGTCACTTGTGGCTCAGTGCCTGATAGGCCAGTGCTGGTCACATGGCTGCAGTTTGTGTTTGTGATGTCACTTGTGGCTCAGTGCCTGATAGGCCAGTGCTGGTCATGTGGGTGCAGTTTGTGTTTGTGATGTCACTTGTGGCTCAGTGCCTGATAGGCCAGTGCTGGTCCTGTGGCTGCAGTTTGTGTTTGTGATGTCACTTCTGGCTCAGTGCCTGATAGGCCAATGCTGTTCATGTGGGTGGAGTTTGTGTTTGTGATGTCACTTGTGGCTCAGTGCCTGATAGGCCAGTGCTGGTGATGTGGCTGCAGTTTGTGTTTGTGATGTCACTTGTGGCTCAGTGCCTGATAGGCCAGTGCTGGTGATGTGGGTGCAGTTTGTGGCTGTGAGGTCACTTGTGGCTCAGTGCCTGACAGGGCCCTGCTGGTCCTGTGGGTGGAGTTTGTGTTTGTGATGTCACTTGTGGCTCAGTGCCTGATAGGCCAGTGCTGGTCCTGTGGCTGCAGTCTGTGTTTGTGATGTCACTTGTGGCTCAGTGCCTGATAGGCCAGTGCTGGTCATGTGGATAGAG
Source organism: Apteryx mantelli (assembly GCF_036417845.1). Lineage (NCBI taxonomy): Eukaryota > Metazoa > Chordata > Aves > Apterygiformes > Apterygidae > Apteryx > Apteryx mantelli. The sequence goes on from NC_089983.1 coordinate 561,079, forward strand.
TTTGTGTTTGTGATGTCACTTGTGGCTCAGTGCCTGATAGGCCAGTGCTGGTCATGTGGGTGCAGTTTGTGTTTGTGATGTCACTTGTGGCTCAGTGCCTGATAGGCCAGTGCTGGTCATGTGGATAGAGTTTGTGTTTGTGATGTCACTTGTGGCTGAGTGCCTGATAGGCCAGTGCTGGTCATGTGGGTGCAGTTTGTGGTTGTGATGTCACTTGTGGCTCAGTGCCTGATTGGCCAGTGCTGGTGATGTGGCTGCAGTTTGTGTTTGTGATGTCACTTGTGGCTCAGTGCCTGAGAGGCCAGTGCTGGTCCTGTGGCTGCAGTTTGTGGTTTTGATGTCACTTGTGGCTCAGTGCCTGATAGGCCAGTGCTGGTGATGTGGCTGCAGTTTGTGGTTTTGATGTCACTTGTGGCTCAGTGCCTGATAGGCCAATGCTGTTCATGTGGGTGGAGTTTGTGTTTGTGATGTCACTTGTGGCTCAGTGCCTGATAGGCCAGTGCTGGTGATGTGGCTGCAGTTTGTGGTTGTGATGTCACTTGTGGCTCAGTGCCTGATAGGCCAGTGCTGGTGATGTGGCTGCAGTTTGTGTTTGTGATGTCATTTGCGGATCAGTGCCTGATAGGCCAGTGCTGGTCACGTGGGTGGAGTTTGTGTTTGTGATGTCACTTCTGGCTCAGTGCCTGATAGGCCAGTGCTGGTCACATGGCTGCAGTTTGTGGTTGTGAGGTCCCTTGTGGCTCAGTGCCTGATAGGCCAGTGCTGGTGATGTGGCTGCAGTTTGTGTTTGTGATGTCACTTGTGGCTCAGTGCCTGATAGGCCAGTGCTGGTCATGTGGCTGCAGTTTGTGGTTGTGATGTCACTTGTGGCTCAGTGCCTGATAGGCCAGTGCTGGTGATGTGGGTGGAGTTTGTGGTTGTGATGTCTCTTCTGGCTCAGTGCCTGGTAGACTAGTGCTAGTCACGTGGCTGCAGTTTGTGTTTGTGATGTCACTTGTGGCTCAGTGCCTGATAGGATATTGCTGGTCCTGTGGCTGCAGTTTGTGTTTGTGATGTCACTTGTGGCTCAGTGCCTGATAGGCCAGTGCTGGTCCTGTGGGTGGAGTTTGTGGTTGTGATGTCACTTGTGGCTCAGTGCCTGATAGGCCAGTGCTGGTCATGTGGGTGGAGTTTGTGTTTGTGATGTCACTTGTGGCTGAGTGCCTGATAGGCCAGTGCTGGTCATGTGGGTGCAGTTTGTGTTTGTGATTTCACTTGTGGCTCAGTGCCTGATAGGCCAGTGCTGGTCCTGTGGGTGGAGTTTGTGGTTGTGATGTCACTTGTGGCTTAATGCCTGATAGGCCAGTGCTGGTCCTGTGGGTGGAGTTTGTGTTTGTGATGTCACTTGTGGCTCAGTGCTTGATAGGCCAGTGCTGGTGATGTGGCTGCAGTTTGTGTTTGTGATGTCACTTGTGGCTGAGTGCCTGATAGGCCAGTGCTTGTCACATGGCTGCAGTTTGTGGTTGTGAGGTCACTTGTGGCTGAGTGCCTGATAGGCCAGTGCTGGTGATGTGGCTGCAGTTTGTGTTTGTGATGTCACCTGTGCCTGAGTGCCTGATAGGCCAGTGCTGGTGATGTGGCTGCAGTTTGTGTTTGTGATGTCACCTGTGGCTGAGTGCCTGATAGGATATTGCTGGTCCTGTGGGTGCATTTTGTGTTTGTGATGTCACTTATGGCTCTGTGCCTGATAGGCCAGTGCTGGTCCTGTGGGTGGAGTTTGTGGTTGTGATGTCACTTGTGGCTCAGTGCCTGATAGGCCAGTGCTGGTCATGTGGGTGGAGTTTGTGGTTGTGATGTCACTTGTGGCTCAGTGCCTGATAGGCCAGTGCTGGTGATGTGGGTGGAGTTTGTGGTTGTGATGTCACTTGTGGCTGAGTGCCTGATAGGCCAGTGCTGGTGATGTGGCTGCAGTTTGTGTTTGTGATGTCACTCGTGGCTCAGTGCCTGATAGGCCAGTGCTGCTCAAATGGCTGTTGTTTGTGGTTCTGATGTCACTTGTGGCTCAGTGCCTGATAGGCCAGTGCTGGTCACATGGCTGCAGTTTGTGTTTGTGAGGTCACTTGTGGCTCAGTGCCTGATAGGCCAGTGCTGGTGATGTGGGTGCAGTTTGTGGCTGTGATGTCACTTGTGGCTCAGTGCCTGATAGGCCAGTGCTGGTGATGTGGGTGGAGTTTGTGTTTGTGATGTCACTTGTGGCTCAGTGCCTGATAGGCCAGTGCTGGTCCTGTGGCTGAAATTTGTGATTGTGAGGTCACTTGTGGCTCAGTGCCTGATAGGCCAGTGCTGGTGATGTGGGTGCAGTTTGTGGCTGTGAGGTCACTTGTGGCTCAGTGCCTGAGAGGCCAGTGCTGGTGATGTGGGTGCAGTTTGTGTTTGTGATGTCACTTGTGGCTCAGTGCCTGATAGGCCAGTGCTGGTCCTGTGGGTGGAGTTTGTGGTTGTGATGTCACTTGTGGCTCAGTGCCTGATAGGCCAGTGCTGGTCACGTGGGTTCATTTTGTGGTTGTGAGGTCACTTGTGGCTCAGTGCCTGATAGGCCAGTGCTGGTGATGTGGCTGCAGTTTGTGTTTGTGATGTCACTTGTGGCTCAGTGCCTGATAGGCCAGTGCTGGTCATGTGGCTGCAGTTTGTGGTTGTGATGTCACTTGTGGCTCAGGGCCTGATAGGCCAGTGCTGGTGATGTGGGTGCAGTTTGTGGTTGTGATGTCACTTGTGGCTCAGTGCCTGATAGGCCAATGCTGTTCATGTGGGTGCAGTTTGTGTTTGTGATGTCACTTGTGGCTGAGTGCCTGATAGGCCAGTGCTGGTCATGTGTGTGGAATTTGTGTTTGTGATGTCACTTGTGGCTCAATGCCTGATAGGCCAGTGCTGGTCCTGTGGGTGCAGTTTGTGGTTGTGAGGTCACTTGTGGCTGAGTGCCTGATAGGCCAGTGCTGGTGGTGTGGGTGCACTTTGTGTTTGTGATGTCACTTGTGGCTGAGTGCCTGATAGGCCAGTGCTGGTGATGTGGGTGCAGTTTGTGTTTGTGATGTCACTTGTGGCTCAGTGCCTGATAGTCCAGTGCTGGTGGTGTGGGTGCAGTTTGTGGTTGTGATGTCACTTGTGGCTGAGTGCCTGATAGGCCAGTGCTGGTGATGTGGGTGCAGTTTGTGGTTGTGATGTCACTTGTGGCTGAGTGCCTGATAGGCCAGTGCTGGTCCTGTGGGTGCGGTATGTCGTTGTGATGTCACTTGTGGCTCAGTGCCTGATAGGCCAGTGCTGGTGATGTGAGTGCAGTATTTGTTTGTGATGTCACTTGTGGCTCAGTGCCTGATAGGCCAGTGCTGGATATGTGTGTGCAGTTTTTGTTTGTGATGTCACCTGTGGCTCAGTGCCTGATAGGCCAGTGCTGGATATGTGTGTGCAGTTTGTGTTTGTGATGTCACTTGTGGCTCAGTGCCTGATAGGCCAGTACTGGTCACATGGGTGTAGTCTGTGGTTGTGATGTCACTTGTGGCTCAGTGCCTGATAGGCCAGTGCTGGTGATGTGGCTGCAGTCTGTGTTTGTGATGTCACTTGTGGCTCAGTGCCTGATAGGCCAGTGCTTGTCACATGGCTGCAGTTTGTGTTTGTGATGTCACTTGTGGCTCAGTGCCTGATAGGCCAGTGCTGGTGATGTGGCTGCAGTTTGTGTTTGTGATGTCACCTGTGGCTGAGTGCCTGATAGGCCAGTGCTGGTGATGTGGCTGCAGTTTGTGTTTGTGATGTCACTTGTGGCTGAGTGCCTGATAGGCCAGTGCTGGTCACGTGGGTTCATTTTGTGGTTGTGATGTCGCTTGTGGCTCAGTGCCTGATAGGCCAGTGCTGGTCCTTTTGGTGGAGTTTGTGGTTGTGATGTCACTTGTGGCTCGGTGCCTGGTAGACCAGTGATTTTCATGTGGCTGCAGTTTGTGTTTGTGATGTCACTTGTGGCTGAGTGCCTGATAGGATATTGCTGGTCATGTGGGTGGAGACTATGGTTGTGAGGTCACTTGTGGCTCAGTGCCTGATAGGCCAGTGCTGGTCCTGTGGCTGCAGTTTGTTGTTGTGATGTCACTTGTGGCTGAGTGCCTGATAGGCCAGTACTGGTCACATGGGTGCAGTCTGTGGTTGTGATGTCACTTGTGGCTGAATGCCTGATAGGCCAGTGCTGGTCCTGTGGCTGCAGTTTGTGGTTGTGATGTCACTTGTGGCTCAGTGCCTGACAGGGCCCTGCTGGTCCTGTGGGTGGAGTTTGTCTTTGTGTTGTCACTTGTGGCTGAGTGCCTGATAGGCCAGTGCTGGTCCTGTGGCTGCAGTTTGTTGTTGTGATGTCACTTGTGGCTCAGTGCCTGATCGGCCAGTGCTGGTCATGTGGCTGCAGTCTGTGGTTGTGATGTCACTTGTGGCTCAGTGCCTGATAGGCCAGTGCTGGTCCTGTGGCTGCAGTTTGTGTTTGTGATGTCACTTGTGGCTCAGTGACTGATAGGCCAGTGCTTGTCACATGGCTGCAGTTTGTGTTTGTGATGTCACTTGTGGCTGAGTGCCTGATAGGACATTGCTGGTCCTGTGGCTGCAGTTTGTGTTTGTGATGTCACTTGTGGCTCAGTGCCTGATAGGCCAGTGCTGGTCACATGGCTGCAGTTTGTGGTTGTGAGGTCCCTTGTGGCTCAGTGCCTGATAGGCCAGTGCTGGTGGTGTGGGTGCAGTTTGTGTTTGTGATGTCACCTGTGGCTGAGTGCCTGATAGGCCGGTGCTGGTCAGGTGGGTGGAGTTTGTGGTTGTGATGTCACTTGTGGCTCAGTGCCTGATAGGCCAGTGCTGGTGAAGTGGCTGCAGTTTGTGTTTGTGATGTCACTTGTGACTCAGAGCCTGATAGGCCAGTGCTGGTCCTGTGGGTGGAGTTTGTGGTTGTGATGTCACTTGTGGCTCAGTGCCTGATAGGCCAGTGCTGGTCACGTGGGTTCATTTTGTGGTTGTGAGGTCACTTGTGGCTCAGTGCCTGATAGGCCAGTGCTGGTGATGTGGCTGCAGTTTGTGTTTGTGATGTCACTTGTGGCTCAGTGCCTGATAGGCCAGTGCTGGTCATGTGGCTGCAGTTTGTGGTTGTGATGTCACTTGTGGCTCAGGGCCTGATAGGCCAGTGCTGGTGATGTGGGTGCAGTTTGTGTTTGTGATGTCACTTGTGGCTCAGTGCCTGATAGGCCAATGCTGTTCATGTGGGTGCAGTTTGTGGTTGTGATGTCACTTGTGGCTCAGTGCCTGATAGGCCAGTGCTGGTCATGTGTGTGGAATTTGTGTTTGTGATGTCACTTGTGGCTCAATGCCTGATAGGCCAGTGCTGGTCCTGTGGGTGGAGTTTGTGGTTGTGATGTCACTTGTGGCTCAGTGCCTGATAGGCCACTGCTGGTCATGTGGGTGGAGTTTGTGTTTGTGATGTCACTTGTGGCTGAGTGCCTGATAGGCCAGTGCTGGTCCTGTGGCTGCAGTTTGTTGTTGTGATGTCACTTGTGGCTGAGTGCCTGATAGGCCAGTACTGGTCACATGGGTGTAGTCTGTGGTTGTGATGTCACTTGTGGCTCAGTGCCTGATAGGCCAGTGCTGGTGATGTGGCTGCAGTCTGTGTTTGTGATGTCACTTGTGGCTCAGTGCCTCATAGGCCAGTGCTTGTCACATGGCTGCAGTTTGTGTTTGTGATGTCACTTGTGGCTCAGTGCCTGACAGGCCAGTGCTGGTCACGTGGGTTCATTTTGTCGTTGTGAGGTCACTTGTGGCTCAGTGCCTGATAGGTCATGCTGGTCCTGTGGGTGGTGTTTGTGTTTGTGATGTCACTTGTGGCTCAGTGCCTGACAGGCCACTGCTGGTCATGTGGGTGGAGTTTGTGGTTGTGATGTCACTTGTGGCTCAGTGCCTGGTAGACCAGTGATTTTCATGTGGCTGCAGTTTGTGTTTGTGATGTCACTTGTGGCTCAGTGCCTGATAGGACATTGCTGGTCCTGTGGCTGCAGTTTGTGTTTGTGATGTCACTTGTGGCTCAGTGCCTGATAGGCCAGTGCTGGTCCTGTGGCTGCAGTTTGTTGTTGTGATGTCACTTGTGGCTCAGTGCCTGATCGGCCAGTACTGGTCACATGGGTGCAGTCTGTGGTTGTGATGTCACTTGTGGCTCAGTGCCTGATAGGCCAGTGCTGGTCCTGTGGCTGCAGTTTGTTGTTGTGATGTCACTTGTGGCTCAGTGCCTGATCGGCCAGTACTGGTCACATGGGTGCAGTCTGTGGTTGTGATGTCACTTGTGGCTCAGTGCCTGATAGGCCAGTGCTGGTCACGTGGGTGGAGTTTGTGTTTCTGATGTCACTTGTGGCTCAGTGCCTGATAGGCCAGTGCTGGTGATGTGGCTGCAGTTTGTGGTTGTGATGTCACTTGTGGCTCAGTGCCTGATAGGCCAGTGCTGGTGATGTGGCTGCAGTTTGTGTTTGTGATGTCACTTGTGGCTCAGTGCCTGATAGGCCAGTGCTGGTCATGTGGCTGCAGTTTGTGTTTGTGATGTCACTTGTGGCTCAGTGCCTGATAGGCCAGTGCTGGTCCTGTGGGTGGAGTTTGTGGTTGTGATGTCACTTGTGGCTCAGTGCCTGATAGGCCAGTGCTGGTGATGTGGGTGCAGTTTGTGGCTGTGAGGTCACTTGTGGCTCAGTGCCTGATAGGCCAGTGCTGGTGATGTGGCTGCAGTTTGTGTTTGTGATGTCACTTGTGGCTCAGTGCCTGATAGGCCAATGCTGTTCATGTGGGTTCATTTTGTGGTTGTGATGTCACTTGTGGCTCAGTGCCTGATAGGCCAGTGCTGGTCATGTGGGTGCAGTTTGTGGTTGTCAGGTCACTTGTGGCTCAGTGCCTTATAGGCCAGCGTTGGTCACATGGCTGCAGTTTGTGTTTGTGATGTCACTTGTGGCTCAGTGCCTGATAGGGCAGTGCTGGTCCTGTGGGTTCAGTTTGAGGTTGTGATTTCACTTGTGGCTCAGTGCCTGATAGGCCAGTGCTGGTGATGTGGCTGCAGTTTGTGTTTGTGATGTCACCTGTGGCTGAGTGCCTGATAGGCCAGTGCTGGTCATGTGGGTGCAGTTTGTGTTTGTGATGTCACTTGTGGCTCAGTGCCTGATAGGCCAGTGCTGGTCCTGTGGGTGGAGTTTGTGGTTGTGATGTCACTTGTGGCTCAGTGCCTGATAGGACATTGCTGGTCCTGTGGCTGCAGTTTGTGGTTGTGAGGTCACTTGTGCCTGAGTGCCTGATGGGACATTGCTGGTCCTGTGGCTGCAGTTTGTGTTTGTGATGTCACTTCTGGCTCAGTGCCTGATAGGCCAGTGCTGGTCACATGGCTGCAGTTTGTGTTTGTGATGTCACCTGTGGCTGAGTGCCTGATAGGCCAGTGCTGGTGATGTGGCTGCAGTTTGTGTTTGTGATGTCACTTGTGGCTGAGTGCCTGATAGGCCAGTGCTGGTGATGTGGCTGCAGTTTGTGTTTGTGATGTCACTTGTGGCTCAGTGCCTGATAGGCCAGTGCTGGTGATGTGGCTGCAGTTTGTGGTTGTGATGTCTCTTCTGGCTCAGTGCCTGGTAGACCAGTGCTAGTCACGTGGCTGCAGTTTGTGTTTGTGATGTCACTTGTGGCTCAGTGCCTGATAGGATATTGCTGGTCCTGTGGCTGCAGTTTGTGTTTGTGATGTCACTTGTGGCTCAGTGCCTGATAGGCCAGTGCTGGTGATGTGGCTGCAGTTTGTGTTTGTGATTTCACTTGTGGCTCAGTGCCTGATAGGCCAGTGCTGGTCCTGTGGGTGGAGTTTGTGTTTGTGATGTCACTTGTGGCTCAGTGCCTGATAGGCCAGTGCTGGTGATGTGGGTGGAGTTTGTGTTTGTGATGTCACTTGTGGCTGAGTGCCTGATAGGCCAGTGCTGGTCATGTGGGTGCAGTTTGTGGTTGTGATGTCACTTGTGGCTCAGTGCCTGATAGGCCAGTGCTGGTGATGTGGCTGCAGTTTGTGTTTGTGATGTCACTTGTGGCTCAGTGACTGATAGGCCAGTGCTGGTCACATGGCTGCAGTTTGTGTTTGTGATGTCACTTGTGGCTCAGTGCCTGATAGGCCAGTGCTGTTCATGTGGCTGCAGTTTGTGTTTGTGATGTCACTTGTGGCTCAGTGCCTGAGAGGCCAGTGCTGGTGAAGTGGCTGCAGTTTGTGTTTGTGATTTCACTTGTGGCTCAGTGCCTGATAGGCCAGTGCTGGTCCTGTGGGTGGAGTTTGTGGTTGTGAGGTCACTTGTGGCTGAGTGCCTGATAGGCCAGTGCTGGTCATGTGGGTGCAGTTTGTGGTTGTGATGTCACTTGTGGCTGAGTGCCTGATAGGCCAGTGCTGGTCATGTGGCTGCAGTTTGTGTTTGTGATGTCACTTGTGGCTCAGTGCCTGATAGGCCAGTGCTGGTCACATGGCTGCAGTTTGTGTTTGTGATGTCACTTGTGGCTCAGTGCCTGATAGGCCAGTGCTGTTCATGTGGCTGCAGTTTGTGTTTGTGATGTCACTTGTGGCTCAGTGCCTGAGAGGCCAGTGCTGGTCCTGTGGCTGCAGTTTGTGTTTGTGATGTCACTTGTGGCTCAGTGCCTGATAGGCCAGTGCTGGTCACATGGCTGCAGTTTGTGGTTGTGATGTCACTTGTGGCTCAGTGCCTGATAGGCCAATGCTGTTCATGTTGGTGGAGTTTGTGTTTGTGATGTCACTTGTGGCTCAGTGCCTGATAGGCCAGTGCTGGTGATGTGGCTGCAGTTTGTGTTTGTGATGTCACTTGTGGCTCAGTGCCTGATAGGCCAGTGCTGGTGATGTGGGTGCAGTTTGTGGCTGTGAGGTCACTTGTGGCTCAGTGCCTGACAGGGCCCTGCTGGTCCTGTGGGTGGAGTTTGTGTTTGTGATGTCACTTGTGGCTCAGTGCCTGATAGGCCAGTGCTGGTCCTGTGGCTGCAGTCTGTGTTTGTGATGTCATTTGTGGCTGAGTGCCTGATAGGCCAGTGCTGGTCATGTGGGTGCAGTTTGTGTTTGTGATGTCACCTGTGGCTCAGTGCCTGATAGGCCACTGCTGGTCATGTGGGTGGAGTTTGTGGTTGTGATGTCTCTTCTGGCTCAGTGCCTGGTAGACCAGTGCTAGTCACGTGGCTGCAGTTTGTGTTTCTGATGTCACTTGTGGCTGAGTGCCTGATAGGATATTGCTGGTCCTGTGGGTGCATTTTGTGTTTGTGATGTCACTTATGGCTCAGTGCCTGATAGGCCAGTGCTGGTCCTGTGGGTGGAGTTTGTGGTTGTGATGTCACTTGTGGCTCAATGCCTGATAGGCCAGTGCTGGTCATGTGGGTGGAGTTTGTGGTTGTGATGTCACTTGTGGCTCAGTGCCTGATAGGCCAGTGCTGGTGATATGGGTGGAGTTTGTGGTTGTGATGTCACTTGTGGCTCAGTGCCTGATAGGCCAGTGCTGGTGATGTGGGTGGAGTTTGTGTTTGTGATGTCACTCGTGGCTGAGTGCCTGATAGGCCAGTGCTGCTCAAATGGCTGTTGTTTGTGGTTGTGATGTCACTTGTGGCTCAGTGCCTTATAGGCAGCGTTGGTCACATGGCTGCAGTTTGTGTTTGTGATGTCACTTGTGGCTCAGTGCCTGATAGGCCCGTGCTGGTGATGTGGGTGCAGTTTGTGGCTGTGATGTCACTTGTGGCTGAGTGCCTGATAGGCCAGTGCTGGTGATGTGGGTGCAGTTTGTGGCTGTGATGTCACTTGTGGCTGAGTGCCTGATAGGCCAGTGCTGGTGATGTGGGTGCAGCTTGTTGTTGTGATGTCATTTGCGGATCAGTGCCTGATAGGCCAGTGCTGGTGATGTGGGTGGAGTTTGTGTTTGTGATGTCACTTGTGGCTCAGTGCCTGATAGGCCAGTGCTGGTGATGTGGGTGCAGTTTGTGGCTGTGAGGTCACTTGTGGCTCAGTGCCTGATGGGACATTGCTGGTCCTGTGGCTGCAGTTTGTGTTTGTGATGTCACTTGTGGCTCAGTGCCTGACAGGGCCCTGCTGGTCCTGTGGGTGGAGTTTGTATTTGTGTTGTCACTTGTGGCTGAGTGCCTGATAGGCCAGTGCTGGTCCTGTGGGTGGAGTTTGTGGTTGTGATGTCACAGAATCACAGAATCACAGAATCACTGAGGTTGGAAGGGACCTCTGGAGATCATCTAGTCCAACCCCCCTGCTCCACCAGGGTCACCTAGAGCACATTGCACAGGATTGCATCCAGGCGGCTTTTGAATATCTCCAGAGAAGGAGACTCCACCACCTCTCGGGGCAACCTGTTCCAGTGCTCTGTCACCCTCACAGTGAAAAAGTTTTTCCTCATGTTAAGATGGAAGTGTCTGTGTTTCAGTTTGTGCCCATTGCCTCGCGTCCTGTCGCTCGGCACCACTGAAAAGAGTCTGGCCCCATCCTCTCGACACCCTCCCTTCAGATACTTATACACATTGATAAGATCTCCTCTCAGCCTTCTCTTCTCCAAGCTAAACAGGCCAAGCTCTCTCAGCCTTTCCTCATAAGAGAGATGCTCCAGTCCCCTAATCATCTTTGTGGCCCTTCGCTGGACTTGCTCCAGTAGTGCCACATCCCTCTTGTACTGGGGAGCCCAGAACTGGACGCAGTACTCCAGATGTGGCCTCACCAGGGCTGAGTAGAGGGGGAGAATCACTTCCCTCGACCTGCTGGCAACACTCTTTCTGATGCAGCCCAGGATACCATTGGCCTTCTTGGCCACAAGGGCACATTGCTGCCTCATACTTAACTTGGTGTCCACCAGCACTCCCAGGTCCTTCTCAGCAGAGCTGCTTTCCAGCAGGTCATCCCCCAACCTGTACTGCTGCATGGGGTTATTCCTCCCCAGGTGCAGGACCCTGCACTTGCCTTTGTTGAATTTCATGAGGTTCCTCTCTGCCCACCTCTCCAGCCTGTCCAAGTCTCTCTGAATGGCAGCACAGCCCTCTGGCGTATCGGCCACTCCTCCCAGTTTTGTATCATCAGCAAACTTGCTGAGTGTGCACTCTGTGCCTTCATCCAGGTCATTGATGAAGAAGTTGAACAAGACTGGACCCAGTACTGACCCCTGGGGGACACCGCTAGCTACAGGCCTCCAACTAGACTCTGTACCACTGATCACAACTCTCTGAGCTCTGCCATTCAGCCAGTTCTCAATCCACCTCACTGTCCACTCATCTAACCCACACTTCCTGAGCTTGTCTATGAGGATGCTATGGGAGACAGTGTCAAAAGCCTTGCTGAAGTCTAGGTAGACAACATCCACTGCTCTCCCCTCATCTACCCAGCCAGTCATTCCATCATAGAAGGCTATCAGATTGGTTAAGCATGATTTCCCCTTGGTGAAGCCGTGCTGACTACTCCTGATCACCTTCTTTTCCTCCACATGCGTGGAGATGGCTTCCAGGATGAGCTGCTCCATCACCTTTCCAGGGATGGAGGTGAGGCTGACTGGCCTGTAGTTCCCTGGGTCCTCCTTCTTGCCCTTTTTGAAGACTGGGGTGACATTGGCTTTCTTCCAGTCCTCGGGCACCTCTCCTGTTCTCCATGACCTTTCAAAGATGATGGAGAGTGGCTTAGCAATAACATGTCACTTGTGGCTGAGTGCCTGATAGGCCAATGCTGTTCATGTGGGTTCATTTTGTGGTTGTGATGTCACTTGTGGCTCAGTGCCTGATAGGCCAGTGCTGGTCATGTGGGTTCATTTTGTGGTTGTCAGGTCACTTGTGGCTCAGTGCCTGACAGGGCCCTGCTGGTCCTGTGGCTGCAGTTTGTGTTTGTGAGGTCACTTGTGGCTGAGTGCCTGATAGGCCAGTGCTGGCTATGTGAGTGCAGTTTGTGTTTGTGATGTCACTTGTGGCTCAGTGCCTGATAGGCCAGTGCTGGTCCTGTGGCTTCAGTTTGAGGTTGTGATGTCACTTGTGGCTCAGTGCCTGATAGGCCAGTGCTGGTGATGTGGCTGCAGTTTGTGTTTGTGATGTCACCTGTGGCTGAGTGCCTGATAGGCCAGTGCTGGTGATGTGGCTGCAGTTTGTGTTTGTGATGTCACTTGTGGCTGAGTGCCTGATAGGCCAGTGCTGGTGATGTGGCTGCAGTTTGTGTTTGTGATCTCACTTGTGGCTCAGTGCCTGATAGAACAGTGCTGGTCATGTGGGTGCAGATTGTGTTTGTGATGTCACTTGTGGCTCAGTGCCTGATAGGCCAGTGCTGGTCACATGGCTGCAGTTTGTGTTTGTGATGTCACTTGTGGCTCAGTGCCTGATAGGCCAGTGCTGGTCACGTGGGTGGAGTTTGTGTTTGTGATGTCACTTGTGGCTCAGTGCCTGATAGGCCAGTGCTGGTCATGTGGGTGGAGTTTGTGTTTGTGATGTCACTTGTGGCTCAGTGCCTGATAGGCCAGTGCTGGTCACATGGCTGCAGTTTGTGTTTGTGATGTCACTTGTGGCTCAGTGCCTGATAGGCCAAAGCTGTTCATGTGCGTGCAGTTTGTGATTATGAGGTCCCTTGTGGCTCAGTGCCTGATAGGCCAGTGCTGGTCCTGTGGGTGGAGTTTGTGGTTGTGATGTCACTTGTGGCTCAGTGCCTGATAGGCCAGTGCTGGTGATGTGGGTGGAGTTTGTGTTTGTGATGTCACTTGTGGCTGAGTGCCTGATAGGCCAGTGTTGGTCACATGGCTGCAGTTTGTGTTTGTGATTTCACTTGTGGCTCAGTGCCTGATAGGCCAGTGCTGGTGATGTGGCTGCAGTTTGTGTTTGTGATGTCATTTGCGGATCAGTGCCTGATAGGCCAGTGCTGGTCACGTGGGTGGAGTTTGTGTTTGTGATGTCACTTCTGGCTCAGTGCCTGATAGGCCAGTGCTGGTCCTGTGGCTGCAGTTTGTGGTTGTGAGGTCCCTTGTGGCTCAGTGCCTGATAGGCCAGTGCTGGTGGTGTGGGTGCAGTTTGTGTTTGTGATGTCACCTGTGGCTGAGTGCCTGATAGGCCAGTGCTTGTCCTGTGGGTGGAGTTTGTGTTTGTGATGTCACTTGTGGCTCAGTGCCTGATAGGCCAGTGCTGGTGATGTGGGTGGAGTTTGTGGTTGTGATGTCACTTGTGGCTGAGTGCCTGATAGGCCAGTGCTGGTCACATGGCTGCAGTTTGTGGTTGTGAGGTCCCTTGTGGCTCAGTGCCTGATAGGCCAGTGCTGGTGGTGTGGGTGCAGTTTGTGTTTGTGATGTCACCTGTGGCTGAGTGCCTGATAGGCCAGTGCTTGTCCTGTGGGTGGAGTTTGTGTTTGTGATGTCACTTGTGGCTCAGTGCCTGATAGGCTAGTGCTGGTGATGTGGGTGGAGTTTTTGTTTGTGATGTCACTTGTGGCTCAGTGCCTGATAGGCCAGTGCTGGTGATGTGGGTCGAGTTTGTGTTTGTGATGTAACTTGTGGCTCAGTGCCTGATAGGCTAGTGCTGGTGATGTGGGTGGAGTTTTTGTTTGTGATGTCACTTGTGGCTCAGTGCCTGATAAGCCAGTGCTGGTGATGTGGGTGCAGTTTGTGGTTGTGATGTCACTTGTGGCTCAGTGCCTGATAGGCCAGTGCTGGTCACGTGGGTTCATTTTGTGGTTGTGAGGTCACTTGTGGCTCAGTGCCTGATAGGCCAGTGCTGGTGATGTGGCTGCAGTTTGTGTTTTTGATGTCACTTCTGGCTCAGTGCCTGATAGGCCAGTGCTGGTCATGTGGCTGCAGTTTGTGTTTGTGATTTCACTTGTGGCTCAGTGCCTGATAGGCCAGTGCTGGTCCTGTGGGTGGAGTTTGTGGTTGTGATGTCACTTGTGGCTCAGTGCCTGATAGGCCAGTGCTGGTCACATGGCTGCAGTTTGTGGTTGTGATGTCCCTTGTGGCTCAGTGCCTGATAGGCCAGTGCTGGTGGTGTGGGTGCAGTTTGTGGCTGTGAGGTCACTTGTGGCTCAGTGCCTGATAGGCCAGTGCTGGTCATGTGGGTGGAGTTTGTGTTTGTGATGTCACCTGTGGCTGAGTGCTTGATAGGCCAGTGCTGGTGATGTGGCTGCAGTTTGTGGTTGTGATGTCACCTGTGGCTGAGTGCTTGATAGGCCAGTGCTGGTGATGTGGCTGCAGTTTGTGGTTGTGATGTCACTTGTGGCTCAGTGCCTGATAGGCCAGTGCTGGTGATGTGGGTGGAGTTTGTGGTTGTGATGTCACTTGTGGCTGAGTGCCTGATAGGCCAGTGCTGGTCCTGTGGCTGCAGTTTGTTGTTGTGATGTCACTTGTGGCTGAGTGCCTGATAGGCCAGTACTGGTTACATGGGTGTAGTCTGTGGTTGTGATGTCACTTGTGGCTCAGTGCCTGATAGGCCAGTGCTGGTGATGTGGGTGCAGTCTGTGTTTGTGATGTCACTTGTGGCTCAGTGCCTGATAGGCCAGTGCTGGTCACATGGCTGCAGTTTGTGTTTGTGATGTCACTTGTGGCTCAGTGCCTGATAGGCCAGTGCTGGTGATGTGGCTGCAGTTTGTGTTTGTGATGTCACCTGTGGCTGAGTGCCTGATAGGCCAGTGCTGGTGATGTGGCTGCAGTTTGTGGTTGTGATGTCACTTGTGGCTCAGTGCCTGATAGGCCAGTGCTGGTCCTGTGGCTGCAGTCTGTGTTTGTGATGTCACTTGTGGCTCAGTGCCTGATAGGCCAGTGCTCTTCACGTGGGTGCAGTTTGTGGTTGTGATGTCACTTGTGGCTCAGTGCCTGATAGGCCAGTGCTGGTCCTTTTGGTGGAGTTTGTGGTTGTGATGTCACTTGTGGCTGAGTGCCTGATAGGATATTGCTGGTCATGTGGGTGGAGACTATGGTTGTGATGTCACTTGTGGCTCAGTGCCTGATAGGCCAGTGCTGGTCCTGTGGCTGCAGTTTGTGGTTGTGATGTCACTTGTGGCTCAGTGCCTGATAGGCCAGTACTGGTCACATGGGTGCAGTCTGTGTTTGTGATGTCACTTGTGGCTCAGTGCCTGATAGGCCAGTGCTTGTCACATGGCTGCAGTTTGTGTTTGTGATGTCACTTGTGGCTCAGTGCCTGATGGGACATTGCTGATCCTGTGGCTGCAGTTTGTGGTTGTGAGGTCACTTGTGGCTGAGTGCCTGATAGGCCAGTGCTGGTCACGTGGGTTCATTTTGTCGTTGTGAGGTCACTTGTGGCTCAGTGCCTGATAGGCCAGTGCTGGTGATGTGGCTGCAGTTTGTGTTTGTGATGTCACTTGTGGCTCAGTGCCTGATAGGCCAGTGCTGGTGATGTGGCTGCAGTTTGTGTTTGTGATGTCACTTGTGGCTCAGTGCCTGACAGGCCACTGCTGGTCATGTGGGTGGAGTTTGTGGTTGTGATGTCACTTGTGGCTCAGTGCCTGGTAGACCAGTGATTTTCATGTGGCTGCAGTTTGTGTTTGTGATGTCACTTGTGGCTCAGTGCCTGATAGGACATTGCTGGTCCTGTGGCTGCAGTTTGTGTTTGTGATGTCACTTGTGGCTCAGTGCCTGATAGGCCAGTGCTGGTCATGTGGATAGAGTTTGTGTTTGTGATGTCACTTGTGGCTCAGTGCCTGATAGGCCAGTGCTGGTGATGTGGCTGCAGTTTGTGGTTTTGATGTCACTTGTGGCTGAGTGCCTGATAGGCCAATGCAGTTCATGTGGGTTCATTTTGTGGTTGTGATGTCACTTGTGGCTCAGTGCCTGATAGGCCAGTGCTGGTCATGTGGGTGCAGTTTGTGGTTGTGATGTCACTTGTGGCTCAGTGCCTTATAGGGCAGTGCTGGTCCTGTGGGTTCAGTTTGAGGTTGTGATTTCACTTGTGGCTCAGTGCCTGATAGGCCAGTGCTGGTGATGTGGCTGCAGTTTGTGTTTGTGATGTCACCTGTGGCTGAGTGCCTGATAGGCCAGTGCTGGTGATGTGGCTGCAGTTTGTGTTTGTGATGTCACTTGTGGCTCAGTGCCTGATAGGCCAGTCCTGGTGATGTGGGTGGAGTCTATGGTTGTGATGTCACTTGTGGCTGAGTGCCTGATAGGCCAGTGCTGGTGATGTGGGTGGAGTTTGTGGTTGTGATGTCTCTTCTGGCTCAGTGCCTGGTAGACCAGTGCTAGTCACGTGGCTGCAGTTTGTGTTTGTGATGTCACTTGTGGCTGAGTGCCTGATAGGATATTGCTGGTCCTGTGGGTGCATTTTGTGTTTGTGATGTCACTTGTGGCTCAGTGCCTGATAGGCCAGTGCTGGTCCTGTGGGTGGAGTTTGTGGTTGTGATGTCACTTGTGGCTCAATGCCTGATAGGCCAGTGCTGGTCATGTGGGTGGAGTTTGTGGTTGTGATGTCACTTGTGGCTCAGTGCCTGATAGGCCAGTGCTGGTCACATGGCTGCAGTTTGTGGCTGTGAGGTCACTTGTGGCTCAGTGCCTGATAGGCCAGTGCTGGTGATGTGGGTGCAGTTTGTGGCTGTGATGTCACTTGTGGCTCAGTGCCTGATAGGCCAGTGCTGGTGATGTGGCTGCAGTTTGTGGTTGTGATGTCACTTGTGGCTCAGTGCCTGATAGGCCAATGCTGGTGATGTGGGTGGAGTTTGTGTTTGTGATGTCACTTGTGGCTCAGTGCCTGATAGGCCAGTGCTGGTGATGTGGCTGCAGTTTGTGTTTGTGATGTCACTTGTGGCTGAGTGCCTGATAGGCCAGTGCTGGTGATGTGGGTGCAGCTTGTTGTTGTGATGTCATTTGCGGATCAGTGCCTGATAGGCCAGTGCTGGTGATGTGGGTGGAGTTTGTGTTTGTGATGTCACTTGTGGCTCAGTGCCTGATAGGCCAGTGCTGGTCCTGTGGCTGAAATTTGTGATTGTGAGGTCACTTGTGGCTCAGTGCCTGATAGGCCAGTGCTGGTGATGTGGGTCCAGTTTGTGGCTGTGAGGTCCCTTGTGGCTCAGTGCCTGATAGGCCAGTGCTGGTCATGTGGCTGCAGTTTGTGTTTGTGATGTCACTTGTGGCTCAGTGCCTGACAGAGCCCTGCTGGTCCTGTGGGTGGAGTTTGTATTTGTGTTGTCACTTGTGGCTGAGTGCCTGATAGGCCAGTGCTGGTCCTGTGGGTGGAGTTTGTGGTTGTGATGTCACAGAATCACAGAATCACAGAATCACTGAGGTTGGAAGGGACCTCTGGAGATCATCTAGTCCAACCCCCCTGCTCCACCAGGGTCACCTAGAGCACATTGCACAGGATTGCATCCAGGCGGCTTTTGAATATCTCCAGAGAAGGAGACTCCACCACCTCTCGGGGCAACCTGTTCCAGTGCTCTGTCACCCTCACAGTGAAAAAGTTTTTCCTCATGTTAAGATGGAAGTGTCTGTTTTTCAGTTTGTGCCCATTGCCTCGCGTCCTGTCGCTCGGCACCACTGAAAAGAGTCTGGCCCCATCCTCTCGACACCCTCCCTTCAGATACTTATACACATTGATAAGATCTCCTCTCAGCCTTCTCTTCTCCAAGCTAAACAGGCCAAGCTCTCTCAGCCTTTCCTCATAAGAGAGATGCTCCAGTCCCCTAATCATCTTTGTGGCCCTTCGCTGGACTTGCTCCAGTAGTGCCACATCCCTCTTGTACTGGGGAGCCCAGAACTGGACGCAGTACTCCAGATGTGGCCTCACCAGGGCTGAGTAGAGGGGGAGAATCACTTCCCTCGACCTGCTGGCAACACTCTTTCTGATGCAGCCCAGGATACCATTGGTCTTCTTGGCCACAAGGGCACATTGCTGCCTCATACTTAACTTGGTGTCCACCAGCACTCCCAGGTCCTTCTCAGCAGAGCTGCTTTCCAGCAGGTCATCCCCCAACCTGTACTGCTGCATGGGGTTATTCCTCCCCAGGTGCAGGACCCTGCACTTGCCTTTGTTGAATTTCATGAGGTTCCTCTCTGCCCACCTCTCCAGCCTGTCCAAGTCTCTCTGAATGGCAGCACAGCCCTCTGGCGTATCGGCCACTCCTCCCAGTTTTGTATCATCAGCAAACTTGCTGAGTGTGCACTCTGTGCCTTCATCCAGGTCATTGATGAAGAAGTTGAACAAGACTGGACCCAGTACTGACCCCTGGGGGACACCGCTAGCTACAGGCCTCCAACTAGACTCTGTACCACTGATCACAACTCTCTGAGCTCTGCCATTCAGCCAGTTCTCAATCCACCTCACTGTCCACTCATCTAACCCACACTTCCTGAGCTTGTCTATGAGGATGCTATGGGAGACAGTGTCAAAAGCCTTGCTGAAGTCTAGGTAGACAACATCCACTGCTCTCCCCTCATCTACCCAGCCAGTCATTCCATCATAGAAGGCTATCAGATTGGTTAAGCATGATTTCCCCTTGGTGAAGCCATGCTGACTACTCCTGATCACCTTCTTTTCCTCCACATGCGTGGAGATGGCTTCCAGGATGAGCTGCTCCATCACCTTTCCAGGGATGGAGGTGAGGCTGACTGGCCTGTAGTTCCCTGGGTCCTCCTTCTTGCCCTTTTTGAAGACTGGGGTGACATTGGCTTTCTTCCAGTCCTCGGGCACCTCTCCTGTTCTCCATGACCTTTCAAAGATGATGGAGAGTGGCTTAGCAATAACATGTCACTTGTGGCTGAGTGCCTGATAGGCCAATGCTGTTCATGTGGGTTCATTTTGTGGTTGTGATGTCACTTGTGGCTCAGTGCCTGATAGGCCAGTGCTGGTCATGTGGGTTCATTTTGTGGTTGTCAGGTCACTTGTGGCTCAGTGCCTGACAGGGCCCTGCTGGTCCTGTGGCTGCAGTTTGTGTTTGTGATGTCACTTGTGGCTGAGTGCCTGATAGGCCAGTGCTGGTGAAGTGGCTGCAGTTTGTGATTGTGAGGTCACTTGTGGCTGAGTGCCTGATAGGCCAGTGCTGGTCATGTGGGTTCATTTTGTGGTTGTCAGGTCACTTGTGGCTCAGGGCCTGATAGGCCAGTGCTGGTGATGTGGCTGCAGTTTGTGGTTGTGATGTCACTTGTGGCTCAGTGCCTGATAGGCCAGTGCTGCTCAAATGTCTGCTGGTTTTAACCTGTCAGGTTATTTCTGCCTTCAGCACCACATAATGCCATGGTAGGCGCATGGCTCCTCTTTGTCGTCGTGAGGTCATTGTGCGCCTGTACCTTATAGGGCAGCAGGAAGCACATGGTGTCGATGCAGACCTGATTTCAGTTCTGCCTTTGCGTCTGATAGGCCAGTAGCAGGTACAAGGCTTTACAGCTTAGTTGGAAATCCCTTTTTCTCACTACCTGACTGAGAGCATAAGAAGGACCTTATTGCCAGCAATAATACTTAAAAACTTAGAAATATGACTCCTGCTCCTCATTACCAGTACCCGAGAGCAAAGAAAACAGAACAGATTATCTTATTTGTTTGGCACCCCAGATAGAACACAGCGAGGTTCTCATCTGGTGAGCACTGGCACTGGTCTTGCGTGCCTGCGTTTATTGGCCGTGGGCTCCCAGAGATCTACTTCAATGGGCACAGCAAATGCCCCGGGTGTGGGAGGACCCGGAAAAGGCAGCTCGACTGTTTTGTACAAGAGTAGAGGGACATCCCATTTGTTAGGGGGATGTTCAAGTATTGTTTCAACAGATATTTCAGCCAGGGGATAGAGAATGGATATTGAAAAAAGGATAGGGAATTGGCAGACTGAGATGATAACCGACAGCCTTGCCCACGAGGAGATCTGAATTGGGATTATAATAATACAAATGATTGGGCAGCGTGTCAAATGGCATGCCAAAATCTGGTTTTAGCTATACGACCTGCAGGGCAAATGGGTGTTATCTCAGAAAAGGTACTATCGTTAGCAAAAGTCTGAGGAACACTCGATTTTTGGAATATTTGCTTGTGGCAAATTATGCTCTTACGCTATGGAGGGATGTCTGTGGAAAATGTTAATGAAAGGCTGGCAGTGAGCCTATTGGTCCAGCAAGCGGCACCAGCTATCCATGAGTATTTCAGAAACCATGCTCCAGGGTGGCAGGGAGAGAATTTACAGAAGATTCACTGTATTACAGCAGCTGGACCTTTACTAGAAACATTTGAGAGCTGTGACAGTATGGGCACACATGTTACATGGTTGAGGGCTCATCTGTCACACAAGAGGAAGATCTCCATTTGGGTTATCTGATGGTTGCCTCTCTGGTCATCTACCAGTAATGTCTAGTCAGTGCCCACATGTACCACCAGCATGTGCTAATGTGCTTGAGGCACCACGTACAGGCAATGGCTTGTGATGTTCCTGAGCGAGAAACCTGGTCTGAAGGAGCCTCTGGAAATGAGGCAGCAGGCTGTGAGCTGGGGAGCTCTTCAGACAGCTTGAAGGCTGGTCACCTCTTCCAAAATGACCTTTGAAATTATGATTCATGACCAGGCAAACAGGACAGTGCCTGCCCTCACCTTTCCTGCCTTGTGCTCCAGACTGACTTGGGCACAAGTCCATCCTGAGCTGAAAACTCAGCAGTCCCGGGGGTGCAGCAGTGCACCCAGGCTCATCCACCTTGCTGAAGGGCTCGGCTTCTTTTCTCAAGCACGCCCCACACAAACCGAGCTGCGAGGCTCCTTAGGAGTGACTTACATCTCAGTAGCTCTGAAGTCAGGCAGAGGTTAAGGTCCTTTTCTGTCTGTGTAGCTAGGTCTGTAATTTAAGCGGAGCAGAAATTATACCCTATTATTAAGTCATCGGTTTGTCTTGGTAGGTGTGTTCTGACACTTTGTCTCGATGTACTATCTATCTGGTTGATACAGTTTTCATCAGTTTACATTTTACATCCTGTTTACATGTGTTTACATGTGTTAGTTTGCATAGATACAGAGTTATTAGTTACATAGCAGCCTATTCTACATGGCTCAATATTCTCATACAAACTTCCTTTTCACCAGCACACAGGCAGGCCAGAGGACAACGCCAACTCTCATTTATGTTCCACACGTCCACGTAAGGTGGAGGCTTTTGGAGTCTCCTGGGAAGCTCCATTTACAACATTACTACAGAACAGTCCAGCATATGCACAAGTTTTGTTGCTTGCCAATTCAGATGGATGGATAGGTATTGTTTTGAGTTTCCTTTTCCAGTTTCAAGGGCACTTAAGTGAAGATGAAGCACCTGAATGCTGTGCTTTCCCAAGCAACTGGATACTGTTATCACGAGGGCACCCTACCTGAACCTATTAACATTTGCTTAGCCGGAAAACAATACTGAAAACTTTTTTCTGAAGTGTTTTCGGAGTCAAGATTCACTCGGACCCAGCCTTCCCCACATTCTCACACACACAGGCTTACTCGACAGATCTGGAAGTTTGCCTAGGGGAATCAGTGCGGTGACTTTGAGATGGCTGTTTATATCCTGCGCCCAGTGTATGCAATGAGTGCAATGTAAAAGGCAATCAAGATGTGCTCACTAAAAGCATACCTTCCCACAGTCTGCCACTGCAAAGTAGAGTTGTTACATTGTTCAGCAGAGAAATCAGTTGAGCACTTCAACGCCTTAACTACAGTGTCAGCTCTTGCTTCATAAAGGCCAAAGCTTGAAAAATTACGAAGCTCAATTCCCATCTTGTGTTTCAGCGACTTTAGGAAGACAACTACCTCCATTTCCATCAGCAGACTTCAGGAGGAGTACAGCCTTCACTTTCCAGGCTTCTGAGAGTTGGCCTTACAGGAAGGTGTTTAAAAGATGAAACAGGTTACTCTCCAGCTGATGATGTCTTCCTGAACACGGAAACACAAACCCTAACTGGATGCGTTTACCATCAAAGGCTTTGCAAGTGCTTAACTTGGATGCTGTTGGTAAATTCCTTCTAAAATTGAATACTGAAATTCCAGCACGTCAAGAGTTTCTGGCAGCAAAGCAGGTCCCTTTTCCCACAGAAGGCTCCAGTAGTTCAGGGCTAAGCCCCCAGGTCAGGGGTCAGTGCTGGCCCTGGAAACAGTCCTCCATTTCCTCAGGATGGGGGGAGCCATGTCGCTCTCTGATGTCCAGGAGCCAAGGTGCAAAGGTTCCACCTTATCTTTCCAAAGAGGATGAGAAGAAAATGGATTTAGGATATAACAATTAACGTAGGCCTCCTCAAAGAGTTCAAAGCCTTCAGCCCAAGTAGCAGTACCTCAGACATTGACATCTTTGAGGCTCTACCTGAAGCCTTTCTTGCCGTTCCTTCAAATGACATCATCAAATATCACGACTCATGCTGTCCTGCTATCTAAAGCCTTGCAGCTTCTCCACAAACTTTTGCTGCTTCCTTCCCCACAGTCCATCTGCCTCCTCCCATTTCCACTTCATATCTTTAACAGTTCACTAAACTCAGTCCACTAGTCCATGGATCTGATCTATCTCCAGATAGACAAGCAGGACTTGATAGCAAAGCCTTTCATGCCTTCTTAAAAAGTTGCAAGTTATTGGATTTTTTGTCTCCCAGAATTGGTCGGCAATAGCTGAGGAGAAAGGGTAAAGGTGGGAGGAAGAAAAAGGTATTCTGCATTTCCAGATAATACTTAAATACCAACTAGCAAAGCTAACCTGCTGTTGTTTAGAAAAGAATGTCAATGAATAAAGCGGCAAAACACTTGAAGGTTTTGGTTTCCTTATTTGCAGTACTTTTAACCTTATTGAAAGAGAAGAATTTACAGTTCTATTTCATCATGCTGTGAATTGAGTTTTCCTGATGATAGAGAATATATACAGCTAACTCTTAAATCTTCGGATATTGTGCCCACAAAGGGAAACCCCTGGTCTTTCAAGCAAAAGATTACAATTGACTTCTAACAGATAACCCTCTCCTGCTTATACACTAATCAAGGTCACATGTACAGGAAACACTCAAAGATGACAAAGCACCTTTTTAAACCAGGACACTTTTGGAGTATACTTTCCTTTGATCACACAAGTCACTAAGCCTTTAACTATGGCAAGGGATTCCCTCTACCTTGAATCTCCATATAGTTTGCATTTTAAAAATTCTTAAGAAATGGCTTTTTACTACTACTATAAAAGCTCAGTGTTGGCAGAAGTTTTTCAAGCACACAAATGTATTGATGCCTCAGTTTACCTAAAGATAAATTCAACAGAACCCATGTCCTAGGTTAAAGGAAGGCAAAGAAACCCCATCCTTGCCTCTATTTATACATTTTCTGTTGGGGGGGGGGGGTTCTTTCTGAATAGCCTACTGTAAAGCGCAGGGGCAGCAGAATTTTACATTAAACTATTTAGAGTTTATGCCTAACCTCTCCAAAGAAATCCAATTGCTCTTAAAGATTCAATTCTAAAAGTCCAATGGTAGAGAGCCCAGTTAAGAGCCACCGGTGCCAACAACTTACATATTATGCCAACGCATTACGTATTGCCACCATTTAGACTCTCTACAAGAGCAGGGAGGAGAATGCTTCAGAGTCAGGCACTTGCTCCTCCTCTTCAGTAGATTCCTGGGCAGAATGTTGCTCATCATCATCAGCGGAGGATGGGGAATCGCTGCTGTAGACTGCGTGTTTCCATCTGCAAGCAATTCAAAGGCAATAACAAAAACAAGATTAGGTCACACTAAGTCAAAAATCAAGTGCAGTCTACCCCAGAAGGTACTGTGAGATCTAGGAAGTTTCCAGCCCATTATATGTATTTGTCGTGCATCTGATTTCAAACTGCATTACATGTTCTTCCTTGGGAGAGCAAAGTTCCATCTTTGTTGGGAAGTTAAAAAAAAAAAAAGGCACATGGTACTTATATGCAGCTTGACTTTGGCATATGATAGGCCAGAGCCTTGCAAAGTAACTGTAAAGCCTTGCAAAGCAGCTGTATTTGTGAATCTATTGCCCCTGATTTCCCCTGAACTTCGTATTCACAGCTGTTACCAAAAACAGCAGGACAAGTCAAGAAGGGAGCTCCTGAGAGAGCTTCAATTAATTACGATGCATACAGGATGATAATCCTGATGCATACAGGTTTTGGCTTGAACCTTTTTATAGGTTTTTATTCCCCTTGTTCAAGTCTTGCACAGGCTGCGGAACATGGGCGAGGTACTGCCTTCACGAGGTATTGCATAATTACCCCTCTTCCTCAAGGCATGATCAGCTCAACTACTGCAACATCCTCTTCTGTCCTGAAGTACAGCCTTGCCCCACTCAGATCCATTCAGAAAGTTGCTCTAAAGGTCATCTTCTGAACTTATTCCCTTCATCACAAAGCGCATTCTCCTGAAACCCTTCAAGTGTCTTCTCTCACAGCAAACAGAGTTGCTAAGGCCTTTCATGAATTACCCTCCTTCCTACATTATCTCCCACTGAGTGCCCAGAAAACAGCTCTGAATTCTGAGCTGGCCCTGACAGCACCTCTCACTGACTAACCCCTCAATACAAAAATGCAGAAGCATGTTCTCTTCTTACCTGCCACCTTCACGCTTGGGAGAAGGTTTGCATATGCACCTGGCAGTCTTCCTTACCTCCTGAAAATTCTTGCTGGGCTGCTCAAAACCCATGAAAACTGTCAGGCTACTGCTGCAGTGAGAGCAGTGCTCATCATTCAGAGTAGGACTGCGTTTCCTTGTATTCCCACCTCTTGACAGCCATCTCTTGCTTTTTCTCTTGTGCTCGGTTATAAGCATTTGGGAAAAGGACTGTTTTTGTTTGCTGACTCTCTGTCCGGAGCTTACCGGCAGGGCCCTGGAGTCCCCGACTATGGCTTGTAAGCGCTAAGGCTATACAGAAATGTGAATAGATTAAAAAAATATCCAATAGCTCAACTCATTTCAGCTGTTTCAGAGGAGGCTTTTGGCCAGAACACAGTAAAGAAAATTGAAAGCCAGAACTAACCTGCACTGCCATCTTGAGTGTCAGCGATTTCCCCATCAGTTCTCCTCGGGAGTACGTATCCAAGTTTTCCTAATGAGAAGAAACAAGAAGGGTCAGTCACAAACACGCAGAAAATCTGACGTATGCACACTTGGTGCCTACACAGTAACTTTATCAAGGCTCTGCATGGACACAAAAGATGAGCATGCAGTTCTACGATGCCGAAAGCAAGGAAGCATTGCTGGAATCCAACCATCTAGTTTTACCTATTTTCACAAGAGGCACATTCACTTTTAGGCCTATATCTGTCAGTCTAAGAGAGATGAGAAAATGGATGCATATTTTAAGACAAGAAGAAAACCTGTACTTTTAAATTTACTTCATGGCCTACTTTGTCTCTCTGTTAACATGTTGATTCATGGCCCAGGACAAGTTTTTTTTTTAAAAAAAACCAAAAACCCCAGACATCCACAGAGATTCCTGAAGTATATGAATTTATCTTTGCTTTTTATCCTAGAGTTCACAGAATCACAGAATGGTTGAGGTTGGAAGGGACCTCTGGAGATCATCTAGTCCGACCCTCCTGCTCAGGAAGGGTCACTTAGCACATGTTGCCCAGGACTGTGTCCAGATGGCTTGAATATCTCCGAGGAAGGAGCCAACCACAGCAGGCATTGCCCACACCAAGGCACCTAGGACAGGAGCCTGGAAGGTCTTGAAGGTGGTGAGCTTCAAAGGGAGCTGAGCTGACAACACAAGGGGAAACAGATGACAACACGAATCAGGCAATCGGAACACCATGGTGTGCGTTCGACTGGCTGCAAGATGGCTGTTGGCGTGCAAGCGTGCTTAAGGAAGGCAAAGCGTTAAGAGAAAAAGCACGAGTCAGCTTTCAAGGACAATTAGATGTACGGGGCTGCCAGTTTATGGGGGACAGTGCGGGCAGCTTCCTAACACTCACTGCTGAGCAGGAAGCCCGAACTCTGACAAACAGGCCTTTCAAATATCCTGTGAAAGTCCATGAGCACAGAAGCAAGGCAGCTGCTAGGGGTTTCATGTCGAGACTCCACACTGGACCAAATTAGGCCCCTAATTCCAGCACCTACTCAAAAATAATTACAAAACCATATATCTGCATAATAACATCAGACACGTAAAAAGAAGTACTTGTGAACTATTCTTTAAATAACAAAGAGGGTTAAAAAAAAAAAAACTCTTTGGGGCAATAGTAAATGCGTACACATGACATTCTTACAAACTGCAGGATACAGAAGAAAATTGTTTGTCAGCAAACCAATTTAACCTGACCTCTCTGCAGGGCACAGTTCAGGACACCCTCACAAGTTACATACCTCCAATTTTCTAGAGAAGGTCCAGAAAAGAAACTACCTTGATAAAAACAGTGGAACGGGGCTTGTCCAGAAAAGATGTGATTTGCTTACTTGGTTTGGAAGCTCTGCCAGCATAAAACAAACAAACAAGAAAACCAAAAAACCATACACACACACCAAAGAGTTACAAAGGGATTAATTAAGAGTCTTGTCTAAACTCTACCTTAATTTAAGTAAAGGGCTCCTAAGGGTGCACAAGGAATTTATCTTCCACCGTTACTGCAAACAGCAGGACACTACAAAGGTCACCCCTAGGAGAAGGGCGTTCAGACTACGCCTAAAAGAGCCACTGGCACACTGAAGGCTCTCATTCACTTTCAACATGCATTTTCCCTTTCACAAAAACCTTACAAAGCCACTTCAGCCAGTAACTAGCCAGGAGAGTTGTTCCTCCCCCAACCCCCTTTTTTTTTCTTTCTTTCCAGAGAGAGCTTGTTGTATTCTACAGCTTCCGACAGAAGCTATATTAGCATAAATGCTCCAGCTGATTTAGACTTCCTCGACCAAAAGATCTTAGACTTTCGGCTGAAATGCTCTCACTGCTGCCCATGGGGAGAGGCACAGAGCCAGAAAACAATGCCTAGAGTCCAGGGCACTCTGCTGACGTGGGCATCTCTCCTGCTGGCACTAGAAATAGAGCATCCCGTCACATTCGCTTCGCACAGATTATATGTGACCTCACAACCACAAATTGCAGGCACATGACCAGCACTGGCCTATCAGGCACTCAGCCAAAAGTGACCTCAAAACCACAAACTGCAGCCACGTGACCAGCAGTGGCCTAACAGATCCTGAGCCACAGGTGACCTCACAAACACAAAATGAACCCACGTGCCCAGCACTGGCCTATCAGGCACTGAGCCACAAGTGACATCACAACCACAAACTTCAGCCACATCACCAGCACTGGCCTATCAGGCACTGAGCCACAAGTGACATCACAACCACAAACTACAGCCATTTGAGCAGCACTGGCCTATCAGGCACTGAGCCACAAGTGACATCACAAACACAAACTCCACCCACGTGACCAGCACTGGCCTATCAGGCACTGAGCCACAAGTGACATCATAAACACAAACTGCACCCACATGACCAGCACTGGCCTATCAGGCACTGAGCCACAAGTGACATCAAAACCACAAACTGCACACACAGGACCAGCACTGGCCTATCAGGCACTGAGCCACAAGTGACATCACAAACACAATCTCCACCCACATGAAAATCACTGGTCTACCAGGCACTGAGCCACAAGCGACATCACAACCACAAACTCCACCCACATGACCAGCACTGGCCTATCAGGCACTGAGCCACAAGTGACCTCACAACCACAAACAACAGCCATTTGAGCAGCACTGGCCTATCAGGCACTGAGCCACAAGTGACATCACAACCACAAACTCCACCCACATGACCAGCACTGGCCTATCAGGCACTGAGCCACAAGTGACATCACAACCACAAACTCCACCCACAGGACCAGCACTGGCCTATCAGGCACTGAGCCACAAGTGAAATCACAAACACAAACTGCAGCCACATGACCAGCACTGGCCTATCAGGCACTGAGCCACAAGTGACATCACAAACACAAACTGCAGCCATGTGACCAACACTGGCCTATCAGGCACTGAGCCACAAGTGACATCACAAACACAAACTGCAGCCATGTGACCAACACTGGCCTATCAGGCACTGAGCCACAAGTGACATCACAAACACAAACTGCAGCCACGTGACTAGCACTGGTCTACCAGGCACTGAGCCAGAAGAGACATCACAACCACAAACTCCACCCACATCACCAGCACTGGCCTATCAGGCACTGAGCCACAAGTGACATCACAAACACAAACTCCACCCACATCACCAGCACTGGCCTATCAGGCACTCAGCCACAGGTGACATCACAACCACAAACTGCACCCACATGAACAGCACTGGCCTATCAGGCACTGAGCCACAAGTGACATCACAAACACAGACTGCAGCCACAGGACCAGCACTGGCCTATCAGGCACTGAGCCACAAGTGACATCACAAACACAGACTACACCCATGTGACCAGTACTGGCCTATCAGGCACTCAGCCACAAGTGACATCACAACAACAAACTGCAGCCACAGGACCAGCACTGGCCTATCAGGCACTGAGCCACAAGTGACATCACAAACACAAACTCCACCCACAGGACCAGCAGGGCCCTGTCAGGCACTGAGCCACAAGTGACATCACAAACTCCAACCACGTGACCAGCACTGGCCCATCAGGCACTGAACCACAAGTGACATCACAAACACAAACTGCAGGCTCAGGACCAGCAATATCCTATCAGGCACTCAGCCACAAGTGACATCACAAACACAAACTGCAGCCACGTGACTAGCACTGGTCTACCAGGCACTGAGCCACAAGTGACATCACAACCATAGACTCCACCCACATGACCAACACTGGCCTATCAGGCACTGAGCCACAAGTGACCTCACAACCACAAAATGAACCCACGTGACCAGCACTGGCCTATCAGGCACTCAGCCACAAGTGACATCACAAACACAAACTGCAGCCACAGGACCAGCAATGTCCCATCAGGCACTCAGCCACAAGTGACCTCACAACCACAAACTGCACCCACATCACCAGCACTGGCCTATCAGGCACTGAGCCACAAGTGACATCACAAACACAAACTCCACCCACATCACCAGCACTGGCCTCTCAGGCACTGAGCCACAAGTGACATCACAAACACAAACTGCACCCACACCACCAGCACTGGCCTATCAGGCACTGAGCCACAAGGGACCTCACAACCACAAACTGCAGCCATGTGACCAGCACTGGCCTATCAGGCACTGAGCCACAAGTGACATCACAACAACAAACTCCACCCACATCACCAGCAGGGCCCTGTCAGGCTCTGAGCCACAAGTGACATCACAACAACAAACTGCACCCACGTGACCAGCACTGGCCTATCAGGCACTGAGCCACAAGGGACATCACAACCACAAACTGCACCCACATCACCAGCACTGGCCTATCAGGCACTGAGCCACAAGTGACATCACAAACACAAACTCCACCCACATCATCAGCACTGTTCTATCAGGCATTGAGCCACAAGTGACCTCACAATCACAAACTGCACCCACAGGACCAGCACTGGCCTATCAGGCACTGAGCCACAAGTGACCTCACAACCACAAACTGCACCCACATGACTACCACTGGCCTATCAGGCACTCGGCCACAAGTGACCTCACAACCACAAACTCCACCCACAGGATCAGCACTGGCCTATCAGGCAGTAGAGGAACAAGTGACCTCTCAACCAAAAACAGCAGCCCTGGACCTAGCACTGGCCTATCAAGCACTCAGCAGAAGTGGCCTCACAGATACAAAGAAGTAGCAACGTGGCTGCTGGTGGCCTAGCAGGTACTGAGGCCAAATAACTGCACAAACACAAACAGCAGCAATATGCATCAAGCTGGACTCTCAGGTGCTCATGCTGAAGTGACCTCACAGGCAGCCATGAAGCCAAATAGCTGCTCCTGGCCTCTTTGCAACTGAGGCACAATTGACCTCAACAAGCACAAACAGCAGCAATGTCCATGCTGATCGCCAGTCACATACTGATGCACAACTCACCACAAAAGCACCAACAGCAGCAACGGACCTGCTCACCCTTTAGGAGGCACTGAGACACAAGCATCACCAAAGCTATGGGCATGCTGTTGGCCTACCAGCTTCAGAGGCACAACTCACCTCACAAGCACAAATGGCATCGACCTGCCTGCTGCTGCCCTATCTTTGACTGAGTCACAAGGGAGCTGAAAAGTGCAAACCTTCACAGAGGAGAAGCTCACCTGGGCCACTCGCACGTCCCTTGATTACGCTGTGATCATTCCGTACAGAACAGTCTTCTGCAAAAGGCTTTCATCTCCTGACAAGACTCTCTCCAGATCATGCAACAGCTCCACTCTGCCACCCTGCACACAAATCACAAAAGGAACAATTGGTCTCGCTTTTCCTTTAGTACCATCAAGTCCGAGCTGGGAGCCTTCGCACTGCAGCACCTACACAATGGCAGCAGGATGCCACTTCCATTTCTAGTGCATTTCTAGGGACAGAGATCAGCTGAGGGAGCAGCTGCACTGCAAAGGCTTTCTGACACTCTCAGATCAACTCGGCACTGCACCAGGCATCAACCTGACGCCAGACCTCTGCTCTGCCACCTACTCTACAAACACACTGCCTCTGCCCCACACAGCTGCCTCTTCTGCTAGATACAACCAAGTGCCAGCAAGAAGAGATGCATGCAGGACACTCGCCACTTGCACACTCCCCAGCCACTGCTCTGCTCGCTGCCTTCCCTTGGCTTCTCAATCCAGACACTCAGGCAAGCTCTTGCGGTAACACCACAAGGTGGCCAAGGCACTCTAGGCTCACAAGGCCTGTGCAAATGAGCAGCACAAGATCAGGCACAGAGCTGCCTCCTTGGGTGATGCTGCTCTTTTCAGAGGGAAGGATCCTGCTTTCTTTGGGCACAGCAGGCTGCTGCTTTCCACCCCCATCCCCTCACGAACCTCCTGCTAGGGATGGGGACATGGGGATTTTCTGTAGTAATACAAAAGTTACAGATACAACACAGAAACACTTGAGAGTCCGGAAGGCCTCCTGAGCCCAAAGGAACCTCCCTTCCTTTCCTTTAGTTACTTGGACAAGGAGCTTGGACGGGGAAGGGAAAAAGGGTGCAGAGCCTTTGAAATGAGGCCCAAGCAATGAGACAGCCCCACACTGGACGGCTGCTGAAATGACAGCTCTCCTGGCTGCGCAGCCTCTGCAGCACCAGTCCGCGCTCCACAGCTGGCTTCACAGAGCACTGAGGGCTGGGTGCCACGGGCAACCTGGCCCTGGGCACATCTTCACCCCTCGCAGAGCCGGCAGCCCAAGAGCTCTGAGACTTCCA
Source organism: Apteryx mantelli (assembly GCF_036417845.1). Taxonomy (NCBI): domain Eukaryota; kingdom Metazoa; phylum Chordata; class Aves; order Apterygiformes; family Apterygidae; genus Apteryx; species Apteryx mantelli. Next base: position 592,382 of record NC_089983.1, read on the forward strand.
CAGGTCAAGCTATGGACGCTTTGGGGCACTCACACAAAGGCACTCCAGACATGCTGGCATCTATTATAAGGGTCTTGGACTCGTCCTATATGGCACCACAACCTCCTAGGAAAAGGAGGGGGCACCGTAGCATTTGTTGAGCGGGCTGGCAATAACAGCACTTGTGGGAGGCGGAATTTGCAGCACAGCAGAGGTACCAGGAGCTGAACCCACAACCCAAGTCACCCAGGGAAGACAGGCGCATTTATGGAAGCCTTCGCATCCATACGTAGCCTCTTCTCAGTCACTTGCAGCTGCTTTCACAGAGGGCTCACGACGCTGGCCAAGATGTTGACAGGTACAGGGACACAGCCTGGCATCCTGCCTCCATCCTCAGCGCCTCTAGCACTGCACTGGGAACCTCCATGAGTGGAGCAACCTAGAAAGAAAGAAAGAATCGGAGTGTTACTGGCAGTTCTGCTGGCCTTACAGAGTCGCAACAGGCAGGGGCAAATGTCTCCCCTCTGTGCTGAGCTCTATTGGTGAGAACACAGCCAGCAGGGCCACCAAGACGTTCTACCCCTCTTTTTGGCACAGGTGACACCATGTCTGTATACCAGGTCCTGTTTGGGCTCTCCAGTTCTGCACAGGCGCTAACACACTGCAGGGAGTCCAGCACAGGGACACCAAGACGGTCAGGGGCTGCAGCGTGGGGCATAAAAGGAGAGGCTGCGAGAGCTGGCTTTGTTCAGCCTAGACAAGAGAAGGCCAACGGGGATCTTCATGCTGTGCACAGCTACCTTATGGAGGGCACAGAGAAGACGGAGCCGGATTTTCTTGGAGGTGCACACTAGTAGCATGGGAGGCAACGGGGACAAATCGGACAATGGGAAATGCTTCTGAGACATTAAGAAGAAACCTTTTTCTCCGTGACGGTGGCCAAACTGCGGCACAGGGATCCAGAGAGGTTCCCAGATCTCCATCCTTGGAGGTAATCAAAACTTCACTGGAAAAGGCCCCAAGATACCTCCTCTACTGGCACCTGCCTGGAGCAGGGCGTTGGAGCCCTGCTACCTCCACATGGCTCCCCCATTGCAGCCTCAAGGAATATGCTATTATGAGACTCTTGCCAAAGGCACCAGAGGCTTTGGAGATGCCGCCTCCACCGCTCAACAAGGACAGGTGTCTCAGAGCCACCCATCGCCCTCACAGGCCTGACTTCTTGTGAGGGGGCATCTCCCCTCTCTGCAAGGCTCTGCGTAGGCACAACGTGCAGAAATGCCTCTGACTGCTTTCATTAACTACCCATCTCGCTGAGGGACTGGAATGGATTAGCGTCTGAGATGGGAAGATGCAATGAGGGTCCAGATTCAGCAGAAAGCCTTTAAGGAGGGAGAAGAGAACTCTCTCCAGCAGTCGGTAAAATCCCAAAGACTCACGGAAGCATCAAACCCTTCCGAAACTGCAAGCCTGAACCTCAGCTGACACAAACCACCAAACTGGGAGCAGCCCTGCCTCGCACCACGATGCTCCAAGGAGGCAACACGGTCACCAACAGTCCTCACCCAGGTCTCCCAGAAGGACACCGTGATGGCAGGCTGGGCCTTGGGAGCAGAGCACTGCTCTCTCCAGACACCTCCTCCCACACTGAGCAGCAAAACACTGGCGCCACCACCCGGCTCCACCACAGGGCATCTCGCACTGTAACACGCCGTTACCTCCACACCTCACAGAGGGTTGGCAACCAACACACGCCTCTGCATCAGCGACACACAGCCCACAGCACCACACACGGCAGCACACAGGGCACCCCAAGCACCCCACAACACACAAAGCCCAACTCTCCAGACCTTCCATTCCTTTCTAGTCCTCCAAGGCCTTGCAACAGGCTCTGCCTCTGAACAGCCACTCACAGCCCGGGGCCTGCTCACTTCCCACCTTCCCACCAGGAAGCAGAGAAGAAGTGCTCTCACAGGGGCTGATCAGGCCAGCTTTTCCCTCTCGCTTGTGCCTCAACTTCTCTGAACAAGAAATCTCTTTCAAAATGTGGCCCATACCCTTTTTGGGGGGTGACATTCCTTCCATCTCCTCCAACAGCCTTTGCACCCATTCTCCAATGACTGCATACGTGCACAGAAAATCAGAGACCCCTAAAGTGTTACAGTTCTAAACGTGTCATAAAAGCAGCTGGACACCTCAAAGACAGACACAGCATGCAGACCTTGCAGGAAAATCTCACAAGCTCCCTGCTCTTTTGACAGGGGCAACTTCTAAAGCACACACACACCCTGGCAAGAAGAGATTACTCACACCACTGCTCACACCAGCACTACATTCACTTAGCAGCCTCAAAAGTCTAGCTGCACTCCCTAGCTGACTGCGAGGACGCTGCAAGCTTCTACTTAGCAACAAGTGGAAAGGCCAACTCCATGTCCATGCTCACCACAGAACATCATCCGCATTTGAAATGTAGCAGTACTAACTCATGATGATGGAGTGGAATCAAATTTGTGTCAGATGATGTGGAATATCGACTTCTGCTTGATTAATGAGTTGCATTTCTGTATTGCTGTAGAGCTCTGCAGGGGTCAATCCCTCCTCTGAGCACACGCAACAAACCCAGAAGTGACCTCACCACCAGCATCCAAGCCATGCATCTTCCCCTGACCTGTCAGCTGCTCACACAGAGGTGTCATCACATCACAGATTCACATCATGGCCTCATAATACTCACAGTGCTCTGAAACACCCATTGCCTACCAGTTACTACACCAAAAGATTAGCTTCTGCTATGCATTATCAACACCTAGCCTATGAAATTTAAGAATTGCAGAACAGCCTGCAAGTAATTCTTGGCAACATTTTCTAACGGGAGGATTGCATGGGAGCAGCGATCATCAAACTGAAGACAGCAGGGCCTCGTGTCCCAGGCACAGGGAGAAGCCTTCCCGCAACTCAGAACTCTGGTTCCTTCCCCAATGCTGAACAAAACCAGAAAATCCTCTACACATCCAGGACAACAAGCATTCTCCTATTTTAGGCCCTGACAACTGGAGGCACGTGGAAGGACTCAGGCCAGGGCATCTCAGTTGGTGAAACCAGCAGAGACACAATTCAGCAACTCTTCACCCTGACCTAGGAGCATGGAAAGAACAACAGCAAGTGCAAGCACTGGCCGTTCATCAACTTTCAAGGCCCCTGACAAGCAAAACAGCTCACACTTACAGAGCTCTTCTGCAAACACCCTTCACCCTGCTGCCAGGCTCACAGGTCTCGGTGCAAAGCAAGAGGCAGGGAGCAAAAACAACGGCTAAGGCACGGCATCACATGCGGGCACAGCCTCTCTCAGAGCCACTCGGAAATGCAGTTTTCACAACAAAAGACACCATCGGGAAGGGCACCTCGCGACGACACCAGCAGCCTGCTCACACTTTGCCCAGCACCTCCCAAACGCACCTCGAAGCAGCACCTGGGGCTGCGCTGGCAGCAGCAGCTCAGGAAAATGCTTTAACAGGGATCCCAGAGCCACCACAGGGCCAAAGCTTCCTGCCCCCAAACCCCACCGAGCCGCCCCGGCCCAGCTGCTCGCGGCAGGCCGCCACGTCTGGCTGCAGGGCAGCTCCCCCCTCTGGCCCACGTCGCTCTGGCCCCTGCTCACGGCCCCACCAGCCCCTGCTGCAGCTCCTGCAGCAAAGCAGCCCCGGCAAAGCCAGCACCGCTGCCCCGCCCCGGCGGGAGGGCACCCGCCGCCATTTGAACGCGCCCGCAGCCCCCACCAAACGCTCTCGCCCGCTCGCTTCTCGCCTGCTTTGCTCCCGCTCCTCTTCCACCTCTTTCTTTGACGTCTTTTTTTTCCCCACATGCTGGACTGCAATTGGCTGGCAGAGCCATCAGTGAAATCGATGCCCGCCCTCCTCCTCCTGACAGCCAATAGGAGGGCTGCACTGCGGCGATGCCATGGCAACGCTGGGCCCTCCTGCCCTGGCGGCCAGCTCCGCCCCCTCCCCCTTGGTCGGGCGCCATGTTGTGGGCGGCAGCGCGGGGCGCGGCGGGGCCTGGGTGCAGCGTGGTGCTGTGTGGGCGGGCAGTGCGGGGCCCCGGGGTGCGGCCGCTGCCCCGGCGGGGCTGGGCTGTGCGGCGGGGGCCCCTCGGGGCTGCTGGCCGCCCTGCGCCCTGGGGGCTGTGCGGGGCGTGGGGGGGGGCAGCACTGGGGCCTGTGCTGGTGGCAGCCCTGGCGCCAGCGTGGGGGCCCTGGGGCTGGTCGTCTGAAACAGGGGATGGACTTAAAACTAGGAGACTGACAGAACTCCTACCACTTTCCAAATTAAGTGTTGGACTGACTGGTGCAGAACCTCTCCAAGTGGGTATTTCAGACAGTTCTAGAGATTTCTAGAGGCAGATCCTGCTGTGCCTGGACCAATTCCTGTGCTTAAATGTGGTGAGTACCACCTCAGGTGGAGTATCTGGCTGTTTCAGAATCTCTGCAGCAGCTCCTGCTGCAGAACTGATTAAACTGTAAATACTTAAGGCCCTTGAAAATCGACAGTACAAACTGCTCCTGCAAATGAAGAAGCGGCTATGTAGGACAGTCTTTTGTGCATTCTTAGGAGAGTTAGGAGATGCTTTGATATGCAATTTAAGGTAATCAGTAGCAATGGATCATGCATATGCTGGAGAGGTCACACAGGACCACAAGCCAGCTGGACTATAAAAATTCCCCAGAAGAACAGTTCGGGGAGTCTCATCTGATCCAGTGGAAGCCACTGTTGGAAGGACCCTGGCAAAGGAGACTGCCACCACCATCTGGACAGTAACCAAGCATCCCGTTCAAGAGATTTGATGCCCCTTGTGAGTGTTACCTGTGACACGCCAATAGAGGGGTGTCTGTGATTCTTTTGAATTCGGGGGTTATTTGCACTGAACTCCAAGAGATCATCATTTGTCAAGTATGAGAATTTATTAGAGATAAGAGCTTATAACAAACCTGGTAGTTTGCCTGGATTCTCCTCATCACGCCATTGACATCCACAGGCCAGCTGATGGTCGGTCAGAGTCCACACCAACTTCTGTGGCTTACTCTTTTCTATAGCGAGTCAAAACAACGCCAGACCGCAGTTACACAAAAGCTGTATGGCCTCAGTCAATAACAGCATGCACATCAACAGGTAACCTAGTGCTCAGCCCACAGCACTGTTCAGTTAGTAACAACTTGCCCACTAACAGGTCTTTCTGTGGGGAATGGTTCCACAGCACCTAGATGTTTATGGGGTGAGTCTGTGGTGTCACTTCTCCTCTGTCTGGAATTGTCAGTCGTGGGGTCGTTAGACGGTTGCCCCCAGGCTGCAGCAACCCCACAGTGTGGTGGCTCCAGCCGTGATGCACCCGGGGTTCCTTAACTCCTGGGATCACCCCAGAGCAAACCCCTCTTCTGTGGGCTGCACCATCCAGAGTCCCACGCTTGCCTGTGTGGCGCCTGTCACTCCACCCCTTGACACCGCCAGACACACGCATTTATTTCAGAAGTCAGCTAATTCCCCTTGGTGTGCAGTGGGCGGCTTTTTGGTAAGCACAGTGTACTGGGGAAATGCGCACTGCTATTAATAGACGCCAAAAGCAAAGCGTGCCCATTTGCAGTAACACGTAAACAACTGTTAAAAATAACAGTCTTAATCCTAATAGCAACATGATTGGTCTGGCCTATTGACCCAAATTCGGTGAATCCGAGTGTTGTTCCAGCTCCATATCTTAACACAGAAATCTTATTTCCTTTAATTGCAGGCATTTCTTTCCTGCACCGAAAGATCAGTTTGTTCCCCAAGCTGGAATAGTTCCCTTTAGAGGAGCTTCAAATAGAGTTGGTCACCTTTTTTTTATTACTCTTTTTCCGTATTTCCCTGTCTTCTCTATAGGAAACAGACAACTTTAACTTCAGATCAACAGCTGTTACATTTATGCTTAATTTTACCATCTTTTTCTCTTTCTTTCCTTTCCTTTCATCAAGGGAAGGTGTTAGCCCCTTCCTTAGGATCATCAATTTTTACAAACACTAGAATACAGCCGTTGAGTTTCGTTATCAGCCTGGTATGTGTATCCCCTCATTCTTAGGTCTGCCATCTTCCTTTGATGTTACTTCTCTCCTGGCTCCTAGGTTCATTCTATTATTTAGATACTTTTAAAAAACACATTACTTAGCCTAACAATTCTACCACTCTTTCTGGCTGCTTCTTTTCAAGTTGTTGCTCTTCAGAGGGTCACTCTGTAGAACCCAAACAAAAAGAAAAGCCTACCAAGGCCATTAGGTTGTTATAGTTTGGTTTTAACTGTAACTGCTGAAGCTACTTCTTTTAAGGTTACTCGGTTACATCCATCTATTTTTCAAATTTGAACAGTTTTTCTTTTTTTTCATTGATTTTTCTTTATGCTCAGAAACTTTTACTACAGCTTGGGGCATTTTCCAGCCCCTGCTGGTTTCTGGTGTACTTAAAGATGCTGTTTTTTCGCATTCGAGGTCTTTTCTTGTTTCCTAACTCTGCCCCTGGGGCTCTTCTCTGCAGAGCCCGATCTCCACCCTGAGTCCTCCTGTGCCTCAGTGCCAGGCAGAGCAGTTATACTGGCCAGGGGGGGCAGAGCGTTTCTCACGGTCTTGTGAGAAACAAGCTGCCCAAGCCCGGTCCTGCTTTCCACCCAAAGCCTCCCCTGCTTCGCTCCCTCTCCTCTTTCACTTCTCTCTTTCACGTCTGTTTTTCTTCCACATGGTGGACTCCGATTGGCTGACAGAGCCGTCAGTGAAATCCAGACCCGCCCCCCTCCTCCTGCCAGCCAATAGGCAGGTCGCAAATCAGCAGCTGCCTATGGGAATGAGCTAGGGGAGGAGTCACAATGTTGCAGTGTCCAGATGGAGTGTTGTAAAGGTGAGGCTACAAAGTGTCCATTTAATCGGGGAATGGGGGAACAGAAGAGAGAGCCAGACAGCTCCTGGGGGTCCCGGGCGATGCTGGGGGCCGTGCTGCTCTTGGGGATCCCAGACCAGGCTGTGTTTCTGTACAAAAGTCTGGAAAAGTCTTGATGCAAGCCCCTAGAGAAGAGGGATTTTCCTGAGCACTCAGAGAAACCCATGCAGGACCCAGGGATGTTGAGGGAAACCCATCTCACCCACCCCCAAGCCCACTGCTCTCCCTGGAGACCTTCCTGGATCCTCAGGCTGGGAACAGGAGGGGGTCTGTGGGCACAGCCATGTCCCAGACTAGCCTCCTTCAGGCCTTCAGATTCACAACATGTCACAGCTTCAAATGAGCTCTCTAAAGCAGCACTTCCCATGCCCCTGGTGTGGAGAGAAGACTTTGGGTAGACAAACAGGAGACACGGGAGAGAAGGGGCAAAGACACCAGGCTGCAGAGCTGGGGCTCCCAGCATCACAGAGGGGGTGCCACAGGCTCAAGAAGCAACCCAAAGAAGTAAAGGAGTCCTTCCTTTTGCAGTGACTTGGAAAGCCACATCTCTCACAGTATTCAAGGGGGATGGAGTCTCCCTTCTGCAAGATTTGCCCCAAAACTGTGCAGAGATTAGGAAGAGCAGGAAGGCTGGTTGTAGGGATGTTCTCAAACTTCAGCAGCTGCAGAGCTGGGAGCTGGTCATCTCACAAACTTGGGAGTGAGTCAAAATGCACGTCCTGAGGCATCGCACTGCCTCATAGGCTCTGCACCGGAGCCTGGACAGCAGCACTGCAGTGTGTGAGCATGTCCTGAGAAGCCCAGAGTCATAAAATGTGGGAGATCCAGGATGTCGGGGCTGTACAGACCCAGGAGAGCAAGGGTGCCTTTGGGGAGGAGGGCAGGGGGCTGAGGAGCGTACCCAGGGGAGAAGCACAGCCCCAAGGTGACACTGAAAAGCACAAGGACCAAATGAGGCCCAGGGATGAGAAATGGCTTCCTCAGGCTCAGCCAGAAGGAAAGATGGGCAAACTTCATGGGAAATGGGAAAACTTCCCCACATTTGCTACCTGGCCTCGCCCATGGCTTTGGAGCCTGGCAGGCTCCAGGGTCCTGGATAAGGGCCTCTGGATGACGTGTGTTAAGGCTATGTTTGCTCTTCTCTGGCATAGCATCTCTAGCTCAAGCACTGCCGACTGAGAAACCTTGCTGAGCACTTTTAAAAGCAGAGATCCTGCCTTGGTGCCTAAAGGAGGAAAGCTACGTCCTGTCCCACATTGTCCTGCATCCTGCTTCCACAAAAAGAGGGGCCCACAGCAGAAACCAGTTTTGAGGCTCACCAAAGCATTTCTCAGCCTGTGGCCATGCTTTGTGCTGGTTCATCCCACATGCCTTGGATCCTGTAAAAACGCCAACCCCCAAACCCCAGATTCCTGCACAGGTCTGCCCAGTGCAGTGACCTGTCAGTGCAGGGGCGCAGAAGTGACATCTCCAGTGCCCCGTTTGAGATATTTCACAGTCTTTGACACTGTCTGGAGACATTCCTGAAGGATTTATCAGAAAATTATGGAAAATAACTGCAGTGAAGGGAAGTGATGGCTTTCCAGGACGTGAGGGGAAATCTCTCTGCTCTCTCCCTGGCTGTGCCATCTCCATGACAGTGACCTACTGAGCCCCCAGATGACACGAGCTGAGGTCACAATGGGACGTGCCACATCACAGGGAGGTCTCCCCGGTGTCGTGGGCGGGGACCCTCACTTCCCTGTGAGGCCCAGGCACTCCTGGGCACTGCTCACACCCTCCCCACGGCTGCCTTTCATAGTGGCTCCACGGCAAGGAGAGGGGACAGGAGGCAGTGGGACCACGTTGGGGCCCCTCACCAACAGACGGAGGAGCAGGGGCATGTTGGAAAGGAGTTTTGGGTAATGAGATGGGAAGAGCGTCCTGTTTCTCTGGCTGGAGAGGTGAAACGAGAGCAAGAGGGCAAGCGAGATGGAGGACTGCTGGATGGACACCATCAGCCAGGACCACAGCTCCTTGTCCCCTGCGCTCCTGCGGCTCTCCACCGAGGGTAAGGGCTTTGGGAGATCCTTCCCGAGGTGTCGCACAGAGACTGTTAACTGCCAAAACTGCTGTGGATCCCGGGCTGTGGGGGTGCCTGGACAGGGCTGGGGGCTGCTGCGAGAGCCCTGCCTGAGGGTCCCCTCTGGCTCGGGGGACAATGTGGCAGCCAGGACTGCTGGGTCCTGGGGATGGGGCTGTCCTGAGCCTCAAGGCTTCTGTGCGGCCAGCTCCATCGCCTCTTAGGGTGGGGGGGGAGCATGGGAATCCATGACAGGTTTTCCTGGGAGTGGGTCCCCCCTTGGGGTCTGGCTCTGGCAGGAAAGGGGTCCTGCATCCCAGAGGCTGAGGTGGCCTGCAGCTCCATGGGGCTCTCAAAAGCCTGCTGGAAATGTCCATATATGATAATAAAACCTTCACCTTTTAATAACCCCAAGTCCTCTGGGTGTTTGGGAAAATCTCTATTCCTTCCCCCTGGATCCTTCCAACTTGGCGCAGCATGTTTTGCGCTCACAGATGCCACCTTCAGATGGCCACAGCCCCTGTCCTCCTGCAAATTGGGCTCAAACCTCTGCACCCAAAAGAAAATACACTGGAGAGAGCAGATTGGAAACAGGCAGAGGTGCAATCCCCATTCAACAGGTCCTGGCTGACCCCAAGGTTTTTTCTCTGAGCTGGGGTGGGCAGTGCTGGGGTGAGCCCAACACAGCCATCTCCCCCAGCACCCTCACGACCCCACACCACCGCTCCCTAGCCGAGCCCTGGGGCTGCCGTGGGCAGGGACCCGGGGCAGGAGGGGCAAGAGGACACTGCCCTGCCCTGCCCTGCCCTGCCCTGCCCTGCCCTGGGGGCAGCAGGATGCTGCCTGTGGACTCCGGCGCCACGGCCAGCCCCAGGGCCCCCACAGCGGCACCACAGATGCCACCAGCACAGGCCCCAGTGCTGCCCCCCCCACACCCCGCACGGCCCCCAGGGCGCAGGGCAGCCAGCAGCCCCGCGGGGCCCCCGCCGCACAGCCCAGCCCCGCCGGGGCAGCGGCCGCACCCCGGGGCCCCGCACTGCCCGCCCACACAGCACCACGCTGCACCCAGGCCCCGCCGCGCCCCGCGCTGCCGCCCACAACATGGCGCCCGACCAAGGGGGAGGGGGCGGAGCTGGCCGCCAGGGCAGGAGGGCCCAGCGTTGCCATGGCATCGCCGCAGTGCAGCCCTCCTATTGGCTGTCAGGAGGAGGAGGGCGGGCATCGATTTCACTGATGGCTCTGCCAGCCAATTGCAGTCCAACATGTGGGGAAAAAAAAGACGTCAAAGAAAGAGGTGGAAGAGGAGCGGGAGCAAAGCAGGCGAGAAGCGAGCGGGCGAGAGTGTTTGGTGGGGGCTGCGGGCGCGTTCAAATGGCGGCGGGTGCCCTCCCGCCGGGGCGGGGCAGCGGTGCTGGCTTTGCCGGGGCTGCTTTGCTACAGGAGCTGCAGCAGGGGCTGGTGGGGCCGTGAGCAGGGGCCAGAGCGACGTGGGCCAGAGGGGGGAGCTGCCCTGCAGCCAGACGTGGCGGCCTGCCGCGAGCAGCTGGGCCGGGGCGGCTCGGTGGGGTTTGGGGGCAGGAACCTTTGGCCCTATGGTGGCTCTGGGATCCCTGTTAAAGCGTTTCCCTGAGCTGCTGCTGCCAGCGCAGCCCCAGGTGCTGCTTCGAGGTGCATTTGGGAGGTGCTGGGCAAAGTGTGAGCAGGCTGCTGGTGTCGTCGCGAGGTGCCCTTCCCGATGGTGTCTTTTGTTGTGAAAACTGCATTTCCGAGTGGCTCTGAGAGAGGCTGTGCCCGCATGTCATGCCATGCCTTAGCCGTTGTTTTTGCTCCCTGCCTCTTGCTTTGCGCCGCGACCTGTGAGCCTGGCAGCAGGGTGAAGGGTGTTTGCAGAAGAGCTCTGTAAGTGTGAGCTGTTTTGCTTGTGTCATGCTGTCATGCTATGAAGGTTCGATAGCAACGACTAAGACAGTAATATAATAATAATAAAAAAAGATGTTTATTTCCTCACACAAGTTCTTGGATCAGTAACATCCATTAAAATAATGCGATTACTAATTTAGAAAGGATAACACAAAACCATCAGTTACTAATTTAGAAAGGATAACCTGAAACCGTCGATTACTGCGTTATTAATTGGAAGGACTGCTTATCCCTACTTGAAAGCTTTCTTGTTCACTCTCCTAGTGAGAGGGCTCTCAACCTCGAGGAGTTCCCTTAACCCAGCGTCCCAGGAAAAGGGGAGGGGGGGGAATACTCACGGTCCAGGCGGAGAGGATGGTCAGGTCAGGTTCCCGTCCCTGCTCAAACTCTCCTAGCTCCCAAGTCTCTTTTTATACGGCTGGGGCTCTGGGCAAACAACGCTTTTGCTGACCTCTGCGAGTTTCACAATCCCAGGACTGTTTGTTTGTCTGCTTGGGAGGACCCTGCTAGCGAGGCAAGACCACAGGACCTCCGTATTGTTTCTTCCCTCCCCGGGGGTCCGTGCAGATTCCAGGTGTCAGACTTCTTCAGTCTTGTTAATGCTTCCATTCCGCAGCCTTGCGCATATCAGTCCTTGCGCATATCGGTTGGTAGACGACTTTAGTCCTGTTAAGTCCTCTGTTCAACAGCTTTGTGCACCTCAGCTCTTGTGCTATCAGTTCTTCTGCATATCAATTGACAAACTTCAGTCCTGTTAACTCTTCACTCGCCCATCAGCTTGTCAGGGGCCTTGAAAGTTGATGAACGGCCAGTGCTTGCACTTGCCGTTGTTCTTTCCATGCTCCTAGGTCAGGGTGAAGAGTTGCTGAATTGTGTCTCTGCTGGTTTCACCAACTGAGATGCCCTGGCCTGAGTCCTTCCACGTGCCTCCAGTTGTCAGGGCCTAAAATAGGAGAATGCTTGTTGTCCTGGATGTGTGGAGGATTTTCTGGTTTTGTTCAGCACTGGGGAAGGAACCAGAGTTCTGAGTTGTGGGAAGGCTTCTCCCTGTGCCTGGGACATGAGGCCCTGCTGACTTCAGTTTGATGATCGCTGCTCCCATGCAATCCTCCCGTTAGAAAATGTTGCCAAGAATTACTTGCAGGCTGTTCTGCAATTCTTAAATTTCATAGGCTAGGTGTTGATAATGCATAGCAGAAGCTAATCTTTTGGTGTAGTAACTGGTAGGCAATGGGTGTTTCAGAGCACTGTGAGTATTATGAGGCCATGATGTGAATCTGTGATGTGATGACACCTCTGTGTGAGCAGCTGACAGGTCAGGGGAAGATGCATGGCTTGGATGCTGGTGGTGAGGTCACTTCTGGGTTTGTTGCGTGTGCTCAGAGGAGGGATTGACCCCTGCAGAGCTCTACAGCAATACAGAAATGCAACTCATTAATCAAGCAGAAGTCGATATTCCACATCATCTGACACAAATTTGATTCCACTCCATCATCATGAGTTAGTACTGCTGCATTTCAAATGTGGATGATGTTCTGTGGTGAGCATGGACATGGAGTTGGCCTTTCCACTTGTTGCTAAGTAGAAGCTTGCAGCGTCCTCGCAGTCAGCTAGGGAGTGCAGCTAGACTTTTGAGGCTGCTAAGTGAATGTAGTGCTGGTGTGAGCAGTGGTGTGAGTAATCTCTTCTTGCCAGGGTGTGTGTGTGCTTTAGAAGTTGCCCCTGTCAAAAGAGCAGGGAGCTTGTGAGATTTTCCTGCAAGGTCTGCATGCTGTGTCTGTCTTTGAGGTGTCCAGCTGCTTTTATGACACGTTTAGAACTGTAACACTTTAGGGGTCTCTGATTTTCTGTGCACGTATGCAGTCATTGGAGAATGGGTGCAAAGGCTGTTGGAGGAGATGGAAGGAATGTCACCCCCCAAAAAGGGTATGGGCCACATTTTGAAAGAGATTTCTTGTTCAGAGAAGTTGAGGCACAAGTGAGAGGGAAAAGCTGGCCTGATCAGCCCCTGTGAGAGCACTTCTTCTCTGCTTCCTGGTGGGAAGGTGGGAAGTGAGCAGGCCCCGGGCTGTGAGTGGCTGTTCAGAGGCAGAGCCTGTTGCAAGGCCTTGGAGGACTAGAAAGGAATGGAAGGTCTGGAGAGTTGGGCTTTGTGTGTTGTGGGGTGCTTGGGGTGCCCTGTGTGCTGCCGTGTGTGGTGCTGTGGGCTGTGTGTCGCTGATGCAGAGGCGTGTGTTGGTTGCCAACCCTCTGTGAGGTGTGGAGGTAACGGCGTGTTACAGTGCGAGATGCCCTGTGGTGGAGCCGGGTGGTGGCGCCAGTGTTTTGCTGCTCAGTGTGGGAGGAGGTGTCTGGAGAGAGCAGTGCTCTGCTCCCAAGGCCCAGCCTGCCATCACGGTGTCCTTCTGGGAGACGTGGGTGAGGACTGTTGGTGACCGTGTTGCCTCCTTGGAGCATCGTGGTGCGAGGCAGGGCTGCTCCCAGTTTGGTGGTTTGTGTCAGCTGAGGTTCAGGCTTGCAGTTTCGGAAGGGTTTGATGCTTCCGTGAGTCTTTGGGATTTTACCGACTGCTGGAGAGAGTTCTCTTCTCCCTCCTTAAAGGCTTTCTGCTGAATCTGGACCCTCATTGCATCTTCCCATCTCAGACGCTAATCCATTCCAGTCCCTCAGCGAGATGGGTAGTTAATGAAAGCAGTCAGAGGCATTTCTGCACGTTGTGCCTACGCAGAGCCTTGCAGAGAGGGGAGATGCCCCCTCACAAGAAGTCAGGCCTGTGAGGGCGATGGGTGGCTCTGAGACACCTGTCCTTGTTGAGCGGTGGAGGCGGCATCTCCAAAGCCTCTGGTGCCTTTGGCAAGAGTCTCATAATAGCATATTCCTTGAGGCTGCAATGGGGGAGCCATGTGGAGGTAGCAGGGCTCCAACGCCCTGCTCCAGGCAGGTGCCAGTAGAGGAGGTATCTTGGGGCCTTTTCCAGTGAAGTTTTGATTACCTCCAAGGATGGAGATCTGGGAACCTCTCTGGATCCCTGTGCCGCAGTTTGGCCACCGTCACGGAGAAAAAGGTTTCTTCTTAATGTCTCAGAAGCATTTCCCATTGTCCGATTTGTCCCCGTTGCCTCCCATGCTACTAGTGTGCACCTCCAAGAAAATCCGGCTCCGTCTTCTCTGTGCCCTCCATAAGGTAGCTGTGCACAGCATGAAGATCCCCGTTGGCCTTCTCTTGTCTAGGCTGAACAAAGCCAGCTCTCGCAGCCTCTCCTTTTATGCCCCACGCTGCAGCCCCTGACCGTCTTGGTGTCCCTGTGCTGGACTCCCTGCAGTGTGTTAGCGCCTGTGCAGAACTGGAGAGCCCAAACAGGACCTGGTATACAGACATGGTGTCACCTGTGCCAAAAAGAGGGGTAGAACGTCTTGGTGGCCCTGCTGGCTGTGTTCTCACCAATAGAGCTCAGCACAGAGGGGAGACATTTGCCCCTGCCTGTTGCGACTCTGTAAGGCCAGCAGAACTGCCAGTAACACTCCGATTCTTTCTTTCTTTCTAGGTTGCTCCACTCATGGAGGTTCCCAGTGCAGTGCTAGAGGCGCTGAGGATGGAGGCAGGATGCCAGGCTGTGTCCCTGTACCTGTCAACATCTTGGCCAGCGTCGTGAGCCCTCTGTGAAAGCAGCTGCAAGTGACTGAGAAGAGGCTACGTATGGATGCGAAGGCTTCCATAAATGCGCCTGTCTTCCCTGGGTGACTTGGGTTGTGGGTTCAGCTCCTGGTACCTCTGCTGTGCTGCAAATTCCGCCTCCCACAAGTGCTGTTATTGCCAGCCCGCTCAACAAATGCTACGGTGCCCCCTCCTTTTCCTAGGAGGTTGTGGTGCCATATAGGACGAGTCCAAGACCCTTATAATAGATGCCAGCATGTCTGGAGTGCCTTTGTGTGAGTGCCCCAAAGCGTCCATAGCTTGACCTGTGGAAGTCTCAGAGCTCTTGGGCTGCCGGCTCTGCGAGGGGTGAAGATGTGCCCAGGGCCAGGTTGCCCGTGGCACCCAGCCCTCAGTGCTCTGTGAAGCCAGCTGTGGAGCGCGGACTGGTGCTGCAGAGGCTGCGCAGCCAGGAGAGCTGTCATTTCAGCAGCCGTCCAGTGTGGGGCTGTCTCATTGCTTGGGCCTCATTTCAAAGGCTCTGCACCCTTTTTCCCTTCCCCGTCCAAGCTCCTTGTCCAAGTAACTAAAGGAAAGGAAGGGAGGTTCCTTTGGGCTCAGGAGGCCTTCCGGACTCTCAAGTGTTTCTGTGTTGTATCTGTAACTTTTGTATTACTACAGAAAATCCCCATGTCCCCATCCCTAGCAGGAGGTTCGTGAGGGGATGGGGGTGGAAAGCAGCAGCCTGCTGTGCCCAAAGAAAGCAGGATCCTTCCCTCTGAAAAGAGCAGCATCACCCAAGGAGGCAGCTCTGTGCCTGATCTTGTGCTGCTCATTTGCACAGGCCTTGTGAGCCTAGAGTGCCTTGGCCACCTTGTGGTGTTACCGCAAGAGCTTGCCTGAGTGTCTGGATTGAGAAGCCAAGGGAAGGCAGCGAGCAGAGCAGTGGCTGGGGAGTGTGCAAGTGGCGAGTGTCCTGCATGCATCTCTTCTTGCTGGCACTTGGTTGTATCTAGCAGAAGAGGCAGCTGTGTGGGGCAGAGGCAGTGTGTTTGTAGAGTAGGTGGCAGAGCAGAGGTCTGGCGTCAGGTTGATGCCTGGTGCAGTGCCGAGTTGATCTGAGAGTGTCAGAAAGCCTTTGCAGTGCAGCTGCTCCCTCAGCTGATCTCTGTCCCTAGAAATGCACTAGAAATGGAAGTGGCATCCTGCTGCCATTGTGTAGGTGCTGCAGTGCGAAGGCTCCCAGCTCGGACTTGATGGTACTAAAGGAAAAGCGAGACCAATTGTTCCTTTTGTGATTTGTGTGCAGGGTGGCAGAGTGGAGCTGTTGCATGATCTGGAGAGAGTCTTGTCAGGAGATGAAAGCCTTTTGCAGAAGACTGTTCTGTACGGAATGATCACAGCGTAATCAAGGGACGTGCGAGTGGCCCAGGTGAGCTTCTCCTCTGTGAAGGTTTGCACTTTTCAGCTCCCTTGTGACTCAGTCAAAGATAGGGCAGCAGCAGGCAGGTCGATGCCATTTGTGCTTGTGAGGTGAGTTGTGCCTCTGAAGCTGGTAGGCCAACAGCATGCCCATAGCTTTGGTGATGCTTGTGTCTCAGTGCCTCCTAAAGGGTGAGCAGGTCCGTTGCTGCTGTTGGTGCTTTTGTGGTGAGTTGTGCATCAGTATGTGACTGGCGATCAGCATGGACATTGCTGCTGTTTGTGCTTGTTGAGGTCAATTGTGCCTCAGTTGCAAAGAGGCCAGGAGCAGCTATTTGGCTTCATGGCTGCCTGTGAGGTCACTTCAGCATGAGCACCTGAGAGTCCACCTTGATGCATATTGCTGCTGTTTGTGTTTGTGCAGTTATTTGGCCTCAGTACCTGCTAGGCCACCAGCAGCCACGTTGCTACTTCTTTGTATCTGTGAGGCCACTTCTGCTGAGTGCTTGATAGGCCAGTGCTAGGTCCAGGGCTGCTGTTTTTGGTTGAGAGGTCACTTGTTCCTCTACTGCCTGATAGGCCAGTGCTGATCCTGTGGGTGGAGTTTGTGGTTGTGAGGTCACTTGTGGCCGAGTGCCTGATAGGCCAGTGGTAGTCATGTGGGTGCAGTTTGTGGTTGTGAGGTCACTTGTGGCTCAGTGCCTGATAGGATATTGCTGGTCCTGTGGGTGCAGTTTATGATTGTGAGGTCACTTGTGGCTCAGTGCCTGATAGAACAGTGCTGATGATGTGGGTGGAGATTGTGTTTGTGATGTCACTTGTGGCTCAGTGCCTGATAGAACAGTGCTGGTCATGTGGGTGGAGTTTGTGTTTGTGATGTCACTTGTGGTTCAGTGCCTGATAGGCCAGTGCTGGTCATGTGGCTGCAGTTTGTGTTTGTGATGTCACTTGTGGCTCAGTGCCTGATAGGCCAGTGCTGGTCACGTGGGTTCATTTTGTGGTTGTGAGGTCACTTGTAGCTCAGTGCCTGATAGGCCAGTGCTGGTCATGTGGCTGCAGTCTGTGGTTGTGATGTCACTTGTGGCTGAGTGCCTGATAGGCCAGTGCTGGTGATGTGGGTTCATTTTGTGTTTGTGATGTCACTTGTGGCTCAGTGCCTGATAGGCCAGTGCTGCAGATTTAGGTGTACTTTGTGTTTGTGATGTCACTTGTGGCTCAGTGCCTGATAGGCCAGTGTTGGTCATGTGGCTGCAATTTGTGTTTGTGATGTCACTTGTGGCTGAGTGCCTGATAGGCCAGTGCTGGTGATGTGTGTGCAGGTTTGTTTGTGATGTCACTTGTGGCTCAGTGCCTGATAGGCCACTGCTTGTCCTGTGGGTGCAGTTTGTGGTTGTGATGTCGCTTGTGGCTCAGTGCCTGATAGGCCACTGCTGGTCATGTGGGTGGAGTTTGTGGTTCTGATGTCACTTGTGGCTCAGTGCCTGGTACACCAGTGATTTTCATGTGGCTGCAGTTTGTGTTTGTGATGTCACTTGTGGCTCAGTGCCTGATAGGCCAGTGCTGGTCACGTGGGTTCATTTTGTGGTTGTGAGGTCGCTTGTGGCTCAGTGCCTGATAGGCCAATGCTGGTCATGTGGCTGCAGTTTGTGTGTGTGATGTCACTTGTGGCTCAGTGCCTGATAGGCGAGTGCTGGTCACGTGGCTGCAGTTTGTATTTGTGATGTCACTTGTGGCTGAGTGCCTGATAGGCCAGTGCTGGTCATGTGGCTGCAGTTTGTGGTTGTGATGTCACTTGTGGCTCAGTGCCTGATAGGCCAGTGCTGGTGATGTGGGTGCAGTTTGTGGTTGTGATATCACTTGTGGCTGAGTGCCTGATAGGCCAGTGCTGCTCAAATGCCTGTAGTTTGTGGTTGTGATGTCACTTGTGGCCGAGTGCCTGATAGGCCAGTGCTGGTCACATGGCTGCAGTTTGTGGTTGTGATGTCACTTGTGGCTCAGTGCCTGATAGGCCAGTGCTGGTCACGTGGATAGAGTTTGTGTTTGTGATGTCATTTGCGGATCAGTGCCTGATAGGCCAGTGCTGGTGATGTGGCTGCAGTTTGTGTTTGTGATGTCACTTGTGGCTGAGTGCCTGATAGGCCAGTGCTGGTCACGTGGCTGCAGTTTGTGGTTGTGATGTCACTTGTGGCCGAGTGCCTGATAGGCCAGTGCTGGTCCTGTGTGTGCAGTTTGTGGTTTTGATGTCACTTGTGGCTCAGTGCCTGATAGGCCAGTGCTGGTCACATGGCTGCAGTTTGTGTTTGTGATGTCACTTGTGGCTGAGTGCCTGATAGGCCAGTGCTGGTCATGTGGCTGCAGTTTGTGGTTGTCAGGTCACTTGTGGCCGAGTGCCTGATAGGCCAGTGGTAGTCATGTGGGTGGAGTTTGTGGTTGTGATGTTACTTGTGGCTCAGTGCCTGATAGGCCAGTGCTGGGCACGTGGGTTCATTTTGTGTTTGTGAGGTCACCTGTGGCTCAGGATCTGTTAGGCCACTGCTGGTCACGTGGCTGCAGTTTGTGGTTTTGAGGTCACTTGTGGCTGAGTGCCTGATAGGCCTGTGCTGGTCATGTGCCTGCAATTTGTGGTTGTGAGGTCACATATAATCTGTGCGAAGCGAATGTGACGGGATGCTCTATTTCTAGTGCCAGCAGGAGAGATGCCCACGTCAGCAGAGTGCCCTGGACTCTAGGCATTGTTTTCTGGCTCTGTGCCTCTCCCCATGGGCAGCAGCGAGAGCATTTCAGCCGAAAGTCTAAGATCTTTTGGTCGAGGAAGTCTAAATCAGCTGGAGCATTTATGCTAATATAGCTTCTGTCGGAAGCTGTAGAATACAACAAGCTCTCTCTGGAAAGAAAGAAAAAAAAAGGGGGTTGGGGGAGGAACAACTCTCCTGGCTAGTTACTGGCTGAAGTGGCTTTGTAAGGTTTTTGTGAAAGGGAAAATGCATGTTGAAAGTGAATGAGAGCCTTCAGTGTGCCAGTGGCTCTTTTAGGCGTAGTCTGAACGCCCTTCTCCTAGGGGTGACCTTTGTAGTGTCCTGCTGTTTGCAGTAACGGTGGAAGATAAATTCCTTGTGCACCCTTAGGAGCCCTTTACTTAAATTAAGGTAGAGTTTAGACAAGACTCTTAATTAATCCCTTTGTAACTCTTTGGTGTGTGTGTATGGTTTTTTGGTTTTCTTGTTTGTTTGTTTTATGCTGGCAGAGCTTCCAAACCAAGTAAGCAAATCACATCTTTTCTGGACAAGCCCCGTTCCACTGTTTTTATCAAGGTAGTTTCTTTTCTGGACCTTCTCTAGAAAATTGGAGGTATGTAACTTGTGAGGGTGTCCTGAACTGTGCCCTGCAGAGAGGTCAGGTTAAATTGGTTTGCTGACAAACAATTTTCTTCTGTATCCTGCAGTTTGTAAGAATGTCATGTGTACGCATTTACTATTGCCCCAAAGAGTTTTTTTTTTTTTTAACCCTCTTTGTTATTTAAAGAATAGTTCACAAGTACTTCTTTTTACGTGTCTGATGTTATTATGCAGATATATGGTTTTGTAATTATTTTTGAGTAGGTGCTGGAATTAGGGGCCTAATTTGGTCCAGTGTGGAGTCTCGACATGAAACCCCTAGCAGCTGCCTTGCTTCTGTGCTCATGGACTTTCACAGGATATTTGAAAGGCCTGTTTGTCAGAGTTCGGGCTTCCTGCTCAGCAGTGAGTGTTAGGAAGCTGCCCGCACTGTCCCCCATAAACTGGCAGCCCCGTACATCTAATTGTCCTTGAAAGCTGACTCGTGCTTTTTCTCTTAACGCTTTGCCTTCCTTAAGCACGCTTGCATGCCAACAGCCATCTTGCAGCCAGTCGAACGCACACCATGGTGTTCCGATTGCCTGATTCGTGTTGTCATCTGTTTCCCCTTGTGTTGTCAGCTCAGCTCCCTTTGAAGCTCACCACCTTCAAGACCTTCCAGGCTCCTGTCCTAGGTGCCTTGGTGTGGGCAATGCCTGCTGTGGTTGGCTCCTTCCTCGGAGATATTCAAGCCATCTGGACACAGTCCTGGGCAACATGTGCTAAGTGACCCTTCCTGAGCAGGAGGGTCGGACTAGATGATCTCCAGAGGTCCCTTCCAACCTCAACCATTCTGTGATTCTGTGAACTCTAGGATAAAAAGCAAAGATAAATTCATATACTTCAGGAATCTCTGTGGATGTCTGGGGTTTTTGTTTTTTTTTTAAAAAAAAACTTGTCCTGGGCCATGAATCAACATGTTAACAGAGAGACAAAGTAGGCCATGAAGTAAATTTAAAAGTACAGGTTTTCTTCTTGTCTTAAAATATGCATCCATTTTCTCATCTCTCTTAGACTGACAGATATAGGCCTAAAAGTGAATGTGCCTCTTGTGAAAATAGGTAAAACTAGATGGTTGGATTCCAGCAATGCTTCCTTGCTTTCGGCATCGTAGAACTGCATGCTCATCTTTTGTGTCCATGCAGAGCCTTGATAAAGTTACTGTGTAGGCACCAAGTGTGCATACGTCAGATTTTCTGCGTGTTTGTGACTGACCCTTCTTGTTTCTTCTCATTAGGAAAACTTGGATACGTACTCCCGAGGAGAACTGATGGGGAAATCGCTGACACTCAAGATGGCAGTGCAGGTTAGTTCTGGCTTTCAATTTTCTTTACTGTGTTCTGGCCAAAAGCCTCCTCTGAAACAGCTGAAATGAGTTGAGCTATTGGATATTTTTTTAATCTATTCACATTTCTGTATAGCCTTAGCGCTTACAAGCCATAGTCGGGGACTCCAGGGCCCTGCCGGTAAGCTCCGGACAGAGAGTCAGCAAACAAAAACAGTCCTTTTCCCAAATGCTTATAACCGAGCACAAGAGAAAAAGCAAGAGATGGCTGTCAAGAGGTGGGAATACAAGGAAACGCAGTCCTACTCTGAATGATGAGCACTGCTCTCACTGCAGCAGTAGCCTGACAGTTTTCATGGGTTTTGAGCAGCCCAGCAAGAATTTTCAGGAGGTAAGGAAGACTGCCAGGTGCATATGCAAACCTTCTCCCAAGCGTGAAGGTGGCAGGTAAGAAGAGAACATGCTTCTGCATTTTTGTATTGAGGGGTTAGTCAGTGAGAGGTGCTGTCAGGGCCAGCTCAGAATTCAGAGCTGTTTTCTGGGCACTCAGTGGGAGATAATGTAGGAAGGAGGGTAATTCATGAAAGGCCTTAGCAACTCTGTTTGCTGTGAGAGAAGACACTTGAAGGGTTTCAGGAGAATGCGCTTTGTGATGAAGGGAATAAGTTCAGAAGATGACCTTTAGAGCAACTTTCTGAATGGATCTGAGTGGGGCAAGGCTGTACTTCAGGACAGAAGAGGATGTTGCAGTAGTTGAGCTGATCATGCCTTGAGGAAGAGGGGTAATTATGCAATACCTCGTGAAGGCAGTACCTCGCCCATGTTCCGCAGCCTGTGCAAGACTTGAACAAGGGGAATAAAAACCTATAAAAAGGTTCAAGCCAAAACCTGTATGCATCAGGATTATCATCCTGTATGCATCGTAATTAATTGAAGCTCTCTCAGGAGCTCCCTTCTTGACTTGTCCTGCTGTTTTTGGTAACAGCTGTGAATACGAAGTTCAGGGGAAATCAGGGGCAATAGATTCACAAATACAGCTGCTTTGCAAGGCTTTACAGTTACTTTGCAAGGCTCTGGCCTATCATATGCCAAAGTCAAGCTGCATATAAGTACCATGTGCCTTTTTTTTTTTTTAACTTCCCAACAAAGATGGAACTTTGCTCTCCCAAGGAAGAACATGTAATGCAGTTTGAAATCAGATGCACGACAAATACATATAATGGGCTGGAAACTTCCTAGATCTCACAGTACCTTCTGGGGTAGACTGCACTTGATTTTTGACTTAGTGTGACCTAATCTTGTTTTTGTTATTGCCTTTGAATTGCTTGCAGATGGAAACACGCAGTCTACAGCAGCGATTCCCCATCCTCCGCTGATGATGATGAGCAACATTCTGCCCAGGAATCTACTGAAGAGGAGGAGCAAGTGCCTGACTCTGAAGCATTCTCCTCCCTGCTCTTGTAGAGAGTCTAAATGGTGGCAATACGTAATGCGTTGGCATAATATGTAAGTTGTTGGCACCGGTGGCTCTTAACTGGGCTCTCTACCATTGGACTTTTAGAATTGAATCTTTAAGAGCAATTGGATTTCTTTGGAGAGGTTAGGCATAAACTCTAAATAGTTTAATGTAAAATTCTGCTGCCCCTGCGCTTTACAGTAGGCTATTCAGAAAGAACCCCCCCCCCCAACAGAAAATGTATAAATAGAGGCAAGGATGGGGTTTCTTTGCCTTCCTTTAACCTAGGACATGGGTTCTGTTGAATTTATCTTTAGGTAAACTGAGGCATCAATACATTTGTGTGCTTGAAAAACTTCTGCCAACACTGAGCTTTTATAGTAGTAGTAAAAAGCCATTTCTTAAGAATTTTTAAAATGCAAACTATATGGAGATTCAAGGTAGAGGGAATCCCTTGCCATAGTTAAAGGCTTAGTGACTTGTGTGATCAAAGGAAAGTATACTCCAAAAGTGTCCTGGTTTAAAAAGGTGCTTTGTCATCTTTGAGTGTTTCCTGTACATGTGACCTTGATTAGTGTATAAGCAGGAGAGGGTTATCTGTTAGAAGTCAATTGTAATCTTTTGCTTGAAAGACCAGGGGTTTCCCTTTGTGGGCACAATATCCGAAGATTTAAGAGTTAGCTGTATATATTCTCTATCATCAGGAAAACTCAATTCACAGCATGATGAAATAGAACTGTAAATTCTTCTCTTTCAATAAGGTTAAAAGTACTGCAAATAAGGAAACCAAAACCTTCAAGTGTTTTGCCGCTTTATTCATTGACATTCTTTTCTAAACAACAGCAGGTTAGCTTTGCTAGTTGGTATTTAAGTATTATCTGGAAATGCAGAATACCTTTTTCTTCCTCCCACCTTTACCCTTTCTCCTCAGCTATTGCCGACCAATTCTGGGAGACAAAAAATCCAATAACTTGCAACTTTTTAAGAAGGCATGAAAGGCTTTGCTATCAAGTCCTGCTTGTCTATCTGGAGATAGATCAGATCCATGGACTAGTGGACTGAGTTTAGTGAACTGTTAAAGATATGAAGTGGAAATGGGAGGAGGCAGATGGACTGTGGGGAAGGAAGCAGCAAAAGTTTGTGGAGAAGCTGCAAGGCTTTAGATAGCAGGACAGCATGAGTCGTGATATTTGATGATGTCATTTGAAGGAACGGCAAGAAAGGCTTCAGGTAGAGCCTCAAAGATGTCAATGTCTGAGGTACTGCTACTTGGGCTGAAGGCTTTGAACTCTTTGAGGAGGCCTACGTTAATTGTTATATCCTAAATCCATTTTCTTCTCATCCTCTTTGGAAAGATAAGGTGGAACCTTTGCACCTTGGCTCCTGGACATCAGAGAGCGACATGGCTCCCCCCATCCTGAGGAAATGGAGGACTGTTTCCAGGGCCAGCACTGACCCCTGACCTGGGGGCTTAGCCCTGAACTACTGGAGCCTTCTGTGGGAAAAGGGACCTGCTTTGCTGCCAGAAACTCTTGACGTGCTGGAATTTCAGTATTCAATTTTAGAAGGAATTTACCAACAGCATCCAAGTTAAGCACTTGCAAAGCCTTTGATGGTAAACGCATCCAGTTAGGGTTTGTGTTTCCGTGTTCAGGAAGACATCATCAGCTGGAGAGTAACCTGTTTCATCTTTTAAACACCTTCCTGTAAGGCCAACTCTCAGAAGCCTGGAAAGTGAAGGCTGTACTCCTCCTGAAGTCTGCTGATGGAAATGGAGGTAGTTGTCTTCCTAAAGTCGCTGAAACACAAGATGGGAATTGAGCTTCGTAATTTTTCAAGCTTTGGCCTTTATGAAGCAAGAGCTGACACTGTAGTTAAGGCGTTGAAGTGCTCAACTGATTTCTCTGCTGAACAATGTAACAACTCTACTTTGCAGTGGCAGACTGTGGGAAGGTATGCTTTTAGTGAGCACATCTTGATTGCCTTTTACATTGCACTCATTGCATACACTGGGCGCAGGATATAAACAGCCATCTCAAAGTCACCGCACTGATTCCCCTAGGCAAACTTCCAGATCTGTCGAGTAAGCCTGTGTGTGTGAGAATGTGGGGAAGGCTGGGTCCGAGTGAATCTTGACTCCGAAAACACTTCAGAAAAAAGTTTTCAGTATTGTTTTCCGGCTAAGCAAATGTTAATAGGTTCAGGTAGGGTGCCCTCGTGATAACAGTATCCAGTTGCTTGGGAAAGCACAGCATTCAGGTGCTTCATCTTCACTTAAGTGCCCTTGAAACTGGAAAAGGAAACTCAAAACAATACCTATCCATCCATCTGAATTGGCAAGCAACAAAACTTGTGCATATGCTGGACTGTTCTGTAGTAATGTTGTAAATGGAGCTTCCCAGGAGACTCCAAAAGCCTCCACCTTACGTGGACGTGTGGAACATAAATGAGAGTTGGCGTTGTCCTCTGGCCTGCCTGTGTGCTGGTGAAAAGGAAGTTTGTATGAGAATATTGAGCCATGTAGAATAGGCTGCTATGTAACTAATAACTCTGTATCTATGCAAACTAACACATGTAAACACATGTAAACAGGATGTAAAATGTAAACTGATGAAAACTGTATCAACCAGATAGATAGTACATCGAGACAAAGTGTCAGAACACACCTACCAAGACAAACCGATGACTTAATAATAGGGTATAATTTCTGCTCCGCTTAAATTACAGACCTAGCTACACAGACAGAAAAGGACCTTAACCTCTGCCTGACTTCAGAGCTACTGAGATGTAAGTCACTCCTAAGGAGCCTCGCAGCTCGGTTTGTGTGGGGCGTGCTTGAGAAAAGAAGCCGAGCCCTTCAGCAAGGTGGATGAGCCTGGGTGCACTGCTGCACCCCCGGGACTGCTGAGTTTTCAGCTCAGGATGGACTTGTGCCCAAGTCAGTCTGGAGCACAAGGCAGGAAAGGTGAGGGCAGGCACTGTCCTGTTTGCCTGGTCATGAATCATAATTTCAAAGGTCATTTTGGAAGAGGTGACCAGCCTTCAAGCTGTCTGAAGAGCTCCCCAGCTCACAGCCTGCTGCCTCATTTCCAGAGGCTCCTTCAGACCAGGTTTCTCGCTCAGGAACATCACAAGCCATTGCCTGTACGTGGTGCCTCAAGCACATTAGCACATGCTGGTGGTACATGTGGGCACTGACTAGACATTACTGGTAGATGACCAGAGAGGCAACCATCAGATAACCCAAATGGAGATCTTCCTCTTGTGTGACAGATGAGCCCTCAACCATGTAACATGTGTGCCCATACTGTCACAGCTCTCAAATGTTTCTAGTAAAGGTCCAGCTGCTGTAATACAGTGAATCTTCTGTAAATTCTCTCCCTGCCACCCTGGAGCATGGTTTCTGAAATACTCATGGATAGCTGGTGCCGCTTGCTGGACCAATAGGCTCACTGCCAGCCTTTCATTAACATTTTCCACAGACATCCCTCCATAGCGTAAGAGCATAATTTGCCACAAGCAAATATTCCAAAAATCGAGTGTTCCTCAGACTTTTGCTAACGATAGTACCTTTTCTGAGATAACACCCATTTGCCCTGCAGGTCGTATAGCTAAAACCAGATTTTGGCATGCCATTTGACACGCTGCCCAATCATTTGTATTATTATAATCCCAATTCAGATCTCCTCGTGGGCAAGGCTGTCGGTTATCATCTCAGTCTGCCAATTCCCTATCCTTTTTTCAATATCCATTCTCTATCCCCTGGCTGAAATATCTGTTGAAACAATACTTGAACATCCCCCTAACAAATGGGATGTCCCTCTACTCTTGTACAAAACAGTCGAGCTGCCTTTTCCGGGTCCTCCCACACCCGGGGCATTTGCTGTGCCCATTGAAGTAGATCTCTGGGAGCCCACGGCCAATAAACGCAGGCACGCAAGACCAGTGCCAGTGCTCACCAGATGAGAACCTCGCTGTGTTCTATCTGGGGTGCCAAACAAATAAGATAATCTGTTCTGTTTTCTTTGCTCTCGGGTACTGGTAATGAGGAGCAGGAGTCATATTTCTAAGTTTTTAAGTATTATTGCTGGCAATAAGGTCCTTCTTATGCTCTCAGTCAGGTAGTGAGAAAAAGGGATTTCCAACTAAGCTGTAAAGCCTTGTACCTGCTACTGGCCTATCAGACGCAAAGGCAGAACTGAAATCAGGTCTGCATCGACACCATGTGCTTCCTGCTGCCCTATAAGGTACAGGCGCACAATGACCTCACGACGACAAAGAGGAGCCATGCGCCTACCATGGCATTATGTGGTGCTAAAGGCAGAAATAACCTGACAGGTTAAAACCAGCAGACATTTGAGCAGCACTGGCCTATCAGGCACTGAGCCACAAGTGACCTCACAAACACAAACTGCAGCCACAGGACCAGCACTGGCCTATCAGGCACTGAGCCACAAGTGACCTCACAAACACAAACTGCAGCCATGTGACCAGCACTGGCCTATCAGGCACTGAGCCACAAGTGACATCACAACCACAAACTAAACCCACATGAAGAGCACTGGCCTATCAGGCACTGAGCCACAAGTGACATCACAAACACAAACTCCACCAAAAGGACCAGCACTGGCCTATCAGGCACTCAGCCCCAAGTGACCTGACAACCACAAACTGCAGCCACATCACCAGCACTGGCCTATCAGGCACTGAGCCACAAGTGACCTCACAATCATAAAATGCTCCCACATGAACAGCACTGGCCTATCAGGCACTGAGCCACAAGTGACATCACAAACACAAACTCCACCCACAGGAGCAGCACTGGCCTATCAGGCACTGAGCCACAAGTAACATCACAACCACAGACTGCAGCCACATGAACAGCACTGGCCTATCAGGCACTGAGCCACAAGTGACATCACAAACACAAACTGCAGCCACATGAACAGCACTGGCCTATCAGGCACTGAGCCACAACTGACATCACAAATACAAATTGCAGACATGTGACCAGCACTGACCTGTCAGGCACTGAGCCACAAGTGACCTCACAAACACAAACTGCACCCACATCTCTAGCACTGGCCTATCAGGCACTGAGCCACAAGTGACATCACAAACAAAAACTGCACCCACAGGACCAGCACTGGCCTATCAGGCACTGAGCCACAAGTGACCTCACAATCACAAACTGCACCCACATGACTACCACTGGCCTATCAGGCACTCGGCCACAAGTGACATCACAACCACAAACTCCACCCACAGGATCAGCACTGGCCTATCAGGCACTGAGCAACAAGTGACCTCACAATCACAAACTGCACCCACATGAACACCACCGGCCTATCAGGCACTGAGCCACAAGTGACCTCACAACCACAAACTGCAGCCACATCACCAGCACTGGCCTATCAGGCACTGAGGCACAAGTGACATCACAAACACAAACTGCACACACAGGACCAGCACTGGCCTATCAGGCACTGAACCACAAGTGACATCACAAACACAAACTCCACCCACATCACCAGCACTGGCCGATCAGGCACTGAGCCAGAAGTGACCTCACAACCACAAACTGCAGCCACAGGACCAGCACTGGCCTATCAGGCACTCAGCCGCAAGTGACATCACAAACACAAACTCCACCCACAGGAGCAGCATGGCCTCTCATGCACTGAACCACAAGTGACCTCACAGCCACAAACTGCAGCCACATCACCAGCACTGGCCTATCAGGCACTGAGCCACAAGTGACATCACAAACACAAACTCCACCAACATGAACAGCATTGGCCTATCAGGCACTGAGCCACAAGTGACATCACAACCACAAACTGCAGCCATGTGACCAGCACTGGCCTATCAGGCACTGAACCACAAGTGACATCACAAACACAAACTCCACCCACATCACCAGCACTGGCCGATCAGGCACTGAGCCAGAAGTGACCTCACAACCACAAACTGCAGCCACAGGACCAGCACTGGCCTATCAGGCACTCAGCCGCAAGTGACATCACAAACACAAACTCCACCCACAGGAGCAGCATGGCCTCTCATGCACTGAACCACAAGTGACCTCACAGCCACAAACTGCAGCCACATCACCAGCACTGGCCTATCAGGCACTGAGCCACAAGTGACCTCACAATCACAAACTGCACCCACATGAACAGCACTGGCCTATCAGGCACTGAGCCACAAGTGACATCACAAACACAAAGTGCAGACATGTGACCAGCACTGACCTATCAGGCACTGAGCCACAACTGACATCACAAACAGAAACTGCACACACATCACCAGCATGGCCTATCAGGCACTGAGCCACAAGTGACATCACAAACAAAAACTGCACCCACAGGACCAGCATGGCCTCTCAGGCACTGAGCCACAAGTGACCTCACAACCACAAACTCCACACACATCACCAGCACTGGCCTATCAGGCCCTGAGCCACAAGTGACATCACAACCACAAACTGCACCCACATCACCAGCACTGGCCTATCAGGCACTGAGCCGCAAGTGACATCACAACCTCAAACTGAACCCACAGGACCAGCACTGGCCTATCAGGCACTCAGCCGCAAGTGACCTCACAATCACAAACTACACCCACAGGAAATGCAGTGGCCTATCAGGCACTGAGCCACAAGTCACCTTAGAATCACAAACTGCACCCACATGAACACCACTGGCCTATCAGGCACTGAGCCACAAGTGACCTCACAACCACAAACTGCAGCCAGATCACCAGCACTGGCCTATCAGGCACTGAGGCACAAGTGACATCACAACCACAAACTGCAGCCACAGGACCAGCAATGTCCCATCAGGCACTGAGCCACAAGTGACCTCACAGCCACAAACTGCACCCACATCACCAGCACTGGCCTATCAGGCACTGAGCCACAAGTGACCTCACAAACACAAACTCCACCCACATGACTAGCACTGGCCTATCAGGCACTCAGCCGCAAGTGACATCACAACCACAAACTCCACCCACATGACCAGCACTGGCCTATCAGGCACTGAGCCACAAGTGACATCACAAACACAAATTTCAGCCACAGGACCAGCACTGGACTATCAGGCACTGAGCCACAAGTGACATCACAACCACAAACTGCAGCCACAGGACCAGCACTGCCCTCTCAGGCACTGAGCCACAAGTGACATCACAAACACAAACTCCACCCACATCACCAGCATTGGCCTATCAGGCACTGAGCCACAAGTGACATCACAACCACAAACTCCACCCACATGAACAGCACTGGCCTATCAGGCACTGAGCCACAAGTGACCTCACAACCACAAACTGCACCCACATGACTACCACTGGCCTATCAGGCACTCGGCCACAAGTGACCTCACAACCACAAACTCCACCCACAGGATCAGCACTGGCCTATCAGGCAGTAGAGGAACAAGTGACCTCTCAACCAAAAACAGCAGCCCTGGACCTAGCACTGGCCTATCAGGCACTGAGCCACAAGTGACATCACAAACACAAACTCCACCCACAGGACCAGCAGGGCCCTGTCAGGCACTGAGCCACAAGTGACATCACAAACTCCAACCACGTGACCAGCACTGGCCCATCAGGCACTGAACCACAAGTGACATCACAAACACAAACTGCAGGCTCAGGACCAGCAATATCCTATCAGGCACTCAGCCACAAGTGACATCACAAACACAAACTGCAGCCACGTGACTAGCACTGGTCTACCAGGCACTGAGCCACAAGTGACATCACAACCATAGACTCCACCCACATGACCAACACTGGCCTATCAGGCACTGAGCCACAAGTGACCTCACAACCACAAAATGAACCCACGTGACCAGCACTGGCCTATCAGGCACTCAGCCACAAGTGACCTCACAACCACAAACTGCAGCCACAGGACCAGCAATGTCCCATCAGGCACTCAGCCACAAGTGACCTCACAACCACAAACTGCACCCACATCACCAGCACTGGCCTATCAGGCACTGAGCCACAAGTGACATCACAAACACAAACTCCACCCACATCACCAGCACTGGCCTCTCAGGCACTGAGCCACAAGTGACATCACAAACACAAACTGCACCCACACCACCAGCACTGGCCTATCAGGCACTGAGCCACAAGGGACCTCACAACCACAAACTGCAGCCATGTGACCAGCACTGGCCTATCAGGCACTGAGCCACAAGTGACATCACAACAACAAACTCCACCCACATCACCAGCAGGGCCCTGTCAGGCTCTGAGCCACAAGTGACATCACAACAACAAACTGCACCCACGTGACCAGCACTGGCCTATCAGGCACTGAGCCACAAGGGACATCACAACCACAAACTGCACCCACATCACCAGCACTGGCCTATCAGGCACTGAGCCACAAGTGACATCACAAACACAAACTCCACCCACATCATCAGCACTGTTCTATCAGGCATTGAGCCACAAGTGACCTCACAATCACAAACTGCACCCACAGGACCAGCACTGGCCTATCAGGCACTGAGCCACAAGTGACCTCACAACCACAAACTGCACCCACATGACTACCACTGGCCTATCAGGCACTCGGCCACAAGTGACCTCACAACCACAAACTCCACCCACAGGATCAGCACTGGCCTATCAGGCAGTAGAGGAACAAGTGACCTCTCAACCAAAAACAGCAGCCCTGGACCTAGCACTGGCCTATCAAGCACTCAGCAGAAGTGGCCTCACAGATACAAAGAAGTAGCAACGTGGCTGCTGGTGGCCTAGCAGGTACTGAGGCCAAATAACTGCACAAACACAAACAGCAGCAATATGCATCAAGGTGGACTCTCAGGTGCTCATGCTGAAGTGACCTCACAGGCAGCCATGAAGCCAAATAGCTGCTCCTGGCCTCTTTGCAACTGAGGCACAATTGACCTCAACAAGCACAAACAGCAGCAATGTCCATGCTGATCGCCAGTCACATACTGATGCACAACTCACCACAAAAGCACCAACAGCAGCAACGGACCTGCTCACCCTTTAGGAGGCACTGAGACACAAGCATCACCAAAGCTATGGGCATGCTGTTGGCCTACCAGCTTCAGAGGCACAACTCACCTCACAAGCACAAATGGCATCGACCTGCCTGCTGCTGCCCTATCTTTGACTGAGTCACAAGGGAGCTGAAAAGTGCAAACCTTCACAGAGGAGAAGCTCACCTGGGCCACTCGCACGTCCCTTGATTACGCTGTGATCATTCCGTACAGAACAGTCTTCTGCAAAAGGCTTTCATCTCCTGACAAGACTCTCTCCAGATCATGCAACAGCTCCACTCTGCCACCCTGCACACAAATCACAAAAGGAACAATTGGTCTCGCTTTTCCTTTAGTACCATCAAGTCCGAGCTGGGAGCCTTCGCACTGCAGCACCTACACAATGGCAGCAGGATGCCACTTCCATTTCTAGTGCATTTCTAGGGACAGAGATCAGCTGAGGGAGCAGCTGCACTGCAAAGGCTTTCTGACACTCTCAGATCAACTCGGCACTGCACCAGGCATCAACCTGACACCAGACCTCTGCTCTGCCACCTACTCTACAAACACACTGCCTCTGCCCCACACAGCTGCCTCTTCTGCTAGATACAACCAAGTGCCAGCAAGAAGAGATGCATGCAGGACACTCGCCACTTGCACACTCCCCAGCCACTGCTCTGCTCGCTGCCTTCCCTTGGCTTCTCAATCCAGACACTCAGGCAAGCTCTTGCGGTAACACCACAAGGTGGCCAAGGCACTCTAGGCTCACAAGGCCTGTGCAAATGAGCAGCACAAGATCAGGCACAGAGCTGCCTCCTTGGGTGATGCTGCTCTTTTCAGAGGGAAGGATCCTGCTTTCTTTGGGCACAGCAGGCTGCTGCTTTCCACCCCCATCCCCTCACGAACCTCCTGCTAGGGATGGGGACATGGGGATTTTCTGTAGTAATACAAAAGTTACAGATACAACACAGAAACACTTGAGAGTCCGGAAGGCCTCCTGAGCCCAAAGGAACCTCCCTTCCTTTCCTTTAGTTACTTGGACAAGGAGCTTGGACGGGGAAGGGAAAAAGGGTGCAGAGCCTTTGAAATGAGGCCCAAGCAATGAGACAGCCCCACACTGGACGGCTGCTGAAACGACAGCTCTCCTGGCTGCGCAGCCTCTGCAGCACCAGTCCGCGCTCCACAGCTGGCTTCACAGAGCACTGAGGGCTGGGTGCCACGGGCAACCTGGCCCTGGGCACATCTTCACCCCTCGCAGAGCCGGCAGCCCAAGAGCTCTGAGACTTCCACAGGTCAAGCTATGGACGCTTTGGGGCACTCACACAAAGGCACTCCAGACATGCTGGCATCTATTATAAGGGTCTTGGACTCGTCCTATATGGCACCACAACCTCCTAGGAAAAGGAGGGGGCACCGTAGCATTTGTTGAGCGGGCTGGCAATAACAGCACTTGTGGGAGGCGGAATTTGCAGCACAGCAGAGGTACCAGGAGCTGAACCCACAACCCAAGTCACCCAGGGAAGACAGGCGCATTTATGGAAGCCTTCGCATCCATACGTAGCCTCTTCTCAGTCACTTGCAGCTGCTTTCACAGAGGGCTCACGACGCTGGCCAAGATGTTGACAGGTACAGGGACACAGCCTGGCATCCTGCCTCCATCCTCAGCGCCTCTAGCACTGCACTGGGAACCTCCATGAGTGGAGCAACCTAGAAAGAAAGAAAGAATCGGAGTGTTACTGGCAGTTCTGCTGGCCTTACAGAGTCGCAACAGGCAGGGGCAAATGTCTCCCCTCTGTGCTGAGCTCTATTGGTGAGAACACAGCCAGCAGGGCCACCAAGACGTTCTACCCCTCTTTTTGGCACAGGTGACACCATGTCTGTATACCAGGTCCTGTTTGGGCTCTCCAGTTCTGCACAGGCGCTAACACACTGCAGGGAGTCCAGCACAGGGACACCAAGACGGTCAGGGGCTGCAGCGTGGGGCATAAAAGGAGAGGCTGCGAGAGCTGGCTTTGTTCAGCCTAGACAAGAGAAGGCCAACGGGGATCTTCATGCTGTGCACAGCTACCTTATGGAGGGCACAGAGAAGACGGAGCCGGATTTTCTTGGAGGTGCACACTAGTAGCATGGGAGGCAACGGGGACAAATCGGACAATGGGAAATGCTTCTGAGACATTAAGAAGAAACCTTTTTCTCCGTGACGGTGGCCAAACTGCGGCACAGGGATCCAGAGAGGTTCCCAGATCTCCATCCTTGGAGGTAATCAAAACTTCACTGGAAAAGGCCCCAAGATACCTCCTCTACTGGCACCTGCCTGGAGCAGGGCGTTGGAGCCCTGCTACCTCCACATGGCTCCCCCATTGCAGCCTCAAGGAATATGCTATTATGAGACTCTTGCCAAAGGCACCAGAGGCTTTGGAGATGCCGCCTCCACCGCTCAACAAGGACAGGTGTCTCAGAGCCACCCATCGCCCTCACAGGCCTGACTTCTTGTGAGGGGGCATCTCCCCTCTCTGCAAGGCTCTGCGTAGGCACAACGTGCAGAAATGCCTCTGACTGCTTTCATTAACTACCCATCTCGCTGAGGGACTGGAATGGATTAGCGTCTGAGATGGGAAGATGCAATGAGGGTCCAGATTCAGCAGAAAGCCTTTAAGGAGGGAGAAGAGAACTCTCTCCAGCAGTCGGTAAAATCCCAAAGACTCACGGAAGCATCAAACCCTTCCGAAACTGCAAGCCTGAACCTCAGCTGACACAAACCACCAAACTGGGAGCAGCCCTGCCTCGCACCACGATGCTCCAAGGAGGCAACACGGTCACCAACAGTCCTCACCCACGTCTCCCAGAAGGACACCGTGATGGCAGGCTGGGCCTTGGGAGCAGAGCACTGCTCTCTCCAGACACCTCCTCCCACACTGAGCAGCAAAACACTGGCGCCACCACCCGGCTCCACCACAGGGCATCTCGCACTGTAACACGCCGTTACCTCCACACCTCACAGAGGGTTGGCAACCAACACACGCCTCTGCATCAGCGACACACAGCCCACAGCACCACACACGGCAGCACACAGGGCACCCCAAGCACCCCACAACACACAAAGCCCAACTCTCCAGACCTTCCATTCCTTTCTAGTCCTCCAAGGCCTTGCAACAGGCTCTGCCTCTGAACAGCCACTCACAGCCCGGGGCCTGCTCACTTCCCACCTTCCCACCAGGAAGCAGAGAAGAAGTGCTCTCACAGGGGCTGATCAGGCCAGCTTTTCCCTCTCACTTGTGCCTCAACTTCTCTGAACAAGAAATCTCTTTCAAAATGTGGCCCATACCCTTTTTGGGGGGTGACATTCCTTCCATCTCCTCCAACAGCCTTTGCACCCATTCTCCAATGACTGCATACGTGCACAGAAAATCAGAGACCCCTAAAGTGTTACAGTTCTAAACGTGTCATAAAAGCAGCTGGACACCTCAAAGACAGACACAGCATGCAGACCTTGCAGGAAAATCTCACAAGCTCCCTGCTCTTTTGACAGGGGCAACTTCTAAAGCACACACACACCCTGGCAAGAAGAGATTACTCACACCACTGCTCACACCAGCACTACATTCACTTAGCAGCCTCAAAAGTCTAGCTGCACTCCCTAGCTGACTGCGAGGACGCTGCAAGCTTCTACTTAGCAACAAGTGGAAAGGCCAACTCCATGTCCATGCTCACCACAGAACATCATCCGCATTTGAAATGTAGCAGTACTAACTCATGATGATGGAGTGGAATCAAATTTGTGTCAGATGATGTGGAATATCGACTTCTGCTTGATTAATGAGTTGCATTTCTGTATTGCTGTAGAGCTCTGCAGGGGTCAATCCCTCCTCTGAGCACACGCAACAAACCCAGAAGTGACCTCACCACCAGCATCCAAGCCATGCATCTTCCCCTGACCTGTCAGCTGCTCACACAGAGGTGTCATCACATCACAGATTCACATCATGGCCTCATAATACTCACAGTGCTCTGAAACACCCATTGCCTACCAGTTACTACACCAAAAGATTAGCTTCTGCTATGCATTATCAACACCTAGCCTATGAAATTTAAGAATTGCAGAACAGCCTGCAAGTAATTCTTGGCAACATTTTCTAACGGGAGGATTGCATGGGAGCAGCGATCATCAAACTGAAGACAGCAGGGCCTCGTGTCCCAGGCACAGGGAGAAGCCTTCCCACAACTCAGAACTCTGGTTCCTTCCCCAATGCTGAACAAAACCAGAAAATCCTCTACACATCCAGGACAACAAGCATTCTCCTATTTTAGGCCCTGACAACTGGAGGCACGTGGAAGGACTCAGGCCAGGGCATCTCAGTTGGTGAAACCAGCAGAGACACAATTCAGCAACTCTTCACCCTGACCTAGGAGCATGGAAAGAACAACAGCAAGTGCAAGCACTGGCCGTTCATCAACTTTCAAGGCCCCTGACAAGCAAAACAGCTCACACTTACAGAGCTCTTCTGCAAACACCCTTCACCCTGCTGCCAGGCTCACAGGTCTCGGTGCAAAGCAAGAGGCAGGGAGCAAAAACAACGGCTAAGGCACGGCATCACATGCGGGCACAGCCTCTCTCAGAGCCACTCGGAAATGCAGTTTTCACAACAAAAGACACCATCGGGAAGGGCACCTCGCGACGACACCAGCAGCCTGCTCACACTTTGCCCAGCACCTCCCAAACGCACCTCGAAGCAGCACCTGGGGCTGCGCTGGCAGCAGCAGCTCAGGAAAATGCTTTAACAGGGATCCCAGAGCCACCACAGGGCCAAAGCTTCCTGCCCCCAAACCCCACCGAGCCGCCCCGGCCCAGCTGCTCGCGGCAGGCCGCCACGTCTGGCTGCAGGGCAGCTCCCCCCTCTGGCCCACGTCGCTCTGGCCCCTGCTCACGGCCCCACCAGCCCCTGCTGCAGCTCCTGCAGCAAAGCAGCCCCGGCAAAGCCAGCACCGCTGCCCCGCCCCGGCGGGAGGGCACCCGCCGCCATTTGAACGCGCCCGCAGCCCCCACCAAACGCTCTCGCCCGCTCGCTTCTCGCCTGCTTTGCTCCCGCTCCTCTTCCACCTCTTTCTTTGACGTCTTTTTTTTCCCCACATGCTGGACTGCAATTGGCTGGCAGAGCCATCAGTGAAATCGATGCCCGCCCTCCTCCTCCTGACAGCCAATAGGAGGGCTGCACTGCGGCGATGCCATGGCAACGCTGGGCCCTCCTGCCCTGGCGGCCAGCTCCGCCCCCTCCCCCTTGGTCGGGCGCCATGTTGTGGGCGGCAGCGCGGGGCGCGGCGGGGCCTGGGTGCAGCGTGGTGCTGTGTGGGCGGGCAGTGCGGGGCCCCGGGGTGCGGCCGCTGCCCCGGCGGGGCTGGGCTGTGCGGCGGGGGCCCCTCGGGGCTGCTGGCCGCCCTGCGCCCTGGGGGCTGTGCGGGGCGTGGGGGGGGGCAGCACTGGGGCCTGTGCTGGTGGCAGCCCT
The DNA here is from genome assembly GCF_036417845.1 of Apteryx mantelli. NCBI lineage: Eukaryota > Metazoa > Chordata > Aves > Apterygiformes > Apterygidae > Apteryx > Apteryx mantelli. Next base: position 628,999 of record NC_089983.1, read on the forward strand.
GGCGCCAGCGTGGGGGCCCTGGGGCTGGTCGTCTGAAACAGGGGATGGACTTAAAACTAGGAGACTGACAGAACTCCTACCACTTTCCAAATTAAGTGTTGGACTGACTGGTGCAGAACCTCTCCAAGTGGGTATTTCAGACAGTTCTAGAGATTTCTAGAGGCAGATCCTGCTGTGCCTGGACCAATTCCTGTGCTTAAATGTGGTGAGTACCACCTCAGGTGGAGTATCTGGCTGTTTCAGAATCTCTGCAGCAGCTCCTGCTGCAGAACTGATTAAACTGTAAATACTTAAGGCCCTTGAAAATCGACAGTACAAACTGCTCCTGCAAATGAAGAAGCGGCTATGTAGGACAGTCTTTTGTGCATTCTTAGGAGAGTTAGGAGATGCTTTGATATGCAATTTAAGGTAATCAGTAGCAATGGATCATGCATATGCTGGAGAGGTCACACAGGACCACAAGCCAGCTGGACTATAAAAATTCCCCAGAAGAACAGTTCGGGGAGTCTCATCTGATCCAGTGGAAGCCACTGTTGGAAGGACCCTGGCAAAGGAGACTGCCACCACCATCTGGACAGTAACCAAGCATCCCGTTCAAGAGATTTGATGCCCCTTGTGAGTGTTACCTGTGACACGCCAATAGAGGGGTGTCTGTGATTCTTTTGAATTCGGGGGTTATTTGCACTGAACTCCAAGAGATCATCATTTGTCAAGTATGAGAATTTATTAGAGATAAGAGCTTATAACAAACCTGGTAGTTTGCCTGGATTCTCCTCATCACGCCATTGACATCCACAGGCCAGCTGATGGTCGGTCAGAGTCCACACCAACTTCTGTGGCTTACTCTTTTCTATAGCGAGTCAAAACAACGCCAGACCGCAGTTACACAAAAGCTGTATGGCCTCAGTCAATAACAGCATGCACATCAACAGGTAACCTAGTGCTCAGCCCACAGCACTGTTCAGTTAGTAACAACTTGCCCACTAACAGGTCTTTCTGTGGGGAATGGTTCCACAGCACCTAGATGTTTATGGGGTGAGTCTGTGGTGTCACTTCTCCTCTGTCTGGAATTGTCAGTCGTGGGGTCGTTAGACGGTTGCCCCCAGGCTGCAGCAACCCCACAGTGTGGTGGCTCCAGCCGTGATGCACCCGGGGTTCCTTAACTCCTGGGATCACCCCAGAGCAAACCCCTCTTCTGTGGGCTGCACCATCCAGAGTCCCACGCTTGCCTGTGTGGCGCCTGTCACTCCACCCCTTGACACCGCCAGACACACGCATTTATTTCAGAAGTCAGCTAATTCCCCTTGGTGTGCAGTGGGCGGCTTTTTGGTAAGCACAGTGTACTGGGGAAATGCGCACTGCTATTAATAGACGCCAAAAGCAAAGCGTGCCCATTTGCAGTAACACGTAAACAACTGTTAAAAATAACAGTCTTAATCCTAATAGCAACATGATTGGTCTGGCCTATTGACCCAAATTCGGTGAATCCGAGTGTTGTTCCAGCTCCATATCTTAACACAGAAATCTTATTTCCTTTAATTGCAGGCATTTCTTTCCTGCACCGAAAGATCAGTTTGTTCCCCAAGCTGGAATAGTTCCCTTTAGAGGAGCTTCAAATAGAGTTGGTCACCTTTTTTTTATTACTCTTTTTCCGTATTTCCCTGTCTTCTCTATAGGAAACAGACAACTTTAACTTCAGATCAACAGCTGTTACATTTATGCTTAATTTTACCATCTTTTTCTCTTTCTTTCCTTTCCTTTCATCAAGGGAAGGTGTTAGCCCCTTCCTTAGGATCATCAATTTTTACAAACACTAGAATACAGCCGTTGAGTTTCGTTATCAGCCTGGTATGTGTATCCCCTCATTCTTAGGTCTGCCATCTTCCTTTGATGTTACTTCTCTCCTGGCTCCTAGGTTCATTCTATTATTTAGATACTTTTAAAAAACACATTACTTAGCCTAACAATTCTACCACTCTTTCTGGCTGCTTCTTTTCAAGTTGTTGCTCTTCAGAGGGTCACTCTGTAGAACCCAAACAAAAAGAAAAGCCTACCAAGGCCATTAGGTTGTTATAGTTTGGTTTTAACTGTAACTGCTGAAGCTACTTCTTTTAAGGTTACTCGGTTACATCCATCTATTTTTCAAATTTGAACAGTTTTTCTTTTTTTTCATTGATTTTTCTTTATGCTCAGAAACTTTTACTACAGCTTGGGGCATTTTCCAGCCCCTGCTGGTTTCTGGTGTACTTAAAGATGCTGTTTTTTCGCATTCGAGGTCTTTTCTTGTTTCCTAACTCTGCCCCTGGGGCTCTTCTCTGCAGAGCCCGATCTCCACCCTGAGTCCTCCTGTGCCTCAGTGCCAGGCAGAGCAGTTATACTGGCCAGGGGGGGCAGAGCGTTTCTCACGGTCTTGTGAGAAACAAGCTGCCCAAGCCCGGTCCTGCTTTCCACCCAAAGCCTCCCCTGCTTCGCTCCCTCTCCTCTTTCACTTCTCTCTTTCACGTCTGTTTTTCTTCCACATGGTGGACTCCGATTGGCTGACAGAGCCGTCAGTGAAATCCAGACCCGCCCCCCTCCTCCTGCCAGCCAATAGGCAGGTCGCAAATCAGCAGCTGCCTATGGGAATGAGCTAGGGGAGGAGTCACAATGTTGCAGTGTCCAGATGGAGTGTTGTAAAGGTGAGGCTACAAAGTGTCCATTTAATCGGGGAATGGGGGAACAGAAGAGAGAGCCAGACAGCTCCTGGGGGTCCCGGGCGATGCTGGGGGCCGTGCTGCTCTTGGGGATCCCAGACCAGGCTGTGTTTCTGTACAAAAGTCTGGAAAAGTCTTGATGCAAGCCCCTAGAGAAGAGGGATTTTCCTGAGCACTCAGAGAAACCCATGCAGGACCCAGGGATGTTGAGGGAAACCCATCTCACCCACCCCCAAGCCCACTGCTCTCCCTGGAGACCTTCCTGGATCCTCAGGCTGGGAACAGGAGGGGGTCTGTGGGCACAGCCATGTCCCAGACTAGCCTCCTTCAGGCCTTCAGATTCACAACATGTCACAGCTTCAAATGAGCTCTCTAAAGCAGCACTTCCCATGCCCCTGGTGTGGAGAGAAGACTTTGGGTAGACAAACAGGAGACACGGGAGAGAAGGGGCAAAGACACCAGGCTGCAGAGCTGGGGCTCCCAGCATCACAGAGGGGGTGCCACAGGCTCAAGAAGCAACCCAAAGAAGTAAAGGAGTCCTTCCTTTTGCAGTGACTTGGAAAGCCACATCTCTCACAGTATTCAAGGGGGATGGAGTCTCCCTTCTGCAAGATTTGCCCCAAAACTGTGCAGAGATTAGGAAGAGCAGGAAGGCTGGTTGTAGGGATGTTCTCAAACTTCAGCAGCTGCAGAGCTGGGAGCTGGTCATCTCACAAACTTGGGAGTGAGTCAAAATGCACGTCCTGAGGCATCGCACTGCCTCATAGGCTCTGCACCGGAGCCTGGACAGCAGCACTGCAGTGTGTGAGCATGTCCTGAGAAGCCCAGAGTCATAAAATGTGGGAGATCCAGGATGTCGGGGCTGTACAGACCCAGGAGAGCAAGGGTGCCTTTGGGGAGGAGGGCAGGGGGCTGAGGAGCGTACCCAGGGGAGAAGCACAGCCCCAAGGTGACACTGAAAAGCACAAGGACCAAATGAGGCCCAGGGATGAGAAATGGCTTCCTCAGGCTCAGCCAGAAGGAAAGATGGGCAAACTTCATGGGAAATGGGAAAACTTCCCCACATTTGCTACCTGGCCTCGCCCATGGCTTTGGAGCCTGGCAGGCTCCAGGGTCCTGGATAAGGGCCTCTGGATGACGTGTGTTAAGGCTATGTTTGCTCTTCTCTGGCATAGCATCTCTAGCTCAAGCACTGCCGACTGAGAAACCTTGCTGAGCACTTTTAAAAGCAGAGATCCTGCCTTGGTGCCTAAAGGAGGAAAGCTACGTCCTGTCCCACATTGTCCTGCATCCTGCTTCCACAAAAAGAGGGGCCCACAGCAGAAACCAGTTTTGAGGCTCACCAAAGCATTTCTCAGCCTGTGGCCATGCTTTGTGCTGGTTCATCCCACATGCCTTGGATCCTGTAAAAACGCCAACCCCCAAACCCCAGATTCCTGCACAGGTCTGCCCAGTGCAGTGACCTGTCAGTGCAGGGGCGCAGAAGTGACATCTCCAGTGCCCCGTTTGAGATATTTCACAGTCTTTGACACTGTCTGGAGACATTCCTGAAGGATTTATCAGAAAATTATGGAAAATAACTGCAGTGAAGGGAAGTGATGGCTTTCCAGGACGTGAGGGGAAATCTCTCTGCTCTCTCCCTGGCTGTGCCATCTCCATGACAGTGACCTACTGAGCCCCCAGATGACACGAGCTGAGGTCACAATGGGACGTGCCACATCACAGGGAGGTCTCCCCGGTGTCGTGGGCGGGGACCCTCACTTCCCTGTGAGGCCCAGGCACTCCTGGGCACTGCTCACACCCTCCCCACGGCTGCCTTTCATAGTGGCTCCACGGCAAGGAGAGGGGACAGGAGGCAGTGGGACCACGTTGGGGCCCCTCACCAACAGACGGAGGAGCAGGGGCATGTTGGAAAGGAGTTTTGGGTAATGAGATGGGAAGAGCGTCCTGTTTCTCTGGCTGGAGAGGTGAAACGAGAGCAAGAGGGCAAGCGAGATGGAGGACTGCTGGATGGACACCATCAGCCAGGACCACAGCTCCTTGTCCCCTGCGCTCCTGCGGCTCTCCACCGAGGGTAAGGGCTTTGGGAGATCCTTCCCGAGGTGTCGCACAGAGACTGTTAACTGCCAAAACTGCTGTGGATCCCGGGCTGTGGGGGTGCCTGGACAGGGCTGGGGGCTGCTGCGAGAGCCCTGCCTGAGGGTCCCCTCTGGCTCGGGGGACAATGTGGCAGCCAGGACTGCTGGGTCCTGGGGATGGGGCTGTCCTGAGCCTCAAGGCTTCTGTGCGGCCAGCTCCATCGCCTCTTAGGGTGGGGGGGGAGCATGGGAATCCATGACAGGTTTTCCTGGGAGTGGGTCCCCCCTTGGGGTCTGGCTCTGGCAGGAAAGGGGTCCTGCATCCCAGAGGCTGAGGTGGCCTGCAGCTCCATGGGGCTCTCAAAAGCCTGCTGGAAATGTCCATATATGATAATAAAACCTTCACCTTTTAATAACCCCAAGTCCTCTGGGTGTTTGGGAAAATCTCTATTCCTTCCCCCTGGATCCTTCCAACTTGGCGCAGCATGTTTTGCGCTCACAGATGCCACCTTCAGATGGCCACAGCCCCTGTCCTCCTGCAAATTGGGCTCAAACCTCTGCACCCAAAAGAAAATACACTGGAGAGAGCAGATTGGAAACAGGCAGAGGTGCAATCCCCATTCAACAGGTCCTGGCTGACCCCAAGGTTTTTTCTCTGAGCTGGGGTGGGCAGTGCTGGGGTGAGCCCAACACAGCCATCTCCCCCAGCACCCTCACGACCCCACACCACCGCTCCCTAGCCGAGCCCTGGGGCTGCCGTGGGCAGGGACCCGGGGCAGGAGGGGCAAGAGGACACTGCCCTGCCCTGCCCTGCCCTGCCCTGCCCTGCCCTGGGGGCAGCAGGATGCTGCCTGTGGACTCCGGCGCCACGGCCAGCCCCAGGGCCCCCACAGCGGCACCACAGATGCCACCAGCACAGGCCCCAGTGCTGCCCCCCCCACACCCCGCACGGCCCCCAGGGCGCAGGGCAGCCAGCAGCCCCGCGGGGCCCCCGCCGCACAGCCCAGCCCCGCCGGGGCAGCGGCCGCACCCCGGGGCCCCGCACTGCCCGCCCACACAGCACCACGCTGCACCCAGGCCCCGCCGCGCCCCGCGCTGCCGCCCACAACATGGCGCCCGACCAAGGGGGAGGGGGCGGAGCTGGCCGCCAGGGCAGGAGGGCCCAGCGTTGCCATGGCATCGCCGCAGTGCAGCCCTCCTATTGGCTGTCAGGAGGAGGAGGGCGGGCATCGATTTCACTGATGGCTCTGCCAGCCAATTGCAGTCCAACATGTGGGGAAAAAAAAGACGTCAAAGAAAGAGGTGGAAGAGGAGCGGGAGCAAAGCAGGCGAGAAGCGAGCGGGCGAGAGTGTTTGGTGGGGGCTGCGGGCGCGTTCAAATGGCGGCGGGTGCCCTCCCGCCGGGGCGGGGCAGCGGTGCTGGCTTTGCCGGGGCTGCTTTGCTACAGGAGCTGCAGCAGGGGCTGGTGGGGCCGTGAGCAGGGGCCAGAGCGACGTGGGCCAGAGGGGGGAGCTGCCCTGCAGCCAGACGTGGCGGCCTGCCGCGAGCAGCTGGGCCGGGGCGGCTCGGTGGGGTTTGGGGGCAGGAAGCTTTGGCCCTATGGTGGCTCTGGGATCCCTGTTAAAGCGTTTCCCTGAGCTGCTGCTGCCAGCGCAGCCCCAGGTGCTGCTTCGAGGTGCGTTTGGGAGGTGCTGGGCAAAGTGTGAGCAGGCTGCTGGTGTCGTCGCGAGGTGCCCTTCCCGATGGTGTCTTTTGTTGTGAAAACTGCATTTCCGAGTGGCTCTGAGAGAGGCTGTGCCCGCATGTCATGCCGTGCCTTAGCCGTTGTTTTTGCTCCCTGCCTCTTGCTTTGCGCCGCGACCTGTGAGCCTGGCAGCAGGGTGAAGGGTGTTTGCAGAAGAGCTCTGTAAGTGTGAGCTGTTTTGCTTGTGTCATGCTGTCATGCTATGAAGGTTCGATAGCAACGACTAAGACAGTAATATAATAATAATAAAAAAAGATGTTTATTTCCTCACACAAGTTCTTGGATCAGTAACATCCATTAAAATAATGCGATTACTAATTTAGAAAGGATAACACAAAACCATCAGTTACTAATTTAGAAAGGATAACCTGAAACCGTCGATTACTGCGTTATTAATTGGAAGGACTGCTTATCCCTACTTGAAAGCTTTCTTGTTCACTCTCCTAGTGAGAGGGCTCTCAACCTCGAGGAGTTCCCTTAACCCAGCGTCCCAGGAAAAGGGGAGGGGGGGGAATACTCACGGTCCAGGCGGAGAGGATGGTCAGGTCAGGTTCCCGTCCCTGCTCAAACTCTCCTAGCTCCCAAGTCTCTTTTTATACGGCTGGGGCTCTGGGCAAACAACGCTTTTGCTGACCTCTGCGAGTTTCACAATCCCAGGACTGTTTGTTTGTCTGCTTGGGAGGACCCTGCTAGCGAGGCAAGACCACAGGACCTCCGTATTGTTTCTTCCCTCCCCGGGGGTCCGTGCAGATTCCAGGTGTCAGACTTCTTCAGTCTTGTTAATGCTTCCATTCCGCAGCCTTGCGCATATCAGTCCTTGCGCATATCGGTTGGTAGACGACTTTAGTCCTGTTAAGTCCTCTGTTCAACAGCTTTGTGCACCTCAGCTCTTGTGCTATCAGTTCTTCTGCATATCAATTGACAAACTTCAGTCCTGTTAACTCTTCACTCGCCCATCAGCTTGTCAGGGGCCTTGAAAGTTGATGAACGGCCAGTGCTTGCACTTGCCGTTGTTCTTTCCATGCTCCTAGGTCAGGGTGAAGAGTTGCTGAATTGTGTCTCTGCTGGTTTCACCAACTGAGATGCCCTGGCCTGAGTCCTTCCACGTGCCTCCAGTTGTCAGGGCCTAAAATAGGAGAATGCTTGTTGTCCTGGATGTGTGGAGGATTTTCTGGTTTTGTTCAGCACTGGGGAAGGAACCAGAGTTCTGAGTTGTGGGAAGGCTTCTCCCTGTGCCTGGGACATGAGGCCCTGCTGACTTCAGTTTGATGATCGCTGCTCCCATGCAATCCTCCCGTTAGAAAATGTTGCCAAGAATTACTTGCAGGCTGTTCTGCAATTCTTAAATTTCATAGGCTAGGTGTTGATAATGCATAGCAGAAGCTAATCTTTTGGTGTAGTAACTGGTAGGCAATGGGTGTTTCAGAGCACTGTGAGTATTATGAGGCCATGATGTGAATCTGTGATGTGATGACACCTCTGTGTGAGCAGCTGACAGGTCAGGGGAAGACGCATGGCTTGGATGCTGGTGGTGAGGTCACTTCTGGGTTTGTTGCGTGTGCTCAGAGGAGGGATTGACCCCTGCAGAGCTCTACAGCAATACAGAAATGCAACTCATTAATCAAGCAGAAGTCGATATTCCACATCATCTGACACAAATTTGATTCCACTCCATCATCATGAGTTAGTACTGCTACATTTCAAATGCGGATGATGTTCTGTGGTGAGCATGGACATGGAGTTTGCCTTTCCGCTTGTTGCTAAGTAGAAGCTTGCAGCGTCCTCGCGGTCAGCTAGGGAGTGCAGCTAGACTTTTGAGGCTGCTAAGTGAATGTAGTGCTGGTGTGAGCAGTGGTGTGAGTAATCTCTTATTGCCAGGGTGCGTGTGCTTTAGAAATTGCCCCTGTCGAAAGAGCAGGGAGCTTGTGAGATTTTCCTGCAAGGTCTGAATGCTGTCTCCCAAACACGACCCGGTATACAGACATGGTGTCACCTGTGCCAAAAAGAGGGGTGGATCTCGGTGGATCTGCTGACTGTGCTCTCACCAATAGAGCTCAGCACAGAGGGGAGATGTTTGCCCCTGCCTGTTGCGACTCTGTAAGGCCAGCAGAACTGCCAGTAACACTCCGATTCCTTCTTTCTTTCTAGGTTGCTCCACTCATGAGGTTCCCAGTGCAGTGCTAGAGGCGCTGAGGATGGAGGCAGGATGCCAGGCTGTGTCCCTGTACCTGTCAACATCTTGGCCAGCGTCGTGAGCCCTCTGTGAAAGCAGCTGCAAGTGACTGAGAAGAGGCTACGTATGGATGCGAAGGCTTCCATAAATGCGCCTGTCTTCCCTGGGTGACTTGGGTTGTGGGTTCACCTCCTGATACCTCTGCTGTACTGCAAATTCCGCCTCCCACAAGTGCTGTTACTGCCAGCCCGCTCAGCAAATGCTATTGTGCACCCTCCTTTTCCTAGGAGGTTGTGGTGCCATATAGGACGAGTCCAAGACCCTTATAATAGATTCCAGCATGTCTGGAGTGCCTTTGTGTGAGTGCCCCAAAGCGTCCATAGCTTGACCTGTGGAAGTCTCAGAGCTCTTGGGCTGCCGGCTCTGCGAGGGGTGAAGATGTGCCCAGGGCCAGGTTGCCCGTGGCACCCAGCCCTCAGTGCTCTGTGAAGCCAGCTGTGGAGCGCGGACTGGTGCTGCAGAGGCTGCGCAGCCAGGAGAGCTGTCATTTCAGCAGCCGTCCAGTGTGGGGCTGTCTCATTGCTTGGGCCTCATTTCAAAGGCTCTGCACCCTTTTTCCCTTCCCCGTCCAAGCTCCTTGTCCAAGTAACTAAAGGAAAGGAAGGGAGGTTCCTTTGGGCTCAGGAGGCCTTCCGGACTCTCAAGTGTTTCTGTGTTGTATCTGTAACTTTTGTATTACTACAGAAAATCCCCATGTCCCCATCCCTAGCAGGAGGTTCGTGAGGGGATGGGGGTGGAAAGCAGCAGCCTGCTGTGCCCAAAGAAAGCAGGATCCTTCCCTCTGAAAAGAGCAGCATCACCCAAGGAGGCAGCTCTGTGCCTGATCTTGTGCTGCTCATTTGCACAGGCCTTGTGAGCCTAGAGTGCCTTGGCCACCTTGTGGTGTTACCGCAAGAGCTTGCCTGAGTGTCTGGATTGAGAAGCCAAGGGAAGGCAGCGAGCAGAGCAGTGGCTGGGGAGTGTGCAAGTGGCGAGTGTCCTGCATGCATCTCTTCTTGCTGGCACTTGGTTGTATCTAGCAGAAGAGGCAGCTGTGTGGGGCAGAGGCAGTGTGTTTGTAGAGTAGGTGGCAGAGCAGAGGTCTGGCGTCAGGTTGATGCCTGGTGCAGTGCCGAGTTGATCTGAGAGTGTCAGAAAGCCTTTGCAGTGCAGCTGCTCCCTCAGCTGATCTCTGTCCCTAGAAATGCACTAGAAATGGAAGTGGCATCCTGCTGCCATTGTGTAGGTGCTGCAGTGCGAAGGCTCCCAGCTCGGACTTGATGGTACTAAAGGAAAAGCGAGACCGATTGTTCCTTTTGTGATTTGTGTGCAGGGTGGCAGAGTGGAGCTGTCGCATGATCTGGAGAGAGTCTTGCCAGGAGATGAAAGCCATTTGCAGAAGACTGTTCTGTACGGAATGATCACAGCGTAATCAAGGGACATGCGAGTGGCCCAGGTGAGCTTCTCCTCTGTGAAGGTTTGCACTTTTCAGCTCCCTTGTGACTCAGTCAAAGATAGGGCAGCAGCAGGCAGGTCGATGCCATTTGTGCTTGTGAGGTGAGTTGTGCCTCTGAAGCTGGTAGGCCAACAGCATGCCCATAGCTTTGGTGATGCTTGTGTCTCAGTGCCTCCTAAAGGGTGAGCAGGTCCGTTGCTGCTGTTGGTGCTTTTGTGGTGAGTTGTGCATCAGTATGTGACTGGCGATCAGCATGGACATTGCTGCTGTTTGTGCTTGTTGAGGTCAATTGTGCCTCAGTTGCAAAGAGGCCAGGAGCAGCTATTTGGCTTCATGGCTGCCTGTGAGGTCACTTCAGCATGAGCACCTGAGAGTCCACCTTGATGCATATTGCTGCTGTTTGTGTTTGTGCAGTTATTTGGCCTCAGTACCTGCTAGGCCACCAGCAGCCACGTTGCTACTTCTTTGTATCTGTGAGGCCACTTCTGCTGAGTGCTTGATAGGCCAGTGCTAGGTCCAGGGCTGCTGTTTTTGGTTGAGAGGTCACTTGTTCCTCTACTGCCTGATAGGCCAGTGCTGATCCTGTGGGTGGAGTTTGTGGTTGTGAGGTCACTTGTGGCCGAGTGCCTGATAGGCCAGTGGTAGTCATGTGGGTGCAGTTTGTGGTTGTGAGGTCACTTGTGGCTCAGTGCCTGATAGGATATTGCTGGTCCTGTGGGTGCAGTTTGTGATTGTGAGGTCACTTGTGGCTCAGTGCCTGATAGAACAGTGCTGATGATGTGGGTGGAGATTGTGTTTGTGATGTCACTTGTGGCTCAGTGCCTGATAGAACAGTGCTGGTCATGTGGGTGCAGATTGTGTTTGTGATGTCACTTGTGGCTCAGTGCCTGATAGGCCAGTGCTGATCACATGGGTGCAGTTTGTGTTTGTGATGTCACTTGTGGCTCAGTGCCTGATAGAACAGTGCTGATGATGTGGGTGGAGATTGTGTTTGTGATGTCACTTGTGGCTCAGTGCCTGATAGAACAGTGCTGGTCATGTGGCTGCAGTCTGTGGTTGTGATGTCACTTGTGGCTGAGTGCCTGGTAGGCCAGTGCTGGTGATGTGGGTGGAGTTTGTGTTTGTGATGTCACTTGTGGCTCAGTGCCTGATAGGGCAGTGCTGGTCCTGTGGGTTGAGTTTGAGGTTGTGATGTCACTTGTGGCTCAGTGCCTGATAGGCCAGTGCTGGTGATGTGGGTTCATTTTGTGTTTGTGATGTCACTTGTGGCTCAGGGCCTGAGAGGGCAGTGCTGGTGATGTGGGTGGAGTCTATGGTTGTGATGTCACTTGTGGCTGAGTGCCTGATAGGCCACTGCTGGTCATGTGGGTGGAGTTTGTGGTTGTGATGTCTCTTCTGGCTCAGTGCCTGGTAGACCAGTGCTAGTCACGTGGCTGCAGTTTGTGTTTGTGATGTCACTTGTGGCTGAGTGCCTGATAGGCCAGTGCTGGTCACGTGGGTGGAGTTTGTGTTTGTGATGTCACTTCTGGCTCAGTGCCTGATAGGCCAGTGCTGTTCATGTGGGTGCAGTTTGTGGTTGTGATGTCACTTGTGGCTGAGTGCCTGATAGGCCAGTGCTGGTCACATGGCTGCAGTTTGTGTTTGTGATGTCACTTGTGGCTCAGTGCCTGATGGGCCAGTGCTGGTGATGTGGGTGGAGTTTGTGGTTGTGATGTGACTTGTGGCTGAGTGCCTGATAGGCGAATGCTGGTGATGTGGCTGCATTTTGTGGTTGTGGTGTCACTTGTGGCTCAGTGCCTGATAGGCCAGTGCTGGTGATGTGGCTGCACTTTGTGTTTGTGATGTCACTTGTGACTGAGTGCCTGATAGGCCAGTGCTGATGATGTGGGTGGAGTTTGTGGTTGTGATGTCACTTGTGGCTGAGTGCCTGATAGGCGAATGCTGGTGATGTGGCTGCATTTTGTGGTTGTGGTGTCACTTGTGGCTCAGTGCCTGATAGGCCAGTGCTGGTGATGTGGCTGCACTTTGTCTTTGTGATGTCACTTGTGACTGAGTGCCTGATAGGCCAGTGCTGGTGATGTGGGTGGAGTTTGTGGTTGTGATGTCACTTGTGGCTGAGTGCCTGATAGGCCAGTGCTGGTCATGTGGATAGAATATGTGTTTGTGATGTCACTTGTGGCTCAGTGCCTGATAGGCCAGTGCTGGTCACATGGCTTTAGTTTGTGTTTGTGATGTCACTTGTGGCTCAGTGCCTGACAGGCCAGTGCTGGTGATGTGGGTGGAATTTGTGGTTGTGATGTCACTTATGGCTCAGTGCCTGACAGGCCAGTGCTCGTCCTGTGGGTGCAGTTTGTTTTTGTGAGGTCACTTGTGGCTCAGTTCCTTAAAGGCCACTGCTGGTGATGTGGGTGGAGTTTGTTGTTGTGATGTCTCTTGTGGCTCAGTGCTTGATAGGCCAGTGCTGGTCACGTGGCTGCAGTTTGTGGTTGTGATGTCACTTGTGGCTCAGTGCCTGATAGGCTAGTGCTAGTCATGTGGCTGCAGTTTGTGTTTGTGATGTCACTTGTGGCTCAGTGCCTGATAGGCCAATGCTGGTGATGTGGGTCGAGTTTGTGTTTGTGATATCACTTGTGGCTCAGTGAGTGCTAGGCCAGTGCTGGTGATGTGGGTGCAGTTTGTGTTTGTGATGTCACTTGTGGCTCAGTGCCTGATAGGCCAGTGCTGGTCATGTGGGTGGAGTTTGTGGTTGTGATGTCACTTGTGGCTGAGTGCCTGATAAGCCACTGCTTGTCCTGTGGGTGCAGTTTGTGTTTGTGATGTCACTTGTGGCTCAGTGCCTGATAGGCCAGTGCTGGTCACGTGGCTGCAGTTTGTGGTTGTGATGTCACTTGTGACTGAGTGCCTGATAGGCCAGTGCTGGTCTTGTGGGTGCAGTTTGTTGTTGTGATGTCACTTGTGGCTCAGTGCCTGATATGTCAGTGCTGGTCCTGTGTCTGCAGTTTGTGTTTGTGATGTGATTTTTGGCTCAGTGCCTGATAGGCCACTGCTTGTCCTGTGGGCACAGTTTGTGTTTGTGATGTCACTTGTGGCTCAGTGCCTGATAGGCCAGTGCTGGTCACATGGCTGCAGTTTGTGTTTGTGATGTCACTTGTGGCTCAGTGCCTGATAGGCCAGTGCTGGTCACATGGCTGCAGTTTGTGTTTGTGATGTCACTTGTGGCTCAGTGCCTGATAGGCCAGTGCTGGTCACATGGCTGCAGTTTGTGTTTGTGATGTCACTTGTGGCTCAGTGCCTGATAGGCCAGTGCTGGTCACATGGCTGCAGTTTGTGTTTGTGATGTCACTTGTGGCTCAGTGCCTGATAGGCCAGTGCTGGTTTACGTGGGTGCAGTTTGTGGTTGTGAGGTCGCTTGTGGCTGAGTGACTGATAGGCCAGTTTTGGTC